>NC_134265.1:321847212-323047212 GCF_031893055.1 Leptodactylus fuscus | reverse complement strand
AGAACAAATTGTTTGCAATTGGAAACGACATAAGGTTTTGCTGAAATCACCTGTAATTTCAAAAGGTTTTATTGTATTACAAAGTACACTACAATCCAGGAGAACTGAGGTTTAGGACGCATGAAACCTACATAAAGCTCCCAAGTAGTGTGAATGTGCTGTAGCTGCTGTCAGGATTGATAATCATTAGCTGTGGCCCCTATAATTTTCCTATATGTATAGTTCTCATTACTAGTAATTGACATATGATAATTTAATTCATTGCTGTCAACAGTTATACGCCATTCTTTCTGACCTGTATACGTGTAATTGCCTTGTTAGACTAAGCATGTATGTTTTCTGGAAGGGGAGCATATACCCTGAGGACAAAGGGTCAAGCATGAAATAAAATAAAATCCTATTACCTGATGTCCCCTTTCCATTCGACTTCTACTGGGGAAGAATATTATTATCATTATTATTATTATTATCATCATTATTATTATTATTATTATTATTATTATTTATTTATATAGCACCATTAATTCCATGGTGCTTTACATTTGGGGGTTACATACAATACACAGAATATACAGGTAGATATAATACTAACAGTGACCGACTGGCACGGTGGGGTAGAGGGCCCTGCCCGCGAGGGCTTACAATCTATGAGGGAAGGGGGGTAGAGACAGAAGGAGAGGGGGAGACTGTGCAGATGGTGGTGCGGTGATAGTGTTATTGGAGGTTGTAGGCCTTCCTGAATAGGGGAGTCTTCAGGGCCTTCTTGAAGCCTGTGATTGTGGGGGTCAGTCTTATGTGTCGTGGTAAGGAGTTCCAGAGTATGAGGGATGCAAGGGAGAAATCTTGGAGACGGTTGTGTGAGGAGCGGATGAGAGCAGAGCTGAGTAGGAGGTCATTGGAGGATCTGAGGTTACGTGTGGGCAGGTAGCGGGGGATTAGTTCAGAGATATATGGAGGGGACAGGTTGTGGATGGCTTTGTAGGTTAGCATTAGTAACTTGAACTCAATTCGCTGGGCTATAGGTAGCCAGTGGAGGGACTGGCAGAGGGGAGCGGCCGATGAAGAACGGGGGGTGAGGTGGATTAAGCGAGCAGCACAGTTTAAGGTGGACTGGAGAGGGGCGAGGGTGTTATCTGGGAGTCCATGGAGAAGGGTGTTGCAGTAATCTAAGCGGGAGATTATGAGGGCATGGACGAGCATCTTGGTAATTTCAGGGGTGAGGAAGGAGCAGATTCGATGGATGTTCTTGAGCTGGAGGCGGCAGGAGGTGTTGAGGGTTTGAACGTGTGACTTGAAGGATAGGTCGGAGTCCAGGGTAACCCCAAGACATCGTGCCTGTGGGACAGGGGAAAGAATATAGGACAACCCCACACACGTGAAATGGAGGTTGGTCCTTCTTGGCTGGGATTAAAGGGTTTTCCAACAAACATAACCATATTTCAATCTGTAGATTATTTAATGTTAAAGATTTCTCAAATCTAAATAATTAGGAAACATAATTTTATACATTAGAAAATATAGATTATTAGAAAAATATATTAGAAAATATAGTAAGCTGGTCAGCATGATGCTATTCTCATGAGTGGTCATTCATGCTCAGTTTATAGTGGATGTTTCCCATGAATATAACCAGTGGTGTAACTACCGGGGTAGTAGGGGTAGCAGTTTTTTTTTCTTAATAGGCCGTAACGGGCCCTATTTACTTATCGATCCTGGCAGATGTCGCAGGCCCCACAAACACTGTTATTTTTTTATTTACTTATTTATTATTTATTTTTAGTTATTTATTTATTTACTCTTTTCAGACCCCCGAGTATAATGATTGAAGGCCTGGGAGAGGTAAGAGAACATAAAAAAAACCACTGTTACCTCTCTGCGCTCCAGACATCGGGCATCGGGCCTAGTTGTGTGACGTCCCTAACGTCACTTGACCCCGGTACCTGCGTCCCGGGTCATGTGACATCCGGCCGTCATTGAAGATGGCCAACACCACGGAGAACTGCAGCAGAGCCGGGGATAGGTAAGTGACAGCGTTTTTTATGTTTGTATCCCCCTCTGTCTCCGGTTATTATACTCGGGTCTGAAAAGACCCCAGAGTATAATAATTGTTCATGGGTGTCCACAATGGGGCATAATAGTGTGTATTGGGGCCACTATGGGGCATAATACTGTGTGCAGGGGTCACAATGGGGCATAATACTGTGTGCAGGGGCCACTAGGGGGCATAATACTGTGTGCAGGGGACACTATGGGGAATAATACTGTGTGCAGGGGCCACTATGGGGCATAATACGGTGTGCAGGGGCCACTATGGGGCATAATAGTGAGTGCAGGAATGCGGGGGGGGGGGGGGGTCGGTCTTTGGCGTCGGTGTTGGGGGGGGGGGCATGTCAAAAGTCTGCCACGGGGCCCCGCCATTCCTAGTTACGCCACTGAATATAACCATATTTACATTCATAGACAATTGAAAGATTTTTTGCAAAAATAGTAATTAAAAGTTTTGCAGCGTTTTAGAACTTTTCTCTAGTGGTGACACTCTGTTGTCAATGGATATGACCATATATACAGGAGATTTCTTTGTTCTGTCACTTGTCAGAAACCCAGCCATGATATCCTTTTTGTGGCTAGCTTGTATTCTCATATATGTAGTGCCCCTGTCTGATAAGGAAATCACGGGTGGGTTTATGACAAGTTCCAGACCATAGAACGTTCCTGCATTCATGGTCATAGCCATTGGTAATCCTAACAAGACAACACACTGTCACCACAAAGATGGTTAGAGATCTTCTGACCATCATGTTATTTCACGAACCTTCTTCAATCAGAAATATATTAAGTAAAAAAATAGCCTAGTATATGATCCCTTATCCACTTCAAAGATCCCAAGAAGACAGGCTATTATGGACAAACTAGTTATTAACGATCTCAAAGACTTGTGATCAGAAGGGACCAACTTTATGACAATCAAGTGTAGAAAGCATGCCCATCTACAGTATGTGACATCTAACAGGCCATTGGTCCTAATGCGCTTGTACTTAATGGATTCCAACCACCTACTGTATAGGGAAGTGTCCTGAGGGTTATGAGCCAACACTAGAGGCTTCTGGCTGGATCTTATTCCTTTCTCCATATAGATAATACATACATATCATCACTTCCAAGACTCCTCCAAAGGGACAAATGTCACACCAAATGTGGATGGGGTTTAGATTCCTTTTATTTCACTAATTGACCAAACTAAACTATTACATTTTTGAACGCATTCGTAATTCGTAGCATTTTTCCACATCTGCCTAAAACTTATTACAGTACACTTCATGAAATATCTCATCAACATATTACATATTTATGGGACACAGTTAGAGATGGGTGAACCTTTGAAGATTTGTTTAGTCCCGGGCTGAGACAAAGTGATCCACCAGTTGGAATATCCAACAAGATCCAACAATTTGGAATATTTGGGTTGAAAATGGCTCGTGTAGAATTGTGGTTTGCCCATCTCGAAATTCAATAAGGAAATAATAGTTGGGTTTTCTGACACGTTCCTGCATTCATGGTATCCACTGGGAACTGATCAAGGCAACAGACTGTCAACACTACGATGGGTAGAGGAAATCTTTAAGGCTGGGGCCCCACGTTGCGAACATGCTGCGTTTTACATTAACTGTAAAGTGTATGGGATTCCGTCTAATTCTATCCACACATTGTAGAAACAAATCTGCAGCAGAAAACGCGATTTTGGCCCTTTAAATTCTGAAAGCAAAACTTAGTAATGGAACGCACAAGTAGAAGATGCTTTTTCTTTGTACACTGCCGTGATGTAACATTCATTAAGAGTAAAGATAGCGATAAAGGTGAAATCCATTCTTTTTTCCCTGCATATGCAGATGCACAGCACTTAATTATAATGTATCAACATCACACAAAGAAAACACAATCCATTGGGAACTCATTAAAATGCAGGCTACTTATTAAACAGGCCGACCCCCTGGAAGGTAATGTAACAGACATTTTAGTTAAATATTAGCACCATGAATAAGAATGGAAAAATGATCCAAATATGAAAAACAAGGTCAAAAGGAGAAAAAACCTCATAATGTATCAAGCAATGTATGTACTTTATGTTTGGTTCATATAGTAGATTTAAAGGGAAATAACAACCTTTATTCAGTGACATGATATGTGCTTGTGAATGACACCTTCTTGCTGATAAAGTCATTGTCACGGGGCAATGGCGAGAATTAATGTTTCTCCTGTCTCACTAAAATCCATTGACTTTAAATTAATATTGAAAATGTAAATATAAAAAGTCTATGAGGTCAAAAGGAAAATGAAGGAATGGAAAACAATCGCTTCGATAAACCTGCGCCCCGTGTCTGGAATGTTTACTCAGGTCTTAACCTGCTAAATGAAATTCTAGAATTAGTTTTATCAGGGTTCTGAGAAAGGTGACTGACAGGGCTGGTGTGGCTGGATAAAAAGCAGATCTCAGGGAATCAAGTAGAAATCACTGGGAATGTATACTTAAAGGGATAGCCTCATCTTGTAAAGTGATGCACAGAAAGTGGTCGGTTGTTCTTAGGCTCAGTGGAAGTCCTGAGGTCACGGATCTAAAATCTCTGCTAGGGTTGAGCCAATCTTGACTTTTCAAGATCGATTTTAAAATGCAATTTCCGATCATTTTTCATTCGAACCCGATCTCGATCCCAATTCCGATCCCAATGCAAGTCAATGGGATTTTTTTATTAATCGGAGATCGGATTTTAAAAGCAATCCTATTCACTATACAGCATGGAATCTAACAATTGAACGCTTTAATTGTTAGAATCCACGCTGAGTAGCCAGAGGATTTATTTATAATCCTCTCGCTACTTAGTCCCCCCACGTACCTGCAGAGATGGCTGCTCTGGTGCTCGGTGTTCTTCTTTGCCTCGCTGCCCCTCCACGCTGCTCTTCTCGCTGCCTCCCAGGTTAGGAGAGTGTGGGCGGGTTAGGACAGTGTGGGTGGGTACTGGGAGGGGAGATGTCACGTCTCCCCACCCTGTACTCGCCCACACTCTCCTAACCCACAAGCCCCGCCTTCCTAGCTCTTTAAACACTAACCTGAGAGGCGGTAGCGAGGCGAAGAAGAAGGAGAACACCGGGCACCGGAGCAGCCATCTCTGGAGGTAAGTAGCTACTAGAAATGTTAGTTTAGTCTCCCTGTCGCGGAGCTGAGGTATACGTCTTCCTCCGGATGGTCTTTTGAATCAACACGGACGCAAGAGGTCGGGAGACAACAGCAATTTATTGTAATCCACAAAGTTAGTAGCCGGCGGCGGTCACATCAACCGTAATAACAATAAGTCCACCGAAGTCACAATCCAATGATAGCTTTGGCTCCTTGGTCCTGTAACTAAATCCTGGCTCTCTGCAGAGCTGTGCACAGGCCGGCTAACACATACTAACTCCAGCTACAACTATATACTAAGACTGTTACACCAATATCTGTGGGTGGGAAGGGCTGAGTCACAGATCCTTCCCTCCTCACCTATACCAAGGAGAGCAGACTCCCTGTCTCCTGTGGACAATGCACCGTCCAACATCTTCTTGGAGACACCGATCAGATTATCTCCACCCATTGTCCTCACTAGTTAGAGGTATTTGCATACAATGTGCTAACACACTAGACCCCAATCAGCCAACTACACATTGATGTATACAACAGGTTAGAGAATACATTCCACATGAAATATATATTACACATTGCCTATAGTATAGACTCTAACCATCCTGTGACAACCCCTCCCCCTCTCAAAACATGTGCATGACACAATTGGCCTACACAGGTAAATTGGGGAATGCACATCAGTCTCTATAGCTCATATGTCCTCCTGCCGGGATAACCCATCTGCGTTCTGGTGTTGGCTCCCTCGGCGGTACTGAATGGTAAAGTTGTAGGGTTGAAGGGCTGGCATCTGGCAGAAAATCCGGTCGATCCATGTTGGCGTCTCTCTGAGCTTGGCTTCGGGTCACTGCTCCCACAAAGTGGCACTGTAGATTTCCAACATCGTTGCCTAACAGAACATCGGCCGGCAGCCCGCTCATCACACCAATTGTGCATCGTTTTGGTCCATAACCATAGTCGAGTTCCACGGTAGCTTTAGGAATACGTTTCCGAGTACCTCCTGCCAACTCGATAGAAAGTCCAGGGCCCTCCTCTAGGGCCTCGGGTCGAACTACTCGGGGGTCCGCTACCGTTAGGAAAGCTCCCGAGTCCCGGAATCCAACAACTGTTCGGCCATCCAGTAGGACCTCCTGCAAGTGCTTCCGCTGAAGGTTTGCGGGATGTGTGGCGGAAGGCTGAATCCCATAGACCCCTGGAGGTGGAACAGATGGGTCATTCATGGAGTCATCTGGAAATGGGGCCAAACTTTCTGTCCTAGGGGTGGTTCCCAGGTAGTGAATAGGTCGGGATGCCACGGTGGCCCGTGCCCCCATGTTAACAGGGCAACTAGCTTGCAAATGTCCAGGCCGCCCGCACCCAAAACATCTGCGCTCTAGCATTCTTCCAGTAGGTCGTTGTCTAGGGACAGGGTTGTTCATAGCTGGAGGCCGATGGGCTGGGGCAGGGGTAGAGGGGGAATTGTAATCCTGAGGCCGGGCACGAAAGGTGGGTGGCTGGATGAAGGGTGTCTGGCGGACTGTGGTAGTTTTCCGCTCCTCTGCAAACAACCTCTTCCACTGCGGCTTGATGGTCAGGCCCTCATCTGCAAGGGAAGCAGCTTGCTCAACTGTGGCTGGGTTCCGTTCCAGCACCCACTCACGGATCTCAGCGGGGCACTGGGAAAAGAACTGTTCCTTAAGTATGACTTGGAGAACCTTATCGACTGTGACAGCCTCCTCTCCTTCTAGCCAGCGCTTGCATGCTTGCTTCAACTTGTGGGCGAACATGTGGAAGGAGCTTCCCCCATTGTAAGACAAAGAGCGGAACTGAACTCGGTAGGTCTCTGGAGTGACTGCATAATACTTCTGCACCGCTCTTTTAATGGCCTCATAGTCCCGCTGATCACTAGGGTCCATGGCTCTGAGAGCTTCCGCAGCCCCATCTCGTAGGTGCCCCACCAGATACCGGACCCAATCCTTCTCTGGGACTTCCATCAGGTGGCACTGGTGTTCGAAGTCCTGAAAATATCCATCAACATCCCCAGCCGCTTCATCAAAGGTCTTGAAGTGTTTATGGGACACATATGGTGGTTCTCTCACTGTTGGGCTGGGGGTCGACGTTTGATTATAATTCCGCGTAGTTATCTCAGCCATTCGCATTTCATGCGCCATTCTTTCCTTTTCATGCGCCATTCTCTGTTCCTCCTTCTCCGTTTCCTGAGCCCTCTGTAATGCTCTACTCCTTTGCTCTGCAGTTGCTTCTAGCCCCAGCACTGCCAATTCCTCCTCATACAAAACAACCCATCTGCTCTTTTGGGTCTGTACCTGCCACTCCCGTATCTCTACTGTCTCCTGGGGGCAGCCCTCCTCATTGTCGCTTTGCAGGGTCATCTCCTCCAGTGCCTCGATCAGTTGCTCTTTCGTTCTTCCCTGGTAACTCATGTTTAGTTCCCGGGCCCTTAATTTTGGACTTGCCATAGTCCAGTTCCTGTATTCTGAGGATGTGGCTCCATTAATCGCTGAGCTGTTGTAGTCCATCTCGCTGTCCGCTGTTGATCCCACCGCTGCCAACCAGTTGTCACGGTGCAAAGGTATACGTCTTCCTCCGGATGGTCTTTTGAATCAACACGGACGCAAGAGGTCGGGAGACAACAGCAATTTATTGTAATCCACAAAGTTAGTAGCCGGCGGCGGTCACATCAACCGTAATAACAATAAGTCCACCGAAGTCACAATCCAATGATAGCTTTGGCTCCTTGGTCCTGTAACTAAATCCTGGCTCTCTGCAGAGCTGTGCACAGGCCGGCTAACACATACTAACTCCAGCTACAACTATATACTAAGACTGTTACACCAATATCTGTGGGTGGGAAGGGCTGAGTCACAGATCCTTCCCTCCTCACCTATACCAAGGAGAGCAGACTCCCTGTCTCCTGTGGACAATGCACCGTCCAACATCTTCTTGGAGACACCGATCAGATTATCTCCACCCATTGTCCTCACTAGTTAGAGGTATTTGCATACAATGTGCTAACACACTAGACCCCAATCAGCCAACTACACATTGATGTATACAACAGGTTAGAGAATACATTCCACATGAAATATATATTACACATTGCCTATAGTATAGACTCTAACCATCCCGTGACACTCCCATTAGAATGAATGGAGGCAGCCGGCGCGCAGGGGGTTAAGGCTTCCGTTCATTCCTATGGAACTGCAGCAGAGCCTTCACACTGAGTATACACTCCACTCAGAATGAGCGGCGCGTATACTCAGTGTGAAGGCTAAGCAAAGCATTGCGGGAAATAGTACTGATCTCGATCCCACCTAAAAAGATCGTGTTCAGAATTCCAATCGCGATCGTGAAATTTTCTCGATCGCCCATCGGAATCCGATCTTTTCTGAACACGATCGCTCAACCCTAATCTCTGCTGAATCCATTTTGGTCTCCTAAGATGAACTGTTCAGCTACCATAGTAATTAGAATACCTATAGAAGTCTATGGAAAGGGGAGAGAAAGGAGGAACCAAGTGGGAGAGAAGCAGATACACACAGAGGCTGCTGCAGCTATTAGTTTTGCATCCCACCCTAAATAATTTATTCACATAATTCATTCACCAATTTTACTACCGTCTTTCCCCAAAAATAAAACCAGGTCTTGTGTTATTTTTTTTCTCCGAAAAAAGGGCAGGGCTTATTATCAGGCTATGTCTTATTTTTCAGGCACCGGTGCAAATCATAATCTTTATTGATTTGCTCTGGCCAAATCTTTTAAAACGGTTAAGGTTAGTGTCAGAGAGGGCAGTGGCACCATGCCCTCTATATCTGCTCTTCTTTCACTCTTCATTACGTTACGGGGGAGGTGCAATAGTGGAGTGACTGCGTCTGTGCGAGCGAGTAGGGGTAGCACATGATGTCTGGTCACATAGGTAGCCAAGCCCACAGCATAGTAGTGGCCGGATGTGGGACCCAGGTGGTCGCACTTGGGGACCCAGGTGGTCGCACTTGGAAGGAGGACTTGGGAGGCAGGAAGCGAGACTCAGAAGCAGAGCAGGTGAGCGGGGTACTTGTCCTGGATGGTTGAGAGTACAGTTATGACTACGTAACTGTAACTAGGGCTTATGTTTGAGAAGGGTTGAAATTTCAAGCCTAAAGCCTACTCCAAAAACCCTGTAAAATCAAGCTTGGGCTTATTTTTGGAGAACAGGGTACATTGATATAGGAAGAGAAACAAGCTTGCTTTGTAGATATGGTATTAGAACCAAGCCTACTAAATAGATACAGTACCAGAATCAAGTTTACTGCACAGATATGGTACAAGAACCAAGCTTACTACGCAGACAGGACACAAAAGCCAAGCTTACTATGCAGATAGGACACAAAAGCCAAGCTTACTACGCAGATATGGCACCGAAAAAAGATTAGTACATAGATATGGGAATCAAGTTTTCTACATAGATGTGATATTCGATCCAATCTTACTGAATACAGTAACAGAACCAAGCTTAGTGCGTAAATATGACACCAGAACCAAGCTTGCTACATGAATATGATAACAGAACTAAGCTTATGACATAGATATGGTAACAAAACCACATTTACTGAGTAGATATATAACAGAACCAAGCTTGCTTTGTAGAAATTGTACCAGAACTAATATATGGTACAAGGACTAAGAATGCTAAATAAATATAGTAACAGAACCAAAGTTATTACATAAATATGGTTGCAAAAGCAAGCTTACTGTATAGATATGGTATTAGAACCAACCATTAATATTGTGTGACCATGTGCAATGACATTACATCATAGGTCTGCTGCCTGTACACAACACTAATGGGTATATGGGGTGAAGGAGGGTAGTGTGCAGGTGTAGTTTCTGGCAGTGGCGTAACTACCGGGGTAGCAGTGGTAGCAGTTGCCACAGGGCCCGGGACATTAGGGGCCTGGCGACACCCACTACCGCTGCGATTTTTTCTTTTCTTAATAGGCCGTTACCGGCAGGAGTTACTCCAGCATAATAGTGTGTGCAGGGGCCATTATGGGGCATATTAGAGAGCGCAGGAATGTGGGGGGCGGGGGAATCAGTTGGGGTTTTCAGCGGGTATTGGTCGGGAGAGGGGGCCCATGTTAAAGGTTCGCCACGGGGCCCCGCCATTCCTAGTTACGCCGCTGGTTTCTGGGCCTTTGAACCACTGGATCTAGGCACTGATATTAACCCATACCTTGGGCCATACTCTCCACCACTGTGGAATGAGTATATGGGGTGTATGTATTAATGCACCCGATGATGCCTGTACAAGTCAGTGATAAAGGTCTCCTGATGGACCATGCCAATATGTGGGGAACACATAGGGAGACACTAGAGACATTTATTGGTCATAGGAGTGGGATCTTAGGGGTGTAAGGGACATTGATAAAGCAAAAGTAAATTAATGAGGTAAAAGTTGAATAATAATCTATACACCAATTGTTTATTTTGCGGCTAGTTTCTATACACTGCCTTAGGAACAACTGAAAACTAGAAACAGTGTCTACAGATGGGAAAACTGCAAAAAAAAAAAAAATATACGTAGAATTTTGGCTAGAAATAGCATTACTCTTATGTACATACATGACGGCTTATCCTAAACAGACAGCTGAAAGTTTAGATGCTCTTTAAAGCCACATTCACACTGCAGTATTTTGTATCAGTATTTATAAGCCAAAATGAATAGAGGGACTAAAATATAGAAAATCTTTATATTACTATTTTCTGTGTTCATAAAAAGTGACCTTAGACATAGGACATAGTTTTGAGGTGGCTGAAAAAATGCAACTGGACTAAAAAATGGGTTCTTAAAGGGTGTTAAAGACTAAGATTAAAGGGGTGTTCCAACATCCAGTTGTATTTCATAATGATGATCTATCTACATAACAGACCATTAATATCTGATTGGACGGTGTCTGACACCTGAATGCTACACCGATTAGATACTTATTAAACTTTATTGTAACTTTGGGGCGTTTTTGACACCTTCCTGAAAGGTGGTGTGGCAAAGAGAATATGTGGAGCAGGGCTATCATATCATAATCATCTTCATCAGATTCATGATCAGTTTTCAGGAGTAAATGATTCCTGTAATCTAGGCCATCAAAGTGCACAAACGTAAGCCCTGGCATTGGATATGTGTGCCCTTCATCATAAATCAGTATACACAGTATCACTGGAAGACTAGACCATAAGGAGGTATGTTTTTCTCTCTTTTATTTCTCCTATATACCGTATATACTTGAGTATAAGCAGACCCGAATATAAGCCGAGGCCCCTGATTTTACCACAAAAAACTGGGAAAACTTATTAACTCGAGTATAAGCCTAGGGGGGGGGGGGATGCAGCAGCTGCTGGAAAATTTCAGAGATTAAAATGGTTGGAGTTTTGGGTGCAGTAGACGCTGGGTGCTGGGGAAGGGGAGGGGGTGTTTTGGTTGTCTGTCTGCCCCTTCCCTGAGCTTGAGGACTGTTTTTTTTTTCTTCCCCCACTTGGAATTCAGCCTGGCTGACTATAGGGTATCTGCAGTGCTCCTATTAACCCCTTCCTGATAGAACAGGAGCACTGCAGATCCCCTATATTCAGTAGACTGGACACTGTCAGACACAGGGATACCTAATGTGTATATGTTCACAGTAATTTTCTACTTTTGTATGTATTCTAGGGAAAGGAAGGATTTAGAACTTTTATTTATTTATTTATTTTTTTAAATCTCTTTTTTTTTTTTTGCACTATTTTATGAAAGATTCTATACATTAATATTGTGGCTGGTTATAGACCCCCCCTCCTAAAAATAATTTTATTTTTTTTTTGCTGACTCGAGTATAAGCCGAGGGGGGCTTTTTCAGCACAAAAACTGGGCTGAAAAATTCGGCTTATACTCGAGTATATACAGTAACTGTTGGATTCCAAGCCATCCAACACACTGATCAAAGGACAGATACCAAAGGCGTAGACCATGCGGCTGCTATGATAGAAGGTTGGTTTCACTCCATTTACTACTGGAAGGCACAAACTTGTTAGCAATAAGAGGAACTGAATAAAGCTGGACTTGGACTTTTTTTTACGCAGACATGTCTAACATTAACTTATCTGAAATTCGGCATCTCCATCCAAGAGGAAAGATAAGGAAAGACATCTATATTATACATTTTTCTCTCTCCTCCAAGGAAATTTACTCGAAAGAGGGCCTAAATTTCTGAAGCAAATTTCTGAATGAAACAAAGTGCAATGTGCTCCTCCTATACAGAGCCTCAAACAAGCTGATAGCAAGAAGGTAGGTGTCGGACAGCCATCATGATGTTTAAGCTCAGTTTGCAACTCCCAGATGCATACTCCAGTACCCCTGGACTTCACATAAGGGTAGTGGTGTACAATATTGAGCAGTGCGTCTTCATGAGGAGAACCTATCATCAGGTGTTACGGAAGCTGAAAATGATAGGATCATTGATCCCTTCTCAAGGCGAAACTGTTAAAGGGATTCTACCATTAATTTTTTTTTTTCTGTGGCTAACACGTCGGAATAGCCTTTAGAAAGGCTATTCGTCTCCTACCTTTAGATGGGATCTCCGCCGCACCGTTCCTTAGTAATACCGGTTTTTACCGGTATGTAAATTAGTTCTCTGGCAACAATGGGGGCGGGCCCCAGCGCTGAAAATGTGATGAGGGCGTCCCCACCGCTGCCTGAGAACAGGATCCTGCGCCGCCTCTGTCTTCTGCTGGATCCTCCCCTTCTTTCTTCGTCTTTCTTCTTTCTTCGGCAGCTTCACCTCTGTTGGCTCTCACACTAGTAGAGCAGTTGGCTCTACTAGTGTCTCAGTGGCAGAGCCAACTGCGCAGGCGCCAGAAGGCTAAAGGCTATTCCGACGTGTTAGCCACAGAAAAAAGATTTTTAATGGTAGAATCCCTTTAAAGGACACAATGACGTGCAACAATGTCTGGAGCTCATATCCCGAGAAGCACATTGCACATTGCTCCGATCACATTGCTTTGTCCCAGTGAGAGATATTAAGGAATATTCGAGGCCTCTTTAGAGTGAATCTCCTTGTATTATTATGAGGTAACAAAAGACTTACAAAGATTTACAAAAGCAAGTATTGACATGGCTGAATTCACTTTTTGTCTTGTATTACCCGTCATGATTCATGAGCATGGAGCATACTACGGAGCCAATGTTTACAGGTGGATGACCCGGTGTTCACACTTTGTACTCACAGGATTATGTTGATTCTTCAGTAGTTCGGATTTTGGCCTGAGGTAATATGCCGGAGGCACGGCATTCTCATCTCTGCAGTACCATTCTTCCAGAGTCCTTGTATCCAGCTTGGCCTCAATGGCCGCATCCAGAATCATTTCAAACTCAGATGACTCAACTTCTCCAGGGATTCGGATGGTTCCATATTTTTCTCCGAGCAGACCCTGTGCGATAGAATTAGCAGAGTTTACAAGTGACATGTCGAGATCCCTATGGAATTTGGTTAATTAGGCTTAGCAACAGCCATGCAAATGAAAGCGTTCTGTGGCACAGAATAAAATGTGAGGCCGTGTGAATAGAGCTTACAGGGGATAAATCAACTCAACAACCTGTGTATTTGTTTTAATGTTGTGAAGCCAGGCGTACAAACATTCAGCCACTGGGGTTATCCTTCCTCGGAGATGAAGGTTACTTGTATTTCAGGGACGGCTCGAAACGACAAGATACAAATATTTTCAGAGTTACCCATGAGATTTGTGATATACAGCAGTAATCCTCAGGCTGGGAAACTACAACTCCCTGCATTGCTATAGGAGATATACCGTAGTTTTAGTTTTGAAGGATTTTCTATTTTCCAGGTCATAATATGGATTGATTTTTTTGCTGTCTGGTTGCAATAATGTATTATTGATTAATTCAGTGAGGAATATACCTAGATGGGTTCTTTTACTAAAAACCCAGGCACACTGCATTGTGGGAGATGTAGTTTCATTGCTGATTCTTTGCTTTAATTAAAGACTTGAATGCTAATGTGAACTGTCTGCAAGGGAAACCCACGAGTGTAAGTCAAAGCTCCAGCGGTAATGACTCCCTGCCTACCTTGTGCTGTTTGGACTAGTGGTATATGTTATAGGGCAGATGGTTTTTGGAGCCCCCTCAGGGTACATGGCCCGGTAGTGACAGCTAATGCTACACCATTTATAGCTACAGCCCTGCCTATGCAAATGCCTACAGCCCATAACCTGCCCATGTAATGGCAACTGGGAAAAATAAACCAGTATGGGTTAGATCTGTTTGATTCTACAAAAACATATAGGGATAGAAGTGTTTAGCAGTCACTCACCCTTCTTAACCACATTCGTGTTTGGAAATGGGGGCTTGAAGCAAGAAGCTAGCCATACACATAAGAATAATCTTGGCTGAACCTAACAATTTTGGTGGGAGCAGATGATCATTGTTATGTGTATGGTGGCCTTCAAACTCACTCTTGATGGTTTAAGGATCAGAACAAGCAAGCATATGGGGGACCAAATGAAAAGGCACTTTGAACAGCTCCAGTTCTGCATTCGATCTATTCTCCAAGTGTCCAATATGTATTTCTTCAGCAGGCCTTCTTGGTGGCAAAACCTTCCATTAAGACTCGACTAATATCTTTTAGGGAACAATGTATGACAGGAGGATTTAGGACATAGGAGAATTTAGGATTCAGAGTATGGACCGTGTATGATGTAGCGTTGCATCAAACCAACCCAGTAGAGGAGTGTACAGATGATGAGACTAGTAGTAGCTGGGTTCATGGTGGTGGTAGCCTCTACTAAACTCTCTAGTTCTAATCAAGTGTTGGTGCAATGAATGGGGAAGGCCTGGGGCTGCTGTGTGGAAGATGGTGGTAGCCTGATGGTGGTTGGAATGCCCTTGATGGTGAATACAGGACAAAGAACTTAGGAGACAATTTTGAACAATTCAATAACAGTATAATAATTATGATAATTGCACAGACAGTTTTGTAAAGTTGTCCTTCAAGTCTCAGAAACTAAAAAATCCTTGCAATGTCCAAGCTGCAGGGTGCAGGTCATAAAAAGGTGTCCAACCTGGCCTGATATTCATAGGAAGGGTCATCATCATGAGGTCCTCCCAGTTGTCTCTCACACTCTCCTTAGCTCATTCAAATGGTTTTTCACCATTAAAGCAATACAGTTTCTTTCTAGCAATGCCATTGTGAATGCTCTTAAAGAGGTAGCAGCACATAAGTGCAATGAAGCAGATCTTTTTCCAGTTCTCCACTGGGATGTCACAGGCAGATCTAGAGTTATTCTTATGGAACATTTATGACGATAGCTACAGGATAGACCATAAATGCCTGATAGATGTGGGTCCCAGAGGAGGACTGCATTCATTTTGAGAACTGGGGTGCCCTGACCACCATCTTCTGGTTCCAGTGAAGGTAGAGATGTTCATACATGGCCTCTTCATTCACTTGTACAGGAGTTAAAAAATAGCCAAGCAAGAAGGAATTTTTTTGGTGGTTTCAGCAGTAGACTTGCCTTCTGAAGAAACACCTAGTTCACCATTGGAAATTATGTTCCATGCAGCCCATGAGTTGTGTAACCGTTTCATGCTCCGCACCATACTATTACTTTATGTTGAGCATACAGTTAATCCTCAGTGCTGTAATAGTACAGTGCGTTCCTGCCACTGGCGTAGGATCAGTGCCTGAGGTATGGCCTACAGGTCTCGTATGTATTATACAGCTAGGACTCGGGACTAGCTGCTGGAGTCGGGAAAATACTCTGACTCCGGGGGCTTAAACCCCCATATGCAGTGATCAATAATGATCACGTAATCTGGACAGAAGCAAGATCGTGTCTCCCCCTTCTACTCCTCCACTTGCCCATGATGAGATTGCAGAGTCTGAGTGGTGGCCAAGGTAGCCAGGAGGTCATTTAGCTATGTTGACAGAAAAATAAAAAAGTTATGAATTTTGGAAGGTGGAAATGGAAAATATGCAAAAAAAACCCCCGCCAAGTAATAACGCTAAAACTATACTGTGTGCCTGAAGGGTTAAAGATGATCTGTCACCAGGTCTGTAAAGTCCAATGAGATACAGCATCTGGGGCTGCCTAAGTATTTTGGTGTGTTGAGGCAAATTAGGATATATTAGTCAAATGGAAAGCAAAGCACTCAGGGTGAAAGTACCAACCAGGGGCAGTAGGGGAAAATTATACATCTCTTTAATATTAAGTTGCCCAGTAGTAGCCTGCCCAGAAGAGGATTACAAATAACAAATTCTGACCTCTCCTGTTCTTCTGACGGTCAGCAGCATCCTTTTTGGGACTCTTTTGGCCTGTGAGTTCACATGCCTCAGGGGTCACTGCTGGGGCTTGAGATTGGGCCTCAGAAGTCACATGGGGTGCGCTAGCGTAATAATGTCAGCACACCCTACGTGATCACTGAAGCTGAATCATAGGCCCCAGCAGTGATCTCAGCTGCAAGCAGAAGAGGACTGAAGTAGATGCTGGAGAAACCTGGATGGAGTGAGGATGTTCAGAAGAGGTGAGGCAAGGTGGGTATAAGTGTTTGCTATTTTTAATCATCTTCCCTGGTCCTCTACTTATAATACTCTGGGGTCTGAGCAGAGAGTATAATAATAGCACCAAAACGAACCGAAAGACTGAACCTCACGAATATTCATCGAATTTCATCTGAAGAAGGTTGAGGGGGGCTCTTAGGAGTATATTATGCTGTGTGGGGGCCTCTGTGGAGCATATTATACTGTGTGAGGGCTACTCACTGTGGAGAATATTATACTTCACATTTCACCCTATCTGTTTTATAGCAAGCATGTGATATTTTGACAGGCTGTAATAACATTCCACAGTCATTATAAAACAGATGTGCGATGTAAATAGTCAAGAGGTGAAGGCGCATGAAAAAGCACCACAGTACCTTCAAACAGCTGATCAGCAGGGGCCCTGGGTGTTGGACTTCTTAGATTGTTAGGACCCCAAAGATCAGATGTTTCTCAGAGCACACAGCTCATGATATTATTTATATGCTGGGTATTGTGCTGCTCACTCATAGTATTCTTGATAACTGCAGTTGTGCGTACTATAGTTGTATCTCTATATTATAAAAATTAATTCTTGTCTGTCTGTCTGTCTGTTCTCTATGCGCGACCAAACGACTGAACCGATCTTCATCAAATTTGGTACAGAGATACTTGAGGTATCTGGGAAGGTTTAAGACAAGACTCCAACTTGCTCAGACATACCGTTGCTGAGATACAGCATTCCCAACACATTGCCCCTCCCTCTTAGCCAATACAAACCTGCAAGTCTTTCACTCATATTCCAACTGCAATGCACATGGTCACTCCACATGCACAGTCCAACACTGACATCCAAACTGAGATACACGCATCAGAGGATTAGATACACAGATCACCACAAATTATCACACGCCAGAGGATTAGATACACACGTCTGCACACAGTCCCACACACCAGAGGATTATATACACTCTTCTGCACACAGTTCCACACACTGAAGGATTAGATAGGTGCATCTGCACACAGTTCCATATGCTGAAGGATTAGATACACGCGTCTACACACAGTTCCACACGCTGTAGGATTAGATACGCGCCTCTTCACACAATACCACACAGAAGAGGACTAGATATGTGCGTCTGCACACAGTACCACACTTTGGAGGATTAGATACATGCCTCTGCACACAGTACCACACGCTAGAGAATTAGATACGCATCTCAGCACACAGTATCATACGGGAGAGGATTAGATACATGCGTCTGCACACAGTACCACCCGCCAGAGGATTAGAGGTCACATTCACACAGCTTTACTTCAGGTATCCATAACAACTGATCACAGGTTTTTCACTGATATCCAAAATGAGATACACATAATCACATGACGCTTATGGACATAGACCCAAACCACATACAAAATACACCAGTGCAAAATTGGACAATTCTTATGAGGTCACTACACAAACAAAAAATGTAATATACCCGTGCGAAGCGGGGTTCTCCTGCTAATCTCTTATAAATATTTGATATACCGCTGCAGTACCCATAACCCATTCATCAAGAATATGCTGTAGGGTGGGGGTACGTAGCTCCGGTCAAAGTTTGCAACAGGGCCCACAAGACTTTAGTCCCACCACTAGTGACTTAGTGGTACACAGAATTTAGGGTGTCAATATCCGTAACAGATTCTCAGACAGAGAGCAGAACTTTTAGATTAATTAAAATGACATCACTACCATCATAATATAATATAATCATAATATAAACTCTTCTACCACCTACAGTATCCGTAGAACATGTTCTTATAGGACAAGCCTATGGCACTGTATGTCTGAAATAATAGTATGCTGCTAAGTAGATGGCGCATTAAATGCAGCAAACACGACTTGAAAAGAGTCCAGAGACAGATTTTACGGTCAGAGAGCAGTAAGTTTATGGCTGTGCTGGGATAACATCATACAACAGCTGCTTTCAGGACGTGGGATTTATTACATTTCTAGCCATAATATTCAGAATTTCAGCAAGGCGTAATAAAAATGCCTAAAATTATATATATTGTATTGTATCAGTCTAGGTTCTTTCTCGATGGAGTCATATATTCACAGCCCTTCGTCGCTGACACTATGAAACACTCTTAATCACAGGTAACATAGATTTTCACTCAATGCAATAAGAAAAAATCATATTTCTATCCAATGATCTAATAAAATGTTTACTAAATCCTACTCAGAGTCACTTTGTAGTCTATAAGCTGTGTGTTCAATGTTACACTGCAGAGGTATAGTGATAGCTCTTCATGGATCCATTTCTCGAGAGCGGTAATCTTGCTATTTTCTCTGCATGAGTCTATACTAAGTGTCCGGTAATGCAATGATCACAATACAGGGGGGTCTCTTAAATTCGAGGAAGCATATACAAAGTCTTTGAAGATGCCTGTGGTAGTCTTGTAGTCTATGGTGTCCTTTTCTTTTTATACATATCACATTGTGCACATAAAACATCAAGGTCTCCTCAATGCTTTGTCCTTTGCATGTGATTGTACACAGGGGGCGCTGTGCTCAGCTGTCTTCATCTGTTCTATAGGCTTTGTCTACAATGGCAAAACACATGCCTGTCTACGACTATGACTACACTCTGCAGTCGTGAAAAGAAGTGGAACAAGGAACCCAGCTAGTGATCATGAGTAGAGATGAGCGAACACTAAAATGTCCGAGGTTCGAAATCCGATTCGAACAGCCGCCCACTGTTCGACTGTTCGAACGGATTTCGAACCCCATTATAGTCTATGGGGGGAAATGCTCGTTTCAGGGGTACGCAAAATTTGATAAAATCATACTTACCAAGTCCACGAGTGACAGTCGGGCTGGATTCTGCTTGAAGACTTCTCCCGGCGCAGGGACCCCGCGTCTTCTTCCGGGTGGAATTCACTCTGCCTAGGCATCCAGCCTAGGTAGAGCCGACTGCGCATGCGCGGGCATGCTCGTGCATGCACAGTCGGCTCTGCTCAGGCCCGACGCCTGAACAGAGCCGACTGTGTATGCGCGTGCATGCCCGCGCATGCGCAGTCGGCTCTGCCTAGGCCGGATGCCTAGGCAGAGTGAATTCCACCCGGAAGAAGACGCGGGGACGCAGCGCAGAGAAGACTTCGGAAAGGTAAGAGAAGAACCAGCGTTGATTGGCAATGTATAGCATTCTGCCAATCAACGCTGGTTCTGCATCGAACCTTAAACTTCGAACAGCTAGTAGTGTTCGATCAAGTACGAGTATTTCGAATACCGTAGTATTCGATCGAACACTACTCGCTCATCTCTAATCATGAGGATTAGACACAGGAGAAACTTGGGAAATTTGTTCGAGGATATTTGCAAGGTTCATCGCCTGTTTTGTTTGAGCACTATTATTATACTGATGTAGGAATATATATGATATATGATATGATAGAGTAATACCCTGTTTCCCTGAAAATAAGACATCCCCCAAAAGTAAGGCATGGGGGGAGGTTTTGTTAAATTGCCTAATATAAGGCACCCCCCGAAAATAAGACATCCCCAAAAACACTGCAGCCGGAAGAACACTGTGCACGATGTTCCGTGTGCACAGGTATGCCGGCTGCTGCCTCTGCTGTGATACCACTGTTCCTGCTGCTGTAAGATGAGCTGGGAAAGCATCGTATGCTACGGGGAGTCCACTCTCCCAGCTCATCCCACAGCAGCCGGAACAGTGGTATCACAGCAGAGGAGGCAGCCAGCTTTCCTGTGCACACAGAGCACAGCATTCAGCCGGCTGCAATGCCCACTAAGTGAGGCTCTCCGGCACAATCTCTGCTAAGCCCCGCCAACCACTTCCACCACCGTGACCAACAGCAGCACCAGCGCTGCTATGAAGATGGGGAAGGTAACTAGCATACCTCCCCACCACCACCTTTTGCACCACCTACAACCGGCAGTCATGCACTCCATTAAGGAAGCGTCGGCATGGCTGCCGATTGTCCCCCGCTCCAGCCGCTCCATAAGACATCCCCCGAAAATAAGACAGGTCATATATTTTGGAAGAGAATTTAATATAAGACGATGTCTTATTTTCGGAGAAACAGGGTATGATAGTATAATAAGTGTGTTGGTGTGGAGGTGTGGGAAATATTAAACTCTTATAGTCACCTTCCCTCACCTCTCCTGCGGCATACAATGCTCCCCCAGGGTCCTCTTCGGTCCTCCTCTGGCCTCCTGGGTGATATCATGGGCCTATGGTTGGGTCTCAGCTATCATGTGGGGCACACTGACGTCATGGCGCTTTAACACAAGTCTGTGATTGGGCCTTAGCAGTCCCTCAGGAGCCCCCGGGGGTGACGAAAAGAGAGTATCAGTGTTTATTATATTTTACTATGTCTCAAAAGACTTCAGAGTATAAAAGTGATTCATAGGTAGCAACCCAGGAAAATTCAAGTTGAATCTGAACTGGCTCACCCATGTCTTCTCACTCAGTGTTCATACATTTTCTTCCATCTTGTGGATAGATTATTAGTGTCCTCTGTAAGAAAACTCATTTAAAGGGGTTTTCCTACACCCATAAACCCATGTTAAATCAAAGTTGTATCAATTGAATGCCATGGGTATGAGTTCTGGCACCAAACCAAACAGCTATTTTTTTCCCAAGGAAGCCAGGGTTAGCCACTTACTACTCTTACCGAGTGGATCTCCATTGGTAGAAAGTAACTTCAGTGGACTCTTAATGAGACAAACATGTTTTTAACATGTTATGATTTTGTTTTTAATTGGTTTCATGATAAATTGGAGTCCATAAAGATGACCTTTCACCAATTTAAATCCCCCCCATCAATATGTCTTTGGCGTGTGGGAGGAAACCCACGAAAACAAGGAGAGAACATACAAACTCCTTGCAGCTGTTGTACTTGGCAGGATTTGAACCCAGGACTCCAGCGCTGCAAGGTTGCTGTGCTAACCACTGAGCCACCATGCTGCCTATTTTATGTCCTTATCATATGTTTATAGCTACTGCCCCTCTGATTTCAGCACAGTTGATTTTTTTTCTGTAGCCCCCATCATTCCCAAGAAGCAAAGTAAGTTACTTTTGGGCATGTCAAGCAGGGGGTGTGATTCAGAGCTCCAATCAGAGGAAACCATTGTCAGAGCTCAGAATCACACCCCAATGCCTGCTCCTGCCTGACAACGCACTCCTGACAGTACAGAGCCTAAATAGACCAGCATGCACCATTGATTGCTCAGGAATGGTGGGGGCTAAAGAAAAAGGTCCAACTGTGTCAGAATCAGTAGAGCAGCAGCTATTCATTGATGTACAGAGTTGGACTTGATGGAGGTAATGAAAGGTTCTGTTTGAAGGGGTTTTACTACCTTTAGAAGTTAATATCTACTGACAGAGTAGGGAATAACGTCACGATTGGTGGAAGTCTGACTGCTTAGCAATCCAGAGATCCTATGGAACAGCAGGCTGAGAAGACTCCATTCATTTTCTATGGGAGCTCTACAGACAGTCAAACACAGCACTAAGTTATGTCTTAGGGCTCGTTCACACGGGGCAAGAGGGGGCGGATTTTGGCGCTAAATCTTCCTCAAAATCTGCCCCCTCACAATAGAGGCCTATGCAGACCGCTAGTGTTCTTTTTTCCGCTATCGGTTTGTTCCTGCTAGCAGAAAAAAAGAAGCGAGCTGCCCTTTCTTCAGGCAGATTCCGTGGCTGATCCAGCTACGGCTTCCGCCTCACGGCAGCACCCTCCGGAGTAGGCCCATTCCTTTGGGCCTACTCAGGAGCGGGAAGCCGCGACTGTCGGAAGCCGCGACAGTCGCGGCAGGCACATTTTGGCCCTATTCTGACGCGACTTCCCGTGTCAAAATCAGGACCAAAATACGTGGTCCCGTGCCCCATGTGAACGAGGCCTTACAATCCCACCATCAGGATGGGGTAACCGATCCATTTAACCAAAATAGAGCTAAGTTTAGGGTGGACACATCTGTATATTCTTTCCTTAGAATAGAAAGTTGAGAGAACTGCATTGGGGTGTGACATCAGTATTTTTAATCTGTAAATTGATATGTCCTTTCCAATAGTGGACAAGTGCTAAGATGTAAGATACAACCTATGATCTAACATGAAATATGTAAGGTCCTATGGATACAATATGATTACAATTTGTGAGTCCATCTGTCCTCAGAAGGAGTTGTCACATGGATGTTTATACACATACAACAGACTGGCATTCGCACACTTATAGGAACTATCTATCCATTCATTAGGAGGTAATGATGGATAACTTTGTACTTGGCGTGAAAAAATAGAAAAAATAGAAATAGAAGTTCTTTTTTTTTATATTATAAAAGACAGCAAGTGATTGGTGACGACATACAAAACCTTACAAGCGATACTTATAGAGAGGAATGTGACAAACCTTGATCCATAAGAAGTCTAATAAATGAAGCTATACCGGAATACAGCGTCCGGCAATCTCAAGTTACCATAGGTAATGAGAACTGGGAAATGACAGTAAATCAGAGAGGCTGTAAATGTGGCCGGGCCAAGCCTGCAGACATACATAAAACACACAGAGGGATGGAGAGAGTGCGCTCCAGATGGAGATTTCTTATCGTGCCAGATTTCTACATGAATTAAATATAAATCCAGATCTTTAAAAGAATGTTTAACAGAAACAAAAGGAATTGTAAATGTCAGCGTATAAAAGCGAAAGAAAAAAAGTCACCTATTCATCCCTCTGGTCTAGCATCTATCTCCTATCTATCTATCTATCTATCTATCTATCTATCTATCTATCTATCTATCCAGGGGCGTAACTACCGTGGTAGCAGCAGTAGCAGCTGCCACAGGGCCCGGGCCATTAGGGGGCCCGGTGACAGCCGCTACCGCTGCGTTTTTTTTTGTTTTGTTTTTTTTTTAAAAGTCCGTTACGGGCCCCATTCACTTGCCGATCCTGGCTGGGCCGGGATCGGCAAGTGACACCGCGGGGGCCCACAGAGGCTATCATTATACTCGGGGGTCTTTGCAGACCCCCGAGTATAATGATCGGCGCACCGGGAGGGGTAAGGTAACATAAAAAACAGTGTTACTTACCTCTCCACGATCCTGCCAGGCCTCCGTCATTCGTGTCTGACGTCTCTGACGTCACATGACCCAGGCCAGCTTCCCGGGTCATGTGACGTCTGACGTCATTAAAGCTGGACAAGAGCGGACAGGACAGCCGACAGGAACAGGTAAGCAACTGTCTCTGTTCTTTTAATGGTTTTAATCCCCCGGGTCTCCGATTATTATACTCTGGGGTCTTTTCAGACCCCAGAGTATAATAAATGTTTATAGGTGTCCACAGTGGGACATATGGGGACACTATGGGGGATAATACTGTGTGTGCAGGGGACACTATAGGGGTTAATACTGTGTGCAGGGGCACTATAGCGGTTAATACTGTGTGTACATTGGACACTATAGGGGTTAATAATACTGTGTGTGCAGGGGACACTATAGGGGTTAATACTGTGTGTGCATTGGACACTATAGGGGTTAATACTGTGTGTGCATTGGATACTATAGGGGTTAATACTGTGTGTGCATTGGATACTATAGGGGTTAATACTGTGTGTGCAGGGGACACTATAGGGGTTAATACTGTGTGTGCAGGGGACACTATAGGGGTTAATACTGTGTGTGCAGGGGACACTATAGGGGTTAATACTGTGTGTGCAGGGGACACTATAGGGGTTAATACTGTGTGTGCAGGGGACACTATAGGGGTTAATACTGTGTGTGCAGGGGATACTATAGGGGTTAATACTGTGTGTGCAGGGGACACTATAGGGGTTAATACTGTGTGCATTGGACACTATAGGGGTTAATACTGTGTGTGCAGGGGACACTATAGGGGTTAATACTGTGTGTGCAGGGGACACTATAGGGGTTAATACTGTGTGTGCAGGGGACACTATAGGGGTTAATACTGTGTGTGCAGGGGACACTATTGGGGATAATACTGTGTGCAGGGCTTACTAAGGGACATAATAGAGTGCGGAGGAGGGGGTCAGTCGAGGTCTTCGGCATCGGTTTGGGGAGGGGGGGCCCCATGTCAAAAGTTCGCCACGGGGCCCCGCCATTCCTAGTTACGCCACTGTATCTATCTATCTATCTATCTATCTATCTCCTATCTATCTATCTATCTATCTATCTATCTATCTATCTATCTATCTATCTATCTATCTATCTCCTATCTATCTATCTATCTATCTATCTATCTCCTATCTATCATCTATCTATCTATCTATTATCTACCTGTCTATCTATCTATCTATCTATCTATCTATCTATCTATCTATCTATTATCTATCTATCTATCTATCTATCTATCTATCTATCTATCTGCTATCTATCTATCTATCTATCTATCTATCTATCTATCTATCCCTCTATCTATCTCTCTACATCTATCACTCTATCTATCTATCTATCTATCTATCTATCTCCTATCTATCTATCAATCTATCTATCTATCTCTCTACATCTATCAATCTATCTATCTATCTATCTATCTATCTATCTATCTATCTATTATCTGTCTATCTATCTATCTATCTATCTATCTATCTATTATCTATCTATCTATCTATCTATTATCTATCTATCTATCTATCTATCTATCTATCTATCTATCTATCTCCCTACCTTTGTACAGGTGTAGCATCCACCATATGACCTGCCAGCACAGATAATGGAGCCGGCCATAGCACTATACACTATTTATTTAGCACAGCTGTTCTAATACTGATTCTTAGAAACAGAGACCTACATAAATAGTATAGGCACGCTATAGTTGCTATGTCAATGGCCTATTGCTCCACGGTTGTTCACTTGGTGGCTGCTACATCTGTACATCTGCCTTCACTAGCTGTATTTGTTGAAGACCATATCTCCAGCCCTACCTATGTATAGCATCACTTTTCACTAACCATCAGTTACTTGAGTGTAATACGATTTAATGTCACGCTTGCAATTATTAGCCCATTTCTTACGGTTCGTTTGGCAGATGTGACTAATTTACTGTAATTCGGTGTAAACAGCTGTAGGAATTTTTCTTTGACTTGATATGTTGTGCAAACAAACGTCCTGCAGGGGTTGCAGGATAAGGAAAGCTCCTCGGGGTACAGCGACTGCGACAAGTGTTTAGCGTACATACCAGAAGTTTCTTGGGTAACTGCCAGAGGAACTGAATTATTTCCCAAAGACAGAAATTAGTTATTAAAATCTTGTTAAAGATGTTACAAAAGGATTAGTCTCCTACTGTACGAAATTACTCTTGGCATAAGCAATTTAACTTCCCAGTGTCTGAGTAAGATTGCTCCAGGCTTGTGTCCGCCTCAAGCTCAGAGGCTTCTGTTTGGTTTGGCAATTTCGGGATGTTTTCATCATTTCATTAGTTTTGGAACAAGAGAAAAAAAAAAATCCTGTGTACCGTAGAACACTGTTATTTTAACATTGCATGCCAATGTAGTGTGGGACACTATGCCACCATTTTGGCGCTCTATGCTAGGATTATTTAAGGATGCGTTCACACTTGCTCCTGGTGTCCGTCAAGAATACGCCTTAATATGAGAAAAACAGCTTGGGGACGGCTTGTATACGGTCCATTTAAAAAACTATTCACTTCAATGGGTTTTTAAAGCAATCCGCAGGTGTCCATTTGCAGCCTCTCCACTGTGAATCCGCTTTTTTTGGACGAACGCGAAGTCGGACATACAGGACTTTGTGTCTGTCCAAAAAAAGCGGATTCACAGTAGAGAGGCTGCAAATGGACACCTGCGGAGTTGAAAATGTAGTCATGAACAATACTGTATAAGAGTGCTGTCAAGTTGGTTGTTCAATGAACAGTGGCCACATGGAAAATTGGGACATATCATGTCTCTCTTAGAGATGAGCGAGTAGTACTTGATCGAGTAGGTATTCGATAGAATACTACGGTATTCGAAATACTCATACTCGATCGAGTACCACTCGCTATTCGAATGGAAAAATTCGATGCAGAACCAGCATTGATTGGCCGAATGCTATACAGTCGGCCAATCAACGCTGGTTCTTCTCCTACCTTTAGAAGTCTTCTCCGTGCAGCTTCCCCGTGGCGTCTTCCGGCTCTTCATTCACTCTGCCAGGCATCGGGCCTGGGCAAAGCCGACTGCGCATGTTTCTGCTTGTAGTGCGGGCATGCGCAGTCGGCTCTGCACAGGCTCGATGCCTGGCAGAGTGAATTCAGAGCCGGAAGATGCCGCAGGGACGCTGCACGGAGAAGACTTTTCGGAAGATCCAGCCCGACCCTCACTCGTGGACTTGGTAAGAGTAATTTGATCGAACGTCCAGCAACTGAAGACCACAGGAGACCCTTTGCCATATACACTCGAGGTCCAAGGCTGCCACAAAAATTAAATGGAAGTGGGCACCACCCAGTATGAATGAATATACAGTATACGGCTTGGTGTGCAACTCAAGTGTGCTAAATCCTAGACCAAACACAGTAACAATAAAAAGTGCAGAAAATAATGCACACAGGGAGTGGACTTTCAAGCCATAGTAATTCAGAATTCCAAACCTTTATTGACCCATATAGTACAAGCGATTAAAAACATTAAAATTGTAAGTAAATCTGTTTATTTTTTTCATAAATCCAGTAATATACTTTATTAAAGAAAATGGCCCTTTTGCAATTACCTCAATTTTACCACTGATCATATCTTTATGATTGAAGTCTACAGAGAAGGGAGGGGGAAGAAGATAAGATGAGCTCCTCAAGGAGACTTTTGCAATATAGAGAGAAAGTTTTCTTCACATCACAGCTGGGTTATCCAGACTGTACAGAAATGACATTTTATTCTATAGATAGCCTCATATCTCTGTCTCTCCTTCTCCTCCTCCCCCTTCCCTTTTTGCAGTATTCACCATAGCTGAGAAGCATTGTCCCTTCTCGCCCAGGATTTATGCCCATGAATGGCTGTGGGTGCCATCCTTGTATTAGAAGCACAATGAGCACTTCCATCAGTAGTTATAGACGCCCCAGAAATAGAGCGGGGAGTTGGATTCATTACTCACCACTCTGCTCCCTCCGCTCTCTCTATTCCTCTGATGTCACAACAGGCCTTCGAGCACGGAACAGAGAGGTGAGTAATGATTGCAACTCACCACTGGCTTCTTAAACATCTCTGGGTGTGGATCAGTTTGGAGGCCATTATACACAGTGTAGCGGGCAACTATAATGTAATTAGGGCAAGTGCAAGTCCTATCCATGTACAGGGTATTCTATTTCCAACTGTACAGTTTATAGAACTGGTCATGATGTAGATCGATAAGATTTTATGTAAGGTAAAAAAAATATATCTTCAGTGCTGACATAATGTTTTGTGCTGGAGATGCGAGGAGTGAAATTTTGTAGACTGGAAAGTGTGACAATGACATGTCGGCATCTATTCCCCTATCATTTTATAGACATCCTTTCATTAAAAACAACTATCGTCCAAAATAAAGCTAAGGTTAGCCTGACATTGGTATTATGCTCCGCACTGAATTGCTGTGCTTGCAGTTCTTTTTAATAACACCGGTACAGCTACAACTTCAAAGATTCAGTAAAATGCTACAAGATAATGGAAAGCCAGATTAGCTTTAACAAAGTGGCAAGTGCCCTTGAGAATGTAAAAAACACGTTGTCACATGCAAATCCATACAATCAAAAACTTACAGATGTTATACATATAATAGATCAGTAATATGAAATGTCCCTTAGCGATACATTGATAGGCCCAGTATGATTGCTTCTAAAAAGTCCCTTCCATCTAAATTAGTACTACTGGATAATCTTCACTGTCGATGCCGCACACAACTGAGTGTAGGGAACTGGATGATGGGAGTAGTAGTTATCAACGCTAGGTGAAGGACACTCAGCTAACTCCTCCAGCTCACCTCCGAAGTTGGGGCAATGTTGAGGAGCCCTGCAGTTTACCTGATGGTGGTGATAGTTTCCATGGGGCACTTCCAGTGGTGCGGAGCCCTCTCCTCTCTTGAGCAAGGTCATGATGGCTGGAAGGGCCCTTGATGATGATCGCAGAAATTACTATAATGGTAGATATTTTAAGATACAGCATCTCAGATGGGGCTGGTAGTGCAACAGGAGTTCTACTGTGGAAGATGGCACTGAACCTAATCTTTAGTAGCAAGGGGATGCCCAGTTATGGATGTTATGTCCAGTGTGTGATAGCTCCACTCCAATATAACTATATTCTGTCTCTCCCAACTCTATGTATGAGGGCTAATACAAATAAGTCCCAATTGGTATCCCCTGACTACCTGTGTACTAAAGGGTCAAGGCTGTGAGGTTTTGGTAAACCTCACGGTGGCTCAGTGGTTAGTGCTGAAATCCTAGGTTAGAATAAGACCAAAGCCAACATCTGCAAGGAGTTTGTATGTTCTCCCTGTATTTGCATGGGTTTCCTCCAATTCTCCAAAGGCAAACTGATAGGGAATGTAGATTGTGAGCCCTATATGGGACAGTGGTTGACAAAGCACTGAAGAATATCATGGCACAATATAAGTAAGCAAAATAAATCTCAACTTTTTCTCCAACCTCTCTCCAGTCTCATGGGCTAAGGCTCTGAAAAGAACTCACCAAACTTGCCTCAGGGGCTGCAACAATCTCTCCCGCATCAATGTCAACCTCACTTCACTGAGGACACAACTGGACTGTTCTGTTCTAGAGACTCTGGGGGTTACTTATCATCTGCCCCCTTATTGGCCATATTTTTTGCATGCACACCAAAATATGTAAGATGAACTGACAGAGTGTCAGTAATATGGCTGGCAGGTACCATGGCCACACACTATGGGAGTGCATTGGGTTAGTCGGAAACCCGCTGAGAGCTAAAATAGCAGTAAAGTGCATGGGACTTCAACAAATCCTATCCAATCATAACAAGTAGCCAAACTCATCTGCATTTACTCCTGGAGCTGGGCCAGTTGCCATCTTTTAAACCAGGGGTAGGGAATGTTGGCTCTTCAGCTGTTGCAAAACTACAACTCCCAGCATGCACACTAGCTCTGCAGTTTTCAGAACTTCCATGGACGTAAATGGAGCATGTTGGGAGTAGTAGTCTCACAGAATCTGGAGAGCCAAGGTTCCCCTATCCCTGCTTTAAACCATCCACTACAATGGTATTGAATATTATAGCAGATTAGATATGGATTATTCCACCAATGGATAACCTGCTGCAATGACGCCACGTGTGGCCCTAACCTTAGTACACTATGTACACTATGTCGCTTTATTAATTAAGATCTGCATACTCTTTTTTTTAATGAGCACATTTTACTATGCATTTCAGCTGTAGGCATATATGCAGATCTGTCTGGCACTGACTTATCTCCTTCTGAACAGAAGTGCAAATCCAATAACAATGTGAATGCGCTTTTCTCGCAGAGACTCGAAGCATAGGGAGTATTGTGGAGTAAAGGAGTTAGTGGCTGACATACAGGTGCTGACCCCCAAAACCCACAAGGTTCAGTTGTTTGTATGAGTCCATTTACCTACTGTATCTGCATATTTTTGGCATGTGGGAGGAAACATGGGGAGAACATACAAACTCCATGCAGATGTTGCCCTTGGTCAGATTTGAACCCAGGACTCCAGTGCTGGAAGGCTAAATCTGGCTTCCCAATCCTAAGACAAAGACATACTGTACATCTAAAGTTTATGGGCTACTTTAGAGTATGTGTGTGCTCAGTCGTGGCCTCGCTGCTGCCATAACTGGGAGCAGCTCCATTGTAAAGTTTACTCGAGGCCGCGTGAATAATTCTTGCTCCCCTGGAGTACAATAGCAGAAGACAAATATTATGTTTCGTTCTTTGTGGTTCTGTCGCCTCTCCGTACTCCTTCATCCCAAAGCAGATGACAAATTTAGAACAACATTGTACCGGGAGAGCCTGTTATACCAGTGCCCGGAGATCCTTCCCACACATTTGATCATTATCTTTCATTAGGAGCCAGAAACAAAAGCTTATAAAGAATTAAAGGTTTAATAGCGGCGACATTGTCAGCGCGCAAGCAGCAAACCATTAACTCTTTACATAATTACCAGACACTGTAATTTGGTGCCAATAACAACGAGTGAGTTACACATAGTTCTTCTTAGGCGTAGCACGGAGTGTCTTACCACATCAGTCTTATAATTACTAATAATTGCAGGGCTACAATTACCTCCATGTGACGTACATCTGTAGTAGATGGAGCAAGCCTGCGTATTCTAGGAGCTCAGTACCACGGCTACATCCTTAGGACGCGGCACCGCTTCTGGTGTGCTGTATTTTAGGAAATGCATAGTTATTGGTATTAATCACACAATCAATATGACATGCGGCAGTGGGAGTGGAAATATGGAGGGAGAGATTTACTGCAGCAGCGACATGATTTTATACTCCCAGTAAGTGCATTCTATCGATCGCCTCATCTGTAATACACCAAGCAAGCAATTCATTATGCTCCTGTCTGATATACAGGTCTGCTAAAGATAGGCAAGTGGATTCCTTAAAGGGGTTTTCCAAGCTCATAAGGTAATTCATGTGGATGGGATATGCCATCACTTTATAATTGGTGGGGGGAGGGGTCAATCTCTGGTACCTACAATGATCCTGAAAATAAAGGGGAGGCATTTAGTCTTACAGCCCCCTTACAGTCCTACCCTACAAAACATTGCTGAAGTTGCAGGGGAACTGCAGCACTGCTCCATTCTTGGTATCAAACCAAGTTTCCTTCTAAGTGCATGGAAATGGTCATGGCAGAGACAGGGGTGTGTAATGGAGGGACCGCCGGTGTCTGGATAGTGGACAAGGTAACTGTGAGAGCTGCGTTGAAAATATGAGTTGACTGATGCTTACCACGTATGCAATGAAGTTTTTCGGGGTGCTAAACTGTGCCTCTGGACTGAGGAGGTCGACCAACAATGGATAAAGAAGAAAGAAAAGGTCTGCAACGTGTTGAATTTTCTTAAAATTCAGTTCTTTAATTCATCTTGGTTAAAAGACAGGTGCCAAACAAAAAAGTGTAATAGTAGGAGAATGAAAAAGTAGGAGAGTGAAAAAATTAAAAATACCGCTAACGCGTTTAGGAGTAGAGATCCTGCTTAGTCATAGGACTATGACTAAGGGGGATCTCTGCCCCAAAACACGTTAGTGGTATTTTAATTTTTACACTTTTTTGTTTGGCACCTGTCTTTTAACCAAGATGAATTAAAGAACTGAATTTTAAGAAGACTTGGCGTGTTGCAGACCTTTTCTTTCTTCTTTATCAACTGTGAGAGCTACTTGTCGGTATATCACACAATCCTCACTACTGTTGGATCACCCAGAGCCTGTTTGTCATGTCCTCATGTAACCACTGCTACCATTGTCTCCTTCAAATTTGTTGAAAGGACCACCCTGTTTCTCTCTATTTAATGATGTCCCCTCTTAAAGTCTATTAACTGGGTAAAATGTAGTGCGACGAAGAGTCAGGTCTAGCAATCAAGAATCTTTCACCAAGACGTACACTACCCAAAAGTGGCCTCTGAGAGTCTTTTTATACAGGGCATAGAAGCACTTTTACACCCTCTTGTGGCAACACCCAGATTGTTATCAGACCACATATGCAATTATTTACATACCTGCCTGAGGCATAACTGCTTGCAGAGTTATCCACAATCTTACATTTCTATCTCGTGCATTATTTTTTTGTCAATGAGTGTGTAACATCTCTGCCTGTTCTGGTCTCTGCTCACATGGCGCGGCACAGGAGGCATTTGCAGGTTGATAACTTGCTTAGCATTTTTGGTTGCATTGTCTGAACACTGTCCTATACCTTCACTTTGTTAATTGATTTTCCCCCCCACCCGTCTCCTTCACCTTCATTTCCCTCTGCTCCTCTAAGAGTTAAGTTTTGTTTTGCCCTGTGATTGACAGTCTGCCTTCCTATCAGGTTCAGGGCGGGTTCTTCCTCCCTATTTATTCTTGGTTCACATTCACATTGTTGCTTGCTATTGTTTTGTGCGTGCTGGCTTTTCTCTCGCTGTTTATTCGTGTATTCTGATTCTTGACCTCTGGCTTTCCCTATTGACTACTCTTTTGGATATCGATTTTGACACTGCATTGCTCGACTGTTACCGAACTCTGGCTAGCTGACCTCCGTTTGTTGTTGTTTGTCTTGTCTGCGTTTTGTGTTTCAAGTATATATGTAGGGATCGTCTCCAAGTTGCCGCCTATTACATAGGATAGGACTGGCCAGCAGGAAGGGACAGTGGGGGGCTTCAGCTTAGGGCTCACTGTCTCTCGTGCCCCTTTCCCAGGGTTCATCTTCAGCACTGGGGAACTGCTGTCTGCACTTCCCTAACAGAGTGTATATGGTATTGCAGCTCATTTACATTAAAGTAATTGGAGTTGACCTGCAATACCTCCCACAACCTGAGGACTGGTGTGGTGCTGTTTTTGAAGCTTTAGCTGTGACATTAACCCTGTTTTTCTGATCCTGAACAACTCCCTGTTGACTTATTTTAAACAAGATCTATAGGATTTTGTGGAACCATATAGATCCTTCATTTGAAGTGGATGTCAGGTCTCCTATACTCGCCTATCTGAATGTGGCAGAAGATATATAAACTGCAGGATATATAATTTTTGCTGGAATCCCTTGAGATCAAATATTAGCAGATGTACTATACCGTATAATAAACTGTGTATTGGTCCAACATGATCTATTATTATATGTGATACCTCTTATTACTTCTAAGGGTAATTTGTAAATCATAAAATTTAGAAACAAACAGCACATTGTGATCTTATAGTAATCTGATCGAAGTGTCTTCATTATGTGTCAGTCCGTAATGGATCTATCTTGTGCACATGAACTGTGAGATAACAGGTTACCTATAGAAATAAGTGTCCTTAAGTGGTTTTCAAGGGGTGTTCCCCGCGCTGTCACAATATAAACTACTGATGCTAATGTGACATTACTCTTTATAATTGCTACTTGCCAGGTATTGCCTGGAGATGCAAAAGGCTTTACATACTTGTGCTCATTGTGCTCAGAGGATACATATATACATTCTGCTGGAGAAGAATAAATATCTTAGCCTTGTATAATTCTCATCCGAACTTAAAAAGTCGTGTATGACACTCCGAGGGCTCCTAGGACTCTGTGTAACCCCTTTCTAATGCAAACTCAGCCTTAGTTATGTCAAAGTGACAGCAACAGACAAGGCTGTGGGTAAGCAGATGGTAGTCGGTGCTAACAATCTGCCGCTATAATAACGCAATGCACTACAGGATTCTTTATACTTTTTAACCTTTCACTGGGTTTATTGGTATTTCACCAACAAAAAGAGGCAACATTTTACAAAACCACTTTTAGGAGAACAATCAATCAATGAAATAGGTAGGCTATAGAGATAGGTGATCCTCCCATGATTCATATAGTTTCAGGTTTCGGGGCTCGGGTCTCTGTTTCGTTTTCGGTTAAATATGTACAAATTGGAACTGAAATGATTATGCTTTGGGGTCTCTTCAGACCTCAGAGTATAATAGATGGCGGCCAAGAGGAGGTGTGCCCATGTGTCCGCTGTGGCCCAATCACAAACCTCAGTGGTGATCCTTGGTGTGTGACGTCACCAGGAAACAACGCAAGGAGACCCAAAAGAGGCGATGGAAGATGAGTATAAATGTTTTTTTGTTTTTTTCACCTCCCCTGGGCCTCCATTTACTATAGAATAGTCCCCGGAGTATAATAATTTGCCGCAATGCATGTCCCGGTGGCTATTTTTGTTAGTCTGAGATGAATTCTCCGATACTCGATGCAACATGTTCCTCCATTCCTAACAGTATATTTCCTTGAAGCTCTCTCTATATTATCTGTGTATTATCCTACTTATCTCTACCTGTCTGAGACCCTATCGCTCTAATCTCTCCCAGCATTACCCACATCTCAGCTTTTATACTACCTAGGAATCAGTGAACTCTAACCTATTGTCTCTTATCATGTACCGTGCCATGAATACTTCTTGCAAGGCATTTTGGGGAAGCCTATCTGATGCCTAAGGTGATTCTTTTTCTCTGCTCCCTTCATACTTTCACATGGTGACTATTCTTATACCATTTTATAGCTGATTTTAATCAAACTGCAAAAATTTTCAGTTCATTCAAACCCAACATTTTTGGAAAATTGTGTCCAAACCCAGTTAGTTTGCTCATATCTCTGGAAAGATAAGTTTAGGTTCTCAACAAATCAGTTTTTCCACCTCCTTTTTTGCCTTCCATCATGTCATACAGGACCCAGACACGGTGCCTGTGGTTGTCCATGCTGTTTTACACGTGGTTATATTACCATCTACACGGAGGTCAACGCATTTAGCTGTGAACACAATTGATTTCTTTTTTAGACCTAATCCTTAAGGTTTCATCACAACAACAACTGTCTATTTTAGCACACTATGACAAATGCCTATTCACCCCCTTAGGGGAATTACAGTGTGCAACCAGGCATATCTATAAAACAGAACAAAATGAATCCTGTGCCCTGGAAGATGTGATTTGCTTTGGAGGTCATACAGATGGCTTACAGAAAACAATCTTATATCTTCCAGATACACAAAGCTTTAGTGAAAGGTTTACTTAGTAAGGAGAATAGCAAAAACAGTCTGTAGAACACTGCTTAGAGTCAAAGCTCAACACAGTCAGATTCCAAAATTGTCACAGAATTGGAATTTAGGAATTACTGTACGAACATAATATATACACTCATATACAGTGACGTAAGTAGGAATTGCGGGGTCCCGTGGTGAACTTCTGACATCGGGCGCCCCCCAACCGACACCGACGACCTCGACTGCCCCCCTCCTCTGCATTCCTGCACGCTCTATTATGTCCCTTAGTGGCCCCTGCACACACTATTATGCCCCTTAGTGGCCCCTGCACACAGTATTATGTCCCTTAGTGGCCACTGTACACAGTATTATGTCCATTAGTGGCCCCTGCACACAGTATTATGTCCCATAGTGGCCCCTGCACACACTATTATGCCCCTTAGTGGCCCCTGTACACAGTATTATGTCCCTTAGTGGCCACTGCACACACTATTATGCCACTTAGTGGCCCCTGCACACAGTATTATGTCCCTTAGTGGCCACTGCACACACTATTATGCCCCTTAGTGGCCCCTGCACACAGTATTATGTCCCATAGTGGCCCCTGCACACACTATTATGCCCCTTAGTGGCCCCTGCACACAGTATTATGTCCCTTAGTGGCCCCTGCACACACTGTTATGCCCTTTAGTGGCCCCTGCACACACTATTATGCCCCTTAGTGGCCCCTGCACACAGTATTATGTCCCTTAGTGACCCCTGCACACAGTATTATGTCCCTTAGTGGCCACTGCACACACTATTATGGCCCTTAGTGGCCCCTGCACATAGTATTATGCCCCTTAGTGGCCCCTGCACACACTATTATGCCCCCTAGTGGCCCCTGCACACAGTATTATGTCCCTTAGTGGCCACTGCACACACTATTATGCCCCTTAGTGGCCCCTGCACACACTATTATGCCCCTTAGTGGCCCCTGCACACACTATTATGTCCCTTAGTGGAACCTGCACACAGTATTATGTCCCATAGTGGCCCCTGCACACACTATTATGCCCCTTAGCGGCCCCTGCACACAGTATTATGTCCCACTGTGGACACCCATAAACAATTATTATACTCTGGGGTCTTTTTTGACCCCAGAGTATAATAATCGGAGACCCGGGGGAATAAAAACATAAAAAACTACTGTTGTTTATCTGTCCCCCGGCTCCTATGCTGTCGGCCTTCGCTGCCGTCCTTCTTCAATGACGTCGGATGTCACATGACCCGGGTCGCAGGCCGGGTTCATGTGATGTCAGAGACGTCAGACAACTAGGCCTGAAGCCTGCCCGGATCGTGGAGAGGTAAGTGTTTTTTATGTTTCTTACCTCTCCCGGGCCTCCGATCATTATAAACAGGGGTCTGCAAAGACCCCCAAGTATAATGATAGTGTTTGTGGGGCCCGCGGTGTCACTTACTGATCCCGGCCCAGCCAGGATCGTTAGTAAATAGCGCCTGTAACAGCCTACTAGAAAAAAAACAAAAAAAACAAAACGCAGCGGTAGCGACTATCACCGAGCCCCCTAATGTCCCGGGCCCTGTGGCAGCCGCTACCACGGTAGTTACGCCCCTGCTCATATACCTTTCTGTCTTATCTCTGTTGGTGTATCGCTGCTGTATACAGTACACTTGATAACATCCTGTGACCCGCACATGGTCCAAACACTCCTACAATCTAGGATCTTAGGCTACGGTCACACTTGCATTCAGTGACCCTTTTTTCCATTTGAAATATGCGGGGAGAATATGCAGACTTTTCTCTCCACACTTTTCGAGTGGAAATCGTACAGACCCCATTATATTCTGCGGGTAACCACTTTTTAAGAGAATTGGGTTTCCGTTTTTCAGGTCCCCGAAGAATAAAAACCCTAATGCAGGTGTGAACCTGCTGTAACATGTAACATTTTCAGGCCTGGCCCTATACTGTAGTTTTCTCTTTGAGCATGACATTATTTTATGGTATTACATTTTCGAGAGTAGTATGTAACATTCAGGATTTGCAATGACTTCAAGGGTTAATACCCCAATGTACAATAATCTACCGTGCTGGTAACTTAATCAATTAACAATGGTATTAATGACTATCATATTCCAGTGGCCACTAGATGGCGATATGGCCGCTTGCGTATGATCTTGTTCCTTCTGTGTTATTACAGTAGTGTTAACATCAAATAAATTATCGCAGCAATTATAAAAAAAAATTCACACTTCCCACCATCAAACACTTGATTCTTTTTTAGTAGGTGAAAAATTCTCACTCATTAACAAAGAAACAAAGGAAACAATATATAAAATGAACATCTCAACAATGCCAGAGAATTATTACAATGATGATAACTTTATTATCAATTATATTCTGCAGAATTATCCCGGGATGAAATCCTTTAATAATATCGAGTACAAAGAAATTCTTTTCTATAGATATTATCATAATATTAATATTTTGATATAATTTAATTATATAAACTTGTTCTTTAGCGCTGTGGTTAATAAAGTGAGGCTTTGGGTTTGATCACATATAATATAATATAAAACCGAATTTCATTAAGGTGAATACCTTCATGGGCTTGAAGAGGATCTGTCATGGAGTACAAAATGCGAAGTCGCATACGTCATCTGTGCCCCTGAAATCCATCCACCCGTTAGAAAGATATGACCCCTGGTAAGTTACATGTGAGTGCTTAAAGGGTTTGTCCCATCACAAGGATCCTATCTATACTGCTGGTTAATGTGGATGTAAGACTTTTCCTAAATACACTGTTTCAGCAAAACTGCTTTGTTTGGCCACTATCTTACTTTATTCAATTCTTTGTGGCCACAGCCCTGACTTAGCTGCTCATGAGTAAAGTGATGTATCTGCTGCTCTCAGGGGGGAGGGAGGAGGGGCTAAGTGCACGGGAGCCAGCCTGTGTTTCTAGCTATTCCTGTGTCTGCACCACGTGACCTGCTTCCTGCACTCAGATAGGGAAGAGGAGCTGCTTTCATTTCTTCTGTTCTCCCAGTTATCAGGCTAGCTAATTCAGTTGTGTTCATTATGGCAGAGACAGGCAGTCTCTGTATGTAACACAGAATGGCGTTGCTGCTGCCTGTACTTCATAGTCCAATGTGGGTGGGCGGAGCTACACATTAATTTGGGGCAGAGCTAAGCGACAGGTTGCATGTGAAACCCCGCCCACCAAATGATGCAAGAAACCAGGAAGAAAGAAGATTTTACAAGAGTGAAGACTGGTGAGTATGCGACGTGGGAATACCCCTTTAAGCTTCAAGTGGGAGGGAACTGTTTATCTTTTACCGCCCACTTGGAGAATTAGAGCTAATTTGCATACAACATTACAGGGGCCATATATGTTGAATGGAAGAATAAAAGTGCCATATACAGCAGTCTGCAAGCCATAGCCAAAGACTAGTTTGTGGATCCTTCATAGGAAAGCATAGTGATGATACTACAACTCCCATACCGTGTCACCCTATCCTAAATTGACATTCTTAAATTTTTGTTTTCCATTCTTTGGGTTCCAATACATGATAAATGCCGTTGCCCCCAGTAACCGTAAAGGGGTCACTTTAGACGCTAATTCACACAAAAACAAATTCTGCTTTGGGAATTTGAAGAAGATTTTGATACTGATTCCTTAAATTTTGCCTCAAATTCTGGTTTAGGGCTGAGGCCCCACATTGCGCAAAAGCTGTTTTTTTGCGCAAAATACAGGGATGCATTGAGCAAAGCTGAGAATTATAGGTACTTACTAGATATTTCCTACTCCATTTGTAGCCACCCCTGGCTTTGGCTCAAATTTTTGCAACCAAATCTGCAACAAAAAAAGCTGCTGTTCTGCAACATGGGGCCGTAGCCTGAAAAGAGCTGCAAAACCTCCCTCCCATTCATTTCAAAGAAGGTCTCAGACAGACTCCACCTATCTCTGATTCCCATTGAAATGAATGGAAGGCATATTAGAGAAGGAATTTGGAGCAAATTTTGAGGCAGTATCTGCCTCAAAGTCATCTCTAAATTCGTTAATGTGAACATGCCCCAAGGTTACATGGACATAACACTGAGGGTCCATTCACACGGAGGAAAATGGTGAGGAATTTGGTGTGGAATTTCAGCGCTGAAAAAAAAAACCTCCCATTGACTTCAGTGGGTTCCTTTTTACTGCTAGCAAAAAAGGAACCCACTGAAGTCAATGGGAGGCATTTTTGTCAGCGCTGAAATTCCACACCAAATTCCTCCGTGTGAATGCACCCTTATTAGGCTGCAGAGTAAAACAGCTGATTATTATGCTTAAAGAAAACCAGTCTTTGCGATTTGGAAGACCAAACCACCCACAGGTCCTCACGGTCTGGGAATTTATGTCCCAAATCTCCCTGTTATAAAGCCATCCGTGCCTGCAATAAAAATAGAAAAGCTTTACATTGAACCTGTTGCTTCTTATTGCAGTTCTTCAGTGAAGCCAGAGGAGTATGCTTCAGGTTAAGTGCGTATGCCCTGTACCCCCGACACTAGCCCAGGGAACCTGAGGTGTATGTCCTCTGCTTCAGTACAGAATTGTGCAGTAGTTGGCAGCACCAGAGATAAGTCTGATGAGGCTCATGGGGCTCATCTCTAGGTAAGTATAACACTGAGGCCCTCCGTTGTGAAAATGCAGCTTTTTTTGTTTTGGGCAGATTTAGCTGTGGTTTGTTGAGCCAAAGCCAGGAGTGGATTGAGCAGGAGGTAGAAGTATAGGAACCTCCTATATATTTTGTATCCATTCTTGGCTTTCTGATAGATACACATCACCCCACTGGTGTTTGTACTTCAAGTAGGGTTCCACCCCATATAAATAATGTAACAGAAAAGTTGCCACTTCAAAAGGTTGAGATGCAAATAAGTTTTGGTTTATTGTATTATGCAATGCATGTATGTCTTTACGTTTCGGGTTGCTACCACAACCTTCATCAGACTGATTGCAAGTAATTGGTCGGACGAAATGTTGGGGCCATTACTAGACTTTGGCTAAAAAAAACGCAACAAAAAAGCTTGGGGCCTCAGCCTTAAGGATAAATTTAAAACAGGGCAATTTGGGACACTAACTTTGGGTCTTTAAGGACCTGTGGGTGGTTTAGACTTGACGGGTTCCCTTTAATAAAGATCCATAGGAAAATGTTTTTTAGTTCAAATGTAATAATAATACAATAATAACGAAATGTTTTCAACGGTGTCCATAGATTTTATGGGGTTTCTGAGAGTGATAATTGAAATCTATAGTGTTATGGTATATTGCCATATAGCGCATTGAAAATGGGATCTAAGTGCCTATTAAACAGGTTCCGGCTGTTAGACCCCCATTGATCGAGAAGTGATTGCATATCCTTGCAGTTTGTCATTACTTCTAATGGTGAGAAAAGCCTATAAGCCTAATTTCCTCTACACCTTGTATAACCACATTAATTCCAATGGCCATAAAATATTTTCTATCGATGACCTTTCCCATATATATTTATGGCTGTCACAAATTGCCTTATCCTACAAAGAATATATTTTTCGATGCGATTTTCGTAGCTAAACTGCTATAATAGAAAGTCGTGTAATTATTCATGTGTGATTTCTTTTTACCACTCGCCACTTACCACTCAGCGGTCCTTGAATGCTTACTACATATTAATTCTAGTTAATAATTTCAGTGCAGACAAAGGCCATTGTACTACCTGCCCATGAGGTATGAAAGACCAGTTGGCAGGAATCTGAGAAAAGATGGACTGTGAATAATGAAGGCGAATTAGGTGAAACGCGTTTGCTTTATTCCATACTTTGATTATTTTCTTGCAGTCTTATTCTGCTCAAGAAAATAGCAATCCAGACGTCTTAGCCGGTACATATGTGCAGGATACAAGATCCTACACAGCATATGCATATGTTTACCTGCTCATTCCAAGATGTTCTTCTTGAAAACTACTGTCTAAAATTCTTTAAAGAAGAATAACAATTCTTGTACACCCATGTTTAAAGGGATATTCCCATCTCCAGGATCACAGATAAGCTTGTACGGTAAGCTAACTGAACGGTTTTACCCAATACACTGTTTTAACTATTTTGCTCCATCAGATATAGCTGAAAGCCTGTTACCTTTTCAGGCCCCTTTTCTTATCCATCTACAGTGGTCAGACCAATGGCTTGCACTCGGTTCCTGACCACATATATTCTCTTCTCTTTCTCGCTCTCCAAAATGCTTTCAGTTGTTGAGTCCTGAAAAGGGCTAGAAGAGTGCTTGATCAATGCCCCTGTTATCTTAGTGTGTAAAGCAGAGATAACTGTGCAATTTACAACAAGAATGAATCACTCTGCTGGACTGAGCTGAAAACCAGGAAGTGAAAGGGAGAGGAGACCAGAGATAAGGAGAAACTCTGAGATACAAAAACCTTTTTGCCTTATTTTGTTTTTCTGTTATTGCTGTTGGTAATGTATGACTAAATTGTTATTCTCCTGGTCAATGCCTTTATACAATCCGACTCTGTCAGCACTGACTGAACAATATCATGTATGGGCACACTACATTGGAAATGGTAGCTCCAATTTTTTAACCTATACTTACTGCCATAGGTCTCCAGAAGAAACCAAAGTTCAAACACAGATGATCCACAAATATTTTAAGAGAAATACAATTATTTACATAGGCATCTAATATATGGGGGTGCCGTTTTGCTGTGGGGTCTTGTACAGTATATACACCACAGCTGTATTACATTCTAAACAAAAACAGGTGACAAAATAGGAATGATTATTAGGCCTTATTCACATGACAGTGAAAAATGGCCATCACCCGACCTTTTTAAGAACAATATGAGTGAATGAATATATTCACATGTCCATTTTCCTGAAGGTCAATTAACTGGACATGCTGTGTCTGTCCATTTTGACAGACTCTCAGGCCCAATGTTAGGGAATTGCTAGGACAGCAATTCCCCAATAACTGTTTGAACCCTGGGATGGGACACAAGAGACAGTGAGCCCTAAGCTGAAGCCCCCAATTGTCCCTTCCTATTGCCAAGCCCTATCCTACGTAATAGGCGACAACCACGAAGACAGTCCCTTCCTGTATATGTGAAACACAAAACGGAGACAAGACGGACAACAACAAAGAGAGGTCAGCAAGCAAAGGGTCAGTAACAGTCGAGCGATGCAGTGCCAAATCGGAGTCCAAAGAATAGTCAGTAGGGAAAGCCAAAGGTCAAGGATAAGAATGCAAGCAAGAATAGTGACAGCAAAAAGCAAGAACGCACAAGGCAATAGCAAGCACTGGTGTGAATGAGAGCCAAGACTAAATAGGGAGGAAGAACCCACCCCTGGAGTTGACAGGAAGGCAGGCTGTCAATCACACGAATTAACACTTCAAGAACAGAGGCAAACAAGGGCAGAAGACGGGTGTGGTGCAAATACAATCATAGAACTAGAGCCGTGTTCACACAGTGTGACTAAAAACTTTAAGCCAATAACCAAACTGCACCCGCCTCCTGCACCACAGCACACGATCAGAGGGTGGCGCAGAGACCAGAACAGGCAAAGATGTTACACCTAACAGATTCATTTGTAACAGATGTAAAACAGATTGATGTCCAAGTGAAAAATGGTACTTTCTTCCTGGAAACTAGATCAAAAAAGAAATTCACAGTCCATTAAAAACAAAAACATATGATTTTCGTCCATTGAAAATGGAAAAATGGATATGGATTGAAGGTAAAAAACAGAACAGTCATGGCATACTCTCATGGGTTTGGGAGACTGAGATATGGAGAGTTGTTTGGTGAGGCGATTCCCTTTCATTAAATAATGAAATATAGACTCTATGGGATTAGATAGGCCACCATTTATCAAGAAGGAAGAATTTTACAAAAAAACTCATCCTGAATAGAGATGAGCGAACAGTGTTCTATCGAACACATGTTCGATCGGATATCAGGGTGTTCGCCATGTTCGAATCGAATCGAACACCACGTGGTAAAGTGCGCCAAAATTCTATTCCCCTCCCACCTTCCCTGGCGCCTTTTTTGCACCAATAACAGCGCAGGGGAGGTGGGACAGGAACTACGACACTGGGGGCATTGAAAAAAATTGGAAAAAGTCATTGGCTGCCGAAATCAGGTGACCTCCATTTTAGACGAATAGTGGATTTCAAATCCGGGTCATATGAGAATGTGAACTTTGTGACTATGAGACAGGGATAGCTGTACAGGCAGGGATAGCTAGGGATAACCTTTATTTAGGGGGGAATGTTATTAAAAATAACTTTTTGGGGCTCTATCGGGTGTGTAATTGTGATTTTTGTGAGATAAACTTTTTCCCATAGGGATGCATTGGCCAGCGCTGATTGGCCGAATTCCGTACTCTGGCCAATCAGTGCTGGCCAATGCATTCTATTAGCTTGATGAAGCAGAGTGTGCACAAGGGTTCAAGCGCACCCTCGGCTCTGATGTAGCAGAGCCGAGGCTGCACAAGGGTTCAAGCGCACCCTCGGCTCTGATGTAGGAGAGCCGAGGGTGCACTTGAACCCTTGTGCACCCTCAGCTCTGCTACATCAGAGCCGAGGGTGCGCTTGAACCCTTGTGCACACTCTGCTTCATCAAGCTAATAGAATGCATTGGCCAGCGCTGATTGGCCAATGTATTCTATTAGCCTGATGAAGTAGAGCTGAATGTGTGTGCTAAGCACACACATTCAGCTCTACTTCATCGGGCTAATAGAATGCATTGGCCAGCGCTGATTGGCCAGAGTACGGAACTCGACCAATCAGCGCTGGCTCTGCTGGAGGAGGCGGAGTCTAAGATCGCTCCACACCAGTCTCCATTCAGGTCCGACCTTAGACTCCGCCTCCTCCGGCAGAGCCAGCGCTGATTGGCCGAAGGCTGGCCAATGCATTCCTATGCGAATGCAGAGACTTAGCAGTGCTGAGTCAGTTTTGCTCAACTACACATCTGATGCACACTCGGCACTGCTACATCAGATGTAGCAATCTGATGTAGCAGAGCCGAGGGTGCACTAGAACCCCTGTGCAAACTCAGTTCACGCTAATAGAATGCATTGGCCAGCGCTGATTGGCCAATGCATTCTATTAGCCCGATGAAGTAGAGCTGAATGTGTGTGCTAAGCACACACATTCAGCACTGCTTCATCACGCCAATACAATGCATTAGCCAGTGCTGATTGGCCAGAGTACGGAATTCGGCCAATCAGCGCTGGCTCTGCTGGAGGAGGCGGAGTCTAAGATCGCTCCACACCAGTCTCCATTCAGGTCCGACCTTAGACTCCGCCTCCTCCAGCAGAGCCAGCGCTGATTGGCCGAATTCCGTACTCTGGCCAATCAGCACTGGCTAATGCATTGTATTGGCTTGATGAAGCAGTGCTGAATGTGTGTGCTTAGCACACACATTCAGCTCTACTTCATCGGGCTAATAGAATGCATTGGCCAGCGCTGATTGGCCGAATTCCGTACTCTGGCCAATCAGCACTGGCTAATGCATTGTATTGGCGTGATGAAGCAGTGCTGAATGTGTGTGCTTAGCACACACATTCAGCTCTACTTCATCGGGCTAATAGAATGCATTGGCCAATCAGCGCTGGCCAATGCATTCTATTAGCGTGAACTGAGTTTGCACAGGGGTTCTAGTGCACCCTCGGCTCTGCTACATCAGATTGCTACATCTGATGTAGCAGTGCCGAGTGTGCATCAGATGTGTAGTTGAGCAAAACTGACTCAGCACTGCTAAGTCTGCATTCGCATAGGAATGCATTGGCCAGCCTTCGGCCAATCAGCGCTGGCTCTGCCGGAGGAGGCGGAGTCTAAGGTCGGACCTGAATGGAGACTGGTGTGGAGCGATCTTAGACTCCGCCTCCTCCAGCAGAGCCAGCGCTGATTGGCCGAATTCCGTACTCTGGCAAATCAGCACTGGCTAATGCATTGTATTGGCTTGATGAAGCAGTGCTGAATGTGTGTGCTTAGCACACACATTCAGCTCTACTTCATCGGGCTAATAGAATGCATTGGCCAATCAGCGCTGGCCAATGCATTCTATTAGCGTGAACTGAGTTTGCACAGGGGTTCTAGTGCACCCTCGGCTCTGCTACATCAGATTGCTACATCTGATGTAGCAGTGCCGAGTGTGCATCAGATGTGTAGTTGAGCAAAACTGACTCAGCACTGCTAAGTCTGCATTCGCATAGGAATGCATTGGCCAGCCTTCGGCCAATCAGCGCTGGCTCTGCCGCAGGAGGCGGAGTCTAAGGTCGGACCTGAATGGAGACTGGTGTGGAGCGATCTTAGACTCCGCCTCCTCCAGCAGAGCCAGCGCTGATTGGCCGAATTCCGTACTCTGGCCAATCAGCACTGGCTAATGCATTGTATTGGCTTGATGAAGCAGTGCTGAATGTGTGTGCTTAGCACACACATTCAGCTCTACTTCATCGGGCTAATAGAATGCATTGGCCAATCAGCGCTGGCCAATGCATTCTATTAGCGTGAACTGAGTTTGCACAGGGGTTCTAGTGCACCCTCGGCTCTGCTACATCAGATTGCTACATCTGATGTAGCAGTGCCGAGTGTGCATCAGATGTGTAGTTGAGCAAAACTGACTCAGCACTGCTAAGTCTGCATTCGCATAGGAATGCATTGGCCAGCCTTCGGCCAATCAGCGCTGGCTCTGCCGGAGGAGGCGGAGTCTAAGGTCGGACCTGAATGGAGACTGGTGTGGAGCTATCTTAGACTCCGCCTCCTCCAGCAGAGCCAGCGCTGATTGGTCGAGTTCCGTACTCTGGCCAATCAGCACTGGCCAATGCATTTCTATGGGGAAAAGTTAGCTTGCGAAAATCGCAAACTGACAGGGATTTCCATGAAATAAAGTGACTTTTATGCCCCCAGACATGCTTCCCCTGCTGTCCCAGTGTCATTCCAGGGTGTTGGTATCATTTCCTGGGGTGTCATAGTGGACTTGGTGACCCTCCAGACACGAATTTGGGTTTCCCCCTTAACGAGTTTATGTTCCCCATAGACTATAATGGGGTTCGAAACCCATTCGAACACTCGAACAGTGAGCGGCTGTTCGAATCGAATTTCGAACCTCGAACATTTTAGTGTTCGCTCATCTCTAATCCTGAACCCTTGTACACAATGGTGGAAATTCACTCTGACCGTTTAATGATATATACTTTGATTTCTTGTATGAATTATTTTAAATTCGTGAAGACAACAGTGGCCCTGAAAAGGAAGCACGAAGATGAAAGTTTTTGCACAAATAACGTGCCAAAAATTAGCAGCTTTTTAATGCTGGAAAGCTGTAGAGACTTAAATAAATTTTGTGGTATGAGTGCATGAGCGGAGAGGAATAAAACATAGTTTATCTCCTCAGAAACATCTAATGGCATTAAAAGGGTTGTGAGAAATTTTGTGAGAAAACTTATGATGGTATAAAGCAACAAACTGAGTGATATTAACCTTACCAATCCGCAGCGCTCATATACCCCTGTGATCTCTGCATCCTGGTCTCCATCTATGACATTTCAATATGAACATTATATTACAGCCAACTTATCCCTGGTCACTGCATTGACTTCAGTGGTGTCCACTTGGCAGTCACAGTCCTATGTTACAATGCCATGGTTGGAAACCAGAACCCAACCATCAGTAAGGAAATGGTGGAGTAGGAGTGGTGGAAGATCAGTAATGTGAGTATTACTCAGTCTCAGTCTAGCTGTAAGGCTACATTCAGATGACAGAGGTGCAAAATAGTTGTGAAAAACATCCATTTTTCATGGCCGTCTTGCACCCAAGAGACACCCGTTTTCACAGATACCTCATACATTTGAATGTATGGGGTTATCTGTGAAAACGGCCAAACTAGGACATAACCTATAGCTTGACGGTCCATGACAACGTCAACTGTCTTGTGAATGCAGCTTTGTTTTACACCATAGTAAGATTTTGCTAAAAAAAAATTCATGGGTCTGAACAACTTGTTCGGGGGCGGCTCACACTCTTCCATCTTCAGCCCCAGCAAAACTGGACAGGGGATGGAAACCCGGCGGTCAGTTTTAAAACCTATTCACTTGAATGGGTTTGCAAAGGTGACTGTCTGTGTGCGCCTACTGCCTGTCCACGGGGAAACCATTTTTTTTAGCCAGACACAAAGTCCGACTTTGTGTCTGGCTAAAAAAAACGTTGCTGAAGATAGAAACCCGGCAGAATGCACAAACTGGAGAACGAGCGCAGCCTTATCTGTTCAGAATCTTGATCCATTTATCTGGTAGATTACCGCATGGTATGGTCAGGGCACTATACTTTTGGCTACACTATGGATTAATTTAGGCCTGTACACAAGAATAAAGTTGTCCCCAATGAAAGTATGAAGCCTTCTTATTTTTATGTAAATCCTGAATGATATTGACAGCACCTTATCTCTATACTAGGAGCTGGTACCAGTACTTAGAAACCAATACCGTATATACTCGAGTATAAGCTGACCTGAATATAAGCCGAGGCCCCTGATTTTACCACAAAAAACTGGGAAAACTTATTGGCTCGAGTATAAGCCGAGGGGGGGGGGGGGGGGGGGATGCAGCAGCTACTGGAAAATTTCAAAAATTAAAATGGTCAGAGTTTTTGGGTGCAGTAGTTGCTGGGTACTGGGAAAGGGGAGGGGGTGTTTTGGTTGTCTGTCTGCCCCTTCCCTGAGCCTGAGGACTGTTTCTTTTTCCCCCCACTTGGAATTCAGCCTGGCTGAATATAGGGTATCTGCAGTGCTCCTATTAACCCCTTCCTGATGGAACAGGAGCACTGCAGATATCCTATATTCAGTAGACCGGGCACTTTCAGACACAGGGATACCTAATGTGTATGTGTGTCAGAGTCATTTTCTATTTTTGTGTCTATTCTAGGGAAAGGAGGGATTTACAACTTTTAATTGTTTTTATAGCTTCTTTTTTTCACTATTTTATGTGGAGATTGTGGGTGTCATAGACCCCCCCCCCAAAAAAAAAATAATAATAATTTTTTTTTGACTCGAGTGTAAGCCGAGGGGGGCTTTTTTTAGCACAAACACTGTGCTGAAAAATTCGGCTTATACTCGAGTATATACGGTAATTACGTTTGCTGTATATAAGTCCATCTATGGGGTACCAAAATGTACCAAAAGGAATGATGGGCAGAAAAGTCTTATCTTTGCTTCACTTACATGAAACTGAGCATGAAAAATAGTATAGTGTATAGCAGAAGGAAACATAATCTAGAACAGCATTCAGGTGGGACGTAGTGTTGTGGGGGCTGCTCCAAATCAGACCGGTGAACCATTTCTGAACATACTTTAATTGTATCTCCAGAGAACATATATACAGTCCTATGAAAAAGTTTGGGCACCCCTATGAATCTTAATCATTTTTAGTTCTAAATATTTTGGTGTTTGCAACAGCCATTTCAGTTTGATATATCTAATAACTGATGGACACAGTAATATTTCAGGATTGAAATGAGGTTTATTGTACTAACAGAAAATGTGCAATATGCATTAAACCAAAATTTGACCGGTGCAAAAGTATGGGCACCTCAACAGAAAAGTGACATTAATATTTAGTAGATCCTCCTTTTGCAAAGATAACAGCCTCTAGTCGCTTCCTGTAGCTTTTAATCAGTTCCTGGATCCTGGATAAAGGTATTTTGGACAAACAATTCAAGTTCAGTTAAGTTTGATGGTTGCCGAGCATGGACAGCCCGCTTCAAATCATCCCACAGATGTTCAATGATATTCAGGTCTGGGGACTGGGATGGCCATTCCAGAACATTGTAATTGTTCCTCTGCATGAATGCCTGAGGATTTGGAGCGGTGTTTTGGATCATTGTCTTGCTGAAATATCCATCCCCGGCGTAACTTCAACTTCGTCACTGATTCTTGAACATTATTCTCAAGAATCTGCTGATACTGAGTGGAATCCATGCGACTCTCAACTTTAACAAGATTCCCGGTGCCGGCATTGGCTACACAGCCCCAAAGCATGATGGAACCTCCACCAAATTTTGCAGTGGGTAGCATGTGTTTTTCTTGGAATGCTGTTTCTTTTTGGACGCCATGCATAACGCCTTTTTTTATAACCAAACAACTCAATTTTTGTTTCCAAAATGAAGCTGCCTTGTCCAAATGTGCTTTTTCATACCTCAGGCAACTCTATTTGTGGCGTACGTGCAGAAACAGCTTCTTTCTCATCACTCTCCCATACAGCTTCTATTTGTGCAAAGTGCGCTGTATAGTTGACCGATGCACAGTGACACCATCTGCAGCAAGATGATGCTGCAGCTCTTTGGAGGTGGTCTGTGGATTGTCCTTGACTGTTCTCACTATTCTTCTTCTCTGCCTTTCTGATATTTTTCTTGGCCTGCCACTTCTGGGCTTAACAAGAACTGTCCCTGTGGTCTTCCATTTCCTTACTATGTTCCTCACAGTGGAAACTGACAGGTTAAATCTCTGAGACAACGTTTTGTATCCTTCCCCTGAACAACTATGTTGAACAATCTTTGTTTTCAGATCATTTGAGAGCGGGCTGTCCATGTTCGGCGACCATCAAACTTAACTGAACTTGAATTGTTTTGTAGAAAGAAATGGTCCAAAATACCTTCATCCAGGATCCAGGAACTGATTAAAAGCTACAGGAAGCGACTAGAGGCTGTTATCTTTGTAAAAGGAGGATGTACTAAATATTAATGTCACTTTTCTGTTGAGGTGCCCATATTTTTGCACCGGTCAAATTTTGGTTTAATGCATATTGCGCATTTTCTGTTAGTACAATAAACCTCATTTCAATCCTGAAATATTACTGTGTCCATCAGTTATTAGATATATCAAACTGAAATGGCTGTTGCAAACACCAAAATATTTAGAACTAAAAATGATTAAGATTCATAGGGGTGCCCAAACTTTTTCATAGGACTGTATATATATATATATATATATATATATATATATATATATATATATATATATATATATATATATGTTTGTAGCTACAACCCATAAAACAGATCATCAGGAGGGACACAAAAAGTCTCTTTCGACTTCTTCCCATTGCTGGAGATTCTGAGAGCAGAAGTGTTGGCAGCTGAATAACGTGTGACACTATTGACCTCCACGGGAGTGCAGAAACCTAATTGTTCCACCTCCTCAAGGTGTTATCTCTTACTGAGAACCTGTCACCACTCACCACTTCTGGATCATCATTTCTTGTACTGCCATTTTTCTCTCATTCCTCTCTGAAATGTAGGAATAAATTGGCAAATAGGTATTACCCCATCTGGTGATAACCACTTGTCAATTTATTCATACATCTTTAGGAGGAATAACAGGAACATTACAAAACTGAGTTCTCAGAATAGAAGCTCCAGAATTGTTATTTCACACGGAATACAAATATATATTTAAATGTAAGAGTTTGAAAGGATGACAGATCTTGACTTCAGATGTGAAATTTTTATGATAAAAGGTATGTGGCCAGAAAAATATAGAATTTTGGTTAGACTGCCTGGCTTTTTTTTTTTTTTTTACAGAAATAGCCAGCTTAAGTGGTGTGGGAAACATGACATATGAGATTTGTACAATGTGTATTTTACTCTGCTGAGATACAACAGTGGATATTTTTTACCAACTTGGGGCCAAACATCTTCTCAATTACTTAATTAAGGGTTAACTGAGTACTTAAAATGAATTCCCCATCCTTAAGATAGGGTATCAAATGCTCAGCATCCCCAAGGATCAGCTGTTTTGTAGGTTCTGTGACTCTTGTATGATTGTGGGGATAACGTCTATCCTTAGGGAGAGGCCACCTTCTCAGGTGTGTGGAGACTTATACAGCCATAGTTGCTCCACTGCAAAGGAACATGGGAAGAATATGCAAATCTGTCTCCCAAGATGTAAACAGGTATAAAAAAATCTTGTATGATTGTCATTGTCATTACCTCTAGTACCAATGCTGTCCCCATTTGGAAAACCATATTTTTATATCTTAAGGATATTCCATGAATTTTAAGAATTCGCATCACTCCTTTAAAACAGATCACCTATATTATACTGACAACAGTATGAAATGGATAGATGCTGAGCTAGAAATTCAATTCAAGTTACTGAGCGGTGTAGACTTCCATTCTGGCGCACGCATTTTGCGCCTGATTCATTAAATGGGTATTTCCATTCACGTCTACTCATTTGCAGGTAAAGGCCCCTATTTACTTACCGATCCCCACTCCTGCTCATGGCTGCCTCTGCTCCCCCTTCAGCCCTCCAAGGGTCCTCCTGAAAGGTCAAGGAGAAGCGGAGGCAGTTGCATGGATTATTGGTATCATGGCTCAGATTACACCGCGTAATACGCCGATAATCTGTATCGTTTATCCTGCCTAAAAGATATAACCAGCCAATCAACGATGATGATGATTGGCATTGCTATAAGACAAGGAATTTATCGGATATGACTGTCCCTAGGACCAGTCTTTGCCGATACTATCCCTGAATATTAGACTGTCTCATAGGGCCTGTCCTCTTGCATTTTAGACATAACCAGAACACTCTGGTCTACGGTGATAAAGACATATAATTAATTCTCGGAGAATACTTAAGTGTATAAGGACAAAACCTGGACCGAATGACATCTAGCGGCTTTTATTTGTCAATCTGAAAGTCAGTCTTGAAGGATAAACAGATTAGACTAAGCAATAAAAGCCTATCTGTAATGCGCTGTAATGTTCCAATGCTCTTTTCTGATTTAGAGCTTACATTACAATTTACTGTACTGTATGTGTGCAAGCACATATCGCATATTAACAGAGGGACAAAATGTCATTTATGGAACTAGATAAGCTAACAACAAAATAAGTACTAATACTCAGAATGACGCCGCGCCGGGAGATGACAGCCACGTAATAGTATTACCATAGGATATATCCAGAGAGTCTTCACTGTTCCCATACAGTATTTTGCTGATAAGTATATTCTGCTTAATAATGTATGTATTACCAGTTACCGTCCTGACATTCACAGGATACCTTTTTTGCATTCGCTAATCCTTTCATAACTCATGTACAAGTGAAAGAAAACCCATCACGCTGAAAATGCGGTCTATCTACCTACAAGCCGCGGGCAGATTTACTAATAGACAGTCTGGAAATGTGCCAGATTTCTCACAGTGACTTTAGTGCATTGTCAGAAACTTTTGTCTACCTTTGCACAGTCTATTTCTTGGCTCAGTTTATGGAACAAAAGTTGCTATTTCTTCGATGCATGGCACCCAATGTCTCATCTTCGGTTACACTTTCTTTTTGATAATCCACACAGTTTCCATGAACCCTTGTCAGATGAGGCAAGAAACTGTCTATGGCTAAAAAAAAATGTGGTGAAAAGTTTGTTGCTCGTAGTTTTTGGTGCAAATTGTGACAAAATTCTGTGTATTTTTAATTTTTTTGAAAATTTTATCTCTCCCTGTTTTCGAGTAAAATTTGCGGAGCGGATTAATACCGTACATACTCGAGTATAAGCCTAGGTTTTCAGCACAGTTTTTGTGCTGAAAAAGCCCCCCTCAGCTTATACTCGAGCCAAGCAAAAAAAAAAAAAATATATATATTTTTTTTTTTTTTTGGGGGGGGGGGGGGGGGGGGCAGGGGTCTATGACCAGCTGCAATAGAAGTAGAATCTCCCATAAAATAGTGAAAACAAAAAAGAATACTACCCTACTGAATATAGGGGATCTGCAGTGCTCCTGTTCCGTCGGGAAGGGGTTAATAGGAGCACTGCAGATCCCCTATATTCAGCCAGGCTGAATTTCAAGTGGGGGAGAAAAAACCTAGTCCTCAAGCTCAGGGAAGGGGCAGACAGACAACCAAAACACCCCCTCCCCTTTCCCAGCACCCAGCAACTACTGCACCCAAAAACTCTGACCATTTTAATTTTTGAATTTTTCCAGTAGCTGCTGCATTTCCCCCCTCGGCTTATACTCGAGTCAATAAGTTTTCCCAGTGTTTTGTGGTAAAATTAGGGGCCTAGGCTTATATTCGGGTCGGCTTATACTCGAGTATATACAGTATATAATTTTGTAATACAAGATTCAGTGAAACTAGTAATTTATATGTATAAACGTCTGCTCATTTTAGATTTAGGAATCCAGGGGGCGGCACCACAGCTATTTGTACACACTTAAACAAATAAGGTTGTCAGCCACTGGGCACAACAGACTACTGGATTCCTGTCCAGATATTTAAAGGGTAGTTGAGTTTTCATTAAAAGTTGAAATCTCAGCAGGGTCTTGGTGAGCAGTTTGTTCTATGATTGTATGTGTCCTATTAGTTTTTTTTTTTTTTTTTTTTTTACTCCTGCCAATAGCCCTATTATGGCTGCAGCACATTTTACATTTCTCCCTGAGGGAGGATGTACAATACAGAATATTCGGCACTCCCATCTATTATTACTGCCAGAAGTATTGTTCACATAATTCTGCCAGGAGTAACTGTAAAATAGCAAATAAATCAGCCCAAGTGAACATAATATAGGAGATCCAGGGACACTGAACTCCAAATCCAGGTTATGATGCAGCTAAAAAAAAAAAACCTTTATACAGAAAAAGAGAAATATGAGCACAATTAGGTAAACTGCTTGCTGACTATGACCCATTCGCAATAACACAGGTAGCTGGTGAGAAGCGGACAGATTCTCCATACACTCTCTGTGAGCTTTGAGAAGCTGCAGACTCTTTTCTGAGCAGTGTACAGGTGGGGAACACAGAGCAGCAAAGTGCAGAGGTTGTAAACACATACCTGTAACCTCTAAAAATAGACCATCCCTAGTAAAGGAGTGAACAGCAAATTAGGAAGGAGAGAGACACCGAGTAGCAGCAACTTTAGGGCTCATTCACATGACGGAAATGTTTTCTGCTGTGTGTTTTTATGGCGCGGCTAGCTGCGACGGGATGCCGATGCAGTGCATCAGCATTCTGTTGCAGCATCCTGCTCCTGATTAGGCCCGAATGAATGGGCCTAAACAGGAGCGTTTCTCGAACCTGTAACAAGATAGGTTATGTTGCTTCTTTTTACCGTTACTAGCTAGCAGAAAAAAAGCATGAGAAGCTCCCATTGAAGTAAATGGGAGCCATTTTTCCAGTTGGATTTTGAACAGACCCTTAGGGCCCCTTCACACGGAGGATACGCTGGCTGACTTTGAACATGTAAACGTTCCGAATCAGCAGCGTTTAAAGCAGGTCCCATTGCTTTCTATGGGAGCCGGCATACGCGCGCTCCCCATAGAAATGAATGGGAAAAAGCAGCCCATTCATTTCTATGGGGAGCGCACGTATGCCGGCTCCAATAGAAAGCAATGGGACTTGCTTTAAACGCTGCTGATTCGGAACGTTTACATGTTCAAAATCAGCCAGTGTATCCTCTGTGTGAAGGGGCCCTTAGAGAGGTTTTCAGGCAGAAAACAGCAATATTTTTAAGTAAAGTACATTAAATTTTGGTCCAGAATTAGAGAATATTTACCAAAAGAATTTATATCCATCTGCTCAGCTCATTTTACTTTAAAACATATTACTATAACATAGGGGTGTCCCTCCAATTTATAATTTCATGTATACCAGTTTACTTGCGTACCAGGCATGACAAATTGTAGCTTTATTGTTTTGTTTTTTATGCCACCCATACCACTTTCCTGAAATGGGGGTGTGAGGATGGATATGGCATGTGTGGAGTCAAAGGACAGTTTAAAGACTGCCATAGATTTTCTGTATGACTCATGCAAGTTTTCTGGTTTGCGTCACAATAACTTTATTGGGCCGAGGCGTCCGCACCCTGGCACAGAATGAATAGCGTAGTGCATCTTTGGTGCAAGAAAGAGCCATGCAGCGAAGATGTGCCACAATGACACCCAGAAAACTGGCATAGATGGGTTAATAAATTCCCAAATACTAAACCACAACCTTAGCTCCTCTTCATTGCCAAACCCTGTCGTAGCTCTGCCTTCATGGCTATGTATGTGAAAGTCTTGTACATCAGCCAGCTCCATCCTGTACATGTAACATCTCTATTCAATAAACCAATAAATTATTTTTACTGGAAAACTTGTTATTTTCTGACAAATGCAATATTTGCATCTCACACCGCACTCATGTGCCTGGAAGCTGTATTTATAATAACCTGGTAGATCTAAGAGAGCTCATAGAATATAGACTGTTTCATTTGTAGATTATACATACAGAGATTACAATGGCCAAGTGTTGGATCATATCTATGTGATACACACTTATTCAAATATACAGTTTCTGAAAAGTTCAAAGTGATTAAGAGTCGTGGAGAAGAAAATAGAAATTCTATAATTTTATAGTTTCAATGGAGTTGTGAGAAAATATCTCCCGACTGCTTTTTTACCCCTTCTCAGCATTTTAAAATCAGATTTCATTTGTATCTCCAACTGCAAAACATTTTTTGACAAATGAACATAAGAAATAAGAAATATATTAGAAATATGTTTCCTTCATTTATCAGGGTGAATTACTTTTTACATAGAAGTCTATGGAGAGGGAGGAGGAGACTGCTGGAAAAGACACTGTTGCTGCTACACTCTGCTACACTGTAATTGTTAGAACTCTTTTGACACTGCTGTATCTTTTAAGAAAAAGGTCTATCACTGTATAAATGAGGCAATAAATGAATAAACAAAACATCCTCCCCTTCCCTCTCCATAGACGTCTGTGCTGAAGCAGATTCTATAAAGACAAAGGAGGGGAGAATTCTAATAAGTTGAGAAGGAAACATATTTCTTTAATAAAATATAGTAAAAAGTTTCTTATATTCACCCGTACTATTCATTTATGAAAAATTGTTCTTTAACCAGGGGTTAACTTTAAGATAATCTATGGTAGTGGGGTATACATATTTATATGTATTTATACTCAGATGCAAAAGAGTTAACCCGAAATACTGCAATTGGTTAAATCTTTTCAAGAACCATAGAAAAGTCATTGAAAAATTACAGAATTTTCATTGTAGTTTGTTGTTTTCTGCTATCCCACTGCAACCAATTGCAAAAGTTTGGGTTAACTCAGCTACATCTGTATATATATATATATATATATATATATATATATATATATATATATATATATATATATAAATAAAGACTTCTTTACAGGTCCCCTTATGGGAGTTTAGGAAGCCTGTGTTTTTTACTAGGGCATCTTATTAAGGTCTCCATTTGAGCAGATCTCTCTTGGTGACAGATTTTCTTTAAATAAGATTCTCAGACGTGTTTTGAAGTTGTCTTTTTATAGAGCGCACAGTAATGTTTAGGGTACAGCTATAACACAGCTGCTCACACCCACAGTGGAATTCTTCTAGGCCAATTTGTTGTATTCTACAAGGAATCGCCTGCTCCACAGTATCACAGGCTGTGAGATATATCCGAGATACTGTAATAAAGCTGATCTAAGGCTGATTCTCTTACATGGCAGATGCTAAAATGTGGCCACATTACAGATGTCTGACAGGTGTCATAAACTTTTTCACTTTGCTTATAGGGATTATGCTGGATGTGTATATATGTATTCTTAAAGGGGCTTTCCAGGCATCTTAAAATCTGCTACATAGATAACATCACTATACATACTGTATATATACTTATATACTCATGTTTGTATATGCATGAACACATAAAGTCACATGTATGATATACATGCATGCAGAAATACGTACACTGGCCACTTATATACCTGCATGCACACACATTCAGTACGCACACTACTACAAGTAGAGGCACACATATATACAATTTCACTGTATAAAATATACATACATATGCTTGCCGTATTTTCATGCAAACAAAACCCTTAGGCTAAGGCCCCATGGGCCGTAATTGCAGCGCTAAAACGCTGCGGAAAGAACCGCGGCGTGAACGCACTGCGTTTCTGTCTGCAGAGCTTTCAGCAGAAAGTTCACTGGGTTTTCCTCTGTGGACTTTCTGGTACAATTATATCTATGGGAAAGCCGCTGGCGTTTCCGTAGATATAATTGACATGCTGCAATTTGCAAAGCCGCAACGGCTTTGCAAATCACAGCGTGTCCGCACTGTGTTATTAATCCTTCTCCATTTTCTGAAGTCTGAATGGGTTAAAGACCTATGAGAGTGTGTTCACCATGAGTGTGCACCTGTTCATACATGTTCATTTCTGACATGCGAAAAACGTATACATAGTGAATTTGTAGCCTTTTGGATGCAGTGGCTTAGTAAATGTCCCCATGTTCCTATAATTTATTGTACTGGACTAGTATTGCCTCGGTCAGATTCTTCCTAATTCTATCTACAGGATCTTTCTTAGGAAATAGCAGAGTTTGGATGACCAAGAGTTAAACCATAACTGTCTCTCAGTAGAATACACAGACTGTTTTGACAGTATACTCTTCTAACATGTCTGTACAGATCTACGTAGGCCGTGTTATTACCTTAACCAGCAATCTGTATATCACAGCTGAGCCAGTGCCAGATACTGCGCCCAACAACTGTACACCGTGTGCAAGAAAACAGATATTAATCTCCATACGTAAGACTAAATAGCCTAATGCTATACAGTAACACAACTTTCTCATGTTCTTACGTCGGATAATTGCAATAAAGTACAAGTCCAGCTGTAACTGTATGTAAAGGTGTAAATCCACCGGAAAAAAAGTGGAGGAGTAGTCCTGGAAGTGATGATATGACCTCCCTAAGCTCAACATCATCCAGTCTGTCTGGGATTACATGAAGAGACAGACGGATTGGAGCAAGCCTACAACCACAGAAGATCTGAGCTTAGTTCTCCAAGATGGCGGGAACAACCTCTCTGCAGAGTCCCTTTAAAAACTGTGTATTGATGGAAGGCAACGGTCGGTCACACCAAATATTGATTTGATTTAGATTTATTATTTATTCACTTGATTTTGTTAATAACAAATATTTTGCAGTATTTTTTCCACAGATGCCTAAAACATCTGCACAGTAACATATATTTACTGACTTTGCCGTGACTACTTAAGCAATTCTTTGGTCTATCATCAGGATAGGCCAGAAATACCTGATCGGTGGGAGGCTGAGAGTTGGTCCACGGACCAATCAGTTGTACATAACCGCTTCTGTCACTGCAGCTAAGGGCTGATTGAAGTCAGTAATGGCTTCCACTAATTATTTGTCCATTTCTCCATGACAACAGGAACACGATTGCTTTCTTTAAAAAATAGTGGCACATCTGATGGTATGTAGTATTACAATATAAGAGTCCCTGTGATACCCTTGACATACTTCTTATACTGGAACTGGATGTCTACTTGAGCATGTTCAGATATACATTGGCGTACAAGTAGAAAAAAAATCACTAATGCGGCGCTAAAGTCTCGTAAAGTCCATTTAACACGACCACCAAGTTGACATTCACTGTTGTTCACGAACTCTGTTCATACCTCCTACGAAAAGCAAGGGTAGGTTCACACTACTGTTATTATGTTTTTTGCTTTCATCTATCACTGGATTAGAGCAACAGACAGATGCAGATGGAGCCTCCTCCATCTGGTGTCCATGTGCTTTAAAACATATGATGAAATCTTTCTTCCATCATGTTTTTCACTTTTCTGATGGAAGAAAAAGTCTTTTTCTTGTTACAAAGGTAAACATACATGACAGAGTGTCCGCCATGTTGTTTACATTAGAGTCACTGGGAGAGTCTATAGCTCTCATCATCCTATGACAGTTGAGAGCAATGGACGCTCACAATGGTATTTAAACATCCCCTTAGGTTACAAGGTGGCAACAAAGTTTGGGTGTATGACATTATAGAAGATGAGAAGTCACCTGTATTGGGATACGTTTGACCTGAGCATGCCAGGATCCACAACCCTAACTGTAATGGAATGTACAGATGACCAAAAAAAAGAAACGTAGACCAAGTCAACATCTGACATTTCCAACTACTTACTTATACACAGAATGCATAACATCAAATGCTGTGTGATATTAAACTTGAAAGTAGCTCTCTCTCTCTTTCTCCAAGCGGGAAGTCTCAGCACAAGCCACGATCTGCAGCTAAATCTCCAATCTCCATCTACTAGTGTAAGTAAACTCTTCTATCTATCTAAAGGTACAGAAACTTGAGCGTCAACCTAGTTGCATAATGCTACATTCAGGTTAAAGCCTTTTCCTTGAAGCATGAGTTACGCTCTAAATATGGACACAATGAGAGGTGGAACAAAATGGGATGAATCAGCATCTAAACATAATCTCTAGAGGGCAAAGCACTAGATTGTTTAGTATTACATAGCCTCATATGAACTGCAGGTTTAGCATATTTCGCATGTGTAATATCAAATTTCCAAGGTCCTTGACTCTTTTTCTTGCCTTATGTATCCAGATGTTTCCATAGTGTGAAAGTGAAATCAGTTTTTGACTTTTTGTTTGCCTTCTAAGGTTAGAAAACTTTGTGTTTTTTGCTGGTTTTCCATAGTTTTTTGCATTTTTGCTTTTTTTCCATTCGAGCACCTTTGACGCAAGTAAAAGAATATGTTGGTGCTATATAAGTAAAATGTATTATTATTTATTATTATGGTCAATTTTTTCGAAAACGTGCCCATTTTTGCATTTTCCAAAGTGTTTGTTTCTGCAATGTGTGGATGAGATTACATTAACACTGCTTGTTACAATATGTGGCCATAGCCTTAAGGAAATGTCCAGGATCTTAATACATATTACTAATGGCAGGCAATATGGTATAATCAAAAATAATCTTCCACCACTCGAGCACCCATACCTTGTTGGTACCTATTTGTCTTATCGACTTGTCCTGTGGCGATAATGCGGATATGATAACGGCAGCCAAATGAGTAGCCACAATGGTCACTCACCTAACATACAAGCCTCATCGCTTTGGCTAGTGACTACTACAGCATTCACATGTGCATTAAGATAAGATAAGATATTCCTTTTAGGACATGTCTCCACTACACGACTGGCCAGAGACCCCTGTTACCGCAGTACTGGGTTGGTGGTGAGTTTTCCAGGTCAGTGGAAGTTCCCTGCATTTAGTAATTGTTTTTTTTTTTTTTAATCTCAACATACCCTTTAATCCGCTTCCTTCTATCACACAGATATTTCTATTATTAGTGGCATATTCCTTGTGTAGAACATTACAGACATTTTAGCCTCATATAACATTAGATATGAGAATATCCTTTTAGTACTATTATGTAGGAAACAAATCCATTGCTTACTTACAACAAAACACGGTCCAGCAGATGTCTTCAGACACTCCTCCAACAACCTCATGCGAGTCCGCTGCAGTTCAGGGCTATCCCATTCTTCTGTTGGTATCCCCCAATACAAGTCTATAGCCTAGGATTTAATAGTAGATATTAGGAAATATTAAAAATCACCTTCGATTTGCTGCAGATATTTTTTTTTTCATTCTGTATCTTACTTGCATTGGATGTTTTTATGTCTCGCGCAGCGTTTTGTGATATCCTATAATTTATATGGCTAATATAATGTATGACTAAGTTCTTCCAATGCCAAGAGTTGTCACGTTATGGGGAATGTTCACATTTAGACATGTAAATACAGTTTTTTTTCTCCATTATATTTTGACTTAAAGGTCATCCATGTCTTAGTAATAACTGCGGTGAAATTACATTATCATAAAGTCTTATATTCAAAGTTCATTCTTTAATAACATAAAGGATTCTATTGCTATCATCATTGTACAAATGTTAATCTTTACAATGCAATTATTTTCATATAAAACCGTAAGATTGTACAAATGTAGTAAAGTTTAACTAGAGTCTGATAACTTGTTGCAACATGATAACTCACAACAAAAAACATTGAAAACCATTCAAAGAGTCAAGTTATAGTTTGCTTCAACTGTCCATTTACTGTAACTCATTAAGTGTCAAATTAAACTTTGCTACATCCTCTATGTCCCAGACCGTTGTCCAATCCTGCAGCGCCCCATGTACGTCCTGCATGTGTTCGCTAAGACCGATCAGCGGCCTAAGGAAAGGACTTGGGACGTCACTCACATTTGTCACCTCTGCCTGGTTCCTTTCCTTAGGCTTCTGAGCCCCTGGGCGACTTGGCACCGGACATCAGCCTGGGACACCGGAGCGTTGGGGAGAGGTGAGTATGTTTTTTCCACTTTCCTCAGCCTCCAGGAAAAACCTCTTTAATAAGTCTAATTCCATTCAGGCTCAGAAGAGGTTACTTTTTTATTTTGCCATCTTATTTAGTACCATTATATTCCGCAGCACGTTACATATATTGTCATCACCCACTGTAGGGCTCACAATCTAGATTCCCTATCAGTATGTCTTTGGAGGTTGAGATCAAAACCCCCCATGCAGAAACAGGGAAAATATACAGATTCTGTGCAGAGGTTTTCCTTGGCTGGACTCAAGCCCAGGACTTGCAAGGCAACAGGACTAACCTCTGCCACCAATTGGTGTTATGGACGCCCCTGTACCCTTCTTATAACTATTACATACTAGTTTTATTACTATTTGTTTTTTCTTTTCATTGGTTTAGATCCTAGGAACATCCTTTAGCTCTAAGGTAACTGCTTGGGACACTGAAACAAAAAAAAACAAAGACTACATTTCCACAAGCCACTACTCGTGCTAGACTTCAGTCGCTTTTCCTGTAGGATGGCAAAACCTCTCCCTCTTCCACGGCAACTGTAGATATTGTTGGCTCGCGCGCTCCTGCAAATATTATGTGTAATGTGTCATTTTTAATCCTATGATTGCGCAATTTCTCTCTAAAACTGTTATGAGTGGGTGGGCTCTTTCTCATGCATAGCCAGGGGCGTAACTACCGCCATAGCAGCAGAGGCAGCTGCCACAGGGCACGGGACATTAGGGGCCTGGTGACAGCCGCTACCGCTGCGTTTTTTTTTTTTTAAATAGGCCGTTACGGGCTCTATTCACTTGCCGATCCTGGCTGGGCCGGGATCGGTAAGTGACACCGCGGGCCCCACAAACACTATCATTATACTCGGGGGTCTTTGCAGACCCCTGAGTATAACGATCGGAGGCCCGGGAGAGGTAAGGGAACGTAAAAAATACTGTTACTTACCTCTTCACGATCCTGCCAGGCCTCCGTCATTCATGTCTGACGTCTCTGATGTCACATGAACCCGGCCTGTGTCCCGGGTCATGTAACGTCTGACGTCATTGAAGAAGGAGGCTGACAGCGTAGGAGCCGGGGGACAGATATGAAACAGTAGTTTTTTAATGTTTTTATTCCCCCAGGTCTCTGATTATTATACTCCGGGGTCTGAAAAGACCCCGGAGTATAATACTTGTTCATGGGTGTCCACAGTGGGACATAATAGTGTGTGAAGGGGCCACTAAGGGACATAATACTGTGTGCAGGGTCCACTAAGGGGCATAATACTGTGTGCAGGGGCCACTAAGGGATATAATACTGTGTTCAGGGGCCACTAAGGGACATAATACTGTGTGCAGGGGCCACTAAGGGATATAATACTGTGTGCAGGGGCCACTAAGGGACATAATACTGTGTGCAGGGGCCACTAAGGGATATAATACTGTGTGCAGGGGCCACTAAGGGACATAATAGAGCGTGCAGAAATGCGGAGGAGGAGGTCGGTCGAGGGCGTCCGTGTCAGTTGGGGGGGGCCATGTCAAAAGTTCGCCACGGGGCCCCGCCATTTCTAGTTACGCCACTGTGCATAGCTAGAGAGATGTGCTATGTGCTCTGGTTAATCAGGTTCTTCACCACCTCTAACCATCCCCAATAACATATTGTATTACAAAGTTTCATGTATTCAGATAACAGTAATTTATATAATGAAATAAGTGTAAAAACTAGCAAATGAATACAGTATATATACCGTAGATGGAACTGATTACATTATAGTAACTTAAACATGGACAACATACGCTAAGTTCACATTAGAACTGGGTATCTGTTGTTCTTGTCTATCGGAGGACAGGAGCAAGGGGTAGGGAGATTGCTAAAACAGATTGCCTATAATGGGGTCCGTTGGATCTGATGTTTTAACACTGAGATCGGCTGACAAAAAAGCTGTGAGTGCGGAACTTTTTAACCCGTAGATTTCAGACGGACAACGTGATGGAGTCTCCAACAGAGAATCTGGTACAAATGTGAACGTAGCCTAAGCCGGTAGTAATGTTACTCCATCTTTAGAAAAATAGTTGCCAACCCCCAAGTCTTTACAATCCATCCGAGCTTATATATTTTTATCAGTAAAGAGCAATCCCTAACAAATCTTCTTGAACATATTTTCAGATTTATTATACTGTAAAATATTGATTTTCTTAACATGAGAAATTATCTGAAGACAAACGTTTTCTAGCTACGAGCATCTGTGCCCAGAGATAAGCATGACAGAAGGAATGATCACAATGATCTGGATGCCTGTTATCTCAAGCTCTGCTTTCTTCAGTACAGTTACTATATTATTAGGAAAGCCTGTCTTTGTAAGGATATTGCAACAGCCATAGTCACATATATTTCAAGTACAGTATATACACAGTGATATGAATACAGGATACTAGAAAGAATTCCAACTTATAATAGCAAGGGGAGCACTTGTTATGTTTGGCATGCTGCACTTCATTTATATGGGTTTCCAGACACTTAACTATTGATCAGGATAGGACATCAATATCAGACTGGTGGGGGTCTGACACCTGGGACCTCCACAGATCAGCTGTTTAAAGAGACCACAGAGTTAGGGTGAGTGTTGCGGTCTTATTCAATACCAATCACAGTGCTGCATATTGTATAGACATTCTGTTTGATGTTGCATCTAAGTCCCAATCACTTTAATAGAATTGAGCCGCAGCTGTATCATGTGACCAATGAACATGTGACCTATGGTGTCAATGGTTTTTTTCAGCATATCACAATATACTTTGTTGAATTTCATGAGAAAGTAATTTTGACTCCTTAAACAAATTAGAGCTAAGTTAAGAGTGGACACATCTGTACTTGGGTCTAACAATAATATAATGAACCATAGAAATATACATCTGATCGCTCCTATCAGACTCGTCACCAGAAATATACGTCAGAATCTTGGTGTAGTTTGCTATTCTACCACCAGCGGGCACTGTTTTTCACTCTGAACGATTGTGTTGCGCTTCCACTCCTCACCACTGGAGGCTGCTTTGTTCATCCTAGGAATTGCCTTTAACATAGATGACCGATCTGTGCCAATGTGAAGCCATCTTGTTTGGGCCTATTTATACCCATGAGGGAGTACAGCCCTTGCTCGAGTATTGTGACTTGTTCCAGTCTCTGCGCCTCAGAACTGTCTTTCCCAGACTATATTACCCTTGTGATCTACACTTCAGCTGCACCCCGGACTAGTACTCCTCAATACCTATCTGCTCCTGGCTTATTCTATCTGGCCACCGGATTCCAGCCGTGTATACCGGTAACATAACAAAATATCTTTACATACAATATGTTTACAATGTATATAGTTTATTCAATTATTTTCTATAACATGGAATTATGGGAAATTTAGAAACATAAGGAGAGTAAACATAAGGATTACCCAACTTCTGCTAATGGGTTGTGTTCTGTAGAAAAGCGGATTAGACTGTATATGTACAGTGTATATTTGTTCAAGTTGTTAACAGCAGCCAGTTATTGGGTCTCTTGTGTATATAGTAAATCACGTGTACAAGTTGTGTAATTACGCTCGCGGCTTCTTATATGAAAGCTGTTTATTATACACTGTTAAAGCTGTGATCTTGATATCTCGCAAGATCAATAGAGCCTGGCAAATAATTATCCCTGTCTCATTTTATACCACAACTTGTTTTCTCTTTCTTTTCTGTTAACCTCAAAGTAAAATTTAGTACAAAGAAAGTATTCTGACCTGAATTACTGATATTTCAATAAATACAGATAGAAAAATAACTAAAAGAAAATCCAAACAAATTCACTTCCGCAATCCTTAAAAGGGTTGCTTTAGCTTCTATGGAAGTCAAATTCTACAAAATTCAGACAATCCCTTTAATTAGGGCTTGTCAATATACAAGGCTAAGCTAAGGAAAGCTTGTGTTATCTGTCAGCTAATGGCGAGGACTGTCACTTAAATGTCTTACTTGAAATGTAATTTATACTATATTTTATTATTAAATTATTATTATTGTTATCATTATATTATAGATACTTATTTATTTGATATTGCTTTGACTATATATATATATATATATATATATATATATATATATATATATATATATATATGGGATGTATATAGTATAATTGTATAGCTGCTTTCAATACTCACATTCTGATCGGAGGCATTGCCGATGGGTCTCCACTACGTAATAAATCGGAGAACCAGTAGCTATGGCAGGATTGGGTCCCGCAGGTTGCTATCATAGCGGACAGCGCCACCTGTGGGTCAGTCTAATCATCCAGCTTTCACCCTAATGGTCATGCTCGGACGTATTGGAGCTGCTCACAAGCTAAGTCCCATTTCTCCCCTACTGAACATAAGCGGTGAGGTCATGGCCACCGCCCCTATTGGGCGGGGACTTTCCTTTAAATAGTGTGAGCCGACGCCCGCCGGGTGCTCACACTTTGTCTAAACTTTCCTCAAAGTCCACGGAGTGAATGATAGTAGTCTCAGGGATAGGCTCCAGTACTTAGGCAGGTTGTCAGACTAGGCCTCTGTGTGGGGTTCCTCTGCTTAGTTCTGGGTGCTGTTAGTTAGGACCTGTAAGCCCTGAACTGTCATCTCTACACCAGGGCTAGGAGCGGTAGACGCCGTTCCAGCTTGTAGAGCTGCAGCAGGCTTGGTCTCTGAGATAGCCTATGTGGTACTGTCTGACTTCATGTATGGCTCCTAGCTGTGTGCGGGAGCATGGGTGTTTGATGGCTCCAAGCTGTGTGCAGGAGCATGCCAACTCCCCTGGTAACTCCAAGCTGTGTGCAGGAGAAGGTTCTAAACTTCCATGGTGGCCCCTAGCTGTCGCAGGGGTAAGTGTGTGTGTTTGCTGTCCTGGGGTGAGTGTTAACCCTTGGCAGCCGTGTGTTTCACTTGTACTGGTGCACCTGGCCAGTGAGCTAAACTGGCAGGATTTTAGTTGCACCTTGTTCACATGGAGTGTCGCACAGTACACACAGTTCACATTTAGTTCAGGCTGCAGTGTCTTGCAGTAGTTCACATTGATTTTCACGCTGCAGTGTCTTTGCAGTAGATCACATTGAGTTCAGACATACAGCCACCCACCATTGGGCCTGTGGACCTCGCTGTAGTATTCTACAGCTAAGAGGTTCTGTAGTTTAAAAAAAAAAAATTTTTTTATTATATATATATATATATATATATATATATATAGTTCCCGAGTGGCCACAAAGGTTAAAGACTTGACGTCCACTGAATAGTACAGTGGTGTTGGGAAATAGTTAAAACGGTGACATCATTGGGGATTTTACAATATTAATAACATCATGTAAAACATGACTAGAATATTCTTAAGATACAGAAGAAGACTTGACAATGTTGTTTGCAAGCGTTATCTTTACAGGGTGGTCCGTCATCAAAACCCAGAACATAAACCCTTCAGGGTGGGGCGACCTGAATTAAACTGTGTTTTCCCCTTGTGAATCTCAGCCTCTGTTGCTGATATATTACTGTTTCTGTCGATATACAAATGGGCTCTTTAGAGCAATGGGGGCGTTGCCGCTTATCTTTTTGGTGCAATGGCAACATCCTCATTGCTCCATAGAGCTCAGTTGTATATTGCCAAAACAGTGATGTATTGGCATCAGTGGCACCAACTCTGTTGTCAAACAAACTGTTTGATTTAGGTGACCTTAACCTATCGATCTTTAGGATTGAGCTGATATGTTGTGTTCTAGTCACAGACTCCCTTTTAAGGCACTGGTTGCACTATGCCATTTTGGGGTGACATATCTGTCTACAGTACCGCACTCCCATTGTCTTTTGACCTTTCCCCAGAGCAGTGCCCATGGGAACAACCATACACACTTCAAGTGGCCCTACCTGCAATGGGGCTCAAGATTCTCTATACTAACTGCCTTCCATAACCTCCACCATACTGGCTATTGTGAAACCAGGATGCACCAAGGCTTATGAAGAAAACCACACTCACTGCACCAGTCAGCAAAGAGGACACCAGGAGTGGTCACTGAACACTTTTTATTAGGCAAATCTGTACAACGCGTTTCAGGCTCAAAGAATGGCCCTTTCTCAAGTGCAAGTAATGACTCAGTCTTCGGCCTTTCAATGATGTCACAGACGTGGGTTACGTTGGTTTCATTATGTGGCGTGACATATTCGCATTACTCTAGCACAGGGGTGCTCACACTTTTTCAGCATGTGAGCTACTTTATAAACTGACAAGGCAAAAGATCTACTACCCAATTCTTGTGGGCGGGATGGGATGTGTCTGTGGGTGGGCCCGGGCATGTGGGCGGGGTTGGGCGGAGCGTGAGAGCAGGAGACAGCAGCGTTCTGTGGCCGCCCAGGGATCCCCGGTGTCTGCTTGTTCACAGCGCAGGCTGAGAGTTATCTCTGGACACTGGCAGGCTGGGGCTGCGGCAGTGTCCGGAGATGACTCTCAGCCTGCGCTGTGAACAAGCAGCACCCTGGCTCCCTCCATCCATAAGAGCGGGGAGCGCGTCATCCCCCGGAGCTGCTGCTGCCCGGCCTGCAAGTGTCCGGAGTGCTTGTTCACAACGCAGGCTGAGAGTCGACTCTGCTGCCTGGCTGCATCCCGCGATCGACCCATACGTCCTTTGCGATCGACCGGTAGATCGTGATCGACGTATTGGGCACCCCTGCTCTAGCAGGTTACGGTCGGGTTTTAAGTGTGTTAGGACAGAACCCAGTTCCTCTTCTCTCCACAGGAACTTCAAATGGCCATTGTAACATCAGCAGTGGCAAAATACATAGCACCCAAAACACTGTAAATTTCAGTAGGGTGGGCTTCTCACTGCTTTGGTCACCAATGTAATAGACATCACAGACCAACAATCTCCTTAGACTATCTAACGCTTCTTCTTCTGGCTACCTCAAAGCCCTAATCTATTTGCAAAGTCTATTTGCACTCCCATTACTTACTCAATCCCAAATTTCACCTTTTGCTTAGAAACTCCCTTGTGTCCTTTCATGGCAAGTACTCTCCTACATTGTGTGCAGTCCATCCCTCTATTTACCTGGAACTCCATGCCATAGTTTTCTCTGCAGAATTCTCTCAGCTTGGGATAAACCTGCTCCTTTAGGGCGTTCCTCTCTGCTTCTGTATCTGCACAAAATACAGCGAGAGATCATTTAATAATAATAATAATAATAATAATAATTAGTATAATAATAATAATAATAATAATAATAATAATAATAATTAGTATAATAATAATAATAATAATAATAATAATAATAATAATTAATAATAATTAGTATAATAATGCCATTATAAAATAACAACATAAAACATAAATACATTTTAAAAAGTATATCTATATTTATATTTATGTTGATAAATGCTAACAAAAAAAAAATGCAAAAGTACCAGATTAAAAAAAAAAAGTAAAAAAATTCACATTTAAAAAATAGCAATCTCACGCTCTGGCAGAAAAGAGTGAAGGAAAAAATAACATCCTTTTACAGATAGAAGGTGGCTGTGAAAGAAACGGGAAAAACACCACGGCGGCCTTTATCTCATTTGAATAATCTCATCCTACAAAATGAAATCTTATTTTTGCATGTTGCTGCCATACAATTTGCAAAGCGTTTAAAAGACATCAATATCGGCTCTAGCTCAGCATATCCGTGTTCAGTTCTGTCCTCAGTGTCGTGAATGGAGAAATCATATGTTAGAAGTCTATAACTACAATTATAAAGACATTAGTAGAACTATATTCTGACTGTAACAATAGGAAGAGTCAAGAATATAAAGAAATTATGGTGGGAGTAATGCTTTCTTAAGTGGCGGGTAAGGCTCATGATGTCCTAGTTGCTAAGGGGTTTGTATATATAAGTATATAATATATCTGTTTTCACACCATAGACCATCAAGTCATATCATTTGCTTCAGTGGTCTGTGTTCTTGGTAGACTTTACGCCAGACATTGTACTTTTGATTCGATCTATAGACCTTTGCTGTTGGCTGGACATATCCAGATATATGTGTTATATATTATATACTTTTTCTAAACCCAACAAGATCTCCTGATACATTAATAGAAGGCGATATACCAACCATCCTATTTTTGTCTATGTGTGTTCACTCTGTGTGGTGCGGGTGAGGAGGAGGTGTGAACTACAACCTTTCAAGGCTTTTATTGTCATATTAGGATTAAGTTGTTGCTGATTCCACAGGATAGGTCATCAATATGTGATCTGTGGGGTCTGACAGATTAGCCGTTGCAGCACTAGGTTGCCACTAGGACCAGTAGTGGACCTGGGGCATGTGCAGCACGAAGTAATAGGAGCCACTCAGACCGGTGATAGGAGTAATTCAGCAGCAGCCTGGTGCACTAGTTAGGTCAGGTATCAGATACCCCCCTCCCAGATCATATACTGATCATCTAGCCTCTGAATAGGTCAGTAGTATGAAAAATCGGATTGGGGCTGGAAATCCCATTTAATTAAATGAGATCAATTAAGTTTCCTAGTGAATATGACCACAAGTGCAGGAACTTTCTATGGTCAGGGTCTTGTCAGAAACTCAGCCATGATTTCCTTATTGTGGACGGGTTATCAGTAGAGATGAGCGAACAGTAAAATGTTCGAGGTTCGATATTCGTTTCGAGTAGCCCCTCAATATTTGACTACTCGAATCGAATATCGAACCCTATTATAGTCTATGGGGGGAAAATGCTCGTTTCAGGGGTAGGCAACGTTCGATTAAATTATACTTACCAAGTCCACGAGTGAGGGTCGGGCTGGATCCTCCGAGAAGTCTTCTCCTTGCAGCGTCCCCGCGGCATCTTCCGGCTCTTCATTCACTCTACCAGGCATTGGGTCTGGGCAGAGCCGACTGCGCATGCCCGCACTACAAGCGGACATGCGCAGTCGGCTCTGCCCAGGCCCGATGCCTGGCAGAGTGAATTCGGAGCTGGAAGACGCCGCGGGGAAGCTGCACGGAGAAGACTTCTAAAGGTAGGAGAAGAACCAGCGTTGATTGGCCGACTGTATAGCATTCGGCCAATCAATGCTGGTTCTGCATCGAACTTTTACATTCGAACAGCGAGTGGTACTCAATCGAGTACGAGTATTTCGAATACCATAATATTCAAAAGAATACCTACTCGATTGAGTACTACTCGCTCATCTCTAGTTATCAGGTTACCAAGACATAAAGAGTCATGGACCGCAAAAGCTCCTGGATTCATGGGACTCGTATACAATAGCAAGGGGATGACAACAAGATGGTTTAAGTTGCAAAACCGCCTATTAAAAGAGGCAAAGAGTTGCTGAAGGTGATGAAGGGTCCTCTTTAAATCGCTGAACCTTGTTTATGGAGACAGAAAATGCTTCGGGTTAAGATACAGTTTCACGCCATCTCCCTTTTCAATTGAGCATTAAACCCTATTTCTATGACATGAGCATATCTGCATACAATTGGCTTATGTAATACCATCCGGGTATATTAACTTTTTTAGTGTAGTTATCATTGGTGTATATAAGAGTGTGTCATCTGTGCTACAGTCAGCGCACTTTGATAAAGTTTCCCGTCTCCTATACCTCGGGCACGAGAGTTACATTGTAACTGGGACACTCGCTGCCTACAGATACTGTCTATATTAAGAACTTTTATTCTCTATTCGCAAAAATATTCCAGAAGGTGAAGTTATTGTTTTATAACATTGATGTTGTATCTCTTGCTTTTGCTTGTATTTGGTGTTATTTGCTTGTATCTTTTATTGACAGTTTTTCAGAAATGTATGGATTTCAGTCTTTTAGGTTATGGACACATCGGACTGAAATGTTTTAGATTTCCTGTTGCAGAAAGTCTGCAGATCTCTACCAATGGTAAAAACTGATGGAAAATGTAGCTCATCCCCTGCAAAGGGTAAAATTTGCAGTGTAATTTTGCGGCAAAAATTTACAAATTCTATATTTGTAATCAGCACTGTAGGTCATGGTATAAGAAGATTTCACAGCAAATGTATCATATGGCATGGCAAATCTCTCTATCTCGAAAGTACAACACTTTTCCATGTCCAAGGTCTGGACTTGACTGTAGGCAGTTTTTAGAAATGTGCGGTCCTGAGTGTATGCTAGTTGAAGGAATCCCTGGATCTGACCATATGGAGGGTTTAAGAGAGCCTGGATGTGACTGTATGTTGGTTTTAGGAGGGACTGGGTCTTATTATATGCTAGTTTTAGATGGTTGACTGAATCTGACTGTATACTGGCTTTAGGACTGCCTGGACCTGACTGTACACTGGCTTTAGAAATGTCTGTATCTGACCGGATGCTGGATTCTGGACCTGACTGTATATTGGTTTTAGTAGTACCTGAATCTGCCTGTATATTGATTTTTGGAGTGCCTACTGTGTAATGATTTTGGGGGGTTGGCTTGTCCTGACTGTATGCTACAGTGATGAGTCTGTTCTTTACTGACTGTATGCTGGCAAGGTTTTAGTAAGGGAATGTCAGTCTGTAGGGGGAGTCTTGGTTTATGACTCAATGCTGGTGACAGCAGACAAGGGTGGGTTTGTGCCCTGATCCAAAGTTTTTGGTCTGGAATCAATAGGACTGTAGTTGTACCACTGTTAAAGGGATAGTTTGGGATAAAAATGTAAATGAGGTAGTAAGGGAGGGATAGAAAATAAAATTGCATTTATACTTCCCTGCATCCTCTCCGACATTCCTACTTTCAGAAGAAGCCCTTATCTTTGTTGCTCTGATGTCCTGTCAATGGCACCAAGGCAGCTAAAAATGATTGTCATTGGTATACTACTAAAATGGTTATTGGCTGACACAGTCCCATTAATGTGACGTCATCACTGCAACTGTCCTGTATATAAACAGCCTAGCGGAGGAATGCAGGGGAGGCTGCAGGTAAGTATACATGCATTAATATGTTCGCGCCCTTGCCTGATAATGCATTAATATGTTTTCATCCCCTACAGCCCCTTTAGAGATTTTTGATAGAAACCATTCAATACAACATTTCGGTAGGCCAGCAAAGCTATTGACAGACTGCAATTCACAACACCTCCACTGGGGTGTGCCACATTCTAAGGGGTTTCATTAGAATTGCACAGAGCATCAACCAATGTCGATTAGCTAATGGTTAATAATATTATCTATGGTTATCCATGGTGGTGAAGGGTTAGTGTGTACTCTCTCCATAGTAATCTATGGCGATGGAGGGGTTAATGGATACATCTCTAGTGCTCACCTCTGAGCATTTCTACAATTAATAGGTTCATATTCTATGGATGGATCTATTTTATGATACCTTTGAGAGGTCAGAGTTGTTTTTCTATTCCAGGGCTCTAAATCCTCCACGTTCCACTGCCATATAGTTAAACGGTGACACTTTTTGCTGAAGTTTCCCATTTTACTGTCTCAGACACAGAAAGTGAAGGCAATTTATGTGCACACAAGCTTTCAGCGGCATAAACAAATAGACACAAGACTTTTAGACTCCTATTTTGGTTGTTTATTTTGTAAAATGAATTTTCCCTATCTCCTGCTCTCCAGCCTAATATGACAGATGATAAATGTGACAATATAGAAGGCAGCGAGGGACAAGTATTCCCAAAACAACTGAGAGGTTTGCCAGGAAAATGTTCTGATCATTAATAGCTACACGGAGACTGTCTCTGTGCTGTATGTATGTGGAAATGCTTTAATGAAAGTGTTTCTCAAAAAAGCAACACTCTGTCCATGGAGTGAAATGGGGACGGGTGGTGGACTCGTATAATGATGGTAGAAAAGCGCAACGCAGCTGGACTGCGAGTCCCGTGATAGCTCATTATGTGGCTCTACAGGTACAATGACAGGACATAGATTATACTTTGTACTTTACTATTGATTCTTTTTTTAGTTATGGCGCAAAGCAAGTAATATCCTAACATCATCTGCCCAGATATACTATGGTCGATGGGGGTCAGTTTCACAGATATCAAATGGAACGGAAGAGCACATGCTTGACTACTACTTCATAGAAATGGCTCTGGAACAGGGGGCTCGGAATCTTATCTTTAGTTATCCTGCACCCCACTGTATTCAGTCCAGCAAGCATGGTCCGCATGAGGGTCACATTTCCAGGACTGACCATGGCTGTGTTCATGTAACTCTTGGCATCATAGTGAGATATGATGCAGTGAGTTCCCGAATAACTCAATCACTACTTTATCGGGCCATTCGGGGGTTCAATGCATCATATCTCACTATGATGGCAAGAGTTGCATGCACACACCCGTGGTCAGTCTGCGAAATCTGAATGCCTTTCGTGTGCAGAAGGCCTAAGGGTCCCAGCAGTTGGACCCCCATGATCACGTCACCAGTTCTGCAAATAGATGATAGTTTTTGTATTCCTTATATCTTACACTTGCTTCACATATGCACTTTTACTCCATACGGGGATTCTGTTCCCCTCTCCGCATGAAAAATGTGCAGAGTACAGCGCTACAAGCAGCACTTTTCTCTCTGCATTTTTTGCCCTTTTTGGGCGGAAACTGAATGGAAAGCATACGGACCCCATTATAGTCTATGGGGTCTGTGGGTTTCCTAACGTAACAGCTTTTTTATGCGATTTAGGTTTAGGTTTCGGACCTCCCGAACAGAAGCCTGAGTTAAAATGTGAACCTAGCCTTACTTCAGTTTTCTTGCCCGAGTTAATGGAAATCTACACCAGTTTCAATAAATCTGACCAAAGCTTATGTCACCCTTGGTTGGAAAATTTACCTACCGTATATACTCAAGTATAAGCCAACCCGAATATAAGCCGACCCCCCTAATTTTACCACAAAAAAACTGGGAAAACTTATTGACTCGAGTATAAGCTGAGGGGGGAAATGCAGCAGCTACTGGAAAATTTCAAAAATTAAAATGGTTTTTGGGTGCAGTAGTTGCTGGGTGTTGGGGAAGGGTAGGGGGTGTTTTGGTTGTCTGTCTGCCCCTTCCCTGAGCTTGAGGACTGTTTTTTTTTTTTTCCCCCACATGGAATTCAGCCTGGCTGAATATAGGGTATCTATAGGGTATCTATCCTATTAACCCCTTCCTGACAGAGCACCGCAGATACCCTATATTCAGTAGACCGGGCACTGTCAGACACAGGGATACCTAATGTGTTTGTGTTTCACAGTCATTTTCTACTTTTATATGTATTCTAGGGAAAGTAGGGATTTAGAACTTTTATTTTATTTCTTCTTAAGCTTCTGTTTTTTCACTATTTTATGGGAGATTCTATACATTTCTATTGCGGCTGGTCATAGACCCCCCCCCAAAAAAAAAAATAAAAAAAATTGTGCTTAAAAATTCGACTTATACTCGAGTATATACGGTATTTCTTAAAACAAGTTTTTACGGTAAATATATATATATATATATATATATATTAAAGTTTACTTGTCACAATCTATACTTAAGCACTATATCCTGCACTTTTCACTCTAGCCATTAAGCCGAATAATAGGTTCTATAGGGGTTTTCTCCCCATCAGTCACCTTATTTACATCACAGAAAAGAATACAATGAAAAATAACACTTCTATAGATAACATTACTGTAACCCATCATTGTATCCCCTATTGACAATAGATGTCACGATTTATCTACTTCGCCTCCCTGCACAAGACAAGTCTAGAATAATCTCCCATACACCCATGAGACATCTATAAAGCATATACCTAAATGCTGTTAACAGAGCAAAGAAGAAATTTAGGTAAAATGGCGGCCCTCATGATCATGTACAGGAAATAAAATAAAAAAAATCAGATAGTATAAAGAGACTAGAAAAAAATGGAGGTTTTTCCTGTTTTCAATAAAAAAATAAACAACAAAGCATGACAATACATTCCCTTTAAGCTATGCTACATCTATAAGTCCGACCAATAAAACTAGAGAACTAGTTTCTCGATCTAAAAACTACAGCTGACTTAAAATGTATGGAGCCAGGCACACTGGAAAATAATAACCAACTTTGAATGTCGCCAAAATTAGAAGATCTTGTCCAATTAAGCTCTCTTAAAGTGGCGTCATTATCTAATGGTCTCCGGGGAAATGGCTGCCGCAGGGCCTAGAATGTGACTCAGTTTGTATTTGTGGTAATTTATAACATTTGCCATTAGAGGAATAGAGCTGCGGTAATTAGGCTGGATTGAAGTAATTAGGATCCATGATAGATAGTCCGCGTGATGAAACACAAGTGAACAGCGAGATGATTCCATTCCCGGAGAATGGCTCACCGCACATCACTGACATGAGATATAGGGCGGTTTCTTAAATATTGTCTTTGATTTTACTTAGAAGATATATAAAACTTTATTCTATAAAATATAGAGTGTCACGATTTGTAAGGGGTGACTGGAAGAAAAGAAATGGAAGTAACTTGTAGATGGAAGGCATCACCCTGCCAAACCCGCTGATGGGTGTCGTCGCTAGGCCTGAGTTCGGCGACTAGGTTCTATATACCCCTAATATAAAGGATTTGTCAGAGTGGGGACTGAAGTCGTTTCCACAGTCTGGGTATAGGGGACATGGCTGACACCAGTAGATAACCAACCAGTTTACGGGTGTATTTTTGGATTTTGTGTGGAAAGAGAGCAGCAAAGGGGTAGGATTATCATCCAGGGCAACACTGGTTACTAGTAGAATTACTCTGTGTACCTCATGCCAGAAGAGATGTTGGTAAGGTCAATTCTCCCAGATAATCTTGAATTTTTTTTGACTTGTGTGTTTTTATTCTACTTTTGTAAAAGATTATAGGGGCAGCCATCTTGCCTCAGCTACTGCTTTGAGTTAAGAAACACAACTGCAAGCGATGTGCCAGTGAAAGCACACGGACCCCATAGACTATAATGGGGTCCATGTGCTTATAGGGATTATGTGGACAGGAAAGTAGTTCACAATCTACTTTCCTGTCTGCTTGCAGTTGTGTTTGATATTCCATTCGAGGAGTCCGCAGGTGGAATACCAAACGCAAATGTGAACGAAGAGTAAGGCTTCATGCACACAACATTTTTTTTAACGTCCATCACACATCCATTTTTAGAACAATGGAAGTCAATGAGTACAGACACACATCCGTTTTTTTTAATTGACTGTCAAAACGTCCTATTTTTGTCCTTTTTTTCCTCCCAGACATAAGCAAAATGTTCATTGTGTATCTTTTTCATGGCTGTTAAATATGGACCTTTTTGTTGGTAAAAAAAGATCAATGAAGTTCATCCATTTTTTAATTGACAGTTTAAAATGGATGACAAATGGGCTTTAAAACAGACAGATGGTGAAAAAATAGACGAGAAATAAGTGACACATGGATGGAAAATGGTCGTAAAAAACAGATTATGTTTTTAATGTCAGTTTTTTTCAAAGTTTGCGTGATAAGTTCTAAAACTGTACGGAGCAGAGGTCAGTGGCTGAGGTGTGGTTCAGCGAATAGGAAATGAGCTGCACGAACCCAGCCTTGCCTCTACTCATTGCATGCAGCTGTACAATCTATGCTCCCTACACTATGCTACATCAAGTGCCATGGGAGTACTGGGTGTACTTTTTGATGTACTTTTAGTTCTAATTCCGTTAAATGATTAGAGTGGCAGCCATCTTGCCTAACCTGCTGGTCTAAGCTGTGAACTGCAGCATAGAGAGTGACTGTAGGAAAATGGAGCAGAAGCCGAGTGACTGTAATTTGAGATTCAGCTGCAGCGCTGCCTGAAAACATGATGGACACCATGTTGGTGAAGTTTTCAAATTGCTTATTAATGGGTGTACATTTTTTTTTAGCTATTCACATGCAAAATCATAGTCGGGCATCAGAGTTGTGGTGTTGGAATCAAGGCCAGTTTAGGTTGGAGTTAAAGTCGAAATCAGAAAAAAGTAACCAACTCTAACTCCAGCATCAAAATAAAATGAGAAATTCCTTAAACGATATTATTATATAGTTTGATGCATAATTACTCTTAACCATGTAGGTTTTTTGTGAATTAGAGGAGCTTTACTATCTGATCATGGCTGTCAGTCATTTATGAAGGAGTCAGAGTTAGGAATGGTTCACATCTGCATTCGGTATTCTGTTTGGGGAATCCGCTTGGGGACTCCCCGAACGGAATTCCGAATGCATTAAAAAACGGTGAGCAACGAAAGCACACGGACCCCATAGACTAATATTGGGGTCCGTGTGTTTTCCATGCGATGTCCCCACGAGTCATGTGGAGAAGAAAGTAGTTCTTGATGTACTTTTCCCTCCGCATGACTCGTGCGTACACCACATGGAAAACAAACGAACCCCATTATAGTCTATGGGGTCCATGTGCTTTCGTTGCTCACCACTTTTTAATGCATTGGGTATTGCATTTGGGAGGACTCCCTGCAGGGAATACGTAACGCAGATGTGAACCAGGCCTTAGAGCAGGAGTTGGAGTTACAGTACAGTCAAGATGTGGAAAAATAGAGTCAGTGGTTTGGTCTACCAACTCCAATGCCCTGAATCCTCAGCTAGGATCAACCAATTTTGGTCCATATACCCTAAGTTTATAGATTGATTGTGCAAACACATATCCCAAGTGTACATAGTTGACTTGAGTATGTGTTCCATTTTGCTCTGCACAGTTTCTGTAGTAACACCGAAGCACAGCGTTAAATTCCGCACCCTTTACTTTTACCGCTTGCAATGTGTTCCATGTCATTGTGATTAGCGGGGATTGTCTGGTACTCTACAGCAATTACCATACCCAGTAATGGTGCCAATAAGAAAATTGACTCTTATATATCAGATGGGAGATTTTATTTCATTACTGGTCTTCCAGCAGCTCCACTACTGATTATGTTCATTCCAGTTTCAAGAGGCTTTACTTAATGAGCATTAACATAAGCAGCGGCCATTAGCTTTATGCATTAGCAATACAAATCCTTCCCTTTACAATTAGTTTCTATGTGAACGCTGTTGTGTATTCTGATGTACTAATTAAGGGAACACAACAATGTATTATGTGTAAATGCCAGCTAAAAATTACCATCAAAATCTTTATGGCTTGTTGACCATGTCCTGTTTATATAATACAATAACAATGTCCTTCTAAGTTCTTCATAAAATTGGGAGTTCAAGTATTGATGTTGTGGAGCACAGCTGTAAGCGGCACAGAGGCAAACTGTGCATGTAACTGTCCAAGACACTTCTCTAGGGCAAGATGTATATAGCATAGAGATATCTACAGATGGTTCCCACCTGTAGAGCGTCTTCATCCAAGTCAGTACTTGGATGTTATATTTTACACCATGCAAAGTAGAAGACGTACTGTTTATAAGAGTCCAGAAAAGTCTTTTATTTTTTATGTGCACAAAAATATACCTTGTTAGGGGCCATACGCTGGCTCAGTGGTTAGCACTGCAGCCTTGCCGTGCTGGGGTCTTGGTGTTCAAATACTGCCATGGGTAAAAAACCATCTGCAAGGAGTTTGTATGTTCTCCCTGTGTTTGCATGGATTTCCATCCCATATTCCAAAGTCATACTGAAAAATAATGTACATTGTGAGCTCTATGTGGGGCTCACAATTTACACACAAAAAAATGCACTTTGTTGGCGAAATACGGTACTCTGCAAAAGTTTTAAGCAGGTGTTGAAAAATGCTGCAAAGTAAGAATGCTTAAAAAAACAGAAGTTTCATTTTAATTAACAAAATGAAATGAATTAAGAAAAAATAATTTTAAATCAAATCTACATTTGGTGTGATTCACAACAGCACCAATTCTTCAAGGTACACTAGCAGATAGTTTTATAGTTTTTGATGGACCTCAGCTTGGAGGTTGACCCAAACATCTTGGAGAACTAAGCACAGGTCTTCTGTGGTTGTAGGCTTGCTCCAATTCTTCTGTCTCTTCATGTAATCCCAGACAGACTGGATGATCCTTTAAAGGGCAGTCACACCAAATATTAATGGGATTTAGATTTCTCTTTTGTTCACTCACTTCATTTTGTTAATTGACAAAAATAAACTAGTAACACTTAAAAAAAATTTTCTCATATCGATAGAAAGCTGACAGTGTGCTGAGTTCAGTGCACTGTTGACTTTTCCGTTATGTCCCTCAGGACTGGAGATATAGCTGTTATAATGGCAGCTATTTCTGCCTACTGTCAAAAGAGCGTTCCTGACAATCTTTTAGGAATGCCGTTCCTGACAGTACTTGTCCATAAACTAGTACTGGAGGGGGGGGGGGGTGTTTCCTCACAGGTAAGCGTCATAGCTTGGTGGTAAGGAACGCCCCCCCAGTACAGGGTTATGGACGAGTAATGTCGGGGGGCGGTGTGCCTCACAGCCCAGCTAGATTGTAAGGAACGCCCTTCTGACAGTGGGCAGAGATCAGTAATGGCACCAATAGCTCTTGCCCTGGGGCACATAACAGGAAAGCCGACAGCGCGCTGAATCCAGCACACTGTTGGTTTTCTAGCGGTATATAAAACCGCATGTGCCTGAGGACATGAAAGGTCCTCTTTAAGGCATTCTTATTTTGCAGCATTTTTCTGCCTAAAACTTTTTGAACAGTACTCAATGTGCCAAGCTGACAAAACGTTGCACAATGATTTGCCTTGATACACTTCCATCCAGAGATGTTAGTTCTTTTTGCGTACCCGTATTAGACTATGAGTATGACAATTTTTGTAACTTTTTAAAAAGTCCAGGTAGCAAGAAAAGTTAGCGGCTCACTATTTGTGTCAGGTTACTGAATTCCAGCATGATCCAGCCTTTGCAACACCTTGTTTTATCAAGGTTTGTAAGTATATTTTATTGAGTCAAACAACAGAAAACACGTCACACCCATGTTGCTCAGGAATACTGACACTATAAGGCTCGGGTCACATCTGTGATCGTTCCATTCTGTTCGCTTATCCTCATGAAATATGCAGAGACAAAAATTCTGCAAGCAGCACTTTTCTCTCTGCATTTTTTGAGCGGAAACCACACGGACACACGGACCCTAATATAGTCTATGGAGTCCACAGGTTTCCTTAGGAAACTGCTCTTTATATGCAGATAGGTTTCCACTTGGGACTTCCTGATCAGAAACCTGAACGTAGATGTGAACCGGGCCTAAGAAATGTGGCCATGTGGATAAGAAGTCACCTTTTTTTGGTTGGAACACTTTATAATGCTGTGATACCTGGACTACGATTTCTACAATGAAGAAACTCTTTTCCCCCTGAGAGATCCTGTTGCTCTATCACAGGCTATGAAAAATGACATTTATTATATTTAATTCAGTTTAAAGAATGACATTTATTAAATAAAAACACTATAAAATCCTTCCTTAAACATTTCTTTCTGTAAGTTGCTTGGAATGTGAATGGCTTCTCTATGACGCAACCGGAATTACTCTACACTTGTAGTGATATTAATAAAAAATAGACCTCAGGCAAATCATTGTCTGGTTTCACCCTCCATTTTTTGGAACTATTTAAAATGTAGAAATGAAAACAGTAGGCAAAAGTAAAAGAAGTGTGTAGCTAAAAAAATAGTAAAATAATAGAACGGAAGTGAAAACGGACAAGATCAGTATAGCTTATCTATATTTGTATCTATGATATGGTCCTCATAGGTACGACCCTGCCTGCGGTCTCTGGTCAGACATGGCATCCCCGAAATCTACACCCCACAGTCAAGAATTGTGGAAAACGTGTGGATTTGAGAGAGTATGGAAGGCCATGAAATGGTTAATGATATGGCCCAGGACTGCAGGGAGGGAAGAGTGGAAACACTATCATCACTATCTGAAACCTTGCAGACTCCTCAGGACAGCCAATTTAGGAGAAGTGACAGAGTATTTGGTCGAGATCTTTGTCACCGTGATCACTGCACCTAATACCCCCAATCTCCTGGCCTCCCCCTGCTGGCATCTTGCTGCAACAGCGGTGATGATATTAAATTTCTTTGTTAACCCTTCAGATGCTATGGTCAATACTCACTGCTGCCCCTAGATGAAAGATGTCCAGACTAGTCAGATCCTTAAAGTGTTAAAGGTAGTGTGTTATTGTGTGATACAAGTGGGCATGGCAGAAGGTTTCAATAGAAGATTCCATAGAGGGAACCAACAAATCTTATTGTAGATAAATGTACATTGTTATAAAGAATTGCGTTTCCTTACTCCTGGTCTCCCCTGATCTTTACCTTAGTCCTGGCATTGTATTCACACTGCATACCTCCCAACCGTCCCGATTTCCGCGGGACAGTCCCGATTTGGGTGACATGTCCCGCGGTCCCGGTTGGAGGGAGGTATGTCCCGATTTCAACTCAGATCTGCGTCCAGAGGACGCAGATCTGAGTTGAACACACATGCGGCTGAAGGAAGGAGCTGACACAGGTCAGCTCCTCGCTTCGCCGCTGCCCGCCTCTCTCCCTGACACACGCGGCTGAAGCTGCTCGCTTCGCCGCTGCGTCTCTCTCTCGCTGACACATGCAGCTGAAGCGAGGAGCTGACCTGTGTCAGCTCCTCGCTTCGCTGCTGCCGCCGGCTCCTGGCTTGTAGATGCGATGTACACGCCAGGAGCCGGCGGCAGCAGCGAAGCGAGGAGCTGACACAGGTCAGCTCCTCGCTTCAGCCGCATGTGTCAGCGAGAGAGAGACGCAGCGGCGAAGCGAGCACGCGAGCAGCTTCAGCCGCATATGTCAGGGAGAGAGGCGGGCAGAGGCGAAGCGAGGAGCTGACCTGTGTCAGCTCCTTCCTTCAGCCGCATGTGTCAGCGAGAGAGGCGGCGAGGGAGCGGAGGAGAAGGTAAGTTTAATGTGGAGGTGGAACGTGAATCTGGGGGCAGATGAAGGAGAGGACGGCATGACATTGGGGCAGAGATGGGGGACATGAATCTGGGGGCAGAGATGGGGGACATGAATCTGGGGGCAGAGATGGAGAGGACATGAATCTGGGGGCAGAGATGGAGGGACATGAATCTGGGGGCAGAGATGTGGGACATGAATCTGGGGGCAGAGATGTGGGACATGAATCTGGGGGCAGAGATGTGGGGACATGAATCTGGGGGCAGAGATGGAGAGGACATGAATCTGGGGGCAGAGATGGGGGACATGAATCTGGGGGCAGAGATGGAGGGACAGGAATCTGGGGGCAGAGATGTGGGACATGAATCTGGGGGCAGAGATGGAGAGGACATGAATCTGGGGGCAGAGATGGAAGGGGGACATGAATCTGGGGGCAGAGATGGAGGGACATGAATCTGGGGGCAGAGATGGAGGGACATGAATCTGGGGGCAGAGATGGAGGGGACATGAATCTGGGGGCAGAGATGGAGGGACATGAATCTGGGGGCAGAGATGGAAGAGGGACATGAATCTGGGGGCAGAGATGGGGGACATGAATCTGGGGGCAGAGATGGAGGGACATGAATCTGGGGGCAGAGATGGAAGAGGGACATGAATCTGGGGGCAGAGATGGGGGACATGAATCTGGGGGCAGAGATGGAAGGACATGAATCTGGGGGCAGAGATGGAGGGACAGGAATCTGGGGGCAGCGATGGAGGGACATGAATCTGGGGGCAGAGATGGAGAGGACATGAATCTGGGGGCAGAGATGGAAGGGGGACATGAATCTGGGGGCAGAGATGGAGGGACATGAATCTGGGGGCAGAGATGGAGGGACATGAATCTGGGGGCAGAGATGGAGGGGACATGAATCTGGGGGCAGAGATGGAGGAACATGAATCTGGGGGCAGAGATGGAAGAGGGACATGAATCTGGGGGCAGAGATGGAAGAGGGACATGAAACTGGGGGCAGATGAAGGGTGTATATGAAACTGGGGGAGAGATAGAGGGGGGACATATAATTTACGGGTGACTGTAGGAGGATTATACTGTGTGCGGGCACATGAAAAATTAACGAGTGGGCGGAGTCAACACAAAAGTGGGTGGGGCTAAATTTGCCACATTTTGTCCCTCTTTCAGTTCTTCAAAAGTTGGGAGGTATGACACTGTACAACTTGCATTCTATTCATAAACTGGGAAGAGCACAATGTACAATCCTATAGGTCTCCCCTATGCAAGACTGTGTGAAATAGCAGGGGTTATGTTCCGTAAGCAATGAGTACCTGCTATATATACTGTCTCCTGGAATAGCTCCTCAAGATGGAGAAAATAACAATATCCAGACAAGAGAGTCATAAGTAAGGCATAAGCAATAATATATGACTAATAGGCTGAGCTTCAGACTCATCTTTCTAGCTATATTGCTGATGAATACATTTAATACAAGGAACATTAGCTTACATTATACATTATGCCGCTCCACCATTATTCTGTTATATATTTAGACTACTGTATTTTCCTGTGTACTTAAATATTCCCTCACATAAATCACTGTATACGCCAATATGCTAATAGAAGACAGAATAAAGTACACAATGCATACAAATATTTTATATATAACAGTTGGTTGCCTTCTAGTTCTCAGTCTGAGACGCATAGCAAGTTCAGTTAGTGCAATCTTCTCACATAGTGCGGTACTACATGGTGTTGGTTATTGCTGCAGTGCTGTGACTGTGAGGTGGTGCTGGCCTACAAAAGAGAAATCTAAAACCCATTCCTACTTGTGTGACATTTGCCCTTTGAAGGAGGAGACCTGGAAGTGATGATATGGCCCCCACCCCCTGATCTCAACATCATCCAGTCTGTCTGGGATTACTTGAATAGACAGAAGGATTGGAGAAAACCTACATCCACAGAAGATCTCTGTTTAGTAATCCAAGATGTCTGGGGCAACCTTCCTGCAGAGTTCCTTCAAAAACTGTCTGCAGGTATATCAAGAAGAATTGATGCTGTTTTGAAGGCAAAGGGCGGTCACACCAAATAATAAACAGATTTAGTGAATTTTGTTCACTTGCTATATTTTGTTAAGTGTTCTACACAGCATTTCTGAACATCTCTCCCATATGCTCCAAGCCTAGCGTGCACGTATTTAGAACAAGGAGAGGGAAATAAACCACTGCCAGACAAACCATGGCCAATTCTTCTTTTCTCCAACATCATCAGTCAGGACATCCCATACACGTACATTAATTTTCCCCTCCATTTGCCCCAAGTTTAATCTTCCCCTCGTGTTACTCCCAGTTTAATGTTCCGTTCCATCTGCACCCCAATTAATGTTCCCCCTCCATCTGCCTCTAAAGTTTTTTTTTTTTTTTTTATGTAGATTGTGAGCCCTTACATAGGTATCACAATGTACATTTTTTTCCCCCTAATCATTATGTCTTTTGTAGAACGGGAGGAAATCCACACAAACATGGGAGAACATACAAACTCCTTGCAAATGTTGTTCTTCATGGGATTTGAACCCAGAACTCCAGCGCTGCAAGGCTGCAGTGCTAACCACTGAGCCACCACGTTGCCCCGATGCCTCTAAAGTTTAATACAAAGAAACTGTAACATCTCTGCCTGTTTGGGTCACTGCACCACCCTCTGCTCGCGTGCTGTGGCGCAGGAGGCGTGTGCAGTTTGGTTCATGGCTTAAAGTTTTTGGTCGCACTGTTTGAACACGGCTCTAGTGCTGTGATTGTATTTGCACCACACCCGTCTTCTGCCCTTGTGTGTCTCTGCTCCTCTAATGGTTAATCTGGCCTGGCCCTGTGATTGACAGCCTGCCTTCCTGTGAACTCTATGGGCGGGTTCTTCCTCCCTATTTAGCCTTGGTTCTCATTCACACCAGTGCTTGCTATTGCCGTGCGAATACCTGCTCTTTACTGTCCCTGTTTTTGCTTTCACTATTATCCTTGACCTTTGGCTTTCCTCACTGACTATTCTTTGGACTCCGATTTGGCACTACATCGCTCGACTGTTACTGACCCTTGGCTAGCTGACCTCTCTTTGCTGTTGTCCGTCTTGTCTCCATTTTGTGTTTCACATATACAGGGAGGGAACGTCTTTGTGGTTGCCGCCTATTACGTAGAATAGGGCCTGGCAATAGGAAGGGACAGTTGGGGGCGTCAGTTTAGGGCTCACTGTCTCTTGTGTCCCGTCCCAGGGTTCCCTAACACTGTATAACAGAAACACTGATACTCACCTCTCCTCGCCCCCTACCCTGCTGCTCTGTAGAAGTCTCTGTTCAGGGAGCTGCAGGCGCAATGTAAGCGATATCATCCCATTGCGCCTACAGCTCCGGGGACGGATCAAACAAGGGCACAGTTTGAAGCAGGTAGCCAATGGCTACTGTTTCACCACTGTATTCAACTCATCTGTCCAGAGGATGCAGATGACTTCAAGCTGGGACATACCTCCCACTGGGACAATGGGACAGGACCTGGAATCTGGAATAGTTGTGAGGTATGTATACATATTAGATGGCCTGCTGGTTTAACATAATTGCCAGGTTTACACAATATTAATCTAAAGTATATGGGCCCAATTAAACTATTGTCAACTACTATTGGTTTTGAGCCCGTTGTCAAGTTCCAATAATAAAATAGCATTGACTAGTGGCAACTACCTAAATGAGTGATTGACTAGGACTGCAAGAGAGGGGAGCCAGAGAGCTACATGTGGTTCTTCATGTCCCCTATAGTATGATATACAGCCAGTGGTATACTAGTTTACTTTTTATTACAGAAATCAATTTAATAACATATCTTCTGACAAGTTTTAGACTTCCACAGCTATTATAAAGTTCCTGTATAAGTGTTCAGGAGTCAGGAGACCTGTCTGAGAAGACAAATACAGGTCTATTTGGCTTTATTGGGAAGCTCTTCTCTCCGGGGGCTGTAAACAATCTGCATGATATATCAAATATTAAAGGGAACCTGCCAGCAGTTTCACCTGCAGCACGAAATACTGACAGGCTCCCATATTACAAAGCAATAAGTTTAGCTCTGAATAGCGATGGCATATCAGAATAAAGGGCCACGCACTTGGAGAAGTATCTGCTGGGCGACTTCCCTCTGACTTCTTGCCTGGCATGGCTTTTTTGACAGGTCTCTCGCTATATGCATTTTTTCTTTTTGAAATGATGTGTTCTCTGAGATGAGTAAAATATAGTAAAATATACAGCAGCTCATAGTAATAGGGGAGCCTGTTGGTACTTCTTGCTGCTTGCGGTTTAGAAAGCCTGAAACTGCTGACAGGTTCCTTATAAGCACATAAGAACTTGTCATCGGTTATGTCTTCTCGTAGGAGAGCAACTGAGCTGAAGGTGTGTATTACTAGAGATATAATACGGACATCGCCTATAGATCATCGTAAATAGCCAACAGCCACATCGACTCACAGCCAGTGATACAAATGTATACAAAGTATCAACTCATCAATGAAGAACCAAATCCAAATAAAAACTTCTGATCCATATTAAAAATTTTGCCCATACAAAAAACACACATTTCGGAAATGATCCTTCCTCACAGCCTTATACTATCACTTTTCTCACCCACTTAGGAGACAACTGCTTTTCTTTACTTAGCGATTTCTCTACCAGCCAGCAATTCTTCAGTTTCAGGATTTATAACCCTTTATATAGTTACAAACACAGCAATTTTACTTTTGATCAAAACTGTTACTTTAGACTTTTCTAAATGGGTTCTGCGAGTCTGGAACAGATCAAGTATTTTTATATTTCTGCACCTTTCTTGCTCACATTATATTTGTCATCCCCTCTATTACCTCCTGCTGGAAATAGGCTGGCTGATGCAAGACCTCCACCGATCAGTATGAAAAATGGAAAATCCCTTTAAATTGTTTTGCCCAAGATTGCTATTTCCCTTCCACATGATAGGGCATAATATGCTTAATGGTGTGTGCTCAACTGTTGGGACCCCCATCAGTCACAAGAATGGGGGTTCTTGTTGCCCTGTCCAAATGGTGCTGCAGAATGGACATTGAATATTGCTGCTCCATCCACTGAGACATTTATTACCTACTTGCACTTTTTTTTAAAAAAATGTAGATTGTGGGTCCCATATAGAGCTCACAATGTACATTTTTCCCTATCAGTACGTCTTTAAAGTATGGGAGGAAATCCATGCAAACACGGCGGGAGCATACATACTTGGGGTAGCACTATGTAAAATATGGTGGTCTGATTTTCAGAGGGGGGGGGGATATTATGCTATAGCATGCTTGTATAATATGCAGACAACAAAGGTAGGTGCAACATGATACGGTGCATAAAATATTCTGCATGGGGTCATGTCCAGATACCGTTTAATACATAAAATGAGGTCATTTTTAGGATACGGTCTTTGTGTTATTCCATAAATGTGTATGACCTTCCTTTGAAAAGATACTTAGTAAAATAAGATTTAAAAGCGGTTTAGCCTAATCCACTTCATAAGACTCCAAGCTCCTACTAAATACAGTACATGACCAACATATGTGCAGAACAATTCAATCATACAACACAGGGCTTACAAGAAGTATTACTATAATATTAAATGAAGCCACACAAACATAGGAATCATTTTAGTATAATCTTTCTTTTACATACTGTCCCACATTTACTATTAGTTACAGTGTAAAAATGTGCCGGATTTATCACCGTGGCTGATGCTGGATGATAAATCTGGTGTATCTTTTCTGTCTAGTCTAAATTGGTAAGTCTATTATTTGGCTTACAGAATTTAAAGCCAAAATTTGGCCGCAATTTGGTACGTCGTTACCTTTAAACTAAGCCCCCTCTCCACAAAGTTTTTGGTAAGGTCATGCCTACTTGGCAAGCAAATCTGAACAATTCTATCTGAATCTTACCGAAACTAGGTGCACCAAACTGTGCCACATTTTAGACCAGGGTCAATCGGTAACCACAATAGTAAATGTGCCCCAATGTATAAGGCACTATAGCTAAGCTTACAGTATAGCAAACAAGGCTCGTGCAATGAATGATGTATTCGTTTATAACACTTAAGGGCTGTTCACACGGAGGAATTTGGAGAGGAACTTGAGGCAGTCTTATGTATCAGATTCCTCTCCATATTCTGGTCCAGTGGAGACCACAATGGAAAGAGCAGAGGTTTGGCTTTCCACTATAGATCTTTACTAGAGATGAGCGAGTAGTACTCAATCGAGTAGGTATTCGATCGAATACTACGGTATTCGAAATACTCGTACTCGATCGAGTACCACTCGCTATTCGAATGTAAATGTTCGATGCAGAACCAGCATTGATTGGCCGAATGCTATACAGTCGGCCAATCAACGCTGGTTCTTCTCCTACCTTTAGAAGTCTTCTCCGTGCAGCTTCCCCACGGCGTCTTCCAGATCTGAATTCACTCTGCCAGGCATCGGGCTTGGGCAGAGCCGACTGCACATGTCTGCTTGTAGTGCGGGCATGCGCAGTCGGCTCTGCCCAGGTCCGATGCCTGGCAGAGTGAATTCAGAGCCGGAAGATGCTGCGGGGACGCTGCAAGGAGAAGACTTTTCGGAGGATCCAGCCCGACCCTCACTCGTGGACTTGGTAAGTATTTGATCGAATGTTGCCTACCCCTTAAACGAGCATTTTCCCCCCATAGACTATAATAGGGTTCGATATTCGATTCGATATTTGAGTAGTCAAATATTGAGGGGCTACTCGAAACGAATATCGAACCTCGAACATTTTACTGTTCGCTCATCTCTATTCTTTACCTAAGATTTGTGGCACCCTTAGAGATAGATTCTGCTCGGAAATTGAAAGTGCATTTTAAAACAAAATTCACCTTAATATTGCCCCCAAATTCCTCCTTCATGTGAACATAAACTTGCAATATTTTTCATGGCTCCTCTTATAGCAAAACCAGAAGGATTAATTTTTGTTCCATGCAACACAAAGATAAAATTCACCATTTTCTGACCATCTTACTTTACATTTACAGTATTAAAGAATATGACATGACTTAGAAAGAAAAATCTATATACAGCTCTGGTGGTATCTTAATCTGAGCTCACCTCCAGTCACTGTATATAGACATCAATACAGCGCTGCGTTGCTGTTTTTAGTCGTAGTCGTGAGATTTCTCGGCTTTACACAGTATACTGCTGGGCATAAGGGGGACTCCTGTGGAGTCGGGTCAGTATCTGCCATAAAAACACTTCTGCCTTTATTTTTTCTCTAGTTATATTTTGGGAATATTTTTTTTAGGGCCATAGTTTTTCTAAAGCTTCAAGTCACCATCTATAAAGTAAGTTACTGTATACTGTAATCTATAAAGCCCACTTACTGTAACCTTTACTGTAATTTTTTCTGCTGTCACGCTACTTTGATTTTTTAGTATACAAAGAATTTGTACTGTATTATTATATGTGACCTGTACATGTAATAATACAGCACAATGTATATATACCGTAGCATGTTGCTTTGATTTCCTTTGATATTTTCTTTTAGTACAAATTTCTATTATTATTAGAATTATTATGTATAAGGGGTTACAGAATGAAGACCTGTCACCTCTTCTGTCACCTCGGTTTTATTAAATGCTTGTATTACCCATGAAATAACAATTCTGGAGCGTTTTTATTAGCTGTCGTACTTTCCTTATTCCTACTGAATATCAGCACGATGCAGTTCTCTAAGATACTCCAGAAAAATACAAGTATTTACTAAAATAAACATCAAGGATAGTGACAGGTCCCCTTTAAATTCCAGTCATAGAACATTTATCACCATAGAAAGGTGATACATTTTCAAAAATGCTAATTTTCAGGAATATGGAACTGCAAGGCAGAATAAAAAAGTATCTTAGTAGAAGCCGGCCTTATCATTAATGACAATGATTTTACTGCTGACAGACTCACTTTAACACTTATGTACACAGTGGTGTAAGTACCGGGGTAACAGTGGTAGCGGCGGTAAGTGAGGCCCAGGAACCCCATTACTGCTATTATTATACTCCAGGGTCTTTTCAGACACCAGAGTATAATATGCTGAGATCCAAGGGAGGTGAGTGAATATAAAAACCACTGTTACTTACCTCTCCTGTGCTCCGGTGTGACTCCCTGTGATCTCCGGGCTTCTTTAGTGACATCCCAGATGTCACATGGACCAGGCCGGTATTATTAAGCATCTGAAAAGACCCCTGAGCATAATAAAAGGTCATGGGGCATTGTACTGTGGAGGAGCCACTGTGGGACATAATACTGTGTGCAGGGACCACTGTGGGTTGTAATACTGTGTGCAGGGGCCACTATGGGGCATAATACTGTGTGCAGGGGCCACTGTGGACGTAATACTGTGTGCAGGGGCCACTATGGGGCATAATACTGTGTGCAGGGGTCAATGTGGGGCATAATACTGTGTGCAGGGGCCACTATGGGGCATAATACTGTGTGTAGGGGCCACTGTGTGACATAATAGACAAGATGACAAGATAGATTCTCTAATAAGGTGGTGCTTCAAAGCAAAGTTAAAAGCGGACAGACAAATGTACTTCACAAGTTGAATGTAATAGTAAGTCTAGGTGTCAAGCACTCTACAGTTTTGTGACTACAGCTCTTGTGTAGATCTATGTGTCTCCATGATTACCAACTACAACCAGTCTCTTTGTGAAGTCATTCTCCCTTTTATCTATGTTGTTTTCTCTTGATTTCTGGAAATCTCTATTGAACATTTTATTTTCTAGAGAGACACCTTGAAAGTGAGAACACTGTGCTTCTTCTATAAAGCCATCTTCTTCTTGCCCCTCTTCTGTATACTGAGCATGTGCAGTAATATATGTCAGAATTAGACACGGTTCCTGATTAGCCTTCAATCAGCTAAGTACATATAGATATTATAGAGCACTTACAATCAGACTGATGAACTCTTGTTACATCAATGACTTGAGTTTTGGAACATTTTATGCATATCGAGTATTCGCCTCTTTTGAGGCGTGTGGCCATACATTAGCTTCAGCACATTTGTATTGCAGTATTTGTATGCAGGCCGGGTCTCTGGGGGTGTTCAGCTAGCTATACCTGAAATCATCACTTGCAGCATTCTCATCACTCATAAGAGTCATATCATTATTCAGAATGATTGTGGAGTGTATCCGACGTATCCGATCTAATCCTGCATGACTTCAGCTTAATTGGCCGCCATCCAACGAGTCTGGGATGTTAAAACAAAGTTCTTCTGTAACATATGTGCAGCAACTGTAATGGTGTTACATCAGGTTTTCTTTTTTAATTTGTGTTCTGTTTAATTGACAGAAATAAGACAAATTAAATTGGGTTTTAATAGGGATAAGTTAACCCTATCCTTAAAGTCACTTTTATGATCTTTGGAAGTGTAAGGTGGTAGAAGCCAAATCCTCTACACGTCTGATGACTGTGACCATTAGACTTTCTTTGCAGCAGTCACAGTATATCACATCGTATGCACTTGGTGGTCACCGCTGATGCCTGTGATTTGGCCTCCAGCAGTCACATGGCCAGGCCGAGCCTCATGATGTCAAGATGATCACGTGACCATGTCAACACTGAGGTCCAATCATAATGATGACACTGAGAGCCAGACGTGTCTGGGGAGGTGGAGACAGAGCACTAAACACTGCAAGGAGGCCCAAAGAGGTAACAGAAAATGAGTATAAATGTTTTGGGTTTTTTTAACACCTCCCATGGGACTCCAGAGGATAATAATTTCACTTTTACATAAATATGGCTGTGTTTGCCTTTGAGAGGTACAGATTGTATAGATAGGTTCCTAGGAGCCCTGACAGTGTTCTACACTATGTTATATAGATAGGTTCCTAGGAGCCCTGACAGTGTACTACACTATGTTTTATAGATAGGTTCCTAGGAGCCCTGACAGTGTTCTACACTATGTTTTATAGATAGGTTCCTAGGAGCCCTGACAGTGTACTACACTATGTTTTATAGATAGGTTCCTAGGAGCCCTGACAGTGTACTACACTATGTTTTATAGATAGGTTCCTAGGAGCCCTGACAGTGTTCTACACTATGTTTTATAGATAGGTTCCTAGAAGCCCTGACAGTGTTCTACACTATGTTTTATAGATAGGTTCCTAGGAGACCTGACAGTGTTCTACACTATATTTTATAGACAGGTTCCTAGGAGTCCTGACAGTGTTCTACACTATGTTTTATAGATAGGTTCCTAGGAGCCCTGACAGTGTTCTATACTATGTTTTATAGATAGATTCCTAGGAGCCCTGACAGTGTTCTACACTATGTTTTATAGATAGGTTACTAGGAGTCCTGACAGTGTTCTACACTATGTTTTATAGACAGGTTCCTAGGAGCCCTGACAGTGTTCTACACTATGTTTTATAGATAGGTTCCTAGGAGCCCTGACAGTGTTCTACACTATGTTTTATAGATAGGTTACTAGGAGCCCTGACAGTGTTCTACACTATGTTTTATAGATAGGTTTCTAGGAGCCCTGACAGTGTTCTACACTGTGTTTTATAGATAAGTTACTAGGAGTCCTGACAGTGTTCTACACTATGTTTTAAGCCATTTAAAGGTATGATTTTTACATAATTTGTTTGACTCAAAATAAATCTTGGACCTGAACCTCCCAAACTTGACACAAAATGAATCCTGTCACCCATTTCTAGTTTCTGTAGGCCTCTGGAGAAAGTGCTGTGAAATTCTTCTGTACCTGAAACTACCTCAAGTAAAGCATCTGGTGAAACTGTGCCTGCAACTGTGTTTATTCAGCCAAAACAGAATAAGCACTCAGTGAAAGTGGGTCACTAGTTGCCCTGCTTTACATTGAGTATTTTGGCATAACAGTTGGGGACCCAGCTGTTGCACATCAGGATGCTTGACTGTTAAAGAATCACTTTTCAAGAGAAGGAAGGAAGGAAGGAGGGAAGGAAGGAAGGAGGGAAGGAAGGAAGGAAGGAGGGAAGGAGGGAAGGAAGGAAGGAAGGAAGGAAGGAAGGAAGGAAGGAAGGAAGGAAGGAATTATCTGCTTCTGACTAAAGTAGGTCATTAACCATATTTCCTAAATAGTCACAAAGTTTGCATAAAGCATAGCAAAAATAACATAATATTTTTTCCCATAAATGTAACCATATTTTAATTAACAGACTAAAAGTTAAATATTTTTGCAAACGTAAATAATTTTTCTAAAAAAAATGTTTACAAAATTTTCAATATATTACTATTTGGTGACCGTCCTTTGTCTAAATGGGTTGTCAATGGACATGACCATAAATGCAGGAACTTTCTATGGTCTGGGAAGCCCAGTCATGATGTCCATGTTGTGCATAGGTTACTAGGCAGGAACACCACATGCATGGGTAGATAACCTAGTCACAATAAGGAAATCATGGATGAGTTTCCAACAAGTCCCAGACTATAGAAAGTTCCTGCTCATGGTCATATCCATTGGCAATTGATCAAATCAAAGGACTGAGTCTGTCACCACTAAGATGGTTAGAGAAAATCTTAAAAATTTTACAAATTTTTAACTATTTATACTTGCAAATATGCTTAACTTTTGATTGTCTGCAACAAATTTTATCTATCATCTCGCTAACCTATATAAACTGCACCATTGTGATTTGAGACTGCTGAGAAAGTAACCTTTTTATTAATTAGGCAATTAGGCACACCGAGCACAAGAAGGCTTCTCTACCCTTGCACCACTGTAGCTGATGGACAAGGCTCCGCACCCTTTTTTGTGTTCCTACAGTCTCTGTGCAGTCGCCACCTGCCTTGCATCCTCAAAAGAAGAGAAAAAGCTTCACTGGGAGGACCTACATAGCACACTGCAGTGAAAAAATGTTGATTTGAGCTTTTCAGTCACCCCCCCACCCCTTACTATGGTGTTCACTGTTTCTGTGATTAGATTGTTTGTATTAAAGAATGCAATGTTATTGCATTGCAGTCTATGGTAAAGTTCCAGTATACTTAAAGCCAGGGAGCTTTCAGAAGACTCTCAGACGCCATAGCAACTAAATTGCTTCTACAATCTCGTCAAATGGGAGCCATTTGGATGGAGGAAAGAGACAGTGAAAGTAACATATTCTTTCAGGGTCCATGGTCACATCTAATCCTGGCACTTGATGGGTTGAGTGCCTACTATCAAATGTTTCTGATCACAGGTAGAGATGGATGAACCAATATGTCACAAGGCACAAATTTTTCATTTTTTTTTTATTTTTTTTAACCATATTCATCTTGGATGAACTAAAATGGCCACTGAGGCATGTATTACTCAGTAAAAATATAATTGCATGTGAGACACGTGACGTTCTGGTGCCACCTGACATCAGCTAGTAGCCGCTCAGCCAATTGTCGGTGGTAGGTGGACACCTTACAGTGCTGATGTCATATACTCTATATAAAGTGCTGTAAACACGATCACAAGGTACTGCCGTGATCGTGGATGTAGGGATGGATCTGTGATTCATCTCACTGCATGATACAGAACACTGTAAAGCTTACAAATTGCAATACATTTGCAAAATACATTTAAAAAAGTAAACATAAATACTTTAGGTTTCCCCGTGCTGGAAAATGCCCGAACTATTAAAATAATTAAATATTTAACCCATATGGTGAACAGTGAGGAAAAAAACCCCTAAATAACCAAATGGTGATTTTTTTTTCAACAGTTTGCCTCCTAAAAAAAAATAATTTGTAAATATGAAAAAGTTACAGATGAAACAATATGGCGACGCAATTTTTTTTCCCCGTTTTGCAAAGTTTAAAATTTTTTTAAAAGGTACCAAAAAATCACAAGTACTATATAAATTTGATATCACCGTGATCGTACTGAGCCACAGAATACAGGTAACATGTCATTTTTACCACACAGTCAATGCCGTAGAAATGAAACCCATATGAAATCGGTGCAATTTTTTTTTCCAATTCCACCTCATTTTGATTTTTTTTTCCAGCTTCCCAGTACATTGTACAGGATGTTGAATGGTACCATTGCAAAGTACAATTTATCCTGCAAATAATAAGCCATCATGTGACTTTGTGAATCGAAAAAAAAAAAAAAAAAGATGTCTCTTGGAAGGTGGGGAGGAAAAAACAGATAGGCAAAATTGAATATTGTCTCGGTCCTTAAGGGATTAAATAAAATAAAATTTAGATTTTACATGAGATAAAGCTGGAGTGTTGTTTCAGTTGTATTCAGGGAGTGTCTTTACAGAAAGCTGTTTATTTACGCTTTAAGCAAGACAACTAATGCTGTATCACATAAAGGAACACCTATGGCTGAACACACTTGTGGAGACATCTGCAACTTAGGCAGCTATGGATCTGTGGCTGATACATACTATTGGAAAGGTCATGTGTGATTATAAAAGGTCATAGGCTATTATAAAAGGTTATGTGCCACTGTAAAAGGTCATGTGACATTTGAAGTACATCAAAAAAGAAAGTCATCTCAGCCAATAAAACACCAATATCACGGTTAGAGACACAACTAGAGATGAGGGAGTACTGTTCGGATCAACCGATCCGAACAGCACGCTCCATAGAAATGAATGGATGCACCTGGTACTTCCGCTTTGACGGCGGCCGGCCGCTTAACCCCCCGCGTGCCGGCTACGTCCATTCATTTCTATGCGAGCGTGCTGTTCGGATCGGCTGATCCGAACAGTACTCGCTCATCTCTAAACACAACAGAACCAAAATCCATCGGTATTACATAGAAGTTCTAGAATAGAAGATAGACGAATGGTCTGTGAGTCCAAGATCTAAAACATGATATGACGAGAAGCTATTTTTTTAACATTCAAATAAAGGTTAATTACAGTTTTGCTAAGACCAAGCTAATTGAAGTATTGTAATTTCAAAGAACTTAGGAATGGATTTGTGAACATTAACCCTGAAATTGTAACGTTAACCCTGAAATTGTACAAGTGCTGCTTATTATCTTTAGATATTTTAATTTTTTTTAGATGTTGTGACTTTTTAAGTTCAATGCAACATGAAGAGGAAGCGCTACAGTTTGAGCACAAGTCAATATACAGTAATACTATATGAATACGTTTTTTTTTGCAGAAATGTTCAACCATTATGCAAATTGTCATAAAATGGTGGTTGCGTAGAGGGAGTTTATTGAGAGATAAATGAGGTCACCAGTGGTCATCAGGTGGTGCATTACTGAATGGTACTGAGGTTTTCTGATGGCAGTACAGAGGGGCAACTAAAATCACCTGGAGGTTGCATATTGAGCAATCGCTAAGCTTTTCTGGAGGTCATCCAGTGGTGGTTTATTGAATGATAAATGTGGTCTTCAGACGCTACTTTACTCAGTGTATATCATCACTGATTGAAAAGACCAATTGCTTATCTTCCCAAAAGAGTATCCAACTGAATATAAAATATAACCTTTATTGATACATTTAAAAAAGTTAGATATAAAAAATTGCCCAAGGCATGTGTGGTGACTAAACACCGCTGATTTGCGGTCAGTGTGCTCAGAGACAGTTGCCTATATGGCAAATATATCTATAGGGATGCATATAGGACTCTGTCCCTTACAAGTCCTATCTCCCTTAACCAAGATTTTTGGAGTGTTGCTGTTGCTCGGCTGATAAAGATGTTAGTAGAGGCTAGGATAGACAAGGCAGCTCCTACTCCTGGGTCCCTTGAGGATACTGACCTATCGTCACACCAACAAAGGAACACCAGAAATGGAATCTGCCACCAGCCCTACGGTATCAGCCTATGTTCGAGCCTCAGCAACCACCTCCCTTACTACAAAGGCCCTACGCGTTTCATCACTTTTTGAATCTTCAGGGGCTAAAAAAATATATAACGTTGCGGCACTTAGCCGCTTAATGATGGGAGAAAAACGGTAATATGTTCTGACCGCCGGCAGGTCCACCTATGATGTCAGCGGCGATTTGCCCGGCCAAATGTCACCCTTTTACGCACCACAAAGTCTCCACCTGTTACCACATTTGATATAGTGAATAGGATCTATGGATGTGTCGCATGCGGAAGGTACTGCTATACAATTATATTAAGGGGTAAGTGAGTACAATTTATGATTGTGGATCAGTATACATTCCTTGTTTAAAATGCTATTGAAATATGGTTACTGTTTGCAATATTTATGGTAGTTTGACTAGTAAATAAAATAGGGGGAAGTACATACTGCAAGTTAGTACGAACTATATCAAATGTGGTAACAAAATGTTGGTAATATAATGTATAATGTGAACTATATATAGATATGTAATGTATGTGTATATAATACAAGTATTTATAATAATTGGTTTGGTCAATAGAGAGTTAAAAGAATTAGGGGTGGAGCCAGCTTATTGAGAGTGTTTTTAAGGAGTCAGTATTTCATTGTTGGGTATGCCATGAGGAAGGGATAATATCCCGAAACGCGTAGCCTTTGTCATAAGCTGGAATATGACCATTTTTTAACTTTGGATTAATAAAATTGGAGTTTTTTATACCACATTGAATTGGATTTCCGTGATTCGGTTGAAGCTGGAATTTTATGACTCAAGAATTACTATGTTGCCTTGAAGTTCAAAAGGCTTCCGTGCTTCCTGGACACACAAGTGTGAAGTAGTCGTTGAATATTGGGTGAGCTGGATGGAACTTTTCATTTTGGTCATTTCAGGGTATTGGTATCATTTCCTGGGGTGTCATAGTGGACTTGGTGACCCTCCTGAGACGGATTTGGGTTTCCCCCTTAACGAGTATATGTTCCCCATAGACTATAATGGGGTTCGAAACCCGTTCGAACACTCGAACAGTGAGCGGCTGTTCGAATCGGATTTCGAACCTCGAACATTTTAGTGTTCGCTCATCTCTATTCAGCACTTATCAGCAGCAGTATCGCACCATGTAAATTTACTCCTATAGTTGAACAGCGTCCCTATAGTTCAAGAGGGGGAGGGATATTTCTGTCTTTCTGGGGGAAAGGTTCCATTTTTGCCGCTAGTTAAAAGTGACTATATGTGTTATGATGCACATTTCTCAACAGGATGATCGGTCACCCTGCTTATGACCCAAACAGGAATTGCTTCCTAGCAGTGATACCAACAGCACGTCAAGTACACATATATGTCCAATCGTAGAATGAGCCACCAGCATCCATCATCAGAACCCCATAATTGCAGAATCTGACCCTTACACTGCTTATATCAACAAAGCATACACCAGATACCCAAAATCGCTCATAGGTGTAGGTAATAATAAAATATACAGTCCTATGAAAAAGTTTGGGCACCCCTATTAATCTTAATCATTTTTAGTTCTAAATATTTTGGTGTTTGCAGCAGTCATTTCAGTTTAATATATCTAATAACTGATGGACACAGTAATATTTCAGGATTGAAATGAGGTTTATTGTACTAACAGAAAATGTGCAATATGCATTAAACCAAAATTTGACCAGTGCAAAAGTATGGGCACCTCAACAGAAAAGTGACATTAATATTTAGTAGATCCTCCTTTTGCAAAGATAACAGCCTCTAGTCACTTCCTGTAGCTTTTAATCAGTTCCTGGATCCTGGATTAAGGTATTTTGGACCATTCCACTTTACAAAATAATTCAAGTTCAGTTAAGTCTGATGGTCGCCGAGCATGGACAGCCCGCTCTCAAATGATCTGAAAACAAAGATTGTTCAACATAGTTGTTCAGGGTAAGGATACAAGAAGTTGTCTCAGAGATTTAACCTGTCAGTTTCCACTGTGAGGAACATAGTAAGGAAATGGAAGACCACAGGGACAGTTCTTGTTAAGCCCAGAAGTGGCAGGCCAAGAAAAATATCAGAAAGGCAGAGAAGAAGAATGGTGAGAACAGTCAAGGACAATCCACAGACCACCTCCAAAGAGCTGCAGCATCATCTTGCTGCAGATGGTGTCACTGTGCATCGGTCAACAATACAGCACACTTTGCACAAGGAGAAGCTGTATGGGAGAGTGATGAGAAAGAAGCAGTTTCTGCAAGCACGCCACAAACAGAGTCGCCTGAGGTATGCAAAAGCACATTTGGACAAGCCAGCTTCATTTTGGAAGAAGGTCCTGTGGACTGATGAAACAAAGATTGAGTTGTTTGGTCATACAAAAAGGCGTTATGCATGGTGTCCAAAAAAAAACAGCATTCCAAGAAAAACACTTGCTACCCACTGTAAAATTTGGTGGAGGTTCCATCATGCTTTGGGGCTTTATGGCCAATGCCGGCACCGGGAATCTTGTTAAAGTTGAGGGTCGCATGGATTCCACTCAGTATCAGCAGATTCTTGAGAATAATGTTCAAGAATCAGTGACGAAGTTGAAGTTACGCCGGGGATGGATATTTCAGCAATACAATGTCCAAACACTGCTCCAAATCGACTCAGGCATTCATGCAGAGGAACAATTACAATGTTCTGGAATGGCCATCCCAGTCCCCAGACCTGAATATCATTGAACATCTGTGGGATGATTAGAAGCGGACTGTCCATGCTCGGCGACCATCAAACTTAACTGAACTTGAATTGTTTTGTAAAGAAGAATGGTCCAAAATACCTTCATCCAGGATCCAGGAACTGATTAAAAGCTACAGGAAGCGACTAGAGGCTGTTATCTGTGCAAAAGGAGGATCTACTAAATATTAATGTCACTTTTCTGTTGAGGTGCCCATACTTTTGCACTGGTCAAATTTTGGTTTAATGCATATTGCACATTTTCTGTTAGTACAATAAACCTCATTTCAATCCAGAAATATTACTGTGTCCATCAGTTATTAGATATATCAAACTGAAATGGCTGCTGCAAACACCAAAATATTTAGAACTAAAAATGATTAAGATTAATAGGGGTGCCCAAACTTTTTCATAGGACTGTATAGATACATAGGTATGCCTCCACCAGTCACAGTTACTCAGTGTATACTAACATTGGTCAGAGGTTATCATATGCTGGTTTACCACGTGGCAAATGAGGTTGTTTGGAGATTGTCAAGGGGTGGCTTACTGAGTGGTAACTGGGGCTGTCTGAAGGACATTATATGGTAGTTTACTCAATGCTAACAAGACTGTTATACTCTCTAATTCTCTCTAATTATACATTTCTGCCCCCTCTAATTACCCCCCTCTCACTTCCCAAGACACCCCCCCCCCCCCCCCCCCCGCCATACCAACCATCCCCTCTGGCACCAATAAAGCTCTTCTGACTTGACTTAATCTGATTGGATGATGAGAAGAGGAAATTCTACATCCTACTGGGAGAAGAGAAATCGACTGTGGAGATCGCTTTCCAATATGTGTCCACCTATCACCAACTAAGGGGAAGATGAGACCACAAAGACTATTATACCCCAAATCACATCCCCCCCATACCCACCATTCTCTCCCCCCAACACCAACTCTCCCCTCCCACTTTACTTGATTTGGCAATGCTGAAGGACATCATACGGTAGTTTACTAACTGGTAACTTGCGCTGTTTGGAGGACATCATATAGTAGTTTACTGAGTGGTGACTGGGGCTGTCTAGAGGACATCATACGGTAGTTTACTGAGTGGTGACTGGGGCTGTCTAGAGGACATCATACGGTAGTTTATTGAGTGGTGGCTTGGGCTGTCTAGAGGACATCATACGGTAGTTTATTGAGTGGTGGCTTGGGCTGTCTAGAGGACATCATACGGTAGTTTACTGAGTGGTGACTGGGGCTGTCTAGAGGACATCATACGGTAGTTTATTGAGTGGTGGCTTGGGCTGTCTAGAGGACATCATACGGTAGTTTACTGAGTGGTGACTGGGGCTGTCTAGAGGACATCATACGGTAGTTTATTGAGTGGTGGCTTGGGCTGTCTAGAGGACATCATACGGTAGTTTACTGAGTGGTGACTGGGGCTGTCTGCAGGACATCATACGGTAGTTTACTGAGTGGTGACTGGGGCTGTCTGGAGGATATTATATGGTAGTTTACTGAGTGGTAAAGGAGGCTGTCTGGAGGATATTATATGGTAGTTTACTGAATGGTTTACCAAGTGGTATCTGAGGTCTTCTGGAGTGGAGGTGAGCTAATGATAATTCACTGAGAGGTAACCAAGGCCACCCTGATGCTGTTTTCTAAGGCATAAGAGGGCACAATGGAAAGTGATTTTTATCTCTAATACAATAACTTTAACATATAGAGTTTATTTAGCTTTTTACTAATGTAAGAAATGTACTCTGCACACACCTGCTATTCTATGGAAGCTTTCATCTCTATTGTGTCTAAAACTAAACTAAAGGAAATGTGAAATGTCGATTTGAACAGATTTATCCTCTAGAATGGAATCTGTACATTTTAGGTATTTATATAAAGCAACAGATTATTCAGTTCTTGAAGGCAGAAATAAATTCCGTCATTTTCAGTGACTGTTCTTCCATGTAACACTTTAGTTGGACAGATAGTCTCTCCAGAACACGTTCTTAAGCTAATGTATCTGGGTTACCGTATACTTGGTGGAACTTTTGGTAACTTGTGGATGACTGGAGACACAATGGGCACAAAGATGTCAGCAGAAGAAGGCCGTTCTGCTGCCAATGTTTTGTGAACGGTGCACTAATTAGCCGCCATGCTCCATCTGATGTCGACAGTAATACTGCCATGGGGTTACTAACTACAAAAGTAGGGCAGCTAAAAAAAGAAGCATGTCATGAACATATTTTAGATCAATTTTGTTTTTGCTCTATTTGCTTTTGTTTTAGTGATACACGACATGTACACTTTTCACATCGAGAGATGGCATGGGGTGAAACGTACAAGACAGACGTACAGACGTACAAGACAGCCCCAGATTGTATAGAATCTAGAAGTTATATAATATTCTTCTTTAGCATTCTCTAGATCAGATAAAGATCTAATATGTAATATAAGCCCAGGCCACTTGTTTCCCTCAGCTTTTTATTAGGGGGTTGGTCAATAGATGATTATATCTACTGCCTGTAAAGGAAACACAATTATAGGCTGTTCCTTAAGGAGCACAGACTGAATGTACTGCTGGGATTACAGCACAGCCTTAGATATTGATTCTACATGTAAATTCACAGTATAATTTGTCTTCTATAGCTTGAAGTAAACACATCTTAAAGGAGTTTTACGAGCTAAAAATAATGATGACCTATCCTAAAGATAACTAATAGATCTATCAGGGGGTCTGACACCTGCACAGATAGCACAGCAGGACGTATCTACTTTATGGCAGCTGCACTGGATAGGATTGGTGGTGAGAAATGAGAAGCTCAAGTCCAGAGACCAGGGAGAGGCCATTGAGCTGCATACAGAGCCTTTACTAAGTACCATATATACTCGAGCATAAGCCTACCCGAATATAAGCCGAGGACCCTAATTTTACCACAAAAAAACTGGGAAAACTTATTGACTCGAGTATAAGCCGAAGGGGGGAAATGCAGCAGCTACTGGAAAATTTCAAAAATTAAAATGTTTGGAGTTTTTGGGTGCAGTAGATGCTGGGTGATGGGAAAGGGGAGGGGGTGTTTTGGTTGTCTGTCTGCCCTTTCCCTGAGCTTGAGGACTGTTTTTTCTTCCCCCACTTGGAATTCAGTCTGGCTGACTATAGGGTATCTGCAGTGCTCCTATTAACCCCTTCCGGACGGAACAGGAGCACTACAGATACCCTATATACAGTAGACTGGACACTTTCAGACACAGGGATACCTAATGTCTTTGTGTTTCACAGTAATTTTCTACTTTTGTATGTATTCTAGGGAAAGGAGTGATTTAGAACTTTTATTTTTATTTTTATTTTTTTTGCACTATTTTATGGGAGATTCTATACATTAATATTGTGGCTGGTCATAGACCCCCCTCCTAAAAAAAAAAAAAAAAAAGAGAAAAAAAAATATATATACCGTATTTTTCGGACTATAAGACGCACCTAGGTTTTAGAGGAGGAAAATAGGGAAAAAAAATTTTGAAGCAAAAACTGGTAAAATATTTAATATATGGAGTTGTAGTTTTGCAACAGCTGCAAGGCCACATTGACAGGTGACCCTGCAGCTGTACGGGGATGTATAGGGCGTTTTTTTTGCGGGGCCAGCCGTACTTTTTAGTTATACCATTTTGGGGGATATCTATTGCTTAGATCACCTTGTATTGAAAAAAAAAACAGGAGGCGATTTAGAACTTTTATTTATTTCATATTTTTAAAGCTTTTTTTTTTATTTTATTTTTTTTTTTACTATTTTTTTCTCCCCCGGGGGCTTGAGCCTGCGGTCACTTGATCGCAAGTCCCATAGACAGCAATACAACTGTATTGCCGTCTATGGGACATTCTGTCCATTAGTATTACGGCTGGTCATAGAGATCAGCCGCAATACTAATACAGCAGTGACAGGCCTGGGAGCCTCATTAGGCTCCCGGCTGTCACCCGAACAGGTCGGCTCCTGCGATATCGCCGCGCAGGAGCCGGCCTGCAACTTCACAGGTACGGGGCCGGTGGGGACCGGCCCCGGGGGAGAAGGGGCCATGGATACTGACCCGGCATCCACTGTACTAGAGAGGCGGATGCCGGGGAGGGATAGACGCCGGGGCCTGAGACATCGCTGCCCTGCCCTGCATGAAGCCAGCGGCGGGGGGACGGAGGAGCGGAATAGCAGCATCACTCCTCCCGCTGCTGGCTTCATGCAGGGCAGGGCAGGGCAGGGCAGCGATGTCTCAGGCCCCGGCACCTGTAATGGCGTCTATCACTTGCCGTCTTCCGCCTCTCTATTACAGCGGATGCCAGGCGCCACCTTCAGACTATAAGACGCACCCTTCTTTTCCCCAAAAATTTTGGGGAAAAAAAGTGCGTCTTATAGTCCGAAAAATACGGTATATTGTTTTTTGCTGACTCGAGTATAAGTCGAGGGGGGCTTTTTCAGCACAAAAACTAGGCTGAAAAATTCGGCTTATACTCAAGTATATACGGTATATGCCGATGGATAATGGTATGATTCTGTGTACTTCTCTCCAGCAAAGCTGACATGTGCATTGGCATTTTTCCTAAAAATGTTAGGTGTAGAACCACTGTTAGGCTATGTTCACACCAATGTGTCTGTTTCTCATTTGTGAAAAACAAACAAATTAATTATCTTTTTTAATACACATTGTGCGCTCATTTTATCTCCATTCCGTGTGCTATTCAATTTTTGATGACCGAGTGTCATCTTTTTTACACTTTTTCCAATGGACCATTAAAAAGCATAAATTATTTTAATTGGTCTTTTTTTTTCCAACCAACTCAATGCCCTGTTTTTACTTGGATGTCAATCCATATTTTCACCCAATAAAAAAAGGACCCATTGATTTCTATTGGGTCCACATGTCCGTCAAAACAGACAGATATAGAATATGTCCTTTCTTTTAACTGTCCGTCAAAAAATTTGGTCATGTAAATGCTCTCATTTACCATAAAAAACAGCCTGTCAAATACGTTCCTTCCTTATGTGCTGTCTTTTATGGGATTTTATGGATTTTTTGGGGCTCTTTTAGATTGAATAAATGAAATATATATTGTTTGATCGTTTATGATTGTTATAAAAAAATGAATTCATTAAGGGTTATTTATTTTCCAGTATTATTTCTGTATTAATTCTTCAAAGTCTCAAGATCTCTGCTGGCCATAAGTCAATAGGAACCTTCATTATGGAAAACAAATCTGTCTATGGCCACTGCATAGTAACCGTGATGAATTTGCACCTGTTTACTGAAACTGAAATACATTCATTATAACCAGTGCTATGGCATCCACCTAGTTCTATGGGGAGCTAATATTTGCTGAGGTTTCTTCCTAATACGCTAAAAGCATGAGCTTGCACAGAAAATCCCTGCATAAAGTCACTTTTGTGTACTAGTATGCATGTTCTCATTCAAATACATTAACACCATACCCAGGCAATGTAAAAAGTATCGATCTAGAAAGTATAGTATAAATAAGTAGATAAAAACTCTGCATTTTTCGCCCTTTTCGAGCAGAAATCCGGTCCCCAAGTGAACCCCTGAGCAGAAACCCACCAGGTGTTATTCTAACGTCAGTGAATTCTGGAATAGTAGAGAGACACGGGAGAGAGACACCCCTAAATCCAGAAGGACCCCTTTAAAAAGTGAGTGTCTCTGCCAGCTGCTGATCCCCTCAACAGCTAGAAACAAGACCTTCTACCCTAGTGGTTACACCAGTGATTTTATAGAGTATCTTGTGCACAACTAAGTCCCATGAAAATCAATGTAAATCATTATGCCGTTCTTTTCCTGTCTTTTGGTCACAAATGATAGACAGAAATCCAGAGAAGAATTGATAGCTGTGGACAAAACCTTACTGTAAGGAACCTGAGTACAACTAAACACAGCACCGGATCAATATGTGTCCACAACCAGCCGTATAGTTGACCGGTAATCCATATGCTTTGCAGACAGGCCTACATAAGGGCAAATGTGAGACAGCTGATCAATATAAAATTTAGAAATGCATATAGAAAATATAATACTTTTCCTATAGTAATGTAAGACTGTGCCTTCAGACTCACCCAAATGCACAAGTTTGTAACCAAACATATAAAAGTCCCAACGTAAAGTTGTTGAATCAATATGTTCGACCCATCACAAACAAAGCTTTTACCCTTTATTGACATCCACCCCGGGGATCGGTTGGACCACTGATTTTGCCTGGAGATTATATAGTTACAATGAAGCATGACATAGTGGCCATTCCGATGTTTAGCCAACACATGGACAGACCATGTCTGCCAGAGATACTGCTCTCTACACTGGCTCATACAGGATGCTCTTGTGCAGGGACTCCCTCGTCTATGACATTGCTATGCCTGGGTAAGACACACTGTATGGCCAAGGGGAGTGGTGAGGAGGTGGTGCAACATGGCATGTGCACCCAACTAAACCTTCAGCACCATCATCTGGTTCCCTAACCTTATAAAGATAGATGCCCTCTTGGTGTCAATTGGTAGGCTAAACATCCTGGGGACACCCAAAGATTTGATGCACATTATGCTTTTGATGCGGGCATTGCCCTAAAGCACTGCAAAAAACATGCCATGTGCAATGACTCCACATACAACTGTGTGACGGACCATATTTTTATACCACCTATTTATATACCTCTTTTATTTCGAGTTTCATATGCGAACATGAGATAAATTAATACAACACATTTTCTGTTAATTTCTTACAAAATAGTAGCAGAGTTCATGTAAAACAATGAACACTATCCCATATGACTGTAGTACCATATTTCCCTGCCAATTGAACAGCTTGTGTAGTCCAAGTGTCTACTCCCAGGGGCCACTGTACATACGGGTGAGTGAGTTAAATGGTGATCTAGAGTTAGGAATGAGAATCGCTTGGTTGGGATAACTTGGTTTACATAAAACCAGATATAATATATTGTGATGTGTTTGCTTTCTAAAGTGGACCAATCAACTAGAAAATACTGTTCAATCTGCGAGTATGCGATTATAGACTGGAGGAACTGAGCAGATTTATATATAGTTTGTAGGGAAAGATTCAGTATAAGTTGAAATCCTGCCTCATTTTACACTTAGGAACCCAGCTGATGGTCTTACTAGTAACTGACTTGTCTTCCAAATGGTAGTGTGCATACAGACATATGAAGAACGCTTACTGGATTCTTAATCCTAGAGCGAGAGATAAGCTGTCTCTGGGTGGCAGATGCTACTGCTGTAGATGGTGCATGAAACAGATCAGAGTAATAGGCAAAGAGCTGCAGCACCCCAACATCACCACTACAGAGGAGATGTGTCTGCAGGTCTGTCCCTATTACTTGAATATGGCACGGCTGCTTCAAGATTGTCCACAGCACTAACCTCCAGCACCCAGAGACAGCAGGAACGGCTGATCAGTGTGGAGACTGGATGTTGGACTCCAATAATCAGACACCTATGGACAATTCTGTGGATCGGTCATCAGAAAAAACTGGTGATAGCACCTGGAAAACCACTTTAAGAAAAAAACCAAAATTTTGATAAAATAAGACCAACAAAGACTGGGTACCATTAATGTATTATTGGCAGACACTTTATTATATATTAGCAATTACCATTTACTACTGTAGATCATGGACTGGATATTATCAAAAAAATTAATAGAGAATTTGACAATAAAGTTTCACCTAAATATGGAGTCCCATTTTGGGCACTAAAGAAACAGATTAGAGAACAACAAATGTTGAATGTAAGCAGCTAAACACATATAGACAAGACATCTTGTGACAGAGTATCACAAAACCATGCCCTTTTTCAAAGCTAGTCATCTTATGTCACACATCTTTGGATATGTAGATGATGAATACATCTCTGTGTTGCATTTTTAGTTTTATGATATGGAGCTCTTAATCCCTAGCCTAGACATAAACCTAAATGATACAATTCTGTCTGCCTGTGCCCATTATTAGGTGGACCCTGTTGCAACTGCAGCAAACTAGAATTTAGTCATTTATGTCTACTATGTGTCTGTGCATTGATACAGAGCAACAGAAAAACTCAGCAGGGGAGGGCTAGAAAATAAGATATGCACTGAAACTTACTTGCACCCTCCCCTCAATTCCTGCATTGGGCTAGTCCTTGGCACCGCTGATTTGTCGTGGCTAGCCCAATGTAGGATCGCTGGGGACGATGCAGGTAAGTATCAGGGCTTCTTTATTCTCTAGCCTTGCCTGATGGATGGACTTACGGTAACTCTTTTATCCCAGACAATCCCTTTTATTATTCTATGATTGCTTTCAAACAAAGAACACATAATATTGGATCTAAGATCAAAAAAGAAAAAAAAAAAACATTCAAAAATAGACATTTGCTTTAAAGCTGATTTCTATGATTTTTATCTTATGTCAGATTTTAGTTTTTATTCATAGCGAGCACGTTCAGCCCACAACACAAAGGTTATGTTATGATTCTATATACTGCAAAAAGGTCACAAAGCAATATAGATATATTATTTATGCTTTGAAAAAAAATGACCGCCACCGACTACAACGTCAACCCTCCACACTGCCTTTAGAAAGTCATGAATAGATACCCTGGTTGTAAACCACAGTGATCCTATAGATAGAAGCGCTGAACATTGTGTTCCCAAATCCCTATTATCTTCGATACAGAGAACACATTTATTTCAAGGATGTCTGAAGTCCTCGGTGCTACCATAGGCGTTGCGAGTCAACATGCCACTCTGTTTGCATTAAACAATTGCTATAGTCACTTCGGTACTATGGATCTTGTTTCCGCTACACAGTATAAAGCGCTACCATAACATATTGCATTAACTGGTTTGTAATTTGCAAGCCCCCTTCTGTAAAGCATGAAGTAACGGAACAGTTCAGAGGAGGTATTAGCATTTCCATCACTCTTACTTGCAATCCCATCTACTCTAAAAGCAGCTTTGGCCTCTGTATTATTTATGTCGTGCAGGTAGTCAGCGTAGCCTCCATTAAGGCATAAATGTTTAACTTTCTTCATTACTGCAAAATCATTCAGTCAAAATATATAGTGTATGACTGACTATAAACCTGCACAACCCGGCCGTGAAATATACCGCAACGCAAGACTATCCGTAATTACAATGGTCGTTCATCATAACATTACAATGTGCAACAACACTATGAAGACAAGTTAACAATGTTGTACTAGGAAAATAATTTTAAAGGACTTTCCTACCCAAGACCATGATGGTCTATGATAAGGTTATGATGTTATCTAAGGGGGCGAGGGTACGCAACCTCTAGTATCCCCGTTGTATATCGTAATGACCAACTACAGTATAATAGAGGATTTCTTGATCTGATTGTTCTATGTATGGCAGATTACACTGGTTAGACATTAATAGGAAAATACGTTTAATTCTGCTTAGGAGTTGGCCAGGAATTTTCATTTATGGTCTATCCTTAGGATATCCATGTACTTTGACACCAGTATGTTTATTATCACTGCACTGTGACATCACTGCGCACATTATACCGATACCGTGTCATCACTGTTAATATTACCCAATACTGTGACATCACTGTGTATATCATCTTTATACTGTGACATCACTGTGTATACTATCTCTATACTGTGACATCATTGTGTATATTATCTGTACAATGTGAAATCACTGTGTGCATTATCTGTACTGTAAAACCACTATGTGCTTTATTTGGTAGTCTGTATGTTTATGAACAAGGAGACTGTTTAAAAGATTTAAAGGGGGTAACCAATTTTTTATTTTTTTTTAATAATAACTAGAGATGAGCGAGTAGTATTCGATCGAGTAGGTATTCGATCGAATACTACGGTATTCAAAATACTCGTACTCGATCGAGTACCACTCGCTGTTCGAATGTAAAAGTTCGATGCAGAACCAGCATTGATTGGCCGAATGCTATACAGTCGGCCAATCAACGCTGGTTCTTCTCCTACCTTTAGAAGTCTTCTCCGTGCAGCTTCCCCGCGGCGTCTTCCGGCTCTGAATTCACTCTGCCAGGCATTAGGCCTGGGCAGAGCCGACTGCGCATGTCTGCTTGTAGTGCGGGCATGTGCGGTCGGCTCTGCCCAGGCCCGATGCCTGGCAGAGTGGATTCAGAGCCGGAAGATGCCGCGGGGACGCTGCACGGAGAGGACTTCTCGTAGGATCCAGCCTGACCCTCACTCGTGGACTTGGTAAGTATAATTTTTTTTTTTTTTTGTAGATTGTGAGCCCCGCATAGAGCTCACAATGTACGTTTTTCCCTAGCAGTATGTCTTTGGAATATGGGATGGAAATCCATGCAAACACGGGGAGAACATACAAACACCTTGCAGATGTTTTTTTTTTCCCTTGGTGGGATTTGAACACCAGGACCCAGCGCTGCAAGGCTGCAGTGCTAACCACTGAGCCACCGTGTGGCCCCTTTGGTAAGTATAATTTGATCGAATGTTGCCTACCCCTGAAACGAGCATTTTCCGCCCATAGACTATAATAGTGTTCGATATTCGATTCAAGTAGTCAAATATTGAGGGGCTACTCGAAACGAATATCGAACCTCGAACATTTTACTGTTCGCTCATCTCTAATAATAACATGATGCATCAATACAAAGCTCTCCCTAACGTCTGTTTAAATTCAGCAACTGTGCATCTTCTTTATTTTCAGGTCAATGGCCACAGCAGTGACATTTTGTTTACAAGCTCAATACCCCTCCCTTTGTGCAGTTCAGCCAGCAAATGAAATGTAACAGCAGCACGTGACATACTTGTTGCTTAAAGCCATTCACATTGACCTCTAGTGTGGGAGTGATTTATTACCTGGTCAGATACACAGTGCTGCATGGACTGAGCAGAAATCTGATACAAGACATATGCAATGGGGGGAGTTTGCCTAGAGGAGGGTCTTCAGTAGGGACCCCCTTGTCTATGACATTGATTTGCATGGGTATGACATACTGTGTGGTCACAATGCGTAGTGGGGAGGTAGTGGAACATGGCATGTGCATCCAACTAAGGTCTAAAAATAAAAAGTTAGAAAATTAAGTAAAATATTTATATTAAGTATAATAAGGTAAAAATTATAACATTTTGAATCACCACCTCTTTTCCTAGATTACATATAAAAATGAAGTCAAAACAGACATAAATTAGGCATCCCAACATCTAAAAATGGCCAAAAAAAAAAAAGATTTTTTTTCACTTTAACTCACCCAAAATTTAAATAAGACTAAGGCTCCGTTCTCATGGAGTAACGCACCGCTCATTTAGACACGTATACACGTGTCAGAGCGCGGCGCTTCAAAACAGATCCCATTGATTTCAATGGGTGCCGGCTTACGTGTGTAATACATTGAAATCAATGGGTTACAAAGCCTCCCATTGATTTCAATGTGTAGCGCGCGTAAGCCGGCACCCATTGAAATCAGTGGGATCTGTTTTGAAGCGCCGCACTCTGACACGTGTATACGTGTCTAAATGAGCGGCGCGTTACTCCGTGAGAACGGAGCCTAAGGCCCCAAGTGGCATCCCGCAACACAGAAAGTTCACAGAGGTTTTCTTAGTGGACTTTCATCTTCAATTATATCTATAGGGAAACTGCCGGCGTTTCCGTAAATATAATGGACATGTTGCAATTTCCAAAATTGCAACAGTTTTGGAAATTTCTGCATGTATGCACCAAGTATCCGCACCGTGCATTTCCCCACAAACTGGGGATTGAATCTGTTAGAATCCCGTTCACTTTGCTATGACATTTTATTGCAGCAGCGTTTCTGACGAGGCCAAAACACTGAAATTTCGCATAATAGGGCTGCAGCCTAAGGGATCACAGGTGTAGATCACAGTGTGATGAAGTAAGTCTCATGTTTTTCGTAAGATGTAGTGGATAATAAGATCTAACCACGACAGAACGTGTGAATATTACAGCTTATATTTATCCGAATAAAGAATTCACCGGGTTCCTTCATGTAACTCCAACCGCCGCCATGCACCTGATCACAAATCACCTAATCCCGAGTAATCAGCAATCAGCAACTTTCTTCTTGTTGTTTCTATCAAGTTCACCTAAATTTAGAGCAATGATTTTACATTAGAAATGGTATTTAAAGGTCATATCAGAAGTTTTCTGTACTGTTGATTACCGCCGTTGTATCAGATTTCTGCGCCACTTCTACTGCAATTAGAGGCTGCTGAATTATTGATAGAAATATGATAAGAAAACTAATATCTGGAAGAAATGATATCTTCTCTAACTAGATAGAAGCGTAGATGGACAAGAGAAACATATTAATGAAATGGATGTTTTATTGCATTTTAAATTTTTTTACTTAAAGGAAATTTTGTGACAAAACAAGGTTTCCCCTATTCAACTGCTCAGACTCCCAGTGATAGGGGATTTTTGCCCCCTGTTTTGAAGGTATTGGTAGTCAGTAGAGATGAGCGAACAGTGTTCTATCGAACTCATGTTCGATCGGATATTAGGCTGTTCGGCATGTTCGAATCGAATCGAACACCGCGTGGTAAAGTGCGCCATTACTCGATTCCCCTCCCACCTTCCCTGGCGCCTTTTTTGCTCCAATAACAGCGCAGGGTAGGTGGGACAGGAACTACGACACCGGTGACGTTGAAAAAAGTAGGAAAAACCCATTGGCTGCCGAAAACATGTGACCTCTAATTTAAAAGAACAGCGCCGCCCAGCTTCGCGTCATTCTGAGCTTGCAATTCACCGAGGACGGAGGTTTCCGTCCAGTTAGCTAGGGGTTAGATTCTGGGTAGGCAGGGACAGGCTAGGATAGGAAGGAGAAGACAACCAACAGCTCTTATAAGAGCTAAATTCCAGGGAGAAGCTTGTCAGTGTAACGTGGCACTGACGGGCTCAATCGCCGCAACCCAGCTTTCCCAGGATCCTGAATGGAATACACTGTCAGTGTATTCCCGTATACCCGATATATACCCCCGATACCCGTTCCAACGGTGTGCCCCCCCACCTTCACCCCAGAAATACCCTGCAAGTCCCCTAGCAATAGGATTGGGGCTATATACACCCACTATTTTTGCTACTGCCATATAGTGCCATTGTCTCACTGGGAATTCAAAGAATATATTGGGCTTACATATAACTTCAATTCCAGGGAGAAGCTTGTCAGTGTAACGTGGCACTGACGGGCTCAATCGCCGCAACCCAGCTTTCCCAGGATCCTGAATGGAACACACTGACAGTGTATTCCCGTATACCCCATATATACACCCCAAATCCCCGTTCCAACGGTGTGCCCCCCCACCTTCACCTCAGAAATACCCTGCAAGTCCCCTAGCAATAGAATTGGGGCTATATACACCCACAATTTTTGCTACTGGTATATAGTGCCATTGTCTGACTGGGAATTCAAAGAATATATTGGGGTGACGTGCACCCACAATTTTTGCTACTGCTATACAGTGCCACTGTCTCACTGGGAATTCAAAGAATATATGGGGGTTATGTGCACCCACAATTTTTAATACTGGTATACAGTGCCATTGTCTGACTGGGAATTCAAAGAATATATGGGGGTTATGTGCACCCACAATTTTTAATACTGGTATACAGTGCCATTGTCTGACTGGGAATTCAAAGAATATATGGGGGTTACGTGCACCCACAATTTTTGCTACTGCTATACAGTTCCATTGTCTCACTGGGAATTCAAAGAATATATTGGGGTTATGTGCACCCACAATTTTTACTACTGGTATATAGTGCCATTGTCTGACTGGGAATTCAAAGAATATATGGGGGTTACGTGCACCCACAATTTTTGCTACTGCTATACAGTTCCATTGTCTCACTGGGAATTCAAAGAATATATGGGGGTTATGTGCACCCACAATTTTTAATACTGGTATACAGTGCCATTGTCTGACTGGGAATTCAAAGAATATATTGGGGTTATGTGCACCCACAATTTTTAATACTGGTATATAGTGCCATTGTCTGACTGGGAATTCAAAGAATATATGGGGGTTATGTGCACCCACAATTTTTAATACTGGTATACAGTGCCATTGTCTGACTGGGAATTCAAAGAATATATTGGGGTTATGTGCACCCACAATTTTTACTACTGGTATACAGTGCCATTGTCTGACTGGGAATTCAAAGAATATATGGGGGTTATGTGCACCCACAATTTTTAATACTGGTATACAGTGCCATTGTCTGACTGGGAATTCAAAGAATATATTGGGGTTATGTGCACCCACAATTTTTACTACTGGTATACAGTGCCATTGTCTGACTGGGAATTCAAAGAATATATGGGGGTTATGTGCACCCACAATTTTTAATACTGGTATATAGTGCCATTGTCTGACTGGGAATTCAAAGAATATATGGGGGTTATGTGCACCCACAATTTTTGCTACTGCTATACAGTTCCATTGTCTCACTGGGAATTCAAAGACTATATGGGGGTTATGTGCACCCACAATTTTTAATACTGGTATACAGTGCCATTGTCTGACTGGGAATTCAAAGAATATATGGGGGTTATGTGCACCCACAATTTTTACTACTGATATACAGTGCCATTGTCTGACTGGGAATTCAAAGAATATATTGGGGTGACGTGCACCCACAATTTTTGCTACTGCTATACAGTGCCATTGTCTCACTGGGAATTCAAAGAATATATGGGGGTTATGTGCACCCACAATTTTTAATACTGGTATACAGTGCCATTGTCTGACTGGGAATTCAAAGAATATATTGGGGTTATGTGCACCCACAATTTTTTAATACTGGTATATAGTGCCATTGTCTGACTGGGAATTCAAAGAATATATGGGGTTATGTGCACCCACAATTTTTAATACTGGTATACAGTGCCATTGTCTGACTGGGAATTCAAAGAATATATTGGGGTTATGTGCACCCACAATTTTTACTACTGGTATACAGTGCCATTGTCTGACTGGGAATTCAAAGAATATATGGGGGTTATGTGCACCCACAATTTTTAATACTGGTATATAGTGCCATTGTCTGACTGGGAATTCAAAGAATATATGGGGGTTACGTGCACCCACAATTTTTGCTACTGCTATACAGTTCCATTGTCTCACTGGGAATTCAAAGAATATATGGGGGTTATGTGCACCCACAATTTTTAATACTGGTATACAGTGCCATTGTCTGACTGGGAATTCAAAGAATATATGGGGGTTATGTGCACCCACAATTTTTACTACTGGTATACAGTGCCATTGTCTGACTGGGAATTCAAAGAATATATTGGGGTGACGTGCACCCACAATTTTTGCTACTGCTATACAGTGCCATTGTCTCACTGGGAATTCAAAGAATATATGGGGGTTATGTGCACCCACAATTTTTAATACTGGTATACAGTGCCATTGTCTGACTGGGAATTCAAAGAATATATTGGGGTTATGTGCACCCACAATTTTTAATACTGGTATATAGTGCCATTGTCTGACTGGGAATTCAAAGAATATATGGGGGTTATGTGCACCCACAATTTTTAATACTGGTATACAGTGCCATTGTCTGACTGGGAATTCAAAGAATATATTGGGGTTATGTGCACCCACAATTTTTAATACTGGTATATAGTGCCATTGTCTGACTGGGAATTCAAAGAATATATGGGGGTTATGTGCACCCACAATTTTTAATACTGGTATACAGTGCCATTGTCTGACTGGGAATTCAAAGAATATATTGGGGTTATGTGCACCCACAATTTTTACTACTGGTATACAGTGCCATTGTCTGACTGGGAATTCAAAGAATATATGGGGGTTATGTGCACCCACAATTTTTAATACTGGTATACAGTGCCATTGTCTGACTGGGAATTCAAAGAATATATGGGGGTTACGTGCACCCACAATTTTTGCTACTGCTATACAGTTCCATTGTCTCACTGGGAATTCAAAGAATATATGGGGGTTATGTGCACCCACAATTTTTAATACTGGTATACAGTGCCATTGTCTGACTGGGAATTCAAAGAATATATGGGGGTTACGTGCACCCACAATTTTTAATACTGCTATACAGTTCCATTGTCTCACTGGGAATTCAAAGAATATATGGGGGTTATGTGCACCCACAATTTTTAATACTGGTATACAGTGCCATTGTCTGACTGGGAATTCAAAGAATATATGGGGGTTACGTGCACCCACAATTTTTAATACTGCTATACAGTTCCATTGTCTCACTGGGAATTCAAAGAATATATGGGGGTTATGTGCACCCACAATTTTTAATACTGGTATACAGTGCCATTGTCTCACTGGGAATTCCACAAATAATTTGGGGATTCATTCACCCTACATCTCAGGCTCTTGCCATATTCACCCAGGTTGTCAGTGCTGCACCAGCTCGTTCCCAGACAGCTCGGCCCGAAAAACACGTTACCTATATAGAGGATTTGGACAATGAAGACAACATGTTCTAAATCTAATGTCTGCACCTTCTCCAGAATTAAAATAAAGGCAGCGTTTAACTTTCAAATAGCACTGCACAAAGGAAGAGCTTATCAGCTTGTCTCATGACATGCTACTGAAAAGTTTCATTTGTGTATCTTAATGTAAATATAGTTGTATAAGCTTTTTGGGTTTTAGGCACTGCCAAGTTATTTATTACCACCCGCTCCCTTATAATGATGATGACGCCAAAGTCACTGTGGGTGTTCAGAGCTCACAGCTTTGGGTGACATTTGTCTTGCTCTCTGTCGGTACCAGCTGTCTTTTTGGATACCGTAAAGTTATGTTGACTTTATTAACAGCTATAGAAGCTTTAGCCAGGTTGTGACGGTGTGTAACCCTAACAACACTAAGTGGGATACACATTAATAGTCAGTCTATGTACGCTAAACGTATCACTGAAGTAATTTTTTTTCCCTCTCCCCTAATATAAGAAAGGAACAGACATTAGACCTAGACCGGGGTTCGAGGCTTGAAAAAATCCAGTATTATTTGTTCTTCATGATGTGAAATATGTGTTGAAAAGCAACCCAAGATGAAGTCAGCCATGTGTGCCAGTGTGTTACTTGGCATGCCTTTGCTGGCCCCAACTGTAAGGGTCACTCTCCATTTCCTCCATTTTCCACTCCCCTTCACACCATTTGTGGTGAAGCAATGGGATGCACTGAAGTGCACCCTCTAGCCTTGTGTGGGATAGGGACATCAGATGCCACTCCAACCCCCTCGTCTTCCTCCGCCAGCCAACGGTGCGAAGATGAGAGGAGTGTGCTCTGAATGTTTTCTGCCTAGCAGAGGCTAGTTCTCACTTACGAAAATGGCCCCACTTTGACCTGTATATCAGGCACAATGGTGTAGGTTTCAAAGAAACATGGCACCAACAAGTTGGAAAACGTGGGCCATGCGTGGACCGTGTTTGAGTCTGGCAAGCTCCAGATCTGCTACCAGGTTCCAGCCATTATCACAGGCGCAAAAATGCCAGGCCCCAGGTGTAGCAGGGAAAAAAAAATGCCATCTCAGCCAGGATGGCATCCCTGACCTCGGAGGCACTGTGCTGTCTGTCCCCCAAGCTGATCAGTTTCAGCACGGCCTGCTGACATCTCCCCATGCCAGTGTTACAGTGTTTTCCGCTAGTAGCTGGGGTGGAGGTTGCAGCTTCGTAGGGTTTCAGTCTACTCCTGCCATGAATTTTGGCCTGGGAGAGGAGATAGGCCACCCCAGTTTGCACCCGGGGAACAGACTCCACCACATTCACCCTGCCTGTCATTAAAGATAAGCACTGCAGCATCCCTGACCACAGGCGCTTGTCCATGTGTCGGTGGTCAAGTGGACCTTGCAGCAAAGCGCAGAGCTCTGGGCCCGACTGATGTTATGGGACACATGCAGGCGCAAGGCAGAGACAGCACACCAAGAGAAGTAGTAACGGCTAGGCCCAGCATAGGGAGGTGCCCCAGCTGCCATCTGCTGACGGAAGGCCTGGGTCTCCAGAAGCATAAACAAACACCAACATCTCCAGGGCCAGCAGTTTATCGATGAGGCTGTTACAGGCTTGGGCATGGGGGTGGGTTGTATTGTACTTCTGCCTGCAATGAAAAGCTTGGGAAATGTGGAGTGGCTGGGAAGAGGCGCATGATGGTGCAGGCCAAAAGGGCGCATGAGGGTGAACTCCCCAATGTGTCAGAGATAGGTGTGTAGGTGTCCTTGCATCATATACTTGCACCATATTTGGCTTTGGAAGTTAATTTTGTGCCAAAAAGTGGTTAAGACAGCGATCCCTCAGCTACTCCTGTTACACTGTCTATTGAAGTTACCATCTGTGGAAGTGGACCACCATTTCTACGATCCCAAAGGAAGCAGGCAAGAGATGTGCAGTTCAGAAAAAAAGATGAGAAAATAAGTTTAGGCTGTAGAGCACAGAGGGATCGGAGAGGACAGAGCTGGTGTCGGCCAGGTATTCCCACAACATGCGCCTATACTTGTCCCTCCTGGTGACACTAGGCCCCTGAGTGGCAGTAATTTGTCCAGGGGGGCCATTAACGTGTTCCAGACCTAGGAATAAGTCTTCCAACAGGGTAGAGTTTTGCATGCCTTTGCTTCTACCCACTGTTTTTGCTGCTTAGCTTCCCTCCACATCTACTCTGCTTTCACCCCTAAACATCACCCCAGTTTATGCCTTTGCTTCTACCCAGGTTTTTTGTTGATTTAGCTTCCCTCTACATCTACACTGCTTTAGCCCCTAGACATCACCCCTGTCCATGTGGGGTCGGTGGCCTCGGTGGCCACCAACTCCTCTTCCAATTGCGCACTGCCCCCTTACTGCAAACCGCACATGACCACAGCTTGCCTTGATGGCAACTGTGTCTCATGATCCCCACTTAGGTCCAGACAAGTCGGTGGCGGGTCCAAAACCCCAAAATTGGAAGGAAATGGCAGATGCTGCAGTATTTCTAACACCTGTTCCTGGTGCTCGGGCCTGGTCTGTGTTGTACCCTGCACCCTGCTTAACGCATCTGCCATATCCGAAGTTGTGCTGAGCGCATGCTAATGTTTCGTGTCCAGTGCAATGGATGGGATGGGATTTCACATAAGTCTGCCACCCATGGCCACTCATGGTTGAGCAACTGAGGGAGTTGACTTTGACGAACCCGAGGGTTTTGGAGTTGGAACTACATCAAAGGTCTGTGCTGCTCACACACTCTGCTCAACACATGATATGTTTAGTGCCAGCAGTGTGGAGACGTCGCACAACAGCCGTTGTTCCAGCAGGTACAGGCGTTGTAGGAGTGCATAGAGGCTAGCAGCGGCAACTATACACTTTAAAAACTATCCGCACAAGCGCCACACTTTCACCAGTAGCTCAGGAACATTGGGGTACCTTTTTCAAAAGATTAGCAGCAATGAGTTAAAAACGTGGCCCAGGCATGGAATATGTTGCAGGCTGCCAAGCTACAGAGCCAATCCCAGGTTACGGCCATTATCACACATGACAACATGCCTGGGCCCAGGTGCAGTGGCAAAAACCACATTGCCGTCTCATCGAGGATGGCATGACTCACTTTGTAGGCAGTGTGCTGTCTGGCCCCCAAGCTGATGAGCTTCAGCACGGCCCGCTGACGTCTCCCCACACCAGTGTTGCAGCGTTTCCAGCTCGTAGCTGGGGTCAATTTAACAGCGAAGGAGGGTGGTGTTTCAGCCCTCCTCCCAGGAATGTTGTGTGGGGAGACAAGTCAGGCCACCACATTTTGCGACCCGGTCCACGCCTCAACTACATTCAACCACTGTGCCCAAATTGAAAGGTAGCGTCCCTGTCCGCATGCACTTGTCCATTCGTAACTGGTCACATGGAACTTTAGGGCTAAGCGCTGAATTTAGGGACCGCCTCATGTTTGGGGGAAAGTGCTGGTGTGGACGGCACAGTGCGGTGGCGCAGTAGACACTCTGCCCAAAAAGGGCAGAGTGTCCCCCAGCCGGGATTCCAACATCTCCTGGGCCAGATTTCTTGAGATGAGGCCGTTGAAGCCTTGGGCATGTGGGTGGGTTGTGCTGTACTTTAGCATGAAATGAAAGGCTTGGGAGATGGGGAGTTGCTGGGAAGAGGCGCATGATGGCGCGGGCAAAAGGAGAAATGGCAGGAAAAGGTGAGGATAAGGGTGAACTCCCCAAAGTGTCAGAGGCAGATGTGGAGGTGTCCTGGCTCCTGGTCTGGACTGCAGCGCCAGCCCTGTCAACAGTGGAAGAGGCAGTGGCCGCCAGGCCAAACGACGATTATCCTGCGCTTGCTCTCACCCACTGAGCCCAGGGCTTGCCTTCCAAATGATGGCACCCGCAAGAGGTGGTGAGATTCCTCTCCGCAGATCTCCAAACCATCTTGGACTTGCAAATTGCACTAAATTTGTCATGTAACTGACATGTATATGATGAGTCTATCCATTGTCTGTTCATTTTGGTGAAAGTCAGCCTGTCAGCTGACAGACAGCTGTGCTTGTCAGTGATGATGTCACCGGCTGCTTGTACCCCCAGTTTTTGCTGCTTAGCTTGCCTCCACATCCACACTGCTTTTGCCCCTACACATCACCCCTATCCATGCCTGTGCCTCTAGCCATAAGTCTGCCACCCATGGAAACTCATGGTGCAGAAAGTGAGGGAGCTGATTCTGAGGAACCCTTGGGTTTTGTAGCTGGTACTCCATCAAAGGTCTCTGCTGCTCACACACCCTGCTGAACATACGGTATCTAGGGTTAGAGCGTGTGGTGACCTCGCACAACAGTAGGTGCTTCAGGCAGATGTAGGCCTTGCTGGAGTGTATTGCGGCTAGCTCCAGGTACTGTAGACTTGGGAAAGTGGGTGTCCAAGTGCCGCACTTTCACCCTTAGCTCAGCTAATTTGGGGTATGTTTTTAAAAATCATTGCACCACTACATTGAACATGTGGGCCAGGCATGGAACGTGTTGGAGGCTGGCAAGCTCCAGAGCCCTCCAACAAGCTAAAAAACCTGGCCCCAGGGGCAGCGGGGATAAACAAATTGCCATCTCATCCAGGATGGCATCCCTGACCTCAGAGGCAGTGTGCTGTCCGTCTCCCAAGCTGATGAGCTTCAGCCCAGCCTGCTGACGTCTCCCCACACCAGTGTTGCAGCGTTTTCAGCTCGTAGCTGGGGTAAATCTAACAGCGGAGGAGGAGGAGGGTGGTGTTTCAGCCCTCCTCCCAGGAATGTTTTGTGGGGAAACAAGTCAGGAAAATTCTTGAAACGGGAGAGTTTTGCATCTTTGCCCTTGCTGCCTATGGACATCCCTTTGCCTCTAGCCACCATTTTCCCTGCTTTGCTTGCCTCCACATCCACACTGCTTTTGCCCCTAGACATCACCCCAGTCCATGCCTTAGCTTGTACCCCCAGTTTTTCCTGCTTAGCTTGCCTCCACATCCACACTGCTTTTGCCCCTAGACATCACCCCAGTCCATGCCTTAGCTTGTACCCCCAGTTTTTCCTGCTTAGCTTGCCTCCACATCCACACTGCTTTTGCCCCTAGACATCACCCCAGACCATGCCTTAGCTTGTACCCCCAGTTTTTCCTGCTTAGCTTGCCTCCACATCCACACTGCTTTTGCCCCTAGACATCACCCCAGTCCATGCCTTAGCTTGTACCCCCAGTTTTTCCTGCTTAGCTTGCCTCCACATCCACACTGCTTTTGCCCCTAGACATCATCCCTATCCATGCCTCTTCCCCTAGCCATAACTCTGCCACCCCTGGAAACTCATGGTGCAGAAACTTTGGTTGCTGACTTTGAGGAACCCTTGGGTTTTGTAGATGGAACTCCATCAAAGGTCTGTGCAGCTCACACACCCTGCTCAAGATATGGTATTGTAGGGTTTCAGCGTGTGTGAATGACGGACAACAGCCTGTGTTTGGACAGATGTAGGCCTTGCTAGAGTGTTTTTAGGCTAGCAGCGACTCCTGTGCACTTGCAAAAGTGGGCACACAAGCGCCGCATTTTCAACAGTAGCTTCGGTACATTTGGGTATGTTTTTAAAAAACTTTGCACCACTAGGTTAGACGTGGGCCAAACATGGAACGTGTTGGAGGCTGGCAAGCTCCAGAGCCGCTACCAGGTTCCAGCCATTATCACAGGCGTAAAAATGCCAGGCCCCAGGTGTAGCAGGGAAAAAAAAATGCCATCTCAGCCAGGATGGCATCCCTGACCTCGGAGGCACTGTGCTGTCTGTCCCCCAAGCTGATGAGCTTCAGCACCGCCTGCTGACATCTCCCCACACCAGTGTTTTAGCGTTTGCCGCTAGTAGCTGTGGTGGAGGTTGCAGCGTCGTAGGGTTTCAGTCTACTCCTGCCATGAATTTTGGCCTGGGAGAGGAGATAGGCCACCCCAGTTTGCACCCGGGGAACAGACTCCACCACATTCACCCTGCCTGTCATTAAAGATAAGCACTGCAGCATCCCTGACCACAGGCGCTTGTCCAAGTGTCGGTGGTCAAGTGGACCTTGCAGCAAAGCGCGGAACTAAGGGCTCACCTGATGTTGAGTGACACGTGCTGGTGCAAGGCGGGGACGCCACACCGGGAGAAGTTGAGACGGCTAGGGACGGCATAGTGAGGTGCCACAGTTGCCATCAGGTCCGGGAAGGCGGGAGTTTCAACAAGCCGGAACGCCAACCTCTCCTGGGCCAGCAGTTTAGCGATGTTGGCGTTCTAGGCTTGCGTGGGTGGGTGGTTAGCGGTGTATTTCTGCCGGCGCTCCAATGTCTGAGAGATGGTGGGTTGTTGTAAAGAAGCGCCTGATGGTGCCTTTGATGGTGCAGGAGAAGGAGATAAGACAGAAACAGGGGAGGATGAGGGAGAAGTCAACAAAGTGGCGGAGGCAGATGAAGTGATGTCCTGGCTCGTCCTCTGGAGTGCATCGCCAGCACTGTGAGCAGAGGCAGTGGCATGAACGGCGGGCGACGTTTGTCCTGCCGTTGCTGCCTGCCACTGATTCCATTGCTTGGATTCCAAATGACGGTGCATTGAAGTGGTGGACAGGTTGCTCTTCTCAGGGCCCCTACTCGATTTCGAGAGGCAAATTGTGTAGACGACACTATATCTGTCCTCGGCGCATTCCTTGAAAAAACTCTACACCTTCAAGAAACGTGCCCTCGATGGGGGAGTTTTTCTGGGCTGGGTACAAAAGGGAACATCTTCGGACATTCCGGGTCTGGCCTGGCTTCGGCAAAGCAGCTGACCTCTGCCTCTGGACATGTCTCTGCCTCTAGCTACCCTTTTTGGTGCTGCACCTGCCTCAACATCCACACTACTTTCCCAGCTTGACATCTGCCTTGTCCAGGTGGGGTCGGTGTCCTCGTCGTCCACCACCTCCTCTTCCAACTCCTGTCTCGCCTCCTCCTCCTGCACAATGCGCATGTCAACTGGCTGCCCTGACAGCAACTGCGTCTCATCGTCGTCGATGAGGGTGGGTTGCTGGTCATCCGCCACCAAATCGACCGGAGATGGAATGGAGGAGACTCTAGTGTTTGAGCATCTGGACACAGATACTCGTCTGTTAGGTCCGTGGAATCGCGAAATGGAGGGGCAGGTTGCGGTACAGTCAAAGGAAGGGAGAACAGCTCTGGGGAGCAGGGACAGTTGGGGTTATTGTTCTGGGAAGATTGGGAATTTTGGGTGGAAGGAGGACAAGACTGTTGGGTAAGAGGAGGTAGAGGCTGACTGGCTGGTGGACAATGTGCTTTAAGCGTTATCCGACAGCCATTGCAAGACCTGTTCCTGGTTCTCGGGCCTACTAATCTTTGTACCATTCAGCCTAGTTAATGTGGAACTTTTGTGCAAAGCGCAGAACTTAGGGCCCGCCTGATGTTAAGGGACACACGCTGGTACAAGGCTCAACTCACCCTAAGTGCCAAAAACACTGCTGGTGCAAGGCTCTACTCATGCCAAGGGCCTCAATCTCTGCTGGTAGCTCAGCTTAAGGTCATGTAACTTTGTTTGGAAGGGCTCATGTTAAGGGCTAGAAAAGTGAATTTTGGAAGGTCTTACCACATCACACACACACACACACACACACACTCAAAATGACAGTTAAGGGTGAGGGCTTTTGGAATTCCCATTGCCTATTCCATTTGTGGTTGTCATGGGGAACGTGATTTAAAGGGGTGGTTGTTACTGTTTGTTGAGCTTAAATTGGGGTTTGTGTCCATCCATTTGGGGAGTAAAGAAGGTTTCCAGGTATTTTCCCACTTTGATAGAGGTTTTTTTGAATGTGGAAAGTGTGTAGTTGTTAGGCTGTGATGTTGGGGTAATAGAGGGTCTTTGGTGTGTTAGATGCCCCCAGACATGCTTCCCCTGCTGTCCCAGTGTCATTCCAGAGGTGTTGGCATCATTTCCTGGGGTGTCATAGTGGACTTGGTGACCCTCCAGACACGGATTTGGGTTTCCCCCTTAACGAGTATCTGTTCCCCATAGACTATAATGGGGTTCGAAACCCGTTCGAACACACAAACATTGAGCGGCTGTTCGAATCGAATTTCGAACCTCGAACATTTTAGTGTTCGCTCATCTCTAGTAGTCAGGCAGCGTGCACACCACTCCATTCTCTTCAATGGGAGCACTGGAGATAGCCGCGCTGCTTGATCAGAAAAAGTCCCCATTATGAGGGGGGTCTGCAATGTTGGACTGTCCACATCCATGACTTGTTTTGTGCAAAGAAAATGTACTACCATGTTACATATGTATATACTGTAAAGCTGACAGCATACTGAATGCAGTACACTGCCAGTTTTGCAGGTATGTGCCCCCATGCCAGAGATATCGGTGAACTCTCAGAGGGGTAAGCCTCACAGATCATTGTCATTGCTGGGTGATGAGCAACTCCGTACCCAGGGGTGAACCTACCCCTTTTGCTGCCCGAGGCGAACTACAGAAAGCCGCCCCCCCCCCCCTGTGAGGAGGGGGCGGGGTGAAGGGGCGTGGTCGAGCGAAGGGGGCGTGGTTTAGAGAAGGGGCGGGGCTTAGCGCTCGCTTCAGATCGCCTCATGGGAGGTGCGGCGCTGTCCGTACCCTAGAGTTGTACTGTCGGGGGGTCATTCCTTACCATCAGCGATGAGGCTGAGGTATGAAGCTGGTCCTCTGACAGTTCAGTAATATCGGTACCAAAACTAATGGCAATGACATGAAGATTTTGGTTTTAAGGGGGAATTTCAAATCTAAGAGACACAGGAGACTATGGGAATATAAACTCATGACTCATACTACATATTGGTCTAACTACTATGGAGGCAGTATAGGCATTTACTACGGGACTGAGGTCCATCTCACTGACTGAAACTGAAAGGGTCACTGCTGGTCGGCTGGATTAATAGACAGAGGCAGAGGTAAGCAGGTAAGCACACCCTGTTGTAACTGTAGATAAAAGTTTTTTAATTTCTCTTTTTTATTCTTCATATGAATTTACTTTAAAATAACATTTGTGTTTTTTTGGAAAGAAATGGGGGCAATTATCGCTTTTACTATGGGGCACCTATAATTTCTATATATACCTCTACACAGAAATAATCATTCCATACATAGTACAGACCCGCATAGTAAAGGTAACACAGTGAAAGCCATAAAATATGTCTGTAAGAAAATTGTGTTTACATCAAGTTCGTCATTTATATAAGTAATTTACAGGTCAATTTCATTCAAGTCAGTAGGAAGGATCTGCAGTCACTCAAAGTTGCTACAACATGTATGGTGCTGTGTCTGGTATACAATAAAGAAGTCGGAGCACTCACCGATCTTACACTAGGTTCACACTAGCGGTTGAGTCTCAGTATGATACTCTGTTCCCCATTCCTGTAAGCGGGATGTTTCTCTCTGCCATTTTGGAGTCTATGGGGTCCGCAGATCTCCATGGGTAACTGCGTTTTAAGCGGATTGGGTTTACATTTTTTGGGTCCCCACCAAAACGCTAGTGTGAACCTAGCGTAATAATGATTACTTATGCTAAGGATAGACCATAGATGAAAGTCCTGGAATTTCCCTTTAGGACGGGGCCCCATGGGACGGAAACGCCGCAATTTGCCCATGGCGGAAATGCCATGGGAAAAATTGCAACGTTTTACAGTAAGTGCAAAGCAAATCCCATGCCCACTTTGTGGTAAAAACCGCTGTGCGGACACGCCACGATTTCCAAAACCGACGCAGTTTTGGAAGTCGCAGCATGTCAATTATATCAATGGAAACGCCTGTGATTTCCCAATAGATATAATTGTAACAAAGTCCGTGGAGGAAAATTCTGCAAACTTTCTGTTTAAAGCACTGCGGGAAGAGCCGTGATGTGTTGACGCCACAGTTTTTCCAGTAGCGCTTTATTGCTGTGGGGCCTTAAAGGGTTTATCTGACTCTTTTTTTTTTGTAAAAGTTTAATAAAAGCTGCTGAAGAGGCCACAAACATAAAAAAAAATTAAAAAAAATAAATAAAAATACTCACCTGTCCCCATTTTCAGCTTTATTAACCTCATTAAATATTTTAAAAAAGTCTGACAACCCCTTTAAGGCTAAAAAAAAATCGCCAATAATTGACTCGACCAGATTACACAATTGTTTCTTTTCTGTCTATATTTGTTCTTTTGGCCCAAACAATTTAATTTTGATAATTCACTTTTTATTTTGACTGCTGGGGTCATGAGATTTAAGCCGTAGGTTGAGATTGGCCATGAACCAAAATTTTAGCCTAATTTATCTGCTGTGCTGTATAAATCTTAGGGAAAAAATTCTTTCCAGACACAAAGGACACCTCTAACTCTTTCCAGAAGGATATGTGATGACAGCTAATTATCCTCCAATTTGTCTAAGGGCTAATCACAGAAGATATCTGGCAGGTAGGACAGCTTTGGGACCACCATAATTCCCTTTGTGTTGTCAAATAACAAGCCATTATTCTTGCAGGAGATATAAGCCAGTTACAACTAATGTAGAAATCCATTTACAAATCCACTATGAAGATGAGGTTCATGCAGCTCTCAAGGTTAAAAAAAAATCTTATAACACAATTTACGTTGACATAGAAACAAATATCATTAATTCAGTAAAAAAAATCAATTTCAACTCCAGATTTGACCATCATTAGTAATATATCTGGCAAGTGTAAAATGTAGGTTTTTGTAATAAATTTTAATTACCAAATTTGCAATGTTCACCTTTACTTGAGTTTGGATTGGTTTTTCATGAAACCAATTTAATAGAATATTACAATGTGCTAAGCTAACATGTCAGAAATTCACTGGGTGAATTTGATGTGTGTGGGGTGCAGGTTTTGGATCCCCAGAGATCAGATACTGCATGAAAAATCCATATCACCATAGGGCTCACAGTCTAAATTTCCTATCGATATGTCTTTAGCAGGTGGGAAGAAACATATAACACCGGGAGAACATAAAAGTCTATGCACGTGCTGTTTTTTGATGTATTCAAATCCAGGACTCAAAGTGCTGCAAGGCATCTGTGCTAACCATTGAGGGTGTAGTATTAGTACTAGGGTCTAGTACTGCTACTGAAACCAGGAAGAAGGCAAGACAGAGACAGTGAGTCCTAAACTTGACCCAGTCCCTGTCTACTTGCCAGACCTGCCCTAGGCGACAGATGACAACTTGACAATGGACCCTTCTCTGAATAAGTGTACACAAAGCAAGACAATACAAACAACACAGAAGAGGAGTCAGCAAGCAAAGGGTCAAAGCTAGAGAGACAAAGCAGTACAAAATCGTAATCCAAAAGAGTGGTCAAAAGGGAAGCCAAAGGTCAGAGGTCAGTAATACAATAGTAAGAGAAGTAGGAAGCTAGCAAGGACAAAGTCACAGGACAGAGTCACAATAGCCAGCAAACCTGTGTGGGCTGATGACCTGTAAATAGGAAGTGTTGTGGAATCAAAAGCTTATAAACTGACTTTAAATTCATCCATTGGTTTTAGAAATGACTCATATGAAAGCTGAAACCCTCCCAAATGTTTTTTTGTTAAGAAAATAAATTGGTTTCACCACTGAAATATCGATCATTTAATGAACACAGAAAGGTCAGATTTTGGCAAGACAAAAGTTTTGTCGCCCCTATAAAGTAATGTGAAAATCAAACCAATAATTCACTTCAAATACAAAGATATGTTTCTTAACATTGGTGAATGAAGTTGTGGTGCTATTAGAGCCATATTTAATATTTTGTGTGACTTCCGTAAACTTGAAGGATGGCATCCATGCGTTTCGACAATGATTCATACAATTAATTGATGAAGTCATCGGTAATAGCAAAGAATGCAGTCTTACATGCCTCCCAGAGTTGTCTGCCAAGCTTCCTCTTTCATCCTACCCCAAACATGCTCAATGATGTTCATGTCTGGTGACTGGACTGGCCAGTGCTGTAGCACCTTCATCTTCTTTGCCTTGAGGAACTTTAATGTAGAGATGGATGTATGAGATGGAGCACCATCATGCGGCAAAATTTGACCCCTTTTATGATTGGGAATGTAAGAGGAAGCTAATACTTGTTGATATTTTAGGCTATTGATATTGCCTTCCACCTTGCAAATGTTTCGCATACCCCCATACTGAATGTAACTCAAGACCATGATCTTACACCCAGAAAACAGTTAAGTTTGGTGGTGGAATCTTGGAGCCATACGGGCTCCAGTAGGTCTCCTGCAGTATTTGCGATGGCTGTAGTTTAATTCAATTGAAGATTCATCTGAGAAATCCTCCTTCTGCCACTTTTCCAGCGTCCATCCATTTAGTAGGCTGTGGGCCTTTAATTGCCTTTTGTTTAGTGATGGCTTCTGGGCACTAATTCGACCATGGGGGACATTTCGAGGCAGAACCCTACAAACTGTTCTAGCTGACACAGGGACTTGAGGTGACCAGAACTGTTGGAGCTCTCCAGCAGTGGAAGAGGGGCTGGTTTTGATTTTCTAACCAACAAACGCTCCTCCTGAGCAGTTGTCTTGCGGGGTCTGCCGGACCAGGACTTGTCAAAATCATCTCCAGTCTGGTCAAATCTTTTTTTTTTTATACTTTGTATTTGACGCTGAGACACATTAAAGGTGCAGCCACCTCTCTAGTGGATCTGGTCTTCAGCTTCTTGATATCAAGGCTTTGGTCGCAGGGTTGATTTTTGACATGTTGTCATAGGTGAAGTTGCAGTTCAAGTGAAGGTCTGGGGTGCTGGAGTTCTTCTTACACACACCCACTAATTAACCGATCAATTAGTGAGCACCGGCGAGGCTGTACACTAGGATTTGGTGCATTATACGACAAGGCGACAAAACTTTTGTCTTGCCAAAATCTGACCTTTCTGTGTTCATTAAATGATCAATATTTCGCCATTGAAACCAATTTATTTTCTTAATAAAAAACACATTTGGGAGGGTTCCAGCTTTCATATGAGTCATTTCTTAAACCAATAGATGAATTTAAAGTCAGGTTATAAGCTTTTGATTCCACAACATGGATAAGCGTCAGAACTTTCGTCAGGAGATTCAGGAGGCTATATCTTCTAATTTTACAAAATATCATCCCTATACTTTATGTACTTTTTATTTTAGAGACACATTCGTTTCTCCATTAAAAGGACATAACTGTTCCTTTGGAAGCCTATGATGTAACTTAATGTACTGTATGATTTCAGATCTAGGCAGTGCATAACACATAGAGAGTACTAATAATTACAATAAACCATGAGTCGTTCCTGATGTGACTCTGACAGATATACCACTTTTACAGGAATTATTTAATGCCGCTTTTTTATCACAAAGCCTCAAGCATATAATATTGTCTTACATGTTGAAAGTAATAATCCACTAGACTTCACTTAGAAAGGTAATTGTTTCCAGCAGAAGTACCATAGAACAGTGAAGCTGTAATAGAAAGTTGTACAGAGAGTCTTCTTTCCCGGTACGGAGGGAGTTAAATGAAATAGTTGAACAATGTCAGTCTTCACGCTCTTGCTGTTCCCCGCTCCCCTGAAAAAAGCAGCTGTGCGGAAAAGACGTATAGAATCCAATATATCTAATAAGCATCTCAGCCCCATTCGGCCCGAGGACAAGCATTGCTATTACAAAGAAAATAGTTAGGATCTTAAATAGTTGAGTCTTGGAGCTGACAGAAGCCATTCGATAGATAAGTGAAGACTAAATGAACAACATTCAATACATAGGCGGCTGCCCTTTTTACTGGAGTACACATACCAAGTTGTGAAAATGTCAAAGAATTGATAGGATGGGATCATCTGCCGCATGTGCCGGCTGAATAAATGGAGGACGTAGATAGAGCTGGATGTGAAATTACTATTTCTTCCCATTGCAATGGCAAAAACTAATCCTGAGGTTCAGGCTTCTTGTAGCTGAGAAATATTGATCTGAATGTATTTACTTAGGTTGGAAAATATCAAATTAATTTTAAAAAGAAAAACATTACAATAATTTTAGGCTTACAGGTCCCAAGGGTTTAGCAGCATTTGCTGACAATCTGTGCCAGTGTGCTACCTTTCCCAGCATACTTGGCTGCCTGGCTACCTCTGTGCATTCTTCTGTCCTATTTAGGATTAGTGTGCTCACCTCCTAAGCCTCCTTCTGCCAATCCCTGTCTGCCTGTAGATACCTCTGTTTCTCTAGTCACACCCATTGTTTAGTTGTCTGTCTCAAAATCTGTTTTTGGATGCATGAAAGGAGTTATGTCTCTGTTTGATGCCAAAATCATGTCTGTTATTCTGTGGATGTAATTGTCCCTCTGCCATGTATTCCTTTCTGTGTGGTTGCATTTGTACATTTGCCCATCTGCCATATTTGTATCTCTGCTACTTCGGCTTATGGGCTTCTTTTATGCTTAGAAATCTGTTACCTGTTCCTTTTGGGCTTCTGTTATGTATATACCTCTGCTACCTGTGGTGTATGGGTGTCTGTTATGGTTATACCTCTGCTTTCTGTGACTTTTGGGCTCCTGCTGTAAATGTTTGGTCTATGGGATCTCGTAATATCTTCTGCTATGAATATTTGGCAATCACCTTTCGTTATGTTAATTCCTCTGCTACCTGTGGCCTATGGTCTTCTGCTATGTATGCACCCCTCCTACCTGTGGACTACAGTCTTCTGCCATGTATGTATCTTCTACGTGTGGCCTTTAGGCTTCTGTTATGAATGTTAGACATGTTATGTATGTACCTCCACTACTCCTCCTGATGTCATGTTTTGGGTTCCTGTCTTAGACGTGACCTGGTCTGGATCTTCTGGTCTGTTCCTGAGTTAGTACTGCTGCTAGCTGTCCCGTACTGTCTATTTTTACTACGTGTATCTATTCTGTCTACTCTGATTTTAACCTGTATTCACACTGTGGTGTGCTGCACAATAGTCCCTAACATGTCTGGTCAGTTGCTTCCAATAGCAGGACCCCCTCAGGAGGTAGCGACCTGGTAAACTCTCCGCAGTGAAGTCCAGATTCTTGAATGGGAGTTAATGAGAAAATATGGGAGTGTGCTTAGATAACGTCCTTAGACGTGGCACAATTGCTCTAAAATCCACTTTGCATTACACAAGGTAAAGACTTTGGGGGCTGCCAGACTCAGTCCCAGTTACAAAACAGAAGCTAAGAAGTTTTGTTTGAGCAATGGTTGTCTTATTCTTACAGTTCTAGTAGTCAGTTTCTCTGTCGGTGTAGATTTGACAATTGAGCAGTGCCATGGTACGATGACCCTAATATAGGGTTAAGTGGTAGGCACTAGAGATGAGCGAATAGTAAAATGTTCGAGGTTTGATATTCCTTTCGAGTAGCCCCTCAATATTTGACTACTCAAATCAAATATTGAACCCTATTATAGTCTATGGGGGGAAAATGCTCGTTTCAGGGGTAGGCAATGTTCGATCAAATTATACTTACCAAGTCCATGAGTGAGGGTCGGGCTGGATCCTCTGAGAAGTCTTCTCCGTGCAGCGTCCCCGCGGCATCTTCCGGCTCTTCATTCACTCTGCCAGGCATCGGGCCTGGGCAGAGCCGACTGCGCATGTCCGCTTGTAGTGGCAGAGTGAATGAAGAGCCAGAAGACGCCGCGGGGAAGTTGCACGGAGAAGACTTCTAAAGGTAGGAGAAGAACCAGTGTTGATTAGCTGACTGTATAGCATTCGGCCAATCAATGCTGGTTCTGCATCGAACTTTTACATTCGAACAGCGAGTGGTACTCGATCGAGTACGAGTATTTTGAATACCGTAGTATTCGATCGAATACCTACTCGATCGAGTACTACTCGCTCATCTCTAGTAGGCACTATTATAGACATATTTTGTGAGATGGAGGGTTATGTAACAGAGTAAAAGAGGAGGGGGAGTTAGTGTAGCAGCTACACAGGAAGCTACACAGCAGGAATGTAACACCAAGTAAACAAATACAGAGGATGCAGCAGCAACCAGAGACACCTAGAAATCCCTCCAAACACTGCTAAAGGTATATGGGTATACATATTAACCCATCACTAGCACTAACAGACCTTTATAAAAAAAAAAAAAAAAAAAAAAAAAAAAAACATTTTCTGCTCGGAAAACCCCATTAAGTAGAGAACTTAGGAACAATCATATACTTATCACCTATTTGCGGATAAGTGATAAATGAATGAATATACTGTGTCGCCAAATAGGTTTGGCTTACAATATGACAACACAATTTTTATTTTTTTTTTTAACAAAGATTTATATTTTTAGAAATGGAAATATAAAAAAAAAAACAAAACTTGATAGTCTTCAGTAGTCGATAACTTTTTAATGGCTAACTAATAATGATGACAGATTACAACATTTCGGAACTCTCGGCTCCTTTTTCAAGTAGAGTTCCGAAAAGTTGTAATCTGCCATCATTATTAGTTAGCCATTAAAAAGTTATCAACTACTGAAGACTATCAAGTTTTTATATATATATATATATATATATATATATATATATATATATATATATGTATATATATATTTCCTACCCACTGGCTAACATGGTACGAGAACAAACATTTTCCTTATTTTTAGAAATGGTTAAAGAATGAAAAATATCAGAATCTATATCAATTTGAAACCAACCTGAAGAATAAAGTTAACTTACTATAAAACCCCAAATAGCTCAAAAAACAATGTCAGGATTGACATGAATATACTATCAATAAATAATATAGCACATTAAATGGAGCCATTAGAATATTCAACCTGTCCAGCAAAAAACAAGACCTCATACAGATAAATTGATGGAACAATAAAACAATAATATCATCCTGGATGAAGCATATAACCCTAACAGAAACTGCTAAAATAGGAAAAATATTATCAACGGGATTGAAAATAATCACTAGGGGATATCCAAAACTAAGTGCTTATTGGTACAAAGGTTTTCTATTGTAAATTAAGCATGGATTTCCATGTATTCTTGGTTCATTACAGACACTAGCAGCCTGTATGTCAGACAGTTCAGTTGTGGTCGCCTGTCCTGCCATGACTTAATAACAATCAATAGATCACAGCTACAACACTCATTTCAGCCTCCCCAAATGTCTGACCGTCCATCCCGGCATCTCACAGTGTTTTAGCTTTTCTGGCATTTACAAACACTCTCCTGAGTGCTGTGACTTAGCGTGTCATGTTGATAAATTGATCAATATTCTAAAAATCTTTAAAGCTACCGTGCAGAGTGATATGTACCTTAGGCTCATCTCTTACGGGTCTATGAATACATCCCTGTATTTTCCCGCCGCTATAATGATGCACCTTAGGCTCATCTCTCTCGGTTCTATGAATACATCCCTGTGCATTCCTACCTGCTATAAGGTGAAAAAGTGGCTTACATCCCTTAATAAAGTTTCATTTTTTGTCTTCCCCTCCCATATACATAGTAAGGACAGCAGAGCTATAAAACAACTGTCTAAGATACACAATCTCAATACTACACAAGACACCCGGATATTACCTTTTAATTAAATGTAGCCCCGTGAGCCTGGAAGCATCCTGTACCTATAGATATATGATCTCTTCTCAAAATTAAAGAGATTGCATCATTAGAATCCCTTTTTTAATGAATTTCTTATTTCTTTCCTATGTAAATGAGTTTTCAGACAGCACAGGGGGCGTCCCCTGTGCTGTCCGAAAACTCTCCAGCGACGCATCCATCTTCTTCTGCCGACCACCTCTTCACCATATCACCGGCTGCATTTTCATCGAAAAGCGCCAACTGCACATGTATGTCGGCCATTTTCCTGTGGTCCAACGGGCACTCATGTAAGAGGCCACAGGTAAATGGTCAATGGACATGTACAGTCGGCGCTTTTGGATGAAGATGTGACCAGTGATGCAGCGAAGAGGCGGCTGGCAGAAGAAAATGAAAACGTTGCTGGGGAGTCTTCGGACAGCACAGAGGACGCTCCCCGTGCTGTTTGAGCAAAGGGGACGCCTCATTACTGTCTGAAAACTCATTTACATATGGAAGAAATAAGAAATTTCTCAGGAACGGTGGCGCGGATGAGAAAAAAGACAGGTAAGAGAAGAATAGCCTTTCTTAAGACTATTCCGACGTGTACTTAGTTAAAAAAGGGATTCCAATCGTAGAATCCCTTTAATGTATATACAGTATAATCTCTCTGATGCTAGGTTCACACCTGTCTTTGGGTTTCTGTTCTATGGGTCTTCTTGGGGACCCAAGAAATGGAAACCCAATCTGCTTGAAAAGTAGAGATGAGCGAACAGTAAAATGTTCGAGATTCGATATTCGTTTCGAGTAGCCCCTCAATATTCGACTACTCGAATTGAATATCGAACCCTATTATAGTCTATGGGGGGAAAATGCTCGTTTCAGGGGTAGGCAACGTTCGATCAAATTACACTTACCAAGTACACGAGTGAGGGTTGGGCTGGATCCTCCGAGAAGTCTTCTCCGTGCAGCGTCCCCACGGTGTCTTCCGGCTCTGAATTCACTCTGTTAGGCATCGGGCCTGGGCAGAGCTGACTGCGCATGTCCGCACTACAAGCGGGCATGCGCAGTCAGCTCTGCCCAGGCCCGATGCCTGGCAGAGTGAACTCAGAGCTGGAAGACGCCGCGGGGACGCTGCACGAAGAAGACTTCTAAAGGTAGGAGAAAAACCAGCGTTGATTGGCCGACTGTATAGCATTCGGCCAATCAATGCTGGTTCTGCATCAAACTTTTCCATTCAAATAGCAAGTGGTACTCAATCGAGTACGAGTATTTCAAATACCGTAGTATTCGATCGAATACCTACTCCATCAAATACTACTCGCTCATCTCTATTAAAAAGCGGTTACCGACAAAAACCTGCAGACCCCACAACTATAATGGGGTCCATCTGGTTTTCACCCGAAAAATGAAGAGAGAAAAGTCCTGTTGGAATGGGTGAAGGAATGATGGAATCCCCAAATGGTGATGTGAACCCAACCTTGATAATACAGTCTTATACTTGCCAAATACCACCACCATATAGGGGTCAAATAATACATCCATACCATGACCACACACTACTGTGGAAGAGGTTTTAGGCAAGTGTGGAAAAAATGCTGTAAGACGAATGCTTTAAAAATAGAAGTGTTAAAGGGATTGTCCACAAATTTCAAGACTTAGGTAGGAGATCGAGAAAAGGTGAAAAAAAAACATACTCGCCTCTCCCCAGAACTTTGTTGTCCTGCACTATCGTCCAGTTGAGCTTTTGCTGTGCCTTTGCTGGCAGCAGTCCTGTGCTGTACATAAACGCTAAGACCAACGAGTAGCTTCAGGAAAGGAACCAGAGACATATGTCAGTGATGTCAAATGTTCCTTTCCTGTACTAGCCAATACTTCTATATATATTATTATTCTTATCCTCTTAACCTGTACATATATATATATATATATATATATATATATATACATATATATATATATTATCACCCATATAGATTATCCTACATATGCCTAGCCCCAAGTAAATTCCATTAAGTATAATATCCGTCATATAAGCTGATATCTCATTATCCCATGTAACATCTGTATCTGCTCTGCAATCCTTAAATAGATCCCTATTCATTTTTCCCCGGCTGCAGCGCTCCATCCAATGTAATTTAATTGACACGATACAGAGTTTAATTGGCATATTAAAGAATTTGTGCGGCAGCTTCACACTTTTGGTTGAAATCTTTTACTAAGCCATAACCTCTTCACAAGTCTACAAATGATTCATCGTGCTTCATCAAACATGGGGGACAACAAGCAAATCTGTATAACACTCATCGCAGAATGTTACAGTGCTCTTTTTATGAATGAGAAGTTATGGAAGTGGAATACACTGTACTTATATGAAAACGAGGGGTCTGAATTTAGAGACATTTACATAAGTAATAAGAGGTGGAATAGCAGAGGGATATCCCATGACTTGATGATTTTGGAGGTTTAGCTACTGGGACCCCATGATTCTAGGAATGGAGAATTTAAAAAACAAACAAACAAACATTGCTGTTTCATGAGTTACATCATAAAGGGGCCCACTGAGGTTCCGTCATCCTAGGGTCCACACAACCCTTTTAGAGGTGATGAAAATTAGGGTATACTAGCCAAGTGGGTGGTACCACTGCAACACTCAGAGATCCCATCCTAAGAGAAACCAGAGTACTTCTAGCCTCAGGGCTTATATCTTTGGAATGGCTGAACAGATTTGGAGAAACAACACACCAAAACACCCAGGGTAACAGATGGTTTATATCATTGGATTTTTCAGAGCTGGTGACAGATCCACCTTTAGGACATGTTTATAAGGAACAGAATTTTTTATACCAGTGAGAAAGGACATGACTTTTTCTCTAGTCCCTGACATTTATAAATTATCACTATTTTATCTTTGATAACATAATCACTCTGATTTTAGTCACTATCTCCAACTCTTTGCATCCTTCAATAGACGCCGCTGCACTGATTCTAGCGCCCACCATTCCTGAGCTTTTGGTGCTGTTAGTTTAACCACTTCCAGACCGCCCTTTAGGAATTTACGTCTGGGTAGTGGCTCTCTTGTTCTGCAAGGATGTACCTGCAGTACGTGTATACAGCAGCTGCAGAAGCGGGCAGCTGGCTGTAACTACAGCCGGAGTTCCTTTAGAGAAGATGGGGTGGTACATTATCATCCCTGCCTTCCTGATTGCTGTGCGGGGTATACACAACTATGGCTATCTTCATGAAGCGGCTGCCCTTTAACCCAGTGGTCATGTGATCCACCAAGGGTCAGAGACTGTTAGAGCTGCTGGGACCTAGAGGACCCAAACCATCTTAGCAGTGATGGGCAGGAGACTGCTTTCCTCCTATAACTGGGGCTAAGGTATCCTCAGCTACAGAGGACATCAGCCCCTTCCCACCAAAAAAATAGGGGAGTTCCAAGTAATTACAGGGAATCCCTCTAAGGTCTACTTAATGATAGGGAACCACAATACAGTATTTTTTATGCCGGTACGAATGGACATGACTTTCCCTAATCCCTGACATTTATAAATAGTACCTATTTTGTCATTGATAACATGACATAGTGATTAGTGACATTCACTCTGATGTTAGTCGCTCTATCTTCTGACTATCTGCCATGTAACACTGCATTCTCTACATCACTTTCTGTAGGAGAAATATCAGCTGACTGCTACATTAGGTTAATACTAATGGGATTGTCTGTGATGAGGCAATCCATGTAATTGTATATCGCACTCATGTGTATATCAGAAATGGATAGGGAACATTAAGATTAACCCTAGCTATATTTTTCATCTATTACGTGTTTTCCAACAGGTTGAGAGCAAAGGACAGGCATAATTTTGGTTGAAATTATTGGAGATTTGCCAATTTTTCTTTTTTTCTAGAAAGAAATATCAGTCCAAACTGGCATACCTATTGCATTGCACCAAATCTATTATGCCACATTTGCCTTATTGAGAAATTTAGCGCAAACTGTGCTATTTTGTCAGATCAAGGGACCGTTAGCAGAACCATTGTATCTTATCACCGTCTTCATTTCCCTAGTGCCTGCCTTTAACATTCCATCATTTTCAATTAAAACCTCTTTATTTCAGCTCATAGGTTTCCCACATTGTGCATTGTGGGAGCCCAGCAATGTTTGCTTTGAGATATATCACTGCATCTACGACACCCTGCTCTTAGCGTCACATTCTCAACTTAAAATGGACCCAATAAAATAGAATAAAGTGTACAAAAATATGAATATATGCAGACAAGAGGTGACCCCTCATGGCTACAGTGTGAGGCAGGAGACCTCTTTGTTCTTCCAATGAACTATACTGGCACGAATCCTAATGTAACCAGGGCAGTGGAGTCTGAGTCATGGGGTCGGAGTTGGGACAAAGTCAGAAAAAAGTTACTCTTACTTCAAAATGAAATAATTCATTATTGTTACTTCTAATCTACAATTATTGGTATTATGTAGTTATAAGTGGGTGTATAATCTGTTACATAGTTACTTTGATAGGAATTCATTCACTTGCTTTGTAATGAATTAGAGGATCTTGATCTTGGCCAATTATGAAGGAGTTGCCCTTCTGACTCTGAAGCCACTTTCATCATATGTCTGTTTCGGGCCACTCATACTATATATTGCTCATGGTGAGTGATAAGGATGGGGCCAACCAGCCATAAGAGCTCTCTCATATAGTTCACTACTTTGGCCCAGGGCACAGCTTTGTTTGGTGAATAATAGCAGGGTTGTTGAGTCGGAGTCCTGGCCAAATTTGAGTCAAGTTAGTGACTCTGTCTCCCAAATAAAATGGTTATTTTTAATGATATTATACAATTTTTAATTTTGTTTAATTAATTACATGTACAGTTTGTTACATATTTACTTTCATAGGAATTCAATTGTTTTTACAAATTAAAGGTTCTTTATTGCTTCTGACTAGCCACGGAGTCGGAGTTGGAGCAGGAGTCAGAGTTGGGCTGTAGAAAAACTAGACAAGTGGGAGTTGCCAATATACTGTATAGTGGCGCTTTGTTTTTGTACTGACATGAAATCACATTTTCACACCTTGGCGTTCCTTTATGGGAAACATGGTCACAGATCACATTTGGACCACTGCAACAAAATCAGACCTTTTTTGGGAAAGGTCTTCTGCAACTTGTCTAGAAAGCCTTCCTTATAATAGTGTGCATACACCACAAGCTGTCAATCACGTAAGAGTGCCCAGTGGACTCCTAAGCCCACAATATGCATTTTTATTTATTTTTTTTTATCAATCTACTCAACTTCTCCTTCTCTATATCTTGTGTCTGCAGATTACATTTTTAGGATGACTGTTTCCCTTGAAAAGTCTATTGTAGCTCCCCTAGTGGTAACAGCCATTGCCTCTTGCAGGATTTTAGGGAAGCAATTGGAATTTCACTCTCGCTCTGCCATCTCCAGACTGTATACCAATAATAGTCCTGTTCATTCCAATAACAATAGTATATATGGAATTGACATATAAATAATTCCTGTTATAACTGGAAAGCATACTGTAGGTTCATAATAATGCAACGAAATTGCATAGTATATAACAATAGTAACATAAGTGACACAGGTTCGCTCTATATGTTATGTAAGCCTATACTCTGCAGTGAATGACCCTTGAAGATGTTGTTACACTCAGCCATGGCATTCTTGAGAACATATAAAGACCAGACCTGTTCATTAATAATGCGTAAGCTTAGACCATGAAAGCCTGATACCTCGCAGGTTGTAGGAAATGATTTATCAGCAAATATTACATGACATGCTGATAGTTTTAGCTGCTTCCAGCTTTTGCTTAGTGTAGGCTGGAAATACACAGTGCAATATTGAGAGCCATCATGTGGAGATCTGGTTACAGCTACAGACCAGGGACGCTCACGTTGTAGACGGCAGCTTGGAGATTCACTGGGCATTTCAAATAAAAGCAAGGTCAAAGAGAAGCGAGCTCATGGCAGCGAACATGAGTGATCTTGTCAGGCCCCATCCGCTGTAAACACTTCCATTGCTTCAAATGACAGCGTTCGGCGTAGGGAAAAGTCTTCACATCCCCAGTTCAGATGACAGTGATGTCAACGCTTTTTGTAGACGATGATGTCACCGGAGCACAACCTCAAAATTTACTGCTATGCAGTCATAGTCCAGTGGTGCTCGGATAGGATTATGGATGTGGCAGGGGGACAACCCATAGAATGATCTCACTAGAGTATAATATAATTTATGTATCAGTCCTACATGAAACAATATTGCGCTGCCGTAACAGTACAGTCATGTAGGTGATTTTTTATTTTATTTTCCAATGTGGCTCACAATCCAATTTCTATGTCTCAGATATACACATGCTAAGATTTCTATGTTTTTCAGGGAAACTCCATACAATATACAAACTCCATAGAGATCCAAACCTGGAGTCCCAATACTGCAAAGCAACAGTGCTAACCACTGAGCCACTGTGTGTCAACTCCTCTACATACAGTATGGTAACCTGACTGCAGTCCCATAGAAATCCACAGGTTTATGCACCTTGGACTTTTTGCCTTCATTATTCTTATTATAATATATATATATATATATATATATATATATATATATATATATATATATATATATATATACACACACACACAGTATCTAAGTATGTACAGTAAGTACATACAGTAAATGCACATGTATACTGAACACATACCTGCAGTCCTGTAGAAAAGCACAGGTTTTATACACCCTATAGTTTGCTCTCATGCTTGCACTAGATACATGTTTGCTTCTAACTATCCTGACTATAATTATGTAACACATTGTAATATCCCAGCACATGCCAGATGACAAAGCACTGCTGCATCTGTTCTACACTATGTACCCATTCACTACACTGTAAATGACGCTGTATACATTTTATAGGCACTCTATCATGTCCATATAAATGTCCTACATTCCCAGATTTGACACCTGTCACTCTACCAAGCTCCTCTATCTCATGGTCTGGTCCTCTCGGATAGAAACCCTGCACTTTCTGCTCTGCCTACTGTATCAGTGGCATCTCTCCCTGGCAAATCTGGGGCACCTACTTATTGCTGTCTCTATGAAGGGTGCTGTGAACACATGTCAGTCATTTGTTATGCAGGATTCACACTTCCTTAGTGTTTGACATCTGAGCACATTGTAAAGAGATCACAAATACATTAGAGGATGTGTAGACCGGAGGAGACATCAGGCTAATATGTGATGGATCTTCTGGAGCCCAGGCATTCATCTCAGGCTCAATGAGGCGTGTGGGCTTACTATAAATACACTTAATGATGAGGACATGTTCACACACTGTAGTGTATCCTCCAACTGTAAGGAATAGGATGCTTTCAGCTGCTATGCGGTTAATAACCACTATAGGTAGTCCTATGTCCTTATCTGTATTACTTCTATAGGTAGTCCTGTATCCTTATATGTATTACCACTATAGGTAGACCTATGTCCTTATCTGTATTACCTCTATAGGTAGTCCTGTATCCTTATATGTATTACCACTATAGGTAGTCCTGTATATGTCCTGTATATGACCTATGTCCTTATCTGTATTACCTCTATAGGTAGTCCTGTATCCTTATATGTATTACCACTATAGGTAGTCCTGTATATGTCCTGTATATGTATTACCACTATAGGTAGACCTATGTCCTTATCTGTATTACCTCTATAGGTAGTCCTGTATCCTTATATGTATTACTTCTATAGGTAGTCCTGTATCCTTATATGTATTACCACTATAGGTAGACCTATGTCCTTATCTGTATTACCTCTATAGGTAGTCCTGTATCCTTATATGTATTACCACTATAGGTAGTCCTGTATCCTTATATGTATTACCACTATAGGTAGTCCTGTATCCTTATCTGTATTACTTCTATAGGTAGTCATGTATCCTTATGTGTATTATATAATATTATGCTATGTAAGGATACAATGTATTACAATATCCTTTAACCTCTTTACTATTAATACTGTTACTAATAATAACACAATATTACATAATATCACATCCTAAACTTATCCTAAGTCATTAGCAAAATGAAGGGAAAGCAATATACATGGCATAAGTGACAAACATAACTAAAACTCCATAGAGCTTACAGTCTGTCATGTGTACAAACACCTACATATACAAGTGACAGTTACATATATGCAAGTGATAAACATAGTCCACACAACTGTTACTACTTTGTAGTACTGAAGAGGTTCTGCAGCAGCTATAAGTTTAACCAGACTTATATTAATATGACCTACCTTCAGGGTTGGCACTGATGAAGACCCGGACGCTTTTCCCCGTTGGCACAAGGTGTGGGGGCATTGCAGAGAGGTTCCCAGAAAAAGCAGCTCTCCTAATAGCAGAGTCCCGGGGGCAAGGTGCCCTACTGCTCGCTCCAGACGGCCACATGGCATCTGCTTCACTGACACATGCCAGGGGCAAGAAGTGAAGTAGGCAAGTCACTGCTGGGCAACTTCTTACCCACTGGCACCCACATCTAAATGGTTAATCACCAGCATAGAGGGAAGGGCCATGTCAACTATTGCAAAAAGACACCACAGTGAAGGGTTACCTCCAGGATTGCCGGCATGACAGGAAGCAGTTATGGGTGCCCCATGTACTCAGAGTGCCAGGCTGACAGTGCCAGCAGCTGAGGGGATCTTGTCCTCTTGCAGTCAGGATCGGCAGCTATTGCTACTGCTGCTGCTGGGGAACATGTGACTTGGGAGAATCTTCACTCCCTGATCTCCCTCCTTCCCCTGCCCAGCTACAAGGCAGAGAGGAGGGGCAGCATGGCTTCAGAGACCACTGGCATCCACCGCGGGCTGCTTAAACTGGGCACAGATCTGTGCAATACAGACAGAGACCAAACCACGTAACTCCTGCACTGACAGATAGCAATCCATATACCCCTGGTCATAGGCAGCTGTGTGCAATACAATGCAGACAGAAGGACCAAACCATCATGCACCCAGCACTGACAGATAACATTCTTCATACCCCTGGTCATTGTGTAATGCAATACAGAGAGACCAAACCATACAACTCCTGCACCCAGCACTGACAGATAACAATCCCCAAAATCTCATAATGTTCCCTGGTCATAGCTCTGTGCATAACATTTCTGACTGAGCAACCAAATCCTGCAACTATTCACCCAGGATTGACAGATAATCCCCAAAACCTCATAGTGTTCCCTGTGCATGACTTTGCAGACAGAGGGATCAAATCCTGCAACTAATGCACCCAGCATTGACAGATAATTTATATAACAGTGTTCCCTGGCCATAGTTCTGTGTACAAAGCGTGTAGCTCCTGCACCCCCCAGCACTGATGGATAACAATCTATGTACCTCATAGTGCCCCCTGGCCACAGCTTTATGAACAATACTGTAAAGAGAGGGACCACATCCTGCAACCACTGCACCCAGCACTGATAGATTACAATCTATATACCTCATAGTGTTCCCTGATCATAGCTCTGTGCACTATATTGCAGACAGAGGGACCAAGTCCTGCAACTAGGGCACCCAGGATTGACAGATAACAATCCCCAAAACCTCACAATGTTCCCTAGTCATAGTTCTGTGCATGACATTGCAAAGAGAGGCACAAAATACTGCAACTGGTGCACTGACAGATAATCTCTATTCCTCATGCACCTACATATACAATATGTTTTTAAGTCCTTACACTACATGGGATAAATATAGGATATATGGCTAATATATAGAATATAATCCAATAATAATAATAAACACACTATACTAGACTAGGTTCACATCTGCATTAGCGTCTCTCTTGTAGACTACTCTGCAGATTCCATCTAAAGTAGGCGGAGAGATAAATCCTGCACGAATAGTCTATGGGGTCAGCGGACTATGGGGTCAGCGATTTTCAGCGGGCAGACTCTCCATTGTCCGGGTCCAATGCGTACCTGAACAACAGTAAGTTCAACGCTCATGTGAACCTAGCATCACCCTCTATTTTCCTGAATATATATGCAGTAACATTTTTTTTGTTATTTTTGTTGTTATTTTTATATTTAAATTAATAGATCATTTTTATGTGTAGTCCGTGTTATTTTGATAGACTAGATAGTATTGCACTGTATATGAAGCTGCTACTCTATAAAGTCACTTTTCAACCAGATAGTAGTAGGTTAACTCAGAACAGTCCATCCATCTTGGCACAGAGTGGTTCAGGTACCATGGGGTTTGTTTTTTGCCTTATATAGCTGTTTGTGATCTAACATGTGACCAATCAGCTGAGTGCTGCTTGGACATGTGACCTAGTACCCCTTTGCCTCACTTAAAAAATGCTAAGAAACCTGGTACTGGGTATTTTGCAGGGCTTTTTCATGGTAGAAAAGAAGCAAAAGTGATCCAAGACAAGCTGAGATGATCCAGTACCAGTCTATACAATGTAAAATAATGACTAAGAATTTGCTCTGCCGGCTCCTTACAAGGGGTGTTCCTGTAACTTTTTTAACCTTTATGCGCTAGTTCACACAGAGTTTTTTGGCAGCGGATTTTGATGCAGAATCCGCCTCAAAATCCGCTGACAAAAACGGCTCCCAATGGGAGACGCTCGCTTCTTTTTTCCACTAGCTAGTAGTGGAAAAAAGAAGCAACATGCCCCTTCTTCCCGCGGATTCCTGTCGGCTGACTCAGTCACAGCGTCCGTGGCACGAGACTCCCTCCCGTTTAGGCTCATTCATTTGGGCCTAATCCAGAGCGGAATGCTGCGACGGGATGCCGATGCAATGATTCGATATTCTGTCGCAGTTAGCTGCGTGGTATGTTCACCTGCGGAATCCATTTTCTGCCGTGTGAACATACCCTATGGAGGCTTAAAATAATAAATAGTGCTTACTTACCTGTCCATGTGGCCAGGGACATAGTGGAGAGTCTCCATCTTGTGTCTGATGCTGAGTTCAAATGGAGCTTCAGACACCGATTGGAACAGTAAACAATGGTGTGAAGCCGGACAGAGACTTTCTGCTGGATCTCCGGCCAAATGGACAGGTCATTATGCACTGTTTATCATTTGAAGCCTTTCTAGGGGTGAAAAAAATAACTGGAACAATTGTTTAAGTCTTTGACTTAGCTATGTCCTGGGAGTTGTGATGGTGCGAAAAGGGAACTCCATTTTGACTTTTGCTACAAAATATTTATTTATGACAATGGTTAAAGAGTTATAGTATACTTTTATCTAAATATTGACATTTTGAGACCATTTTTTTTGCAAGTCAGTAAATTATATTATATTTTATTAAAATGAATATAACTCCTTTAGGCTAAGGCCCCACGTTGCAAAAACGCAGCTTTTTTTTTTTTTTTTGCAGAGTTTGTTGCGGTTTCTTGTGCCAAAGCCAGTGGTAGATTTAACAAAAATTAAAAGTATAAGGGCTTCCTCTATGTTCCCCATTCCTTTTGTAGCCATTTTTGGCTTTGGCTCAAAAAAACGCTACAAAATCTGCAACAAAAAAAGCTGTGTTTCCGCAACGTGGGGCCTTAGCCTAAATGGGGTTTTCCAGGCACAAAGGTATAACTGTATAAAATATAGAACTATATTTACATTTGTAGACAATTACAAATTAAACATTGTTTTGCAAATAAAAAGGATTAAAAATTTGGAAGAAAGTTGAAAATTTTCTCCAGCCATCTTAGTGGTGACTTTGTCTTTTGTCTTGAGTGGTTGGCAAAGGCACTTCCATGAATGTAGGAACTGGTCAGACACCCAGCCATGATTTCCTTACTGTGGCCGGGTCATCTTCTCAGACATCTGCCTAATAACCTGTCCACAATAAGACATCATGGCTGAGGTTCTGACAAGTGTCAGGCCCTACAGAGTTCCTTCCTTCATGGTTGAATCCATTGGCAAATGATGAGGACACCACTAAGGTGGTTAGAGAAAATGTCTAAAATCTGCAAAGTTTTTCTATTAACTATTAATTGTCTGCAAATTTAAATATGGTTATGTTTCTGGGAAAACCCCTTTAAGGGAGATTAATGTACCTTTAAGTTTATTTTGCTATATTATATCATTGCTGAGATTCATGATTGATCTTGCAATATATAGTCTGCTTACACTGCACGGCCATGTCCCACAGATGGCATAGTTTACGCTACGTCTGTGTTCTATAAATGCCATCGCAGTGCCAAGTGCGATTTCTAGTGCTCTTAAAATATGCAAGGGTGATCCATTATCCACGGTGTATAATGCTTTTGCTGCCTAATGATTCAAAACATAAATAAATTATTGTACTTACGCTATGCTGCTCGCTTGCCCAGTATGCGGTGGGGCATCCTGGTGAGAATGGCCCAAATAAAAAATTTAGTAGCTGCCTGGGTGCCTGGCAATGCTCCTTTATAATTATAATCTGTAAATCTCTCTCTATGCGTTTAAAGAACTCAAGAAGAAGGCGTAGTACAAAGATCGGGCTAAAAGGCTGCACCCTGTAGACAAAACACTTTCTTTTATTTTGCTGCCAAGAGAGAAAGAAGTGTCTGTGGTCACAGCTAGAGGCGACATTAATGTGAGCCGTGGACCTTTACAGTCTGTGCATTATATATAAACCTCCCAGAGAGAGCGGCTTAGAATGGGCAGGAAATGCAAGCCCCCGGTAGGAAGCAAAGCATTCAGGATACAAGATAAGGGATTTTTATTTATGGGAGTTCAATTATTTCCAGAACCGACTATGTCTGACTTAAAGGAACGATGAACGTAAAGTCTATATTCTTCATGTTGTTTCACGTTATCAGTCAGCTCGGGCTGTGCTACGTGTCACTGTAATGGGACTCAATGGGATTTCTCACAACAAGTCTTAAAAAAACCTTGCCCGCAGGATCAATATTCAGTATCAAACTGCAGTCTGTTGACCCACTGGAGGAAATCATTCTCAAGGTCCACCCCCATCTATACAAAGCATGTACCCAGTCACTTTTAATTGTGCAATAACCCAAAATATCCCCTGACAAGACAAGAACGATAAGGAATGGATGTTCCTCAGGATCGTCCGTTCATGATCTTTGACTGGGGGGCCATGTACGTGTTCTTTAATACCATACAATTTGCTATTGTAGGCAGTACAATGCCAATAATCTACCAATATCTATCATTTTTAATTTTACAAAAACACTGTGGTCACAAGAAAAAAAAGCATTTGCCAGATGGTTGATTATACGTGTACATAGGGCAGTTATTGGAAAGATGAGCGAGTAGAGATGAGCGAGTAGAGATGAGCGAGTAGTATTCGATTGAGTAGGTATTCGAAAGAATACTCATACTTGATCGAATACTATCGCTATTCGCAGTAAAGATTCAATTCAGAACCAGCGCTGATTTGCCGAATGCTATAGCATTCGGCAAATCAACGCTGGTTCTGCAGAAGGCTCGCCCTTGCTAGTTGGGAGAGCTGGCAGCTTGCGTTTATGCGGGAGCTGACTTTTTCTCATAGGAATGCATTGACCAGCGTTGATTGGCCGAATGCTATACAGTGTACAGCATTCGGCCAATTAACACTGGTTCTGTCGGAAGCTCGTCTGTGAGGAGGCGGAGTCTAAGATCAGACCACAGCAGTCTCCATTGTGGTCCGATCTTAGACTCCGCCTCCTCACAAACGAGCCTCCAGCAGAACCAGCGTTGATTGGCCGAAGGCTGTACACTGTATAGCATTCGGCCATTGAATGCTGGTTCTGCAGGAGGAGTAAGTTCACATTAGCGCTTGACTCCTGTCCAGAAGGAGTCCGCAGGAGGACCCCCCCAACGGAATATCAGTGCAACTGCAAGCGCTGTACAGTTAAAGTGCACGGACCCGTTATAGTCTATGGGGTCCGTGCACTTTAACTGCACAGCGCTCCTCTTAAACACTCTCTCCTCCTGCTACTCATGGACTTGGTGACTCTCCTTTAGTCGAATAGTGGTTTCCCCTGAAATGAGCATTTTTCCCATAGACTGTAATGGGATTCGAATAATTCACTACTCGCTCATCTCTAGTAATGAACATTTCTAGGTTGATTCCAAAATCTAGTGGGAATGTCTTCTGCTGGACCATAGCCCATTACTGTGTCAGAACCTTGACCCACTCATCTGGTACTTTAGTGCATTAGTCAGACCCTGTCACTATGTTACCTTACCTTCTTCTGGTACTAAGAACCTCCAAGAGTATTAATGTACATACAGTATATGTAAATGACAGCGACAGCTTTTACTTTGCAAGATTTTACCCATAAGACGCATCTCCCAGAGCGGTCAAAAGTTGATGAGTTCTCTTCATAAACTGCTATCTTCTGCATAAGTTGTTGTAGTGTCCTGCTTATACGTTGTTGAGTTGTCATAAGTTGTTTCACTACCTTAGTTGCACTGAACTGTAGCTCTCCTTTTCAGAAGTTTTTGGGCTACCCTATTCGTAAGTTGTTGGGTTGTTCTCTGCATAATTTTTGAGTTGTCTTGTACATAAGTTGTTGAGTTTCCCTTCTTATAAGTTGTTGGATTGTCCTCTTCGTTAGTTGAGTTGTCTTATACGCACAGTCTAGTGTCGACTCTTTAAGAAATTGTTGGGTTGTGCTTTATATAAGTGGCTGAGTATAATCTAGGTTTTTGAATTGCATGAAGTACCAATCATAAAAGGGTCATCTAGGATAATCTTTTTTTTTTGGCAAGGAGGCTGCGGAAAGTAAATTTACATTTGTAAATTCCACCAATTTTATTTTGTAACATTGCTTATAATTAGAGAAGCGAGTAGTATTCGATCAAGTAGGTATTCGATCGAATACTACGGTATTTGAAATACTTGTACTCGATCGAATACTACTCGCTATTCGAATGGAAAAATTTGATGCAGAACTAGCGTTGATTAGCCGAATGCTATACAGTCGGCCAATCAACGCTAGTTCTTCTCCTACCTTTAGAAGTCTTCTCTGCGTAGCGTCCTTGCGGTGTCTTCCGGCTCTGAATTCACTCTGCCAGGCATTGGACCTGGGCAGAGGCGTCTGCGCATGCCCGCGCTACAAGAAAATGGCCGCTTTGACTGTAATCGGCCATTTTCTTGTAGTGCGGACATGCGCAGTTGGCTCTGCCCAGGCCCGGTGCCTGGCAGAGTGAATTCAGAGCCGGAAGACACCGCGGGGACGCTGAACGGAGAAGACTTCTCGGAGGATCCAGCCCGTGGACCTCACTCGTGGACTTGGTAAGTATAATTTGATTGCATATTGCCTAAACGGGCATATTCCCCCCATAGACTATAATAGGATTCGATATTCGATTCGAGTAGTCGAATATTGAGCGGCTACTTGAAACGAATATCGAACCTCGAACATTTTACTGTTCACTCATCTCTACTCATAACCCTTTCATTCTAGATTTCACAGACTATTATAGACTGCATCCTCGAAGCTCTGAGCCGAAATGGTTAATTTTGCTGATATTTGTTTACCCTGTAATGATAACAAAAATTGCCGCTCTACGCCCACTGTCCCCAAGAGGCAGCCATAAAACACTTTTTCATCACCGATCGATACTTTCATTATAATGTCTCCACCAGCAGATTGTGCGCCCGATATTACACATTAATTACATTTATAAGGATGCATCTGGGAGTGAGCTCATACTGTACTGCCGGATCACACCAGAGTGACATCATGACGTGACACAAGTAGATTTTTTTCTCCTTCTCTTGGCAGATTACAGGACATGGCTTGCTTTCCTCTGGGTAAATGCCACAGCGCTATTCTCCAAATGACTGTCTCTGAGTTAAGGTTTAATTATCAAATGGAGCAGAATTGATTGAATTGGAGTGGCTGGGCTGAAGTGAATGCAGATGAATCAAAGACTCGGTTTGATGCCAATTAATCCCTTGGGGTAAGGACATTAGTTATAAAGCAGACCTTCATTTTGCCATTTCTCGGATGTATTTATTGCGCAGGAAGAGGAATGTCAATATCTTTTGTCAGAAACGCCATTTAACAACGTAGAACTGACTGTGCTAATAATCGGGACTTGTGTACTTTGCATTTTTGTAAATCAGGGTTCTTAGGAAGTAGAATAAAGTAATATATGGTAATAGTCAATAAATGGGATTGCTTGTGAAATATAGTCCTTTTACTTTACAGTTCAATTCATTTGCTTTTTCTTTAAAGTGAGCGGAGAACTAAGGAATGGACGTTGCAAGCATTTCCTGAATTACTTTGCCTGATGTAGACGCTGTAAAGCTGCCATATAGCTGCACATATATAGTCACAATGCATATGCAGAGATTGTGGCCTAATAGGATACATGCACACAGGAATGTGCCCTCTATTGGTCTGCAAAAAACGGAAATGGCATCCATGTGCCTTCCATATTCTCCACGCACACAGGCAACCCCTTCAGCTCCATAACTTCCCGCTGCAAAGGAATTTACTGGTAATATTATGTCAATAACCAATTTTAAAGATAAACTTTTAGGTCAGGGCGTTTTATTGTCACCATATAGTGGATGAGATTCTAATAAATCCCATCCCCACTGTGCAGAAAAATGCAAGCTGCAGATATGTTGCAGTTTCCAAAACTGCCACGTATACCTACACAGTATTATGCCGCATAGTGGCCCCTACACACACTATTATTCCCCATAGTAACCCCTGCACACAGTATGATGCCACATAGTGCCCCCTGCACACAGTATTATGTCCCTTAGTGTCCCCTGCACACAGTATTATGTCCCTTAGTGTCCCCTGCACACAGTATTATGTCCCTTAGTGTCCCCTGCACACAGTATTATGTCCCTTAGTGTCCCCTGCACACAGTATTACGTCCCTTAGTGGCCCCTGCACACAGTATTATCCCCCATAGTGGCCCCTGCACACAGTATTATGCCCCATAGTGGCCCCTACACACACTATTATGCCCCATAGTAACCCCTGCACACAGTATAATGCCCCATAGTGGCCCCTGCACACAGTATTATTCCCCATAGTGGCCCTTTCATACAGTATTATGCCCCATAGTGGCCTCTACACACACTATTATGCCCCATAGTAACCCCTGCACACAGTATAATGCCCCATAGTGGCCCCTGCACAGTATTATTCACCATAGTGGTGCTTGCATACAGTATTATCCCCAATTGTGGTCCACCCATGAACAATGATTGGATACCCAGGGGAAAATACAAACATAAAAAAGAATGTTACTTACCTCTCCTGGGCTCCAGCGCACTCCCCGCTGAGCTCGATCATCTTCAATGATGGATGGGACATCTCGTGAGCCTGGCTTGCGTCACAATGCATAAGAACGCAAGCCCCGGCCCATGTGACATTTAGGAAGCCACCAAGTAGGCCCACAGCCTTCTGGAGCACAGTAGAGGTAAGTAATAGTGTTTTTTTTTAATGTTCCATCACCTCTCCTAGCCCTCCAATCATTATACTCGGGGATCTGAAAAGACCCCCTGAGTATAATGATAGCAGTGTTTGTGGGGTTCATGGGCCCATGTCCTTACTTACCAATCTCCAGGGCCCCCTGATGTCTTGGGCCGTGTGGAAGCTGTTACTGCTGCTACCCTGGCAGTTACACTCCTGATTCTCAAGCAGGCTCGGACTGGCCCACCGGTGTACCGGGGAATCCCCCGGTGGGCCCCCGAGCCCTGACTTAAAGTTTTGATTTTTACCAATGCAGATGCATTGGTCGGGGCCCGATCGGGATGGCCTGGGGCCCCAACCGGGCACCTGGCCAATGCATCTGCCTCCACACACAGGGGCCCCCATTAGCTGATGCTGAAGAAGTACACATCGGAGGACAACGTGTCTTTCTTCAGCATCAGCTAATGGCTTCTCCCTTCACTTACCTGCAGCTGCTGTCCTGTGAGATCTCCCCTGCTGCACGCACGCACGCACTTCCCCCCCTCCCCCCTCCTCCTCACACTGAGTCCTGTTACATCGCAGCGTGTGGGGAGGACAGGGAGCCGACTGCTGCTGGAATAGGTGAGTAAACTCTTTGTAAAATCTGTATGTTTAATATGTATATATGTACATTTGTGTAAAGTATGTGTCTTGTATACTGTGTGAGTACTGTATGTTTGTATACAGGTATGTGTGAGTATATACTGTATGCTATAATAATGTGTATGTATATATGTGTGTGTGTATATATAGTATTCATACAAGTATATATATGACTTATATGGTATATGAATGTATATAAATGTATATGTGCTATAGTATTGTATGTGTATATTGTATTGTATATGTGTGAGTATATATGGTATATGTTTAAGGCCTGGTTCACATCTGCGTTCGGTGATCTGTTTGGGGAGTCTGCATGGGAACCCCCTCCCCCTTCCCCCCGAACGGATTACCAAACGCATTAGCAAGCGGTGTGCAGTGAAAGTACGCGGACCGCATAGACTATAATGGGGTCCGTGTGCTTTCCACGCAGTGTCCGCATGAGTCATGTGGACAGGAAAGTAGATTGTAAAGTACTTTTCTGTTCGCATGTTGTATGCGGACACCGCACGGAAAGCACATGGACCCCATTATAGTCTATGTGTGCTTTCACTGCATACCACTTGCTAATGCGTTCGGTAGTCTGTTTGGGAGGGTCCCCATGCGGACTCCCCGAATGGATTACTGAACGCAGATGTGAACCAGGCCTGAGTGTGTAGGTATATAGTGAGTGCAATCCCATCCACACATTGCAGAAAAACACACACGGCGAACACACTGCAATTTCCAAAACTGTTGCGGTTTTGGAAATTACAGCATGTCACTTATATCTACAGAAACACCTGCAGTTTCACTATAGGTATAAGGCTAAGTTCACACGGGGTTTTTTGGTCCGGAACCTGAGGCAGAGGCCGCCTCAGGTTCCGGACCAAAAATCGGGTAGCCGCGACTGGATGCACCGGCATCCAGTCACGCACTCTGCTCCAGATTAGGCCCAATAAATGGGCCTAGATGGGAGGAGAGAGTGTCTTCAGGCTGAATCGCGAGGCGAAACGACCTGAAGAATGAGCACCACGCTTCTTTTTCTGGGAGCTGGAACAAACCGGCTCCCGGAAAAAAAAGAACTGACCGGCTCCCTTTGATTTCAATGGGAGCCATCTTTTTGGTCAGGATTTTGAGGCAGATACGGCCTCAAAATCCTGACCAAAAATCCCTGCGTGAACTTACCCTAAAGGAAACAAAGTCCTCAGAGGAAACCTCTGCGGAGTTTCTGCAATAAGCGCTGCAGGAAAAACTGATGTGTTGCCGCCGGGGTTTTTCCCGCAGCGCTTTTTGCTTTGTCTTGCTACATGGGGCTTTAGGCTGACGCGAGGTTCACACTAGCGTTCGGCAGTCCGTTCTCAGCTTTCCGTCTTCTGCATGTAGAAGACAGAAAGCTGTCAGACCGGGTGCGGCGGTGTGCGTTTTATGCTCTCCGCCGCAAAACCGTTTAACCGCTAAGGACAGATGAGTATTCTTTTTTTATTTATTTGTTTTTTTATTTTACACCTCCCTCCCACCACATGAGTTGCTCCAATTCCTGGACAACCACTTTAAAGGATTTATCCATCTTTCTAATATTGATGGTCTGTCCTTAGGATAGGCCATCAATATTACATCTGCGATGATACAACAGCCAGGACCTCTGCAGATCAGCTTTTCCAGGACACTTCAGCTAGGGGTAATGGTAACATTTCTAGGAGCCATGCTGTTCACTTGCCATAAAGGCTGTAGCAGTAGGTATATGTAGTGCGCATGGTATAGTGCGTGAGTAGCATGGCTCCCAACATGTTATTACCTTTAACCGCCCTGTCTCGGTACCGCTGATCTGTAGGGTCCTGGCGGTGGGCCTCTAGAAACAATTCCACTGGTGGGCCCTAGACATCCCAGTCCGACCCTGTCCTCAAGAGTCCGTTTGCAGCCTCTCCGTGAATCAGCTTTTTTGCACGGACACAAAGTCCTGCATGTCCGACTTTGTGTCCATCCAAAAAAGCCGATTTACCGTGGAGAGGCTGCAAACAGACACCTTCGGATTGCTTTAAAAACCCATTGAAGTGAATGAGCTTTAAATGGACTATTTGCAAACCGTTTGAGATCTGTTTTTCTGCAATTTCGGTGGATTCATGACTGACGGACACCAGGCGCAACTGTGAATGCCCCCTTAGAGGACAATGACAAAATATCATTGGGAGACGCATTACAGTCCCTTTTATCTTTTAGGCTTGGAAGTTTCCATAATATATACAAGGGGTAAATTTATTCTTTGATAATATTCACAAAAAATAGTGCCATAAAGCAGTCACAAATCAGTTTTTGCAGTAGCCTGTAGTCGCTGTAGATGGGGGATTGAAGGGTCATCACCCACGTCATATCATTTACACCAAAACATGACGTGACATCGGAATCTACCAAAACCCCAAGGCAAAGGTTTGCACCCCGGCACAAAGCAGCCAGGTGTTCCGATTACTACCCTTCCCTTAAGTCTAGATTTGTCTTACAGCTCTCGGTTCTAGTTTTTTACTTTGTATGAATAAAATGACTGTATGTCTTTTATATAAAGAGGGTATGAAAAGAGAACGAAACACTGAATTCTACTTTGAGTCAAGGTTTCAAGAAGATGATTTATAGTCATACAGGCACTTTGTCAGAATAGGATAAACAGTTACACAGTAAAGAATAAAGGAAGAGCTCTTCGCTTTTTGTATATAGAAAATGTTGCAAAAAAAAAAAATCTATGTTTTCCTTTCATTCTTCTGAGAGACATGGAGCAATCTTGTTTCCTCTGCTTCAGTTTCTTCCTACCGCAGCTTCTTCTGAGTGATGTTTTTGCTTTTGGTCTGTAAAATCATTTATTCACAGGCATTTACTGAATCAAAGAAAACAACATCAAAATCAGTGTTTAGAAAACACATCGAGAATACGGAATGGACCTGTTCTGTCTGCAGGCAAACAATACAAGATGGTTTCCTTCCCATACTAGCAGGGGCAGACACAGACAGCAGAGGGTCTTGTGTAAGAACAGAATATGGTCCTCTACCTCCTGACGTCTCCTGCATATAGCACAGTGATAGTGATTGTAATATACTGTATTATTTTATTATTATTTTTTATAGCATTTAGAATGGTGCAGGGGTTAAAGGGGTTATCTGGGAAGAATTTTTTTTTATAAAGTTGTGTTAGTGCTAGTGATGGGTTAATAAGTACACCCATATACCTTTAGCAGTGTTTGGAGTGATTTCTGGGTGTCTCTGGTTGCTACTGCATCCTCTGCCTTTGTGTACTTAGTGTTAGCTTTCTGCTGTTCAACTTCCTGTGTGGCTTCTATGCTAGTTCCCTCTCACTCACCCCCCCACTCTCTCACTCCTACACTCCCCCTCCCCGTCTCACTAACCAAGCGATCCTGCTCTTTACTAACTCTCCCTCCTGTGTCTCTCTTTAGCCTAGCGATCCCACCTATTACTAGCCCTCCCACCCTCTCCTGTCACTCTTTAGCCTAGCAATACTGCCCATTACTAGCCCCTCCCACCCTCAGCTGTGTCTCTTTAGCCTAGCAATCTGACCTATTAATAGCCCCTCCCACCCTCCCCCTGTCTCCCTAGCTAACCTAATCCACCCACTAATGGAAGACAGATAGAGGGGAGGAGCCGTCTGGCACAGGAAGGCTTGGTAAGTATTGACGGGGATAGGGGAGAGGGAAGAGTAATGGTGACGTTCCATTTTGGAAGTGGTGAAATGGAAAGTGTCCCTGGAGCGGTCACATGACTGCTTCAGGGATATGGGTAATTATAGATATTTCTTTAATTGAAGTAAATTAGAAGTTAGGCAGGGAAAGGGTTTAGTTTAGGGGTTAATATTTAGTCTATCCTGGACAACCACTTTAATAATGATATTTCTGACATACTCCTGGTGGTTGAGAGTGGTCTAGCAGATAAAGAAGTTGTCTAACTCCTGTTAATCAATGGCCTATCTTCAGGATAGGTCATCTGTTTGGGATTGTTGGGGTTTACTTGGGATCCCCAAAATGCAGCTATTTGAAGGGTTCACAGCTTGTATACTACATATACAGCTTGTAACACTCTCATCTCTTGCCTGTTTACATTGCACATCATCTATTTAATTGCTTCCTTGCCACTACAACCTTGTTCTATTTGCTTCTACGGGACAAGGCATTGACTAACTAACTGTGGGTGCATTATTTCATGTGCAATAGTAGTGCAATTCCTTCTGGTGTCCCATCACAAGTGTCAGCTCTTTGAATAGCAGTGCTATGGAGAGGGGAGTGGGAGGAGATGGATACCGGTGATAACTGCTAATATCAAACACTGTATTTCAACAGGACTAGGACCATGTTACCTAGTAACTAGTGATCATTCACTGCTACTGTCTTTACAGTACCCCAGTGCAAGGACGAAAATGCAAATGACATGGCCTGGGTTTTTAACCCCTTAACGACTAATGATGGACATGTAAACCATTGGTCATGAGGGATTGCATGGAGAGGGCTCAGACAATGAAAACTATCCATATAAGGCTGGTGCCAACTGTATAATACAGCCAGCACCCACCGCTCACAGCTACAGTTTGTTCTGGAATTGATCACGGTTATTAGCCCTTTAGATGCCCCAGTCAAATATGACTTCAGCATCTAAACAGGCCATGGGTGTCGCCATATTGGAATCATTGCCACATCCCCAGAGTGTCAAAAGTGGTGGTAATCAATTGGATCCCTATTGAAGGCTTCCAGGCCTGTCATTGCAAAGCTTCTATTACATGCTGCCATGTGGTGCAATATATTGCCATATGTGTTAGCATTGTAGTATTGCAGTACATTGTATGGCTGATCAAAAATAAACACTTGCTTCAGCCAAAATTTCTCAAATTTGTGTCAGAATATGGCAATGTGAAAGAAAAATGCATATGGAAAAGTTTTAATTTTTTAAAAGGCATTAAAACATGAAAAATACTTTATACATTTGGTATCACTGTGACCGTACTGATCCGAAGAATATAGGTAACATTTCTGTGGTGACCTCCATGCGGAAGAACAAATCCCACCCCATGTATGGGACCTTGATGAGACTTGGCAGCACTGTAAGTGACCGTCTGCTTCCCCCCAAGTGTGAGAAGAAGCGCTATCGCAAGTCCTTCATTCCAACAGCGACCAGGCTGTATAATCTACATCAGACCAAACGAAGATCACTCCGCACAGAGAACTAATGATTATGGTTATGAAGTCTTCCTTCTTTCTTCTTCTGTTCCTTAGCTGCTATGGACTCCTAGTATATCTTCTCTTCTCAGTATATGTGTGTCCTGTAATTTATTACTGTATATTATCCTGTATCTGTATTACTATGCTGCTGTAACATGCTGAAATTTCCCCAATGTGGGACTATTAAAGGATTATCTTATCTTATCTTATTTTTACAGCACAGAGAATGGTATAAAAAGTAAACCAATAAGAAATTTGTAACAAATAGTTTTTTTCCAATTCTACCCCATTGTGATCTTCCCAGGAAATTGCAGAGAATATTAAATTATAACATCATGATTTAAAGTATAATTTGTTCCATAAAAAAATAAGTCACCATAAAATAAAAAGAGTTATGACTCTTGGAATCTGGGGAGGAAAAACAGAAGAGTGAAAATGAAAAATGTCCCGATCTTTCATATCTTTAGCACAGCATTAGAGACTAGTGGCTGTCACTAGCCATCTCTTCCAACTCCATTCCTACGGCATTGCTAGTCATAGAGTTGGATACATTCAGGTTCAGATGCGTGATAATACCCTAAGTGTATGGGGGCAGTGATGGGGGCCATTAGCCCATATGGGAGCAGTGATGGAAGCCAAGATTCCATAGGGGGGCATTAAATTGTGTGGGACATTAGGGGGGATTATTAAAGGGTTTTTCCACCTTTCTGATATTGGTGACTTATCAGATGTACAATGTGTAGTGGTGGGTTTAGGTACTGCGGCAGTGCACATTGTACAGCTGGTGAACAGTAGGGCTCCCACCATGTTAACATTACCAGTAGCCATGCTATCTCAGAACAGCTGATCTGCGTAGTCCTGAGCCTGATCCACAGTGATGTAAGGGGGCATTCACACTTTTGTCAGTGTCCACCCTCCAGGCCTTTGTCCTATTCTCCGGGAAAACTGGATCAGGGACGGCTTCCCGGCGGTCAGTTTTAAAACCCATTCATTTGAATGGGTTTTTAAAGCAAACCGCTGGTGTTTGTATACAGCTTCTCTCGAAGAAACTGCTTTTTATCCCAAGCACATAAAGTTCTGCATGTCCGACTTTGTGTCCATGCAAAAAAAAACGGTTTCCCCGCGGAGAGGCTGCATACAGACACCGATGGTTTACTTTAAAAACCCATTCAAATGAATGGGTATTAAAACTGACCGCCGGGAAGTCGTCCCCTGTCCAGTTTTCCTGGAGAATAGGATGGAAACCCGGTGGGCGGACACTGGCACAATTGTGAACGCCCCCTAATATTGATGGCCTCTCCTAATTTATTTCAGGAGGGCAGGGAACACTGTGAGGGGCTCCAAAAATTGTGTGTTGTGTTAAATGGGGTGTGGTCTAAATAGTTTTTCTGCTGTCACTCCTTCACCACTGCATGCGCCCTCCTCCCCCTCATTACCAGCAGATCTCTCCCCCAGACTCCCAAGGAAGTTGCACTCACGAGTGCTTACAATCCTTCAACAACTTGTATAGACAGTTAAAGACTTTCTTAAGGTCTCCTGTTGTATTGTATATCATATATCTCATATTGTACACTATGTAAAGCCCTGCATATTATATTTTTTATGTTCTTAAGTTCTTTCTAGGAACAGCGCCACCCTGTCTGTGGGTTATGTCTGGTACTGCAGCTTAGCCTAATTCATATAAATGAAATGAGCTGAACTACCATAGACGTCTTGGTAAACCGAAGCAAACTCATTTCTTTAATCCTGTGCAACACTTTTAACTATGGAACAACACTTTTTTTCATTTCTTATAGAGGTTGAATCCTTTCCCTATAAACATTACCCGGCCAAGAGGTAACCAAATAATGTGATATATCTGGCAGATGATTATTGATTGTTTGAGGGAAACCTGAAAGCAGCTCAGCGGTTCACAACTAATCTGCCGCAGCTCCTTGTGGTGATTTCTGCTCCCGTTCCTCCTTCCAGAATTCTACTGGCCAAGTTGACGAGCAATTTTCATTATTTCATCTGTCAGTTCACTGGACTGATACAAGATAGGATTATTTGCAAGTACTGAATGCTCCTCTTAATTCTTATTTGAGACTTGTATCCTATGTCTTCTTTTTAATATCTTTTTATATTGCTTTTAGTCTTGGTTATCTTATTTAGCTACGGTTTCTGGTTACCTCACTTTCTACCTGTTCCTTTATTTGAGGAAAATATTAAAGGGGTTGTGCAGTGGATAAAAACATTTAGGCAAGGATAAGCACTCAAAGGGCTCATGCACACAGCGTTAACGCGAGCATATTTTAGCATAATACATGTGTATAGAATACACATGTAAAAATAACACTCCCATTTACTTCAATGAAATGCGCCAAAAAAGGCGTCACGGGATCACACAGGAATTTTTGGACCGTATTTTGAAGCCACCTCATAATCCGGTCCAAAAAACCTCTCTCGCGGCTAGCCGCACCTGGATGCCAGTGCAGTGCACACAGAGTTTTTCGGCATCCAGTTGTGGCATACCACTCTGGATTAGGCCCAAATGAATGGGCCTAGTCGGGAAGGAGTCTCATGTCGCGGATTCCACGGCTGAATTAGCTTCGGAGTCTGCGTCAAGAAAGGGCATGTCACTTCTTTTTTCCAGGAGCAGAACCGATTGAATTCAATGGGAGGCGGTTTTTTGAGTCAGATTCTGAGACAAATTCCACGTCAAAATCTGGACCAAAAAACCCTGTGTGAACCTGTCTTTACTATTATACATGCCACCCTTGAGCTTTTCATAGTCCTGCGGGGAGGGGCTTGGTCTCCTCTTCTGATCCTCAGACACTTAATCATGTGATGGACTCTGTTGTACTCTGAAGACAAGCAACAGGAAGACAGCAGGGTTAGTCATGTGACAATAGTAGGTACATCAGAAGAAAGAACTGCAAGAATTCCAGCTCCTCACCACACTATAAAAAGCTCAGAATTAGGGTAAAGTGGGAACCACATCAATATTAGTAAGTTTTCTTATCCACTGTAAGGACTACGCTGCTCAAAGTTTTTTCAGATCCATGGACTCAGACTTACACAGTTAGAATCAGAGTACGGGACAGTTTTGGGTGGAGTTAGAGTCGAAAAATAAAATATTATTTTTAAATAGTCATTAACTTAGTTTCATTTCATAGAGCATGTGATTCTGGACCAAAATTTAATACACTTTAATTAAAAATGTGGCTGCTTTCTGCCTGAATAACCTCTCTAAAATACCTGCCACTAGGTGTCTCCTTTTTAACTGATTTACTGTTTACTCATTTGCTACTAAGGAAGTCTGTCCATAGATACATTCCATTCCATCTTTCTTATCTCTTAGTGAGTGTAGGGGACATCCTTGTCTCTCTTCGCACAGTGAATAGAGGGGGGGGGGATTATTTTGCTGTCAGCTGGTACAGACATGTCTGCAAACTATTGTATTTAAAAGAATGAAGATTCTGCAAATCTCACATCTTAATATGAAATAAAAGTCGTCTCTGTACTTGTATCTACTTCTTGTGTGGTTACAGAAGGGATAATATTCACAGACAGCAACCAGCTTTTCTAATCGATTGTATTATTTATTGTATTGCGTCCGCTTGGTTGCTTGTATTTGTCATATATTTGCCCTGTATTTACAGTCATGTTCCTGGATCTCCTATATTATGGTCACTTGAGCTTTTCTCAGGTATCTCTTTGCCACTATATAGTTACTAAGGGCAGTATGGCTCAAAAGTATCAGTAATGGATAAAGGAGGGGAGGCAGATTGTTCCTTATTGAACACGGCAATAATCTCAGAGACAAATGTAAAATGTGCTTCAGCCATAATCTGATTTTTAGCAACAGAGAAACACCATGTGTGAAAGCACATACAGTCATAGATCAGACTGCCCAGCAAGATCCTGCACATATTTCAACTTTTTATGAACTCAGGTACTGTAACATCTTTGCCCATCTGGGCATTGGCGCCATCATCCGGCCGCACGCTGCGGCGCAGGAGACGTGTTCGGTTGTAATTTATTCCGTTGGTTTCTCCTTGCACTGTCTGAACACTGCCCTATTCTTTACCTTGGTAATTGATTTTCCACCACACCCATCTCCTTCACCTTCAGTTTGCTCTGCTCCTCTAAGGGTTAATCTGGCCGTGCCGTGTGATTGACAGCCGCCTTCCTTTCAACTCCATGGGCGGGTTCTTCCTCCCCTATATAGCCTTGGTTCCCATTCACACCAGTGCTTGCTATTGCCGTGCGCATACCTGCTCTTACTGTCTCTGTTTTGATTACTCTATTATACTTGACCTTTGGCTTTCCTCACTGACTTCTCTTTTTGGACTCCGATTTGGTACTGTATTGCCCGACTATTACTGACCCTTGGCTAAGTTGACTTCCCATTGTTGTTGTTCGTCTTGTCTGCGTTTTGTGTGTCACATACTCAGGGAGGGACTGTCTTCGTGGTTGCCGCCTATTACGTAGGATAGGGCCTGGCAATAGGAAGGGAAAGCGGGGGGCATAAGCTTAGGGCTCACTGTCTCTTGTGTCCCCGTTCCAGGGTTCCCTAACACTGCCTAACAGGTACCCTTTCACTATATTATTAGAGATGAGCGAGTAGTATTCGATCGAATACTACGGTATTCGAAATACTCGTACTCGATCGAGTACCACTCGCTATTTGAATGGAAAAATTTGATGCAGAACCAGCGTTGATTGGCCGAATGCTATACAGTCTGTTATGTCAGTCCAGGTAGCTGCAACGGGGCTAAGGAATAGCAGTAGGAAATCTTGCCCTGCACTACTCCCACTAGCTATCCCGGTCCCTGCCTCACGGGTGTGGGTCGGCTGTTCTCAGGCTAAGCCTGACCCCGACAGCTCCTCTCTCACTGATTCCGTAGGCCTAGAGGGAAGTGGGAGAAGGAATGCCCTATAAGACCTCTAGGGACTGGAGACTAAAGGGGGTCACCCCTAACGAACAAGTGAAGCTGCTACTGACAGGGACTGACAAGGGTGTGCGCTGACTAACAACACAAGCAGCACACAGGAAAAATGTGGGAAAGGATTCCCCCAAACCAATATGGGAAGGTACCTTACACTAGGAAACAAACACAGGGAAACTGAGTAGAAATCAAAGGATAAGGCAATTCACTCACAGAGGTAGGATTGGTGAATACAGAAGGGAAAACTCACACACCAACTCGTTCACCCAAACCTCCCAAAAACCAACCACGGAACTTCCTCTATCCCAGAACACCACCTACTCCTCCTGCTAAGGCCTAGCACTGTAAAAGAGACACTCAGCACAGAACCATGGGAGGCATGGGTTTAAATACAGAGTAGAGACCACTCCTCCCAGGTGCAAATGGGAGGACAGACTAATCAACCAGGAAATAAAGCTGCCTACCAGCAGTGCGCGCGTGCAAGTCAGAAGGTGTGCACCAATACCCACGACAGGACAACCCCGCAGCGCCAGGATGCCACCCCAGACACCGCGCAGCCAAAAACTCCCCAGGTAAGAAAAATAGAAAGCAATGAACCAAAATACTCCTAACACAGTCAGCCAATCAACGCTGGTTCTTCTCCTACCTTTAGAAGTCTTCTCCGTGCAGCTTCCCTGCGGCGTCTTCCGGCTCTGAATTCACTCTGCCAGGCATCGGGCCTGGACAGAGCCAACTGTGCATGCCCGCGCTACAAGAAAATGGCCGCTTTGACTGTAAGCGGCCATTTTCTTGTAGTGCGGGCATGCGCAGTCGGCTCTGCCCAGGTCCGATGCCTGGCAGAGTGAATTCAGAGCTGGAAGACACCGCAGGGATGCTGCACGGAGAAGACTTTTCGGAGAATCCAGCCCGACCCTCACTCGTGGACTTAGTAAGTATAATTTGATCGAACGGTGCCTACCCCTGAAACGAGCATTTTTCCCCCATAGACTATAATAGGATTCGATATTCAATTCGAGTAGTCGAATATTGAGGGGCTACTCAAAATGAATATCGAATCTCGAACATTTTACTGTTCTCACATCTCTATATATTATACAAGTATTGGTATTGTAAAATTAACTAAATGTATAATTTGTTGCATATTTACTTTTATAGGAATTCAATCATTTTTTGGGAACTAGAGGAGCTTTACTGCTTCTGTCTGACCATGATTGTACGAGTTCTAGCAGACAATGGACCGATGGAAAAACAGAGGGGATGTTGTTTAGCCTACCAACTCCACAGTTTGTATTATCCCACATAACTTCATTAAAGGGATATTCTTATTTTTTATAAGAAGCTGGCCCAGCCATCGGCTTATTGTAGAGTGTCCAGTGGTCAGTGGGAGAAAATGTGGGTGGCCATAAAGACTAGTTCTTGGGTTATTGATCTGACTCATAAAGGATGATCACCATATGCCTTTCCTGAGATATCTGGTTGAATGCTCTTAAAACCTCATCCATGTCCTTAATTCTTCCTACATAATTAATATATATTTGTACATCTTGATAATTTTCTTATAATTGCTAATGCTAGGGGCTGTAAATATTTATAATTTGTTCTAAATATATATGAAAATATTGACAATGATTTTTTTTAAAAGAGCCTCAGGTAAGGCAGGAAATGTTTTTTGCTATAAGTTTAATGTGGGGTAAACATCTTGATTTTCCACTACATTGAGCACAGCCTTTGAAGTAAAAGCCAAGTGGCAGTCATTAGAGAGCCTGGAATCAGGGCGTCTTCTGTGCAAAATTGTCTCTGACTAGTTCATTCACTGTGACCTTCAGATGAAAGCTAGTGCAAGTTCGGCAGGAGGTATATCCTCAGGGTGTGAGTCCATACCTGCTACTCATATAGTGTGCTTAAAATGATGTTGTTTCTGTCCAGAATTTTTAGCCTTTGCAATGGTTAGGTGACACATTCTAGACTGATGGGAACTGACATTACTTAGTGGATCCATGACACACCAGCTCACCAGAGAACCTCGAATCACAATCTAACAAGTAACTTGGGGCTCCATTGGAAAACTTCTAATTGGGTCCCTCTCCACCATGACCACATACCTCCCTCTGAAAAATCATATATTCCTGGTGCTGTCCCACAGATGAGTTGAATACAATGGTCAATGGTGAAGCAGGAAGCCGTCCGCTGCCTGCTTCACCATTTGTTCCCTGTCTCTGCTTGAAGTGTTTTGGGCACAGTAGGCATGATATAGTGACATAATTTACATCACTCCTGCTGTTACTTGGAGCCTGCAGGAACAGAGACAGAAGAGATCAACATGGGAATTTGGCTAGGTAAATATTACTTTTTAGTTATTGTTTGATCTATACATTACACCCAAATAATAGAGAGACAAACACTACCGTAGTGTGAATCTAGCATAATCTGCACCGTGCAGTCACAGGAAAGGTATACCGCCAATAGTAATGTCACAATAGTAGGATAATCTGTAAAGAGAAGTTACAGCAAAGGTCTAACACAGTGGAGTTTTAGAACAGGGGTAATAAACATACACTTTCTACCAATAAGTATTTGGACACCTATGGTAGAAGAGAAAAACCACATTTATTCATATTCAATAGTTGGTAGAACCCAGAAGATACTTCCTTACGGATGGAATTGAGCGACAAAATACTCCCGGATGCCTGGTATCACTCCTGGTGTATGTGAGCCATCGGTTGGGTGCAGTTTCTCTGGCCAGCACCTGTCAGTTTCTATCTCCCAGTTTCGGGGATCTGCCAACTCAGGGCACATTCCAACAATCACCGTTCACCTTCCACTTCGTAATCACATAGGCAACTGTCGATTTTGGGTAATTCAGTTCACTTGTTATATCCCTTAAGGATCGACCATTTCTGTGGTTCCCGACAATTACCCCTTTCTCAAAATCGGACAACTCTGCACTTCATGGCATCTTGCATGCGACTAATGCCAATGCTGTTTCCTACACAGCATGAAGGCATGACACCACAGATATCTTCATTTGCATGGGTGTCCAAATACTTATTGGTAGACAGTGTATTACTATCACAAAAAAGTAAGTCTGCAGGCTAGGAATTCTGCACACAGCAGGGGTATCCATGGAGCTCTATAGCCAAACACAAATGGGGTCACATTCTATTTTTCAATTATTCTGCATAACTACAGTATATAAGTGGAAATGGCCCCCCTATTGCTGGGCCCCTTAACAGCTATAATGTCTATCCATTCATTAAGTTACACAAATGTCTAAACCCTTTCCCAAGTAGTGGAGTCAGCCTTTATGGGTCTCTTTGGTATTGTATCATTTCAACAGTGTTTTACAGTTCTGTATTTTCTTTTCACTTTTTATATTTTTCTTATTGGCAATTTTAATCCTACTTAGATGTAGTAACCAATGGAATTTCAGCCATAATCTCCTTATAACTAAATTTATAATAATTTATATATCTTGTTACCAGCAATAACAGTTCTGATGTCTTCGCTCCCTCTCTCTTTATCTCTCCTCCTTTGGGATCTGTTTTTACAGGAGAATACTGGAGTTGCTGGGAGATTTTATGGATCTTTAGCAGAGCATTCCCCTAATCTTTTCTATTTTTCTCCTAGACAATAACGCCTTGATATTGACTGAGAGGCTTGATTCTTTCTGGAATGGAAAGTAAAGTGTGATCAGCAAGTGTCAGGCTGGAAGGGGGAGAGATGTGTCACCAATAGAGATGAGCGAACAGTGTTCTATCGAACTCATGTTCGATCGGATATTAGGCTGTTCGGCATGTTCGAATCGAATCGAACACCGCGTGGTAAAGTGCGCCATTACTCGATTCCCCTCCCACCTTCCCTGGCGCCTTTTTTGCTCCAATAACAGCGCAGGGTAGGTGGGACAGGAACTACGACACCGGTGACGTTGAGAAAAGTAGGCAAAACCCATTGGCTGCCGAAAACATGTGACCTCTAATTTAAAAGAACAGCGCCGCCCAGGTTCGCGTCATTCTGAGCTTGCAATTCACCGAGGACGGAGGTTTCCGTCCAGCTAGCTAGGGCTTAGATTCTGGGTAGGCAGGGACAGGCTAGGATAGGAAGGAGAAGACAACCACAACAGCTCTTATAAGAGCTAAATTCCAGGGAGAAGCTTGTCAGTGTAACGTGGCACTGACGGGCTCAATCGCCGCAACCCAGCTTTCCCAGGATCCTGAATGGAATACACTGTCAGTGTATTCCCGTATACCCGATATATACCCCGATACCCGTTCCAACGGTGTGCCCCCCCACCTTCACCCCAGAAATACCCTGCAAGTCCCCTAGCAATAGAATTGGGGCTATATACACCCACTATTTTTGCTACTGCCATATAGTGCCATTGTCTGACTGGGAATTCAAAGAATATATTGGGAATACAAATACCCTCATTTCTTGCTACTGCCATATAGTGCCAGTGTCTGACTGGGAATTCAAAGAATATATTGGGGTTACGTGCACCCACAATTTTTACTACTGGTATACAGTGCCATTGTCTGACTGGGAATTCAAAGAATATATTGGGAATACAAATACCCTCATTTCTTGCTACTGCCATATAGTGCCAGTGTCTGACTGGGAATTCAAAGAATATATTGGGGTTACGTGCACCCACAATTTTTACTACTGGTATACAGTGCCATTGTCTGACTGGGAATTCAAAGAATATATTGGGAATACAAATACCCTCATTTCTTGCTACTGCCATATAGTGCCAGTGTCTGACTGGTAATTCAAAGAATATATTGGGGTTACGTGCACCCACAATTTTTACTACTGGTATACAGTGCCATTGTCTGACTGGGAATTCAAAGAATATATTGGGAATACAAATACCCTCATTTCTTGCTACTGCCATATAGTGCCAGTGTCTGACTGGGAATTCAAAGAATATATTGGGGTTACGTGCACCCACAATTTTTACTACTGGTATACAGTGCCATTGTCTGACTGGGAATTCAAAGAATATATTGGGGTTATAAATACCCTCATTTCTTGCTACTGCCATATAGTGCCAGTGTCTGACTGGGAATTCAAAGAATATATTGGGGTTACGTGCACCCACAATTTTTACTACTGGTATACAGTGCCATTGTCTGACTGGGAATTCAAAGAATATATTGGGAATACAAATACCCTCATTTCTTGCTACTGCCATATAGTGCCAGTGTCTGACTGGGAATTCAAAGAATATATTGGGGTTACGTGCACCCACAATTTTTACTACTGGTATACAGTGCCATTGTCTGACTGGGAATTCAAAGAGTATATTGGGAATACAAATACCCTCATTTCTTGCTACTGCCATATAGTGCCAGTTTCTGACTGGTAATTCAAAGAATATATTGTGGTTACGTGCACCCACAATTTTTACTACTGGTATACAGTGCCATTGTCTGACTGGGAATTCAAAGAATATATTGGGAATACAAATACCCTCATTTCTTGCTACTGCCATATAGTGCCAGTGTCTGACTGGGAATTCAAAGAATATATTGGGGTTACGTGCACCCACAATTTTTACTACTGGTATACAGTGCCATTGTCTGACTGGGAATTCAAAGAATATATTGGGGTTATAAATACCCTCATTTCTTGCTACTGCCATATAGTGCCAGTTTCTGACTGGTAATTCAAAGAATATATTGGGGTTACGTGCACCCACAATTTTTACTACTGGTATACAGTGCCATTGTCTGACTGGGAATTCAAAGAATATATTGGGAATACAAATACCCTCATTTCTTGCTACTGCCATATAGTGCCAGTGTCTGACTGGGAATTCAAAGAATATATTGGGGTTACGTGCACCCACAATTTTTACTACTGGTATACAGTGCCATTGTCTGACTGGGAATTCAAAGAATATATTGGGGTTATAAATACCCTCATTTCTTGCTACTGCCATATAGTGCCAGTTTCTGACTGGTAATTCAAAGAATATATTGGGGTTACGTGCACCCACAATTTTTACTACTGGTATACAGTGCCATTGTCTGACTGGGAATTCAAAGAGTATATTGGGAATACAAATACCCTCATTTCTTGCTACTGCCATATAGTGCCAGTGTCTGACTGGGAATTCAAAGAATATATTGGGGTTACGTGCACCCACAATTTTTACTACTGGTATACAGTGCCATTGTCTGACTGGGAATTCAAAGAATATATTGGGGTTATAAATACCCTCATTTCTTGCTACTGCCATATAGTGCCAGTTTCTGACTGGTAATTCAAAGAATATATTGGGGTTACGTGCACCCACAATTTTTTCTACTGGTATACAGTGCCATTGTCTGACTGGGAATTCAAAGAATATATTGGGAATACAAATACCCTCATTTCTTGCTACTGCCATATAGTGCCAGTGTCTGACTGGGAATTCAAAGAATATATTGGGGTTACGTGCACCCACAATTTTTACTACTGGTATACAGTGCCATTGTCTGACTGGGAATTCAAAGAATATATTGGGAATACAAATACCCTCATTTCTTGCTACTGCCATATAGTGCCAGTTTCTGACTGGTAATTCAAAGAATATATTGTGGTTACGTGCACCCACAATTTTTACTACTGGTATACAGTGCCATTGTCTGACTGGGAATTCAAAGAATATATTGGGAATACAAATACCCTCATTTCTTGCTACTGCCATATAGTGCCAGTTTCTGACTGGTAATTCAAAGAATATATTGTGGTTACGTGCACCCACAATTTTTACTACTGATATACAGTGCCATTGTCTGACTGGGAATTCAAAGAATATATTGGGAATACAAATACCCTCATTTCTTGCTACTGCCATATAGTGCCAGTGTCTGACTGGGAATTCAAAGAATATATTGGGAATACAAATACCCTCATTTCTTGCTACTGCCATATAGTGCCAGTTTCTGACTGGTAATTCAAAGAATATATTGTGGTTACGTGCACCCACAATTTTTACTACTGGTATACAGTGCCATTGTCTGACTGGGAATTCAAAGAATATATTGGGAATACAAATACCCTCATTTCTTGCTACTGCCATATAGTGCCAGTGTCTGACTGGGAATTCAAAGAATATATTGGGAATACAAATACCCTCATTTCTTGCTACTGCCATATAGTGCCAGTTTCTGACTGGTAATTCAAAGAATATATTGGGGTTACGTGCACCCACAATTTTTACTACTGGTATACAGTGCCAATTTCTAACTAGGAATTCAAAATGCGTAAGGCTCCCGGAAAGGGACGTGGACGAGGCCGTGGGCGAGGTCGGGGGAATGGTTCTGGGGAGCAAGGTAGCAGTGAAGCCACAGGGCGTCCCGTGCCTACTCCTGTGGGGCAGCAAGCATTGCGCCACTCCACAGTGCCAGGGTTGCTTGCCACATTAACTAAACTGCAGGGTACAAACCTTAGTAGGCCCGAGAACCAGGAACAGGTCTTGCAATGGCTGTCAGAGAACGCTTACAGCACATTGTCCAGCAGCCAGTCAGACTCTGCCTCCTCTCCTCCTATTACCCAACAGTCTTGTCTTCCTTCCTCCCAAAATTCCGAAGCTTTACAGAACAATAACCCAAACTGTCCCTGCTCCCCAGAGCTGTTCTCCGCTCCTTTCATTGTCCCTCAACCTGCCTCTCCACGTCACGATTCCACGAACCTAACAGAGGAGCATCTGTGTCCAGATGCTCAAACACTAGAGTCTCCTCCATCTCCGTTCGATTTGGTGGTGGATGACCAGCAACCCATCCTCATCGACGATGATGTGACGCAGTTGCCGTCAGGGCATCCAGTTGACCGGCGCATTGTGCGGGAGGAGGAGATGAGACAGGAGTTGGAAGAGGAAGTGGTGGATGATGAGGACACTGACCCGACCTGGACAGGGGGGATGTCAAGCGGGGAAAGTAGTGTGGATGTTGAGGCAGGTGCAGCACCAAAAAGGGTAGCTAGAGGCAGAGGCAGAGGTCAGCAGCTTAGGCGAAGCCAGGCCACACCCGGAATCTCCCAAGATGTTCCAGTTCGTACCCAGCCCCGAAAAACTCCCACCTCGAGGGCACGTTTCTCGAAGGTGTGGAGTTTTTTCAAGGAATGCGCCGAGGACAGATATAGTGTTGTCTGCACAATTTGCCTCTCGAAATTGATTAGGGGCTCTGAGAAGAGCAACCTGTCCACCACTTCAATGCGCCGTCATTTGGAATCCAAGCACTGGAATCAGTGGCAGGCAGCAACGGCAGGACAAAGGCCGCCTGCCGTTCACGCCACTGCCACTGCCTCTGCCACTGCCTCTGCCTCTGCCACTGCCACTGCTGACTGTGCTGGCGATGCACTCCAGAGGACGAGCCAGGACACCACTTCATCTGCCTCCGCCACTTTGTTGACTTCTACCTCATCCTCCCCTGGTCCTGTCTTATCTCCTTCTCCTGCACCATCAAAGGCACCATCAGGCGTTTCTTTACAACAACCCACCATCTCTCAGACATTGGAGCGGCGGCAGAAATACACTGCTAACCACCCACACGCGCAAGCCTTGAACGCCAACATCGCTAAACTGCTGGCCCAGGAGATGTTGGCGTTCCGGCTTGTTGAAACTCCCGCCTTCCTGGACCTGATGGCAACTGCGGCACCTCGCTATGCCGTCCCTAGCCGTCACTACTTCTCCCGGTGTGCCGTCCCCGCCTTGCACCAGCACGTGTCACTCAACATCAGGCGGGCCCTTAGTTCCGCGCTTTGCACAAAGGTCCACTTGACCACCGACGCGTGGACAAGTGCATGCGGACAGGGACGCTACATTTCACTGACGGCACACTGGGTGAATGTAGTTGAGGCTGGGACTGCTTCCCAAACTGGCCCGGTGTACCTCGTCTCCCCGCCTAACATTCCTGGCAGGGACACGAGAAGAACACCCCCCTCCTCCTCCTCCTCTACCGCCTCCTCCTCCGCCACCGCCTCCGCCACCGCCTCCTCCTACGCTGTTAGATTGACCCCAGCTACGAGTTGGAAATGTTGCAGCACTGGCGTTGGTAGACGTCAGCAGGCTGTGCTGAAGCTGATCAGCTTGGGGGACAGACAGCACACTGCCTCCGAGGTGAGGGATGCCCTCCTCGATGAGACGGCAATATGGTTTGAGCCGCTGCACCTGGGCCCAGGCATGGTCGTTTGTGATAACGGCCGGAACCTGGTAGCAGCTCTGGAGCTTGCCGGACTCCAACATGTTCCATGCCTGGCCCACGTCTTCAACCTAGTGGTGCAACGTTTCCTAAAGAGCTACCCCAATGTTCCAGAGCTACTGGTGAAAGTGCGGCGCATGTGCGCCCACTTTCGCAAGTCGACAGTAGCCGCTGCTAGCTTAAAATCTCTCCAGCAACGCCTGCATGTGCCACAACACCGGCTTTTGTGCGACGTCCCCACACGCTGGAACTCAACGTTTCAGATGTTGAATAGAGTGGTTGAGCAGCAGAGACATTTGATGGAATACCAGCTACAAAACCCTAGGGTGCCACAAAGTCAGCTGCCTCAGTTTCTCATCCATGAGTGGCCATGGATGAGAGACCTTTGTGACATCCTACGGGTCTTTGAGGAGTCCACAAGGAGGGTGAGCTCTGAGGATGCGATGGTGAGCCTTACAATCCCGCTCTTGTGTGTTCTGAGAGAATCCCTGATTGACATCAGGGATAACTCAGATCACACAGAGGAGTTAGGGATAGCATCCGATCCGTCACAGCTGGAGAGTAGGTCCACACATCTGTCCGCTTCACTGCGTTTAATGGAGGAGGAGGAGGAGGAGGAAGAAGAGTTGTCCGATGATGTGATGGTGATACAGGAGGCTTCCGGGCAACTTCGAATCGTCCCATTGTTGCAGCGCGGATGGGTAGACATGGAGGATGAGGAGGAAATGGAGATTGAACTTTCCGGTGGGGCCAGAGGAGTCATGCCAACTAACACTGTGGCAGACATGGCTGAGTTCATGTTGGGGTGCTTTACAACCGACAAGCGTATTGTCAAAATCATGGAGGACAACCAGTACTGGATCTTTGCTATCCTTGACCCCCGGTATAAAAACAACATCTCATCTTTTATTCCGGTAGAGGGGAGGGCCAATCGCATCAATGCTTGCCACAGGCAATTGGTGCAGAATATGATGGAGATGTTTCCAGCATGTGACGTTGGCGGCAGGGAGGGCAGTTCCTCCAGTAGGCAACCAAGTTCTCACCGGTCCACACAAACGAGGGGCACACTGTCTAAGGTCTGGGACACCTTGATGGCACCCCCTCGCCAAAGTGCCGCCACGGAGGGTCCTAGTGTCACCAGGCGTGAGAAGTATAGGCGCATGTTGCGGGAATACCTTTCCGACCACAGCCCTGTCCTCTCCGACCCCTCTGCGCCCTACACGTATTGGGTGTCGAAGTTGGACCTGTGGCTTGAACTTGCCCTATATGCCTTGGAGGTGCTGTCCTGTCCTGCCGCCAGCGTCCTATCTGAGAGGGTGTTCAGTGCAGCCGGTGGCATCATCACTGACAAGCGCACCCGTCTGTCAGCTGAGAGTGCCGACCGGCTCACTTTGATAAAAATGAACCACCACTGGGTAGAGCCGTCATTTTTGTGCCCACCTGTGTAAAGCACCCCAACATGAAACTCCATGTCTGTACTCAACCTCTCCAATTCCTCCGCATCCTCATACTCATCCACCATAAGCGTTGCACAATTCTGCTAATACTAGGCTCCCTCCACCCTGATTTCCCCCAACTCTGCTGGTTAGAGGCTCCCTCCACCCTGATTTCCACCAACTCTGCTGGTTAGAGGCTCCCTCCACCATGAATTGGTCCAAACTGGGCTGTTTAGCGGCTCCCTCCACCATGAATTGGTCCAAACTGGGGTTTTTAGAGGCTCCCTCCACCATGAATTGGTCCAAACTGGGGTTTTTAGAGGCTCCCTCCACCATGAATTGGTCCAAACTGGGGGTTTTTAGAGGCTCCCTCCACCATGAATTTGCCCAAACTGGGCTGTTTAGAGGCTCCCTCCACCATGAATTGGTCCAAACTGGGCTGGTTAGAGGCTCCCTCCACCATGAATTGGTCCAAACTGGGTTTTTTAGAGGCTCCCTCCACCATGAATTGGTCCAAACTTGGCTGTTTAGAGGCTCCCTCCACCATTAATTGGTCCAAACTGGGCTGGTTAGAGACTCTCTCCACCATGAATTGGTCCAAACTGGGTTTTTTAGAGGCTCCCTCCACCATGAATTTGCCCAAACTGGGCTGGTTAGAGGCTCCCTCCACCATGAATTGGTCCAAACTGGGGTTTTTAGAGGCTCCCTCCACCATTAATTGGTCCAAACTTGGCTGTTTAGAGGCTCCCTCCACCATTAATTGGTCCAAACTGGGCTGGTTAGAGGCTCCCTCCACCATGAATTGGTCCAAACTGGGTTTTTTAGAGGCTCCCTCCACCATGAATTTGCCCAAACTGGGCTGTTTAGAGGCTCCCTCCACCATGAATTGGTCCAAACTGGGCTGTTTAGAGGCTCCCTCCACCATGAATTTGCCCAAACTGGGCTGTTTAGAGGCTCCCTCCACCATGAATTGGTCCAAACTGGGCTGTTTAGAGGCTCCCTCCACCATTAATTGGTCCAAACTGGGCTGGTTAGAGGCTCCCTCCACCATGAATTTCCCAAAACTTGGCTGTTTAGAGGCTCCCTCCACCATTAATCGGTCCAAACTGGGCTGGTTAGAGGCTCCCTCCACCATGAATTTGCCCAAACTGGGCTGTTTAGAGGCTCCCTCCACCATGAATTGGTCCAAACTGGGTTTTTTAGAGGCTCCCTCCACCATGAATTGGTCCAAACTGGGCTGTTTAGAGGCTCCCTCCACCATGAATTTGCCCAAACTGGGCTGTTTAGCGGCTCCCTCCACCATTAATTGGTCCAAACTGGGCTGGTTAGAGGCTCCCTCCACCATGAATTTGCCCAAACTGGGCTGTTTAGAGGCTCCCTCCACCATGAATTTGCCCAAACTGGGCTGGTTAGAGGCTCCCTCCACCATGAATTGGTCCAAACTGGGTTTTTTAGAGGCTCCCTCCACCATGAATTGGTCCAAACTGGGCTGTTTAGAGGCTCCCTCCACCATTAATTGGTCCAAACTGGGCTGGTTAGAGGCTCCCTCCACCATGAATTTCCCAAAACTTGGCTGTTTAGAGGCTCCCTCCACCATTAATTGGTCCAAACTGGGCTGGTTAGAGGCTCCCTCCACCATGAATTTGCCCAAACTGGGCTGTTTAGAGGCTCCCTCCACCATGAATTGGTCCAAACTGGGTTTTTTAGAGGCTCCCTCCACCATGAATTGGTCCAAACTGGGCTGTTTAGAGGCTCCCTCCACCATGAATTTGCACAAACTGGGCTGTTTAGCGGCTCCCTCCACCATTAATTGGTCCAAACTGGGCTGGTTAGAGGCTCCCTCCACCATGAATTTGCCCAAACTGGGCTGTTTAGAGGCTCCCTCCACCATGAATTTGCCCAAACTGGGCTGGTTAGAGGCTCCCTCCACCATGAATTGGTCCAAACTGGGGTTTTTAGAGGCTCCCTCCACCATGAATTGGTCCAAACTTGGCTGTTTAGAGGCTCCCTCCACCATGAATTGGTCCAAACTGGGGTGGTTAGAGGCTCCCTCCACCATTAATTGGTCCAAACTGGGCTGGTTAGAGGCTCCCTCCACCATTAATTGGTCCAAACTGGGCTGGTTAGAGGCTCCCTCCACCATTAATTGGTCCAAACTGGGCTGGTTAGAGGCTCCCTCCACCATGAATTTGCCCAAATTGGGCTGTTTAGAGGCTCCCTCCACCATGAATTGGTCCAAACTGGGTTTTTTAGAGGCTCCCTCCACCATGAATTGGTCCAAACTGGGCTGTTTAGAGGCTCCCTCCACCATGAATTTGCCCAAACTGGGCTGTTTAGCGGCTCCCTCCACCATTAATTGGTCCAAACTGGGCTGGTTAGAGGCTCCCTCCACCATGAATTTGCCCAAACTGGGCTGTTTAGAGGCTCCCTCCACCATGAATTTGCCCAAACTGGGCTGGTTAGAGGCTCCCTCCACCATGAATTGGTCCAAACTGGGGTTTTTAGAGGCTCCCTCCACCATGAATTGGTCCAAACTTGGCTGTTTAGAGGCTCCCTCCACCATGAATTGGTCCAAACTGGGGTGGTTAGAGGCTCCCTCCACCATTAATTGGTCCAAACTGGGCTGGTTAGAGGCTCCCTCCACCATTAATTGGTCCAAACTGGGCTGGTTAGAGGCTCCCTCCACCATTAATTGGTCCAAACTGGGGTTTTTAGAGGCTCCCTCCACCATGAATTGGTCCAAACTTGGCTGTTTAGAGGCTCCCTCCACCATTAATTGGTCCAAACTGGGCTGGTTAGAGGCTCCCTCCACCATGAATTGGTCCAAACTGGGTTTTTTAGAGGCTCCCTCCACCATGAATTGGTCCAAACTGGGGTTTTTAGAGGCTCCCTCCACCATGAATTGGTCCAAACTGGGCTGTTTAGCGGCTCCCTCCACCATTAATTGGTCCAAACTGGGCTGGTTAGAGGCTCCCTCCACCATGAATTTGCCCAAACTGGGCTGTTTAGAGGCTCCCTCCACCATGAATTGGTCCAAACTGGGTTTTTTAGAGGCTCCCTCCACCATGAATTGGTCCAAACTGGGCTGTTTAGAGGCTCCCTCCACCATGAATTTGCCCAAACTGGGCTGTTTAGCGGCTCCCTCCACCATTAATTGGTCCAAACTGGGCTGGTTAGAGGCTCCCTCCACCATGAATTTGCCCAAACTGGGCTGTTTAGAGGCTCCCTCCACCATGAATTTGCCCAAACTGGGCTGGTTAGAGGCTCCCTCCACCATGAATTGGTCCAAACTGGGGTTTTTAGAGGCTCCCTCCACCATGAATTGGTCCAAACTTGGCTGTTTAGAGGCTCCCTCCACCATGAATTGGTCCAAACTGGGCTGGTTAGAGGCTACCTCCACCATGAATTTGCCCAAACTGGGCTGTTTAGAGGCTCCCTCCACCATGAATTGGTCCAAACTGGGTTTTTTAGAGGCTCCCTCCACCATGAATTGGTCCAAACTGGGTTTTTTAGAGGCTCCCTCCACCATTAATTGGTCCAAACTGGGCTGTTTAGCGGCTCCCTCCACCATTAATTGGTCCAAACTGGGCTGGTTAGAGGCTCCCTCCACCATGAATTTGCCCAAACTGGGCTGTTTAGAGGCTCCCTCCACCATGAATTTGCCCAAACTGGGCTGGTTAGAGGCTCCCTCCACCATGAATTGGTCCAAACTGGGTTTTTTAGAGGCTCCCTCCACCATGAATTTGCCCAAACTGGGCTGTTTAGAGGCTCCCTCCACCATGAATTGGTCCAAACTGGGTTTTTTAGAGGCTCCCTCCACCATGAATTGGTCCAAACTGGGCTGTTTAGAGGCTCCCTCCACCATTAATTGGTCCAAACTGGGCTGGTTAGAGGCTCCCTCCACCATGAATTTCCCAAAACTTGGCTGTTTAGAGGCTCCCTCCACCATTAATTGGTCCAAACTGGGCTGGTTAGAGGCTCCCTCCACCATGAATTTGCCCAAACTGGGCTGTTTAGAGGCTCCCTCCACCATGAATTTGCACAAACTGGGCTGTTTAGCGGCTCCCTCCACCATTAATTGGTCCAAACTGGGCTGGTTAGAGGCTCCCTCCACCATGAATTTGCCCAAACTGGGCTGTTTAGAGGCTCCCTCCACCATGAATTTGCCCAAACTGGGCTGGTTAGAGGCTCCCTCCACCATGAATTGGTCCAAACTGGGGTTTTTAGAGGCTCCCTCCACCATGAATTGGTCCAAACTTGGCTGTTTAGAGGCTCCCTCCACCATGAATTGGTCCAAACTGGGGTGGTTAGAGGCTCCCTCCACCATTAATTGGTCCAAACTGGGCTGGTTAGAGGCTCCCTCCACCATTAATTGGTCCAAACTGGGCTGGTTAGAGGCTCCCTCCACCATTAATTGGTCCAAACTGGGCTGGTTAGAGGCTCCCTCCACCATGAATTTGCCCAAATTGGGCTGTTTAGAGGCTCCCTCCACCATGAATTGGTCCAAACTGGGTTTTTTAGAGGCTCCCTCCACCATGAATTGGTCCAAACTGGGCTGTTTAGAGGCTCCCTCCACCATGAATTTGCCCAAACTGGGCTGTTTAGCGGCTCCCTCCACCATTAATTGGTCCAAACTGGGCTGGTTAGAGGCTCCCTCCACCATGAATTTGCCCAAACTGGGCTGTTTAGAGGCTCCCTCCACCATGAATTTGCCCAAACTGGGCTGGTTAGAGGCTCCCTCCACCATGAATTGGTCCAAACTGGGGTTTTTAGAGGCTCCCTCCACCATGAATTGGTCCAAACTTGGCTGTTTAGAGGCTCCCTCCACCATGAATTGGTCCAAACTGGGGTGGTTAGAGGCTCCCTCCACCATTAATTGGTCCAAACTGGGCTGGTTAGAGGCTCCCTCCACCATTAATTGGTCCAAACTGGGCTGGTTAGAGGCTCCCTCCACCATTAATTGGTCCAAACTGGGGTTTTTAGAGGCTCCCTCCACCATGAATTGGTCCAAACTTGGCTGTTTAGAGGCTCCCTCCACCATTAATTGGTCCAAACTGGGCTGGTTAGAGGCTCCCTCCACCATGAATTGGTCCAAACTGGGTTTTTTAGAGGCTCCCTCCACCATGAATTGGTCCAAACTGGGGTTTTTAGAGGCTCCCTCCACCATGAATTGGTCCAAACTGGGCTGTTTAGCGGCTCCCTCCACCATTAATTGGTCCAAACTGGGCTGGTTAGAGGCTCCCTCCACCATGAATTTGCCCAAACTGGGCTGTTTAGAGGCTCCCTCCACCATGAATTGGTCCAAACTGGGTTTTTTAGAGGCTCCCTCCACCATGAATTGGTCCAAACTGGGCTGTTTAGAGGCTCCCTCCACCATGAATTTGCCCAAACTGGGCTGTTTAGCGGCTCCCTCCACCATTAATTGGTCCAAACTGGGCTGGTTAGAGGCTCCCTCCACCATGAATTTGCCCAAACTGGGCTGTTTAGAGGCTCCCTCCACCATGAATTTGCCCAAACTGGGCTGGTTAGAGGCTCCCTCCACCATGAATTGGTCCAAACTGGGGTTTTTAGAGGCTCCCTCCACCATGAATTGGTCCAAACTTGGCTGTTTAGAGGCTCCCTCCACCATGAATTGGTCCAAACTGGGCTGGTTAGAGGCTACCTCCACCATGAATTTGCCCAAACTGGGCTGTTTAGAGGCTCCCTCCACCATGAATTGGTCCAAACTGGGTTTTTTAGAGGCTCCCTCCACCATGAATTGGTCCAAACTGGGTTTTTTAGAGGCTCCCTCCACCATTAATTGGTCCAAACTGGGCTGTTTAGCGGCTCCCTCCACCATTAATTGGTCCAAACTGGGCTGGTTAGAGGCTCCCTCCACCATGAATTTGCCCAAACTGGGCTGTTTAGAGGCTCCCTCCACCATGAATTTGCCCAAACTGGGCTGGTTAGAGGCTCCCTCCACCATGAATTGGTCCAAACTGGGTTTTTTAGAGGCTCCCTCCACCATGAATTTGCCCAAACTGGGCTGTTTAGAGGCTCCCTCCACCATGAATTGGTCCAAACTGGGTTTTTTAGAGGCTCCCTCCACCATGAATTGGTCCAAACTGGGCTGTTTAGAGGCTCCCTCCACCATTAATTGGTCCAAACTGGGCTGGTTAGAGGCTCCCTCCACCATGAATTTCCCAAAACTTGGCTGTTTAGAGGCTCCCTCCACCATTAATTGGTCCAAACTGGGCTGGTTAGAGGCTCCCTCCACCATGAATTTGCCCAAACTGGGCTGTTTAGAGGCTCCCTCCACCATGAATTGGTCCAAACTGGGTTTTTTAGAGGCTCCCTCCACCATGAATTGGTCCAAACTGGGCTGTTTAGAGGCTCCCTCCACCATGAATTTGCACAAACTGGGCTGTTTAGCGGCTCCCTCCACCATTAATTGGTCCAAACTGGGCTGGTTAGAGGCTCCCTCCACCATGAATTTGCCCAAACTGGGCTGTTTAGAGGCTCCCTCCACCATGAATTTGCCCAAACTGGGCTGGTTAGAGGCTCCCTCCACCATGAATTGGTCCAAACTGGGGTTTTTAGAGGCTCCCTCCACCATGAATTGGTCCAAACTTGGCTGTTTAGAGGCTCCCTCCACCATGAATTGGTCCAAACTGGGGTGGTTAGAGGCTCCCTCCACCATTAATTGGTCCAAACTGGGCTGGTTAGAGGCTCCCTCCACCATTAATTGGTCCAAACTGGGCTGGTTAGAGGCTCCCTCCACCATTAATTGGTCCAAACTGGGCTGGTTAGAGGCTCCCTCCACCATGAATTTGCCCAAATTGGGCTGTTTAGAGGCTCCCTCCACCATGAATTGGTCCAAACTGGGTTTTTTAGAGGCTCCCTCCACCATGAATTGGTCCAAACTGGGCTGTTTAGAGGCTCCCTCCACCATGAATTTGCCCAAACTGGGCTGTTTAGCGGCTCCCTCCACCATTAATTGGTCCAAACTGGGCTGGTTAGAGGCTCCCTCCACCATGAATTTGCCCAAACTGGGCTGTTTAGAGGCTCCCTCCACCATGAATTTGCCCAAACTGGGCTGGTTAGAGGCTCCCTCCACCATGAATTGGTCCAAACTGGGGTTTTTAGAGGCTCCCTCCACCATGAATTGGTCCAAACTTGGCTGTTTAGAGGCTCCCTCCACCATGAATTGGTCCAAACTGGGGTGGTTAGAGGCTCCCTCCACCATTAATTGGTCCAAACTGGGCTGGTTAGAGGCTCCCTCCACCATTAATTGGTCCAAACTGGGCTGGTTAGAGGCTCCCTCCACCATTAATTGGTCCAAACTGGGGTTTTTAGAGGCTCCCTCCACCATGAATTGGTCCAAACTTGGCTGTTTAGAGGCTCCCTCCACCATTAATTGGTCCAAACTGGGCTGGTTAGAGGCTCCCTCCACCATGAATTGGTCCAAACTGGGTTTTTTAGAGGCTCCCTCCACCATGAATTGGTCCAAACTGGGGTTTTTAGAGGCTCCCTCCACCATGAATTGGTCCAAACTGGGCTGTTTAGCGGCTCCCTCCACCATTAATTGGTCCAAACTGGGCTGGTTAGAGGCTCCCTCCACCATGAATTTGCCCAAACTGGGCTGTTTAGAGGCTCCCTCCACCATGAATTGGTCCAAACTGGGTTTTTTAGAGGCTCCCTCCACCATGAATTGGTCCAAACTGGGCTGTTTAGAGGCTCCCTCCACCATGAATTTGCCCAAACTGGGCTGTTTAGCGGCTCCCTCCACCATTAATTGGTCCAAACTGGGCTGGTTAGAGGCTCCCTCCACCATGAATTTGCCCAAACTGGGCTGTTTAGAGGCTCCCTCCACCATGAATTTGCCCAAACTGGGCTGGTTAGAGGCTCCCTCCACCATGAATTGGTCCAAACTGGGGTTTTTAGAGGCTCCCTCCACCATGAATTGGTCCAAACTTGGCTGTTTAGAGGCTCCCTCCACCATGAATTGGTCCAAACTGGGCTGGTTAGAGGCTACCTCCACCATGAATTTGCCCAAACTGGGCTGTTTAGAGGCTCCCTCCACCATGAATTGGTCCAAACTGGGTTTTTTAGAGGCTCCCTCCACCATGAATTGGTCCAAACTGGGCTGTTTAGAGGCTCCCTCCACCATGAATTTGCCCAAACTGGGCTGTTTAGCGGCTCCCTCCACCATTAATTGGTCCAAACTGGGCTGGTTAGAGGCTCCCTCCACCATGAATTTGCCCAAACTGGGCTGTTTAGAGGCTCCCTCCACCATGAATTTGCCCAAACTGGGCTGGTTAGAGGCTCCCTCCACCATGAATTGGTCCAAACTGGGGTTTTTAGAGGCTCCCTCCACCATGAATTGGTCCAAACTGGGGTGTTTAGAGGCTCCCTCCACCATGAATTTGCCCAAACTCTGCTGGTTAGAGGCTCAATCCACCCTGATTTTCAAAACAAATGTTGGTGCCAACCTCAACTTACTACAAGGGCCAAATTCACTGCTGGTGACAAGCTCTCCTCACTGCAAGTGCCAAATACACATGTTTCAAGGTGTTTTCCTACTGTCAGAGAGGTGGTATTGAGTGTGTAAAGTGTGTAGTTGTTAGGCTGTGATGTTGGGGTAATAGAGGGTCTTTGGTGTGTTAGATGCCCCCAGACATGCTTCCCCTGCTGTCCCAGTGTCATTCCAGAGGTGTTGGCATCATTTCCTGGGGTGTCATAGTGGACTTGGTGACCCTCCAGACACGGATTTGGGTTTCCCCCTTAACGAGTATCTGTTCCCCATAGACTATAATGGGGTTCGAAACCCATTCGAACACACGAACATTGAGCGGCTGTTCGAATCGAATTTCGAACCTCGAACATTTTAGTGTTCGCTCATCTCTAGTCACCAACAATGTTGTCCTATGAGAACATGCTGTATGTATGTTTTACGATGTCTTCATAGTTTTGCTGGCAACTAGATAGTTACAGTCTATACCCTTTGCCATATATTCTTTTCACTGTGGGTAGTTGCATTTATTTATGGTTCACTACATCATTTATGACTTGTATAGGACTGTCCAAATGTTTTAGGCAAGTGTGGAATTGCTGCAAAATAAGAATGCTGCAATGTAAGAAGCTTTCATACATAGAAGTGTTAATAGTTTATTTTTTTACAAATTAACAAAGTAAAGTGAATGTAGAAAAGAGAAATCTAAATCCCATCAATATTTGCTGTGACTCCTTTGCCTTCTATCACTTCTTCTAGGTGCACTAAACAGATGTTTTTTGAAGGAATCGGGCACAGAGGTTGTCCCAAACATCTTGGAGAACTAAGCTCAGATCTTCTGTAGATGTAGGCTTGCTCCAATCCTTCTGTCTCTTCATGTAATCCAAGACAGACTGGATGATGTTGAGATCAGGGCTCTGTGGGGGTCATATCATCACTTCTAGGACCCCTCCTCCAAAGGGCGGTCACACCAAATATTGATGGGATTTAGATTTCTCTTTTCTTCATTTTGTTAATTGTACTGTGAGGGGGCGTTCCTTACTACCCAGTGATGATGCTGAGCGGTGAATGCCTCCCCAGTACTCGTCTATGGACAAGTACTATCAGGGAGGAGGGGGGCAATCATTAATGCTCAGAATCATGGTGGGGTAGTAAGGAATGCCCCCTCACAGTACAGCGCTATGGACAGACTGTCAGGAGAGGCATTCCCAGCTAGACTGTCAGGAACGCCCTTCTGACAGTGAAGAGCTATCGGTAAAGGCACTGATATCTCTTCCACCGGGGCACATAACGGGAAAGCCAACAGTGCAGTGGATGAACTGAACAATGGCTATACACCAGTCTTTTAGTGTTGATAATTTGTGAATTACCGTTTAGTCTACCCCAATCTAGTTGCAAGAACATAAACAATATAGGTCAGATTTCTTCTATAATCCCCTTGTGTCATTTCTTTAGATTACTGCAGAAGGTAGATTAGAAGGAGGAGATTCTGCTCCTTGTGTTACTTCCTTGGCCCACCGTTTCTTTCAGACTTCAGAGACTAAACCTAAATGTCTTTTGGTGTTACACAAGACCAAACCCATTCACATACTGTATGTCAGCGCATCTAACCATGAGTCTTATCTCCAAATACTGTCTGTGCTCTCCGCACTTTTGTAGATGAAGCCAACTGGGGGAGGGGTGGATAACCAATACACAGAGACAGCTGACATTTTTCATCCATTAATATGGAGACCTGGAAAAAGAAATGTCAGTCAGTCATGTTTCATGTCACAGATAAAGAGACAAAATCAATTATATCTTTAACCTCTTCAGGACTTGAGTGGTTAAAACCCGTATGCTTTGCTTCTGGAATAGAAATTGAGTTTTTAATATGACATGGAGATAAATCTATTGTCTTTGTTATATCACTTTTATAGCATGTCCTCCAAACCTGATCACTGAAACGTCCATATATTCTTGTCATGTTAGTGGTGATGACATCATGGAGTCCACTTGGGATGTTAAAAATATATTAAATGAAAAAATTCCGATATGTTCAAGATTAACTCTTTGAGGACATGGCGAATAGAGATGAGCGAACACTAAAATGTTCGAGGTTCGAAATTCGATTCGAACAGCCGCTCACTGTTCGAGTGTTCGAATGGGTTTCGAACCCCATTATAGTCTATGGGGAACATATACTCGTTAAGGGGGAAACCCAAATTCGTGTCTGGAGGGTCACCAAGTCCACTATGACACCCCAGGAAATGATACCAACACCCTGGAATGACACTGGGACAGCAGGGGAAGCATGTCTGGGGGCATAAAATGAAATTTCCCCAAGGTGGGACTATTAAAGGATTATCTTATCTTATCTTAAAAGTCACTTTATTTCATGGAAATCCCTGTCAGTTTGCGATTTTCGCAAGCTAACTTTTCCCCATAGAAATGCATTGGCCAGTGCTGATTGGCCAGAGTACGGAACTCGACCAATCAGCGCTGGCTCTGCTGGAGGAGGCGGAGTCTAAGATTGCTCCACACCAGTCTCCATTCAGGTCCGACCTTAGACTCCGCCTCCTCCGGCAGAGCCAGCGCTGATTGGCCGAAGGCTGGCCAATGCATTCCTATGCGAATGCAGAGACTTAGCAGTGCTGAGTCAGTTTTGCTCAACTACACATCTGATGCACACTCGGCACTGCTACATCAGATGTAGCAATCTGATGTAGCAGAGCCGAGGGTGCACTAGAACCCCTGTGCAAACTCAGTTCACGCTAATAGAATGCATTGGCCAGCGCTGATTGGCCAATGCATTCTATTAGCCCGATGAAGTAGAGCTGAATGTGTGTGCTAAGCACACACATTCAGCTCTACTTCATCGGGCTAATAGAATGCATTGGCCAGCGCTGATTGGCCAGAGTACGGAACTCGACCAATCAGCGCTGGCTCTGCTGGAGGAGGCGGAGTCTAAGATCGCTCCACACCAGTCTCCATTCAGGTCCGACCTTAGACTCCGCCTCCTCCAGCAGAGCCAGCGCTGATTGGCCGAATTCCGTACTCTGGCCAATCAGCACTGGCTAATGCATTGTATTGGCGTGATGAAGCAGTGCTGAATGTGTGTGCTTAGCACACACATTCAGCTCTACTTCATCGGGCTAATAGAATGCATTGGCCAATCAGCGCTGGCCAATGCATTCTATTAGCTTGATGAAGCAGAGTGTGCACAAGGGTTCAAGCGCACCCTCGGCTCTGATGTAGCAGAGCCGAGGCTGCACAAGGGTTCAAGCGCACCCTCGGCTCTGATGTAGCAGAGCCGAGGGTGCACAAGGGTTCAAGCGCACCCTCGGCTCTGATGTAGCAGAGCCGAGGGTGCACAAGGGTTCAAGCGCACCCTCTGCTCTGATGTAGCAGAGCCGAGGCTGCACAAGGGTTCAAGTGCACCCTCGGCTCTGCTACATCAGAGCCGAGGGTGCGCTTGAACCCTTGTGCAGCCTCGGCTCTGCTACATCAGAGCCGAGGGTGCGCTTGAACCCTTGTGCACACTCTGCTTCATCAAGCTAATAGAATGCATTGGCCAGCGCTGATTGGCCAATGCATTCTATTAACCCGATGAAGTAGAGCTGAATGTGTGTGCTAAGCACACACATTCAGCACTGCTTCATCACGCCAATACAATGCATTAGCCAGTGCTGATTGGCCAGAGTACGGAATTCGGCCAATCAGCGCTGGCTCTGCTGGAGGAGGCGGAGTCTAAGGTCGGACCTGAATGGAGACTGGTGTGGAACGATCTTAGACTCCGCCTCCTCCAGCAGAGCCAGCGCTGATTGGTCGAGTTCCGTACTCTGGCCAATCAGCGCTGGCCAATGCATCCCTATGGGAAAAAGTTTATCTCACAAAAATCACAATTACACACCCGATAGAGCCCCAAAAAGTTATTTTTAATAACATTCCCCCCTAAATAAAGGTTATCCCTAGCTATCCCTGCCTGTACAGCTATCCCTGTCTCATAGTCACAAAGTTCACATTCTCATATGACCCGGATTTGAAATCCACTATTCGTCTAAAATGGAGGTCACCTGATTTCGGCAGCCAATGACTTTTTCCAATTTTTTTCAATGCCCCCGGTGTCGTAGTTCCTGTCCCACCTCCCCTGCACTGTTATTGGTGCAAAAAAGGCGCCAGGGAAGGTGGGAGGGGAATCGAATTTTGGCGCACTTTACCACGCGGTGTTCGATTCGATTAGAACATAGCGAACACCCTGATATCCGATCGAACATGTGTTCGATAGAACACTGTTCGCTCATCTCTAATGGCGAACTAAAATGGTCTAACAAACTGATATATCTAGTTTTGAGTAAGATTGGGTGTCTATTGCTCAATACGAAACCTCTGTACTCTTCTTCAGGCCTGTTCCATGTCAATCCTAACTTTATTTCAGGTCCCCTTTGGATGAAATATGTTGGGTAGAGGAATCAGAATATAATTGTGTATGGGGCGAGCATTGAGTACTGTCCTGTTAGGATGGGAGTTATTCAGGGAGTAAGGGAGATTGAGTGGTGGAGTAAGGGACTCAAAAGAACTGGTTTTCGTTGCAAATTAGTGGCCAAATTGATGACTGGTAGCCCAGTATAGTACAGAATTGATATTGTTTTTCATCATTGGTTTAGTGTTTTTTTTGTGCTTATTTAGACCTTTTTTTATGTGTAATATAATAATGTAATTTATTTTTTTTCGCCTTACCATGTAGTTATTAATGTGGCATGTGGCCTCCTATGAGGACAAGCCTATTGAAGTCTCCCAGCTGTCACTGTAACTGATCGATGCCCCCTATGATCCTGTGATGGCATAGAATGAATCCAAAATGGTGACCCCCTGGCAATCTACCCATTTAGCACTGATCTCTTCTGACATTGTATCTAAGTAGTTAAACATCCAAGACCTGTGACACAGTTCCCAGCTGTTAATCTAGGATCACACCTATGTTTGGGTTTCCATTCTTGTGTTTCACCAAGCACTGAAAAATGGAAATCCAATCCACTTAAAAAGTGGCTACCTGTGGACCCCTTAGCCCGGTTTCTGCCCCAAAATGCAGAGTTGTCTCTCTGCATTTTTCAAGTGGATTTGGGATGGAATCCCTGAATGGAAATCGAGCACTAGTGTGATCATAGCCTTAGTGGTGGTTTAGTTTATTCAATTAAAGGGGTTTTCCCACAAATATAGCCATATTTCAATTCATAGTTAATTAATAGGTAAATATTTTTGCATATATAATTAATCAAAAATTCTTAAAGATTTTCTCTAACCATCTTTGGGGGTGACCTGTCTTTTGTCTTGATCAGTTGGAATGGATATGACCATGATCTTTCTATGGTAGGGCACTTGTCAAAAACCCAACCACAAACTCATTGTGGCCAGGCTATCTTTTCCTGCATGTGATGTCCCATCCTGTTCTGTGCAAGGAATTAGGAAATCATTGCTGAACTATTAATAAGTGTCATAGCATAGAAAGCTCCTGTATTCAGTCATATCCATTGGAGATCAAGACAAAAGATGTCACCATTAAGATGGTTAGAGAAAATCTTTAAAACTCTACAGAATTGTTAATTATTTGTATTCGACACAAAGTTGAACATTCAATTGTCTACAAATTTAAATACGGCCATGTTTTCAGGTGAACCCCTTTAAGAATGTAACTTAGTTGGGGTGACACAGTAATACAGTAAGTGCGGTGAGCTGATGCCGTCATGCATTGGCTTATTTATATGGAAAATTGAAGCAATTCCTATGGCACAAATTTGGCATCGTGGGCAGAGGAGATGTAGGTTTAGGAAGTGTAAGGTCCTTATTTAACTGTGATCCAGTGTTATCTTGGCTGCGGTACACATCAGAAGGCCAGTAGTAAGATAAGTGGCCAGCTGCCATGTCATGTGGTCACTTAGTCAATTTTTTAAATAAACTGACAGCAGTCACATGGAGGGGGTCGACTTTAGAATGCTTTGACAAAAGAATCCTGAAAAAATGACATTGAACACCCTTGTGACTAATAAAGCCCAATCATAGGCCTCAGCGGTGACCCAGGGCCTCTGACATCACCAAAAGATGCCAAGGACACCTGGGGATAAAGTAGGAATGTAACGGCGCAGACCATGAAGGATGAGGAGAGCTGAGTATGAGGGTTTTTTGCTTACTCTCAACTTTTTCTGGACCTCTGATTATTATACTCTCATATCTGAACAGTCTCCAGAGTGTAATATTTCTTTGTGTGTGGCGACACCCCAAAAGTTCAGGTTCAGCCGCGCCCAAAATGTTTGGAAAAATTTGCTTTGTTATAAACTTGGTCGCTCATCTCTACTACATTCACACATACACAGTTCTCCTTGAACTCATATTAAAATATGTAAATACCTACTCGTTCCTGTCAAATAAAATTAGTCTTAAATTGTATTGTGTATCTTATTCTCCAGAGCAGTTGCAGAGTAGGGGTCTCCAAGTACTGAAACCCCCTTCACATGCTTTCCCCCCAATCAAAATAGATAAAAGTTGTATGTCCTCCCAAACCTAAGCAGGAAACGGCCCAGACCTGGAACTCCAATACTTGTAACTATAACAGGAGAATTCTTCTTCCAATCCCACTAAATACAATGGAAACAAATCATAGTGTGTATTGAACAGTATCGTGATCGATGGCTTCCTTGTAAGTCTAAAGGCATAACAATATGCCTATAGTCTGTAACCCTTTTTTTAATATGAGTTGGGTCTTTTCAGACAATACGGTGTTGCAGAACCCGTCAGTACAGATATCAGAACACCCATAAGGCGATTAAGCTATTACGGAGACAAGTGTGACATGCAGCAATTTGCACCATGACAAGTCATTTGCTTAAAGCCTAGAATTATGCTTCATATTATACAACACTATGCACTTTACAATAGAAATTATTGTTTAAACGTCATGTTTAGTGTACCATGCAAGCAGTACTCTGAAGCAAATGAACATTTCCCGCTAACAGAAATCCTGACACAGAGACTGGAAAATAACAGAGCTGAGGACATTTGCTAATACAGAGTGCTATACTTTATACGCAATAGTTCTGCTTGTATACCAGGTCATCTGCAGAGCTCATTTATGGCCTATTTACTGACCATGAGGTTTACAGTGTTAACTTGGGTCAGTCATGGTTTGCTTTGATTTCAGGCCAAACGTAACACTGTGTCCTTCCTTATCTTTCCTGTTAGTTGGACATATCTTGATATTTGTTTCACAAGATGAACAGCTTTTCAAAACAACAATATTCTGTGATATTCTATCATTATATGGATATCCTGTATGAGTCTATGTATAGCCACTAGGTAGTTTCATCATGAATTTCCTTTAAGGATTTTGCTAACATGTTATGATCTGGTATTAAAATTGGTAATAAATTGGCTCACATAGGGGTGGACACTTTTGTACTATATACATTAACATAAAATGTTCTTGCTCCTTTTCTTTCTCTAATAGTCAGTGGTATTTATTAACCCATTGTGAAGTGGAGAGGGGTATAGTGTGGGAGAACCGCTATTTTTCCCCAAGACTGTTGCAGTATGCACAGGCGTTTAGCTTGTAGGTCCCGGACTGGAGTAAAGTTCGGGCCAGTCCTGCAGGGCAATCCATTCCAGACTTGGAAACAGACCAGCAGAGCTCTGTAAGTAGCACAGGTGTGCTGGTTAGTGAGAGAGGGGAGAGAGATTGAAACAGACTCAACCAGTCTGAGAAAGCTCTGCCAAAAAAGGATGTCGTTAAAGGGCCGGGTATGTGTACCGCTTGTTTACTTGTGAACCTTGTTTGTTAGGAGGTCAGCAGTAGACTGACCCCCTGGTTAGTGAGGGAATAACTCGTTTAGTAAGCCGCCGGAGAGGTGTAGGTCTTTATTTTCATTTGTTTGTTTTGACATGCTGAACTGCTGAGCAGCACTACCTGTACCTGTAAACTTGTCTGCTGCAATAAAGACTGCTTTTGGGAAAGAAACCAGAGCTTCTGAATCCCCCATATATCACACCATCTACACCTGTTTTCTGGAATGGGGGTACGCAAATGTGACACGCTTTGTTCCTTATTCACCCCATTCACGTTTCAGTTTTTATGAATGTGGGGGGGGGGGGGAGCACGGACAGATAACTTTACTATAACTCACACCTGAAAGTGGGGGCGGGCTATACTTCAAATCTACACCAGGTCATGACTAGCGTAAGTTTCAATTTTGGCACGTGGTCATACTAGAATGCTAGCCTTAATAAAAAAGTACCTTACAAAATACATTTGTGTAGATGGATTAGTAAATTCCCCCCATAAAATCTTGCCTGATGGAAAAAATAAAGGGTGATGGTTAAAGGAATTTGGGGCTACGTTACAAGTCCTTTCTGGATTATGGGACACCGTCATTGGTTTTAATATCGGGAGCCTTAATACTTTTAACACGGCTCCCTTTGTCCTACATACCTGTTTTCTGTTCCATATACATCTAAAATGGAACATAAACTTCTCAGTGCTCGCAATAGGTGTAGGGCAGGAAGTCTGTAAGGTACAACTTCAACCAATAGCATCTGAGCACTGAGTGATGTCAGAGAAGGGGCGTGGTTTAGTGACTTCTGCATTTTAAAACTGCAATGCCTTGCTGTAGTCACGAGCCATTGTGCAATAAACCATTACTATATTGAACCTGTACTGAATTAAAGCCCCTAGAGGGGTTACAAAACCCTTAGAGGTCTTTTTAGCTAAATATTATAATTTATCTGGATTTGTTCTTGAAATGACATACAACAATAATTATGATAACGACTAATTTATCTTTTTAATTAGAACATGTTTCTTTATCTGTTCTATATCTGCATGCATTCTATTGATCTGTCTATCCTGATCCTCAAGGTTCATAACTAGAGAGAATAGTGACTGTACACGAAGAGGTCTGTGGGTGTGAAGTTTGGGAGGGTTGTCCTGGTTTCCTGAACTTCCCTTGTCTGTGTGGAATTGATTTGTGGGAAGTCGTATCAAATGTCTTCTTGGCACTTGCTCTTCGCTAACATTGATCTTTTTACCTAATATTTATTAAGGTGATTTTATCTTTTGATAGGTTTTTACAGTATGATCACTAGGGTCTGACTGCTGGGACCCCATCCATCATAAAAATGAGGCTCCTTGAGTCCCGTGTGTGAATGAAGCAATATATTTGGCCCCACAGAAGTTAATAAAGTGGTGGTCATGCATGTTTACTACTGCACCACTCACACAGGAGACTTGGAAATCCCTGTTCTTGGAGTTAGTGGGGTCACAGCAGTCAGACGATTAACAATCATATACTGATCACCTTATCTTGTGGAGAAGTGAAGGCTAAGTTATAAATAAAAACCTTACAGCCTAGAGTACTCACTGGATATTATACCTACTCATTAGATATTATACCTACTCATTGGATATTATACCTACTCATTGTATATTATACCTACTCATTGTATATTATACCTACTCATTGGACATTATACCTACTCATTGTATATTATACCTACTCATTGGATATTATACCTACTCATTGGATATTATATCTACTCATTAGATATTATACAACTCTTTGGATATTATACCTACTCATTGGATATTATACCTGCTTATTGGGTATTATACCTACTCATTGGATATTATACCTACTCATTGGATATTATATCTACTCATTGGATATTATACAACTCTTTGGATATTATACCTACTCATTGGATATTATACCTGCTTATTGGGTATTATACCTACTCATTGGATATTATACCTACTCATTGGATATTATATCTACTCATTGGATATTATACAACTCTTTGGATATTATACCTACTCATTGGATATTATACCTGCTTATTGGGTATTATACCTACTCATTGGATATTATGTAATGGGGAGCAGGTGATGATATACGCAGTAACTGCACAGAGCCACGGAATAACAATATATAACAGTTTAATAAAGAAAGGAGGGGAAGGGAATGGGAACGGGAGAGAAGGTAAGAAATAAGTATACAGTAGCTAAGCAAAACATATAACTTCAATATGACAGTGCGCACAACAAATAGTGGTAGTTACCCCTCTAGTGTCTTTAGTTAGAACCTGTATGCATTGGCTAGGAGAGGCCTCTCTTAAAGTAAGTCAGTAACAAGGTGCACCTTATTAATCTTCCAGGCAGGGGCCTGCTTTATCTTCCAGGCAGGGCCTGCTTTGTCTTCCAGCACACAAAGCTGCTTTAATGCTTGACCGAGCTGTATGGCCCCTCACTCTACTCACACTCCAACATACCTCTGTTTACAAGCTGACACAAGGCAGGAATAGTGAAGTCTCTCAGGGTCCTTGTTCAGCAAAGGAAAGTCCTTAATGGGCAAAGCAGCCTGCAGCAGGTCCTCCTAGCATGACATGTGTCCCCCTTCTGCCTGCAGCTTCCTGTATGCACACGCTTTTCCTCTCTGGAACATACCATCTTTCTCTGAGCTGTAGGGGGGGTTCTTTTGTGAATAGATTTGCCCTGCAATTTAGTCTTTCAGCAGTAGATGGCAGCAGAAGATCAGACAAATGACACAGTTATTCCATAAGCCCCTTACATGCCCCCCCTCTTTGACATCGGCCGCCCGGTCGATACTTTCCTTGGACGCCTTACATAGGGTCATGCGAAAGCACCTTCTGCTCGGCCTCCCAACCTGGTGTTTGGGGGTCAATACTTTATAATCAACCCTATTAACAGTATACACAAACTCATCTGCCAAATACCTTTCAGGGGGAATACCAGCATTGGCCCTCTCAGTTCTACGTGGAGCCATGGCCACTTCTCTCGTGGTCTGAGCCATATCAGGGGTCACAGCATTCTCATTGCTGGCTCTGGCAAAGGTCAGATCATCTTCTGCAGGGGTGGCACCTGCATCTGGATTAGATGGAGGAAGGAGGCTGTCTTCAAGGTTTACATCTTCTGGATCTCTGTCAGGTGATGCTTCCCAGTCGACTGGGTTGGTTGGAGGCTGCCACCATTCTTCATCTTCAAAGCCCCCCTCAGTGGGGACACATACAGATGCAGGCGTGCTCTCAGCTTCGCTTTCAGTCGGTCTTGCCTCAGAATAACAGGGCCTTAGCATATTTCGGTGGAGAATGCGAGTACGGTCCCCTCGCTCATTTTTCACTTCATAAACTGGTCCATGGGGGAAGGTTCTTCTGACTACAATGTAGGGCTCTACTTCCCAGCGCTCACTCAATTTATGTTGTGGACGCTTCTCAGCGACTAGAACCTTGTCACCCGGTTGGAACGGAACCTCTTGTGCAGGTTTTTGTGGCGGGTGTTTCTTTTCCTGTAGTCGCTTGGTGACAATGCGATGTACAGTCTCCAGTCGTCTGCGATGGCAGTCTATCCAGGAGCCCACACTCTGACTTTCACTATCCCCAGGGGGAGTCAGGTTCAATTCCTCGATGCCCCTCCCAGTTCTTCCAAACAACAAAACATATGGGGCATAGCCGGTGGTAGAGTGAACACGATTATTGTAAGTCCACACCAATTCTGCTACATAATTGGGCCAGTGGCTCTTGCGATCATCTTCTAATGTGCGTAGCATCTGTAATAGAGTCCGATTGAACCTCTCACAGGCTCCGTTTCCTTGTGGATGGTACGGAGTGGTTTTTGACCTTTGCATGCCATAGATTCTCTGCAGCTCCCTCATGACACTGCCCTGAAAGCAGGCCCCTTGATCAGAGTGTATTCGTTTGGGACAGCCATACACTTGGATAAAGTTTTCACTGATGGCTTGCGCAGCTGATGCAGCCGTTTGATCTTTGGTGGGCGTCACCACTGTAAACTTGGTGAAATGATCCGTCATCACAAGACAGTACTGATAGCCCCGATCTGAATGTCCAATCTTCAGATAGTCAATCATAAGCACTTCCAATGGATCCTTGGTAACAATGGTTTGCGTTGGCGCTCTCTGTGTCAGGGACTTGCTTAGCTCACAGGCACGGCACAACTTGCAGGCTTTTTCTACTGTCCGGAGAAGTTGGGGACAGTATACTATCCTTTGCAGCCATTGGTACGTCTTATCTGGTCCAAAGTGGGCCCCCTTCTCATGAGCTTCCTGAGCCAGGGGTAATGCCATTTTCTGCGGTATCACCACCTGCCATCGCTCCTCTAGCTCAGCCGCCAAGTACACTCTGCGATACAGCAGCCCCTCTTGCATAGACAACTTCTCCCACTGGCTCAAAATCTGGAGGGTCTCGTGTGATAATTCTTCCCGTACCTTCTTGCTTGGTTTCCTCTGTTGAGTCACCCATTCCCTCACCCTGACTAACTCTGGGTCAGAAGACTGCACTTTGATCCATTCTTCCCTGGATTGGCCCAGTAGCCGTGAAGATGTTCCTGTTGTTATTTCCAAAATCCGAGCCTCTACAACCTTTGAGGTGAACTTGTGGAAATCTGGGATTTCATCTTCTTCCAATTGTTCATCTATTTCTCCCACAGGAACTTCTGAGGTGACTCGAGAGAGCGCATCAGCATTTTGGTTCTCATGCTTTGAGCGGTACTGTACATGGTAGTCATACTTGGATAAACGTGCTATCCACCTTTGCTCCATGGCTCCCAACTTGGCAGTGGTGATGTGTGCCAGGGGGTTGTTGTCCGTGTATACTTCAATCCGGGCTCCAGCGAGGTACTCGGCAAACCTTTCAGTGATTGCCCACACTAACGCCAGCAGTTCCAAGCAAAAAGAGCTGTAATTCACAGGATTACGTTGTTTCTCGTAACGTACGGCTGCCGTAAGCAATTACACGTTCAACGCCCTCTTGTACTTGTGACAGTACTGCGCCTAGTCCGTAAAGGCTTGCGTCGGTATATAACCGGAAGGGAAGATTGTAGTCTGCATATGCGAGGATAGGGGCGCTGGTCAAGGCTTCTTTTATTTTGTCCATAGCTTCCGCTTGTCGAGGTCCCCAGTTGATCCTTTGTGTTTTCGGCCCTCTCGCAGTCCCTCTGAGTAATTCGTGCAAGGGTTCTGCCAACTTCGCAAAGTGCTTGATAAAGCGGCGGTAATGACCCGCTAGCCCAAGGAATGCACGAACTTCCCTCAATGTGGTCGGTGTGGGCCACTGTTGCACTGCTCTCACTTTGTCATCTGAAGGTTGTATTCCAGCTTCGGACACTTTGTGCCCCAGATATTCGATTTCTCTCTGAAAGATTCGACACTTCTTAGGCTTGAGTTTAAGCCCATGTCCCCGCAGGCGTCGGAACACTTGGCCTAACTGGTCTAGATGTTGTGTAAAGCTTGCAGAATATACCACGATATCATCCAGGTATATCAGGGTAGCTTCAAAGTTCATGTCTCCTAGACAGCTTTCCATAAGGCGCTGAAAGGTTCCCGGGGCATTACTCAGTCCAAACGGCATTCGGTTGAATTCAAAGAGCCCCATGGGCACAATGAATGCAGTCTTGGCTTTGTCTTTCTCTGCCACAGGGACCTGCCAATACCCACTGGCCAAGTCCAGAGAGGAGAAGTAACGGGCTTTTCCCAAGGCGGTCAATGACTCCTCTATACGGGGCAGCGGGTAAGAATCTCGGATTGTACAACTGTTCAGTTTGCGGTAATCAACACAAAACCGAGTGGACCCATCCTTTTTCTTAACCAGCACAATCGGGGCAGCCCAAGGGCTCTGACTTTCTCGTATCACCCCACTCTTCAGCATCTGCGCAAGCAATTCCTTTACTTCTTGATAGTACTTTGGGGATATCTGTCGATATCTCTCTCTGCTGGGGGAAGCCTCCCCAGTGGGTATCTCATGTTGAATTTTGTCGGTACAACCGAAGTCCTCCTCGTGTCGAGAGAACGTGGCCTGATTTTCCCAGATAAAATTTTCTATAGTTTTGGCCTCTACAGGAGTAAAGGGTGTGAGGTCTGCTCCCATCTGTCCTAGGATAATGCGGCTGTTCCACTGTTCAGTGGGATCCTCTCTTTCTTCAAAGGATACGGACAAGGCCCAGGCTTCTCCCTCTATTGGCTTCAGCTCAATTGTCTCAGTACTTGCTACTTCTTCAGGCGCCAAATAAACATGTCCCAAGACGACACCCGGTGTGAGCGTGAGGGCTTGATCACTTGTATTCACACACCGCAAAGGGACTCTTCCATCTCTCACCGTGGCTAAAGTTCGTGCCACCAATGGATCAACTCTATCCTCTTCGAGGAATATGGGCTCCACCAAAACTTCTATACCATCTAGCTTCCGGTGTGCCCCAACAGGTAACGTGAGGACAGTCTCTCGATTTGGTGGTAAAGTTATCTTGGTCCGCCTTGGTACGCGGATCTTTCCTACTGGATATCGATTCCCGCCATTTCTCCTCAAACCGCTGGTGCGGATAAGGTGCTGGAAAACTTTCTGCGTGGGTCTGTCATTAGCGGTCTGCTTCCAGTAATCAGGTCCTTCTTTGTTGAAAAGCAGTTGATCCAGCTCCTTCAAAATATTCATGCCCATGATGGCTGGCACCACCCTGTTGTACTGTCCTTCCGTTAATATAATCCCCTTCTGGCCTAAGTCTTGGCCACAAGCACGCACCGCCATCCACACGACTCCCACTACTGGAATAGGTAGATTGTTAGCGGCCATCAGCTTGATATGGGCTCTCTTGTCAATGGACATGGTCCGTCCAAAGTGTTGATAGAAGAATTGTTCTGGCATCGTGGTCACCTGAGACCCCGTATCTAGCAGGCATCTCACTTTCTTCCCTTCAAATTCAGCCGTAATCGTTGGAGTGTTTGCAACTATATCTTCAGGGCATTTATCTCCCATACTGTCCGTTTGTCCTCCCGCCATACGCCCGACTATGGAGGGAGGTTCTAGTTTAACGTCGGAGTCCCCTGGGGTCCCCTCTTCTCAGGGCAGCGACTTGCCATGTGGCCCCACCTTCTACAGTCCCAACACTGATATTCTCTAGCGGGTCTCTGTCGCCTTTGATCAAACCGGTCTCTCTTTTCTTGCTCTGATGCTATGCGAGTGTTTGGCTGCGCGGCCGCTGGTCTTGTTGCTACCACTTCAGTCATTGGCGTTCTGGCTTGTAATTGCATAAGCTTCAGCTGCTCTTGAAGGGCTAATACAGTCTCTTGCAGAAGATCTACTTGTTTTTCCAGCCAACTTGGCTCTCTGGGCCCCTCACTCGGGACTACCCTATGCGTCCAGACCTCACTCCATCTATTCGGTGGGTCATGGTCTTCAGCCTGCGTGCGTGAGACTGCCTCTTCTAATATCTCTTGGAAAGTCAGTTTTTTCTCTACTCTGATTCGTTCCCGGAGGGCACTTTTAATCAGTGGATTGTATAGTCCTCTAAGAAATTGATCTCGCAGGGTGCGATCGGCATATCCGGGAGTTTGTGCTAGCTCTGGCTCTGCGGCAAGAATTCGCCTCATAATTCTCTGAAGTGCATTGGCATACTGTGGCAACCCTTCCTCCTCACATTGTAATCTATGAAACAATTGTGCCTGCAAATCACCTGTTTCAGGTCTCCCACCATACACTCTCTCAAGAATCTTCACCACCTGCTCCAGTGTCCTCCTTTCACTCTCAGGACGCAGCAATACAGTATCTTGAGCATGCCCCTCTAGGGCCATCAGCAATATTTCACCTTGATTTTCTGTAGTTACTCCTGCCACCCTTAACATGCCTTTCATACGCTGTGCCCAGTCATGCAGCGGTATATTATCTCCTTTAAATTTTGGTATATGGGTCAACATTGCACCCAGGGATAAAGGTCTCACTGGTATTCCCCCATCTGGTTGCCTTGGTGCATCCCCTTCTGGTTGCACTAGTGCATTCCCATCTACAGCATTCCCCTGTCCTTCCATGCCTCAATACAGACTGCGTATCCTGCCGACTACGCCAGAAATGTAATGGGGAGCAGGTGATGATATACGCAGTAACTGCACAGAGCCACGGAATAACAATATATAACAGTTTAATAAAGAAAGGAGGGGAAGGGAATGGGAACGGGAGAGAAGGTAAGAAATAAGTATACAGTAGCTAAGCAAAACATATAACTTCAATATGACAGTGCGCACAACAAATAGTGGTAGTTACCCCTCTAGTGTCTTTAGTTAGAACCTGTATGCATTGGCTAGGAGAGGCCTCTCTTAAAGTAAGTCAGTAACAAGGTGCACCTTATTAATCTTCCAGGCAGGGGCCTGCTTTATCTTCCAGGCAGGGCCTGCTTTGTCTTCCAGCACACAAAGCTGCTTTAATGCTTGACCGAGCTGTATGGCCCCTCACTCTACTCACACTCCAACATACCTCTGTTTACAAGCTGACACAAGGCAGGAATAGTGAAGTCTCTCAGGGTCCTTGTTCAGCAAAGGAAAGTCCTTAATGGGCAAAGCAGCCTGCAGCAGGTCCTCCTAGCATGACATGTGTCCCCCTTCTGCCTGCAGCTTCCTGTATGCACACGCTTTTCCTCTCTGGAACATACCATCTTTCTCTGAGCTGTAGGGGGGGTTCTTTTGTGAATAGATTTGCCCTGCAATTTAGTCTTTCAGCAGTAGATGGCAGCAGAAGATCAGACAAATGACACAGTTATTCCATAAGCCCCTTACAATTATACCTACTCATTGGATATTATATCTACTCATTGGATATTAAACAACTCTTTGGATATTATACCTACTCATTGGATATTATACCTGCTTATTGGGTATTATACCTACTCATTGGATATTATATCTACTCATTGGATATTATACAACTCTTTGGATATTATACCTACTCATTGGATATTATACCTGCTTATTGGGTATTATACCTACTCATTGGATATTATACCTACTCATTGGATATTATATCTACTCATTGGATATTATACAACTCTTTGGATATTATACCTACTCATTGGGTATTATACCTACTCATTGGATATTATACCTACTCATTGGATATTATATCTACTCATTGGATATTATACAACTCTTTGGATATTATAACTACTCATTGGATATTATACCTGCTTATTGGGTATTATACCTACTCATTGGATATTATACCTACTCATTGGATATTATACCTGCTCATTGGATATTATACTACTCTTTGGATATTATACCTACTCATTGGATATTATACCTTCTTATTGGATATAATACCTACATATTGTTAACTCATTGGCTGCTACAGTTTTTTCATTTGGATTGTCCACCAGGCCATGGTTTAGAATGGGAACCAACCAATAAAAACGTAATACTGAAGACTAAGCATAGCTCTGTACATTGCGTAGTGGCTGTACTTGGTATTGCAGCTCAGTCCATTCATAGAAAAAGAAGTATGGTGACCATCTACTGAGTCTCATATGGTTAAAAAGCCATGCCAAAAAACATGTCAAGTGATCTTTAAAAGTCACCTAAATTTATGCTTTGGGATATAATTGTCATGGATACAGCAGGTGTATTTGATAGTATGTGCCCATCCCAGCAGATAAATCATTTCTCCATACAGTCTCCTATGGCTATAGCCCATGTAGCTCCTATAGAGACTTCCTGTATACATTTGCACATGCAAATAAAAGCAGCCTCCCCCTCCTCCCTGTAGTCTTCGAGATCAGGGCTTGTGAATATTACACCTGCTCCAACATTACCGTCATATTTATCTGAGAGCGTTGAACCCCTTTATCTTTGGTTCAGAATTGCCATTTGAAAGTCAATTCAGTATTTTATTTTAAGACTGGAACGGTAGAGCCTTTTAACTTGATTCATTGAAGAAATGAATTGCACTTCAAGGCGAATATCCTGCTTGTTTCATGCCAGCTGGCATTAGTGAGAAGAGTGTCGATGACACCATACTGCAGCTTGAAGTAAGACACTGTATCGCATCTGCAAATGCAGCAGCCTTGACACCGAATATTAAGAGAGCATGAAAACCTCACACATAGGCTCAAGCAATTGGGACCCAGCACGGAAATTTAATAAGATTCTATGCGGTGTGATCCATTTTGTTCCACGTATAATGTACATTTCATGGTTGTTAAGGCACATCCTATTATTATAATATACTCCGTGTAACACTTTGTAAGCAATAATTCAATAACCAGGATGGTGACCAATTCAGCTCCAGTTACTCATAAAGCTATGGGCTCTCCGGAGATTGTTGAATCACACCATTGACATACCTGTAAGATTCATTCAGCTAGTAGAGGTGGCTGTGATGAAGAATAGGGACATATAATATTATTATCTTCCTATAAAATCAGTCCAGATAGATTGTAAGATTCACCGGGGACAGGAACGAATAGCTATATGGTTGGAACATCGAGGGGATTGAAGTTTCACCAAATTGACCCGACAGGACTAAAGATGTAAAGATGTGGTTATATCTAGAGATGAGCGAGTAGTATTCGATCGAGTAGGTATTCGATCGAATACTACGTTCTTTGAAATACTCGTACTCGATCGAGTACCACTCGCTATTTGAATGTAAAAGTTCGATGCAGAACCAGCATTGATTGACCGAATGCTATACAGTCGGTCAATCAACGCTGGTTCTTCTCTTGCCTTTAGAAGTCTTCTCCGTGCAGCTTCCCCGCGGCGTCTTCCGGCTCTTCATTCACTCTGCCAGGCAGTGCCGCACCTCCCATGAGGCCTCCTGAAGCAACCGCTTCAGGCAGCGCTATGTCAGGGCCCCAGGGAGGGCGGCATTTTTGCTTTCCTAAGCCAGTCCAGGACAAGCTGTCCTGGACTGGCTTAGCACCGAGCGGTGGTTTGGGGAGGCCACTGGAGCAGCGCTGCTCCGGCAGCCTCCCCTCACGCTCAGGTAGAGAGCAGGTCCTCTCCGTGCCTGCTCTCTGCCTGCGAATGGTGCTAAGCCCCTCCCCCTCGCACGCCCCCTTCACTCCACCATGCCCCCTCGTCCCAGTGGGGGGGGGGGGGGCGGCTCTCTGTAGTTCGCCTAGGGCGGCGAAAGGGGTAGGTTCACCCCTGCTGCCAGGCATCGGGCCTGGGCAGAGCCGACTGCGCATGTCCGCTTGTAGTGCAGGCAAGCGCAGTCGGCTCTGCCTAGGCCCGATGCCTGGCTGAGTGAATGAAGAGCCGGAAGATGCCGCGGGGACGCTGCAAGGAGAAGACTTCTCGGAGGATCCAGCCCGACTCTCACTCGTGGACTTGGTAAGTATAATTTGATCGAACGTTGCCTACCACTGAGACGAGCATTTTCCCCCCATAGACTATAATAGGGTTTGATATTCGATTCGAGTAGTCGAATATTGAGGGGCTACTCAAAACGAATATCGAACCTCGAACATTTTACTGTTCGCTCATCTCTAGTTATAGCCTTTTAACTTACAATGTACATTAGATGGACCTCGCAGAATGGAGGAGGGAAAGGAGAGAAAAACCAATATACTCTAGATCAAGCCTGTCGCAATTATCTCTGCTAGGAATTAGACATTACATACATTAGCACATAGGACATCAGTTGCAGATGGGTCAAGGTAACGTGCAAGTGTGAATAGTATCATAACTGTGTCACATATATAAATACTAATATTCCTATCGTATATGTTACACCTATAATATATAAATATTATAATATTCAATATTATGGAATCTTAGATATTAATAATTATATTAATAACACATATGATATACCTATGATATATTAATTATATTATATAGTATTATACATTAATAATTAGATTAATACCACATATGCACCCATTACACCTATACTATGCTAATATTATTATAATAATATTATTATACATTGATAATTATATTAATATCACATATATTAGACATATAATATATAAATAATATCATATATTATATAATCTTATATATTGATATTTATATTAATATCATATATTACTAGAGATGAGCGAACAGTGTTCTATCGAACACATGTTCGATCGGATATCAGGGTGTTCGCCATGTTCGAATCGAATCGAACACCACGTGGTAAAGTGCGCCAAAATTCGATTCCCCTCCCACCTTCCCTGGCGCCTTTTTTGCACCAATAACAGCGCAGGGGAGGTGGGACAGGAACTACGACACTGGGGGCATTGAAAAAAATTGGAAAAAGTCATTGGCTGCCGAAATCAGGTGACCTCCATTTTAGACGAATAGTGGATTTCAAATCCGGGTCATATGAGAATGTGAACTTTGTGACTATGAGACAGGGATAGCTGTACAGGCAGGGATAGCTAGGGATAACCTTTATTTAGGGGGGAATGTTATTAAAAATAACTTTTTGGGGCTCTATCGGGTGTGTAATTGTGATTTTTGTGAGATAAACTTTTTCCCATAGGGATGCATTGGCCAGCGCTGATTGGCCGAATTCCGTACTCTGGCCAATCAGTGCTGGCCAATGCATTCTATTAGCTTGATGAAGCAGAGTGTGCACAAGGGTTCAAGCGCACCCTCGGCTCTGATGTAGCAGAGCCGAGGCTGCACAAGGGTTCAAGCGCACCCTCGGCTCTGATGTAGGAGAGCCGAGGGTGCACTTGAACCCTTGTGCACCCTCAGCTCTGCTACATCAGAGCCGAGGGTGCGCTTGAACCCTTGTGCACACTCTGCTTCATCAAGCTAATAGAATGCATTGGCCAGCGCTGATTGGCCAATGTATTCTATTAGCCTGATGAAGTAGAGCTGAATGTGTGTGCTAAGCACACACATTCAGCTCTACTTCATCGGGCTAATAGAATGCATTGGCCAGCGCTGATTGGCCAGAGTACGGAACTCGACCAATCAGCGCTGGCTCTGCTGGAGGAGGCGGAGTCTAAGATCGCTCCACACCAGTCTCCATTCAGGTCTGACCTTAGACTCCGCCTCCTCCGGCAGAGCCAGCGCTGATTGGCCGAAGGCTGGCCAATGCATTCCTATGCGAATGCAGAGACTTAGCAGTGCTGAGTCAGTTTTGCTCAACTACACATCTGATGCACACTCGGCACTGCTACATCAGATGTAGCAATCTGATGTAGCAGAGCCGAGGGTGCACTAGAACCCCTGTGCAAACTCAGTTCACGCTAATAGAATGCATTGGCCAGCGCTGATTGGCCAATGCATTCTATTAGCCCGATGAAGTAGAGCTGAATGTGTGTGCTAAGCACACACATTCAGCACTGCTTCATCACGCCAATACAATGCATTAGCCAGTGCTGATTGGCCAGAGTACGGAATTCGGCCAATCAGCGCTGGCTCTGCTGGAGGAGGCGGAGTCTAAAATCGCTCCACACCAGTCTTCATTCAGGTCCGACCTTAGACTCCGCCTCCTCCAGCAGAGCCAGCGCTGATTGGCCGAATTCCGTACTCTGGCCAATCAGCACTGGCTAATGCATTGTATTGGCTTGATGAAGCAGTGCTGAATGTGTGTGCTTAGCACACACATTCAGCTCTACTTCATCGGGCTAATAGAATGCATTGGCCAGCGCTGATTGGCCGAATTCCGTACTCTGGCCAATCAGCACTGGCTAATGCATTGTATTGGCTTGATGAAGCAGTGCTGAATGTGTGTGCTTAGCACACACATTCAGCTCTACTTCATCGGGCTAATAGAATGCATTGGCCAATCAGCGCTGGCCAATGCATTCTATTAGCGTGAACTGAGTTTGCACAGGGGTTCTAGTGCACCCTCGGCTCTGCTACATCAGATTGCTACATCTGATGTAGCAGTGCCGAGTGTGCATCAGATGTGTAGTTGAGCAAAACTGACTCAGCACTGCTAAGTCTGCATTCGCATAGGAATGCATTGGCCAGCCTTCGGCCAATCAGCGCTGGCTCTGCCGGAGGAGGCGGAGTCTAAGGTCGGACCTGAATGGAGACTGGTGTGGAGCTATCTTAGACTCCGCCTCCTCCAGCAGAGCCAGCGCTGATTGGTCGAGTTCCGTACTCTGGCCAATCAGCACTGGCCAATGCATTTCTATGGGGAAAAGTTAGCTTGCGAAAATCGCAAACTGACAGGGATTTCCATGAAATAAAGTGACTTTTATGCCCCCAGACATGCTTCCCCTGCTGTCCCAGTGTCATTCCAGGGTGTTGGTATCATTTCCTGGGGTGTCATAGTGGACTTGGTGACCCTCCAGACACGAATTTGGGTTTCCCCCTTAACGAGTTTATGTTCCCCATAGACTATAATGGGGTTCGAAACCCATTCGAACACTCGAACAGTGAGCGGCTGTTCGAATCGAATTTCGAACCTCGAACATTTTAGTGTTCGCTCATCTCTATATATTACATCTATATAATAATAATTACACTTATCATATATCACACCTATAAATGTATGTAGTGTTGACTTACAGCTTACACTGTTTCGATCTTCTTGCAGTTTACTGTTTACTTCATTGTCTTTGTACGGATTTTAACCCATGAAGCAGTATTCCTTTGTCAGTAAGCGACCTAGACTACCCTATTTTATTATTAACCACATCTGAACCTCCCGGGGCTTATTTGCTGGGGTCGTATCATTGCCCTTGCTTGTGGATCTATTTGGTAATGGCTTCATCACTCCTAGTGAAACGTGAAGATTTAAGTTGCAGCAAATTGAGAACCAATTGCACATTCACTCATACTATACTATATACTATAACACTGTGCTTCCCTGTATATACACAATTGTAATTGTGTAATTCTTTTCTATAGCATGTGATGTATGACTGGTTACAGTAATAAATTACCACCAAGCCTGAACCTGAATCCATCTGTTTTTATTATTAGGCTAAGACCCCAAGGGACATCAATAAAGCGCTGTGGGAAAAAACGCATTGGGAATGCATCACAGATTTTAGCGCAAAGTGGGCATGGCATTCGCTAGAATCCCATCCACTTTGCACTTACTGTAAAACACCATAAAAAATTCTACATGCACAACTTTTTCATCCATTGCTTTCAGTTTAAAAACAATGGCACTTGATGGACTCCATTATAGTCAAAGGGGTCCAAAGGAGCTCCATATGTAACGGTTACTTTAGCAGTCCACCAGTTCATTGTTCTGGTCCTCTGATGGACCAGAACAAAGGACAGCTGACACTAATGTGAAGCTACTTGTAGAGTCAACGAGAAATCTGATTCATGGACCATGGACCGTGTTGTTGGCCTTGATTTTTACTGGTCTTGTACCTAGAGTGATGTTTGGCAAAGTTCCATAGTGTCAGGTGAGTACCTTCAGTGGGAAGAGGCAGTACCATATGCAAAAAACATCCTTAGGCCTTATTTAAACATGTACATTTCACATACATATGGCGTTCGCAAAAAAATTAACTGAAAATCATGATCGTATGTACAGGCCCATAGAAAAGAATGGGTCAGTGTGCTCTCTATGGATAGCACACTGATTCACACCACGGTCGTCTGGAACCGGCCTAAAGTTTATGTCATTTTGGTTCCCTGTCCATTAAAACAGCTATCTTATATAGTTATCTGCGGACACACACAGACCCCATAGACCAGTGATGGCGAACCTTTTAGATACCGAGTTCCCAAACTGCATCTCAAAACTCACTAATTTATCACAAAGTGCCAACATGACAATTTAACCTTAACACTGTTCCATTGATCCACAATTGTGGACAGTTACGGATGCTCTGTAATAATATCACTTGTCTGCTATAAAACAGATACTATGTGATAAAAATAGTGAAGGGCCCCCACACAATACAATCTGCTGCACAGTGGCCGATACATAGTACAAATTGCTCCACAGTGAGCCCCACACAGTGTAATCAGCTGCAAACTGGCCCCACACAGTATAATCTGTTCCACAGATGTGTGACCACAGAGAGGGCTCTGAGTGCCACCTTTGGTTCGCCATTATGGCCATAGACTATAATGAGGTGTGCTGGGTATCTTTGGCTTTCCGACATTTTTATACTGAAACCATTGGAGGGGAGAAAAGACCTGAACAGAGGACTTTCCCCTCTGCTGATTTTCAGTGGATTCTGCGTTGGAGTCTCTTAAGAAATCAATGCAGATGTGAACCTAGCCTTACAATCTTTTGTCGGGCTAAAAAATACCCAGATGCTGGAGGACCCCTAGGAAATGCAAAAATACCATTAAATTATATCATATCCATAGTAAAAAGTGTGTGTGTGATTGAACTGTGAACCTTCTGGTAGCTGAAGGGTTAAGAGAACTGTCCAATAATTAGATTTATTTTATCTATGTTTCTATTGTATTCTATAAGAATCATTTTAAGCATCTTGTCTGGTATTCCAATACTCTAGAGAAAATATAAAATGCTGGCTAAGTCCGCCACGTCTCCCATGTACTGTGCTTAAACTAACAGTCAATTTCATTTTTTTCCCCAGAAAATTATTTTAAGGATTAAACTCAGCAAGACCATATTCCCAGCACAAATGAGTTATAGAAAATCGCTCACAACAATTCATTACCAAGGGAAAAAAAATTCAGCAGGAAATAAAAAAGCAAGACACATTAACTATATCAAAGAGCGCCAGCCCTGGATTTGTAAGGACTTGATGGATTCTGGAGCACATTCCACTGAACACTGTCAAGAAGAATGATGTAGAGCGGTGGGCAGTTTATTAGGCCAGACAGGTAGGTATTAGTAACATACCGCAGGCTACCGTCATCTGGACAAATGAAAAAGGAATTGGACTAGATTTTTAAGATGTTATTCTTAAGATGTGAACACATATTGTGCTTACTGAAAAGTGTAGTGTGACCATGGACAAGATCAATAATATGGGAGAAAACATGTTTTATTCCAAGATAGATGGGGCCGGCTACTCAAATCTGATAGGGCAATAGCCCCTGCTTGTGGAGGGTCTCCTGGGCAGCAGGATATAGCAATAGCAACTATGGACGATGGAAGTGGAAACTGAATATATTTACATTACTTTACTGGGACATCATAATACCTTCATATGACATCATTATAATTACTTTCTTCATATGCTGCAATGTCACAGTGATGTTTTTGTGTGTGTATTATCTCTGTACTGTGATATCACTGTGTATATTATCCCTGTACTGTGACATCACTGTGTGTATTATCCCTGTACTGTGACATCACTGTGTGTATTATCTCTGTACTGTGACATCACTGTGTGTATTATCCCTGTACTGTGACATCACTGTGTGTATTATCCCTGTACTGTGACATCACTGTGTGTATTATCCCTGTACTGTGACATCACTGTGTGTATTATCTCTGTACTGTGACATCACTGTGTGTATTATCTCTGTACTGTGACATCACTGTGTGTATTATCCCTGTACTGTGACATCACTGTGTGTATTATCTCTGTACTGTGACATCACGGTGTGTATTATCTCTGTACTGTGACATCACTGTGTGTATTATCTCTGTACTGTGACATCACTGTGTGTATTATCCCTGTACTGTGACATCACTGTGTGTATTATCCCTGTACTGTGACATCACTGTGTGTATTATCCCTGTACTGTGACATCACTGTGTGTATTATCTCTGTACTGTGACATCACTGTGTGTATTATCCCTGTACTGTGACATCACAGTGCATATTATCCCTGTACTGTGACATCACTGTGTGTATTATCCCTGTGCTGTGATATCACTGTGTATATTATCCCTGTACTGTGACATCACTGTGTATATTATCTCAGTACTGTGACATCACTGTGTATATTATCCCTGTACTGTGACATCACTGTGTGTATTATCCCTGTACTGTGACATCACTGTGTATATTATCCCTGTACTGTGACATCACTGTGTGTATTATCCCTGTACTATGACATCACTGTGTGTATTATCTCTGTACTGTGACATCACTATGTGTATTATCCCTGTACTGTCACATCACTGTGTGTATTATCCCTGTACTATGACATCACTGTGTGTATTATCCCTGTACTATGACATCACTGTGTTTATTATCCCTGTACTGTGACATCACTGTGTATATTATCTCTGTACTGTAACATCACTGTGTGTATTATCCCTGTACTGTCACATCACTGGGTTTATTATCCCTGTACTGTGACATCACTGTGTGTATTATCCCTGTACTGTCACATCACTGTGTGTATTATCCCTGTACTGTGACATCACTGTGTGTATTATCCCTGTACTGTGACATCACTGTGTGTATTATCCCTGTACTGTGACATCACTGTGTGTATTATCCCTGTACTGTGACATCACTGTGTGTATTATCCCTGTACTGTGACATCACTGTGTGTATTATCCCTGTACTGTGACATCACTGTATGTATTTTCTCTGTGCTGTGATATCACTGTGTATATTACAGTTGTGCTAAAAAGTTTACATACCCCGGCATATTCTTTTGGGTTTTTATGGCCTTTTTTCAGAGAATATGAAGGATAACATAAATTTTTTTCTCTGCTCATGGTTATTGTTTGGGTGAAGCCATTTATTGTCAAGCTTCTGTGTTTTCTCTTTTTAAATCATAATGACAACCAAAAACATCAAAATGACCTTGTTCAAAAGTTCCCATACCCCAGTCCTTAAAATTGCCCCCTCTAAAATCAGGAGTTGGCAGATGCTTTAGTCCTGGTCTGGGGGGAGATCCCTCAGGAGACCATCCACAACCTCATCAGGAGCATGCCCAGGCGTTGTAGGGAAGTCATAAATTTGATTTCCATTGATGATTTTTGTGTGATTTTGTTGTCATCACATTCAACTTTGTACAGAACAAAGTATTCAATGAGAATATTTCATCCATTCAGATCTAGGATGTGTAATTTGAGTGTTCCTTTTATTTTTTGAGCAGTGTATTTTGTGGTAGTTGTGGATGAGGCTCTTTTTTTTCTCAGATGGTAAAGCTGCCCATTCTTCTTGGCAAAAAGTCTACAGTTCCTGTAAATTCCTGGACTGTTTTGCATGTCCTGCGCGCTTGAGATCTCCGCAGAGTGGCTCAATGATATTGAGGTCAGGAGACCGAGATGGCCACCCCAGAACCTTCACTTTCTTCTGCTGTAGCCAATGACAGGTCGATTTGGTATTTTGTTTTGGATCGTTGTCATATTGGAACATCCAAGTACGTCCCATGCGCAGCTTCCTGGCTGAGTTTCCATTTATTACTCACAGTTTGAACTCTGCTGACTGGCATTATCAATTCCTTATATGATATTTTTTTGTCTCCCTTTCCTGTTTTATATAGTTCAACTACTTTTTCCCGTAGATCCGCGGACAATCATTTTGCTTTCTCCATGACTCACAATCCAAAAACGTCAGTGGTTGGAGGAAAAATGCAACAGTCTGTCTGGATTCCAGAAACTCGCTCAGCTTTTATGCATACACAGGTCACAGGTGAGGATGTTACCTTTAGTAGCCATCCAAACCCCTTTGATGTTTTTGGTTGTCATTATGATTTTAAAAAAGACAAAACATAGAAGTTTGACAATAAATGGCTTCACCCAACCTCTAACCAATAGTGAAGAAAAAGATTTGTGTTATCATTCATATTCTCAGAAAATATTCCAAAAAACCCCAAAAATCTGCCAGGGTGTACAAGCAGTGATAGTGCAAGAGTAGTGCTAGTGAGGTTTAGAGTTGTTCGGCACGCAAAAAGTTTACTGTTGCCCTATTGCACTATGTCTTGTGAATTGTTTGCACGTATTATTACATGAGCGGTGCAGATTAGTACGTGGTCAGTCATTCTGCTTTTTTTATGGAGATTGTGTCATGTTCTGACTCCTTAGAGGTAGATTGAAGTTGCATCGTGGTAGTCTTTGTAGTGTAACCCCTTTACATGAGGTGCCACCCAGATTACCCAGGTCAGGCATGGCTCCATATTTATAGGTTCATTCCTGCTTTCTGAGTAGCGTGGGATGGCTTATAGTAGAGGAGGACAGTTTTAGGGTCCACTCATAGAGACATGGCCAGCTTGGAAGCTTGGTGTTCAGCTTGTGGAGGGGAGTGGAGCAGGCTCGTAGTCATAGAAATGCCAGTTGGTTCTACAATCCTACGCACCATCAAGACACCCAGGAGCAAAAGGATGGATTCTATGATTGCATATATGGTTAGCTGCAATTTTTCAAGAGTCTTCACTGAAGAGTTCTGTATGCTGTTTCGGCAACATCTTGTGTAATAAATAGTAGAGCTTCAGTAAGGAATTGATTGTCCTATGTGTCCTTTGTCACCTCTGTGTGGCTTTGGTGTTTGGGCAGCAGCTAGGAGAGGGTGGGCTGGGTATAGCACCATATTGACCATGGTTGGTTTCGGTGTTGGCTAGCGAGGAGCACTAAAAGAGTAGCCATACTACTATCAACCTTGGGCTGGCGGCTGCCTTTTGGCTCCTTACAGCAGGAAGGAGATGATCGGCAGACTTTTTCCCCTTAGTCTGGACTCAACTAATGGTAAAACTGATTTTTCTAAAGTATTACATTTGTAGTCAAGGCACCTGCTGCTACTATACATTATGTCACCCATGGTTAGGACACCATAGTCATACTGACTGTTGATGCAAGGGTTTGGGAGTAGGGTTGAGCGATCGTGTTTGGAAAAGATCGGATTCCGATCGGCGATCGAGAAAATTTTACGATCGCCATCGGAATTCCGAACACGATCTTTTTATGTGGGATCGAGATCGGTGATTTTTCCCACAATGCTTTGCTTAGCCTTCACACTGAGTATACACTGTATACTCAGTGTGAAGGCTCCGCTGCAGTTCCATAGGAATGAATGGATGCAGCCGACACACAGCCTTAACCCCCTGCACGCCGGCTGCCTCCATTCATTCGAATGGAAGGCTAAACTAAATCTCTAGCAGCTACTTACCTCTAAAGATGGCTGCTCCGGTGCCCTCCTTCTTCTTGCCTCTCTGCCCCGCCTCCCAGGTTAGTGTTTAAAGCGCTAGGTAGGCGGGGCTTGTGGCTTAGAGTGTGGGCGGGTACAGGGCGGGGAGACGTGATGTATCCCCTCCCTGTACCCGCCCACACTCTCCTAACCTGGCAGGGAGGGGGCAGCGAAGGAAGAAAAGCAGTGTGGAGCAGCACCGAGGCGAAGAATGAAGGCACGGGGCACAAGACCAGCCATCTCTGGAGGTAAGTGGACACCAGGGGGTAGGATTGCTTTTAAAATCCGATCTCCGATTAATAAAAAAATCCCATTGACTTGCATTGGGATCGGAATTGGGATCGAGATCGGGTTCGAATGAAAAATGATCGGAAATCGGATTTTAAAATCGATCCTGAAAAGTCAAGATCGGCTCAACCCTATTTGGGAGCTCTGCACCTTAAACACTCATCTCTATCCCATGTAAAGAGATAACGCTACATCAAACTGAATATATTTTTGACCTATTTAGATGTGAACGTGAACACAAATTTCACTTTAAGTAAGAATAATGGTGTGAAACAGTCCAATACTGTCCCGAACAGTTTCAAAAATCTAAAACTATGTATGTATGTATGTCTCGTCCAAAGGGTTGAACTTTAGAAAGCTGTCTCTTTGGTGAAGTTGCTTCCTTTTGGGGTGGAGCCATTTTCAGCATTGCCCATAAGACTCCCTACATAAGCTGTATCTTTATAACCAGTATCAGTACCCCTGCGGACTACATAAAAACCATACAAAAACAGTAATGGAAAGGTTTCCGGACAAGCATGACTACTGTAATGTCCCATGATGTGCAATAATGTAAAAGAAAGAAGAGATTTGTCATATTAACCATAGTTCTGTATAAAGCACATCTCAGTGACTTTATGAGCAGTGTCATATAAGAACAGCGCTGTCAAGGAAATGCTGGAGTTCACAGGCAATAAACCCCATTATTGAGTGCAGTGATATGTAAAAATAATGGTATTTATGACTATTTGCTACAAAATACAAGGTCAAATGCTTGAAATAGCCTTCTATTATTATGTTATTTCATTCATACAGGCACTTTTCTATGAAATTCAAGGTCTGGATAGACTATTACCAACCTCTTTATCTTCCCTGGCTAGACTAATATTCTATCTACAGTAAGGACATCCCCACTTCTCTTGTCTTGTAGACTTCAAGCATGGAGAGTTAGATTAATGTCAAGGTCAGCTTTGATGTGGTGCATTTAATATGTTAAATAATGTTCTGCATGACCAAAATGTGTTTTAGAATCAATATAAAGTAGGTCAACCAAGGTTATTAAGGGAATGGGTGGATTGAAGAACCAAGACTGGTCATCATCATCCTTGGGGTTCTTCAGTTTCCTAAAATGAAGACCTGGCGGGGGACTATTTACAAGGTAAAATGTATGAATGGATGGTGCAGAGGTTGTCTTATGATCTTTTGTATATATAGACCTGTACAAGGGGTCATACTCTCCACCTAGAGGAAGTCATCTACTTGAGCGGTGTTTTTGTACATGGATTATATTACACTGATGTTTTTGAAGGAGAGCTAAATTAAAGGGGTTGTAGGATTGTATGGCGTATCATCAGGGTATACCATACATATGTGGTTGGTGGAAGGCTGTCAGCTAGCCTGCACACTGATCACCTGTACTGGCCCGATTCTGACTCCTATACTATAGAGATGAGCGAACAGTGTTCTATCGAACACATGTTCGATCGGATATCAGGGTGTTCGCCATGTTCGAATTGAATCGAACACCGCGTGGTAAAGTGCGCCAAAATTCGATTCCCCTCCCACCTTCCCTGGCGCCTTTTTTGCACCAATAACAGTGCAGGGGAGGTGGGACAGGAACTACGACACTGGGGGCATTGAAAAAAATTGGAAAAAGTCATTGGCTGCCGAAATCAGGTGACCTCCATTTTAGACGAATAGTGGATTTCAAATCCGGGTCATATGAGAATGTGAACTTTGTGACTAAGAGACAGGGATAGCTGTACAGGCAGGGATAGCTAGGGATAACCTTTATTTAGGGGGGAATGTTATTAAAAATAACTTTTTGGGGCTCTATCGGGTGTGTAATTGTGATTTTTGTGAGATAAACTTTTTCCCATAGGGATGCATTGGCCAGCGCTGATTGGCCGAATTCCGTACTCTGGCCAATCAGTGCTGGCCAATGCATTCTATTAGCTTGATGAAGCAGAGTGTGCACAAGGGTTCAAGCGCACCCTCGGCTCTGATGTAGCAGAGCTGAGGCTGCACAAGGGTTCAAGCGCACCCTCGGCTCTGATGTAGGAGAGCCGAGGGTGCACTTGAACCCTTGTGCACCCTCGGCTCTGCTACATCAGAGCCGAGGGTGCGCTTGAACCCTTGTGCACACTCTGCTTCATCAAGCTAATAGAATGCATTGGCCAGCGCTGATTGGCCAATGCATTCTATTAGCCCGATGAAGTAGAGCTGAATGTGTGTGCTAAGCACACACATTCAGCTCTACTTCATCGGGCTAATAGAATGCATTGGCCAGCGCTGATTGGCCAGAGTACGGAATTCGGCCAATCAGCGCTGGCTCTGCTGGAGGAGGCGGAGTCTAAGATCGCTCCACACCAGTCTCCATTCAGGTCCGACCTTAGACTCCGCCTCCTCCAGCAGAGCCAGCGCTGATTGGCCGAATTCCGTACTCTGGCCAATCAGCACTGGCTAATGCATTGTATTGGCGTGATGAAGCAGTGCTGAATGTGTGTGCTTAACACACACATTCAGCTCTACTTCATCGGGCTAATAGAATGCATTGGCCAATCAGCGCTGGCCAATGCATTCTATTAGCGTGAACTGAGTTTGCACAGGGGTTCTAGTGCACCCTCGGCTCTGCTACATCAGATTGCTACATCTGATGTAGCAGTGCCGAGTGTGCATCAGATGTGTAGTTGAGCAAAACTGACTCAGCACTGCTAAGTCTCTGCATTCGCATAGGAATGCATTGGCCAGCCTTCGGCCAATCAGCGCTGGCTCTGCCGGAGGAGGCGGAGTCTAAGGTCGGACCTGAATGGAGACTGGTGTGGAGCGATCTTAGACTCCGCCTCCTCCAGCAGAGCCAGCGCTGATTGGTCGAGTTCCGTACTCTGGCCAATCAGCACTGGCCAATGCATTTCTATGGGGAAAAGTTAGCTTGCGAAAATCGCAAACTGACAGGGATTTCCATGAAATAAAGTGACTTTTATGCCCCCAGACATGCTTCCCCTGCTGTCCCAGTGTCATTCCAGGGTGTTGGTATCATTTCCTGGGGTGTCATAGTGGACTTGGTGACCCTCCAGACACGAATTTGGGTTTCCCCCTTAACGAGTTTATGTTCCCCATAGACTATAATGGGGTTCGAAACCCATTCGAACACTCGAACAGTGAGCGGCTGTTCGAATCGAATTTCGAACCTCGAACATTTTAGTGTTCGCTCATCTCTACTATACTATACACTCAGAGCTGACAGCAGATAGCTCCCGATCTTTGTATAGTGATGTGCTGTTACTGCTCCCATTGATATCAGCTGCAACACAGATCCATGTACGGGCTGGTAGTCAGACCCCCCATGAATGAGATCTTTATGGAACATTTTGTGAATAGGCCAAACAATTCTGTAACCTGGACAAGCCATGTCACCATTTTGTAGGTAGATATGCTCAGCATATATTATATAGCTCTGTTCATACGTGTTTGAGAAGTAAGACTATGCAAGAAATTTAAGAGACCACCTATATGGTAAGATTAAAAATATAACCAAGGACAATAAGGCTTATTTTCTGTGATAAATAGAAGTATTTTCTCCTTATGCTGCATGTACTCAGTCCAGTCACCAAACTATAAGCTACAAAGGACCTGTATATGTTATATGAATAGCCACTTGTATGTCTGTGTCTCATCTGTCAGATGTGCTGTATATATTGGGACTAGAAATTAGTGAACCGGTATAGAATGAACCAAATTTGACCCAAATTTTTCAAAACTTTTGGGTTCAACCCCAAACTTTGAGTGTTTGTCATCTGCAAACCAGAGATGAAATTATTGTACTCTGGAGTCTCTTCAGACCCCAGAGGGTCCCAGAGGAGGTGTAAAAAATAACAGTTATACTTACCTCCCCTGTTCTGGGCATCCTCGTCCAACTGGTGCTCTCTCTGGGTCCTCTTCCTACATCTAGCCCCCAGGGGTCATCACTGATGCCTGTGATTGGTCCTTAGCAGTCACATTGGTCATACCAAGCATCATGGCATTGATGTGGCAAAGAAGTGAAGAAACAAGTACTTTTCTTTAATAAACTAAATGAAAAAGTTTGTTATCTTCACTTGCAGTATGGAGTTATAAAAAAAAGTTGAGTTATGCTTTAAAAATATATAAATAGCTGCAACCTAAAAAAATAACAAATTCATTATTTCTCCTGCCGACTTCCATCTAATTAATGAAAGTAAAATCAATTTCCTTTAACCGTTGAAGCAGACAAAGATAGTACGTGGTCTCCTTAGTCTTCTATGTAGTGGTGCATTGCAAAACAGGCTTTATACAAACTAATGGAATCAGATACTTCTGAATTGTCAAAAAACGAAGCAAATGAGCTTAACCCCTTACTGCTCTGCACTATTATGTCGCACTGAATAGTTTAAGAGGTTGTCCAAGCAATTTTTTTTTGAAAAAAATATTTTAAAAAATCATATTCACCTGCCCACGGTGCTCTGGTGTCCTCCCAGTGCAGTCCGGTCATTCCACTCTGGCATCTTCTCAAAGTGAAACTGCTCACTGGCTGTGATGTCACAGATCCCTTCCAATGAAGCCTCTGATTGGCCTCAGTAGCCATGTGACCACTAAGGCCAATCAGCGTTCTTGGCAGTCCAAAGGAAGTGGCCCATGTTGTCAGAGGTAGTGACATCACATGCCCTTCACTGAGGCCGCTGATTGGTGATTATGTGTGGCTACATGTCAACTTTGGACTGAGAAGATCGGACCACACTGGGAGGCATCAGAGCATTGGTGAAAGGTATGATTATTTTTATTTTTCTCACTTCCCAAGACCTTTTTAAAGAATAAATTGAAAGGGATTCTATCATTAGAATCTCTGATTTACCTAAGTACACGTCAGAATAGCCTTAAGAAAGCTATTCTTCTCTGGACCGCCTCTTCGCCGGGTCATCAGCTGCATCTTCAGCCAAAAGCGCCGACTGCGCATGTTCGTGGGTCATTTACCTGTGCCCCATTTTCGGACATGTGCAGTTGGTGCTTTTGGCTGAAGATGTGGCCGATGACCCGGTGAAGAGGTGGTCCGGAGAAGAAGACAGAGTCATCTCTGGAGAGTTTCCGGACAGCACAAGGGATGCCCCCTGTGCTGTTTGACAGGGGGCGTTCCCCTTTGCTCAAACAGCACAGGGGGCATTCCTTGTGCTGTCTGAAAACTCATTTACATGTGGAAGAAATATGAAATTTCTCAGGAATAGCGGCGTGAATCAGAAGAAAAAGGTAAGAGAATATTAGCCTTTCTTAAGGATATTCTGCCGTGTACTTAGTTAAAAAAAGGAATTTTAATGATAGAATTCCCTTTAATTGCCCTTTAATGCTCAGCGCCGTGATAGTAGGACGCTTTCATGCTGCAGGCACGGGAGCTGAGCTTTAGGGGAAAAGAGTAAAGGGATAAAGGATTGATGGAATAGTGACTAGATACAAAACTCTATGGAGAGGAGTAAAGGTACCCGTACACCTACAATAGGTGACTGCTTTCATTCTGACTCCCACATACACATCATACGTACAATAGAGAGAGGGTAGTATGCTACTGCCAGAGGCCCCTGGTACTGGCTCATCTTCCTTGACAAAAATGATCATATATTGAAATTTAACATGCCCAATCCTCTTTCCTCTGACTTCATCTGTTATGGGAAAATGTCAGAAAGTCCCCATACACATTAAGTAGTCAGCGAGTTTGGCTAAGTTTTCAGTAATGTACATGGAAACGTAAAAAAAGATGTAGATGGCAATGGGAGTAGAGAAGAGCGAGTAGTATTTGATCGAGTAGGTATTCGATCGAATACTACGGTATTCGAAATACTTGTACTCGATCGAGTACCAGTCGCTATTCGAATGGAAAAATTTGATGCAGAACCAGCGTTGATTGGCCGAATGCTATACAGTCGGCCAATCAACGCTGGTTCTTCTCCTACCTTTAGAAGTCTTCTCCGTGCGGCATCTTCCGGCTCTGAATTCACTCTGCCAGGCATCGGGCCTGGGCAGAGCCGACTGCGCATGCCCGCGCTACAAGAAAATGGCTGCTTTACTGTAAGCGGCCATTTTCTTGTAGTGCGGGCATGCGCAGTCGGCTCTGCCCAGGCCCGATGCCTGGCAGAGTGAATTCAGAGCCGGAAGACGCCGCAGGGACGCTGCATGGAGAAGGCTTCTTGGAGAATCCAGCCCAACCCTCACTCGTGGACTTCGTAAGTTCTATTTGATCGAATGTTGCCTACCCTTGAAACGAGCATTTTTCCCCCATAGAGTATAATAGGGTTCGATATTCGATTCGAGTAGTCGAATATTTAGGGGCTACTCGAAACGAATATCGAATATCGAACATTTTACTGTTCACTCATCTCTAAATGGGAGTCATTATACTGGTTTGAGGTCCCATTGGGTCAGATACTTTTTGGAAGAGGTACATTTTAAGTGAGTGCCTAGAAGGTTAAAGAAAGTCATATGGGATGACAGAGGGAACTCCAGGGAAGATGGGAAGACTCAAAAGAAGTCTTGTATTGGTGTAAAGAGTATAGATCAATGTTGCGATTTTTATGAGACCAGTCAACCATCTTATTTATATTAGCTTTTCGTGACTTTAAGAAGATGTTGGTAAGAAAAAAGAAAAGGAAGGTCATGTAGTTCTTCCTGGAGATATCCACCACCAGAAATATGGTAGCAGCTTATTCCTCTATGCCATTGACACTCATGTATGCTTTGTCAAACTAAGCATGTGTCTGTATGGAGAGATCAGGAGAAATATCTGTTAGCTGAATTCAAGGTGTGTAGCCACATTTTGCCTTACACATGTGATGTTTATTAGAGATGAGCGAGTACTGTTCGGATCAGCCGAACAGCCGATCCGAACAGCACGCTCCATAGAAATGAATGGATGCACCTGGTACTTCCGCTTTGACGGCGGCCGGCCGCTTAACCCCCCGCGTGCTGGCTACGTCCATTCATTTATATGCAAGCATGCTGTTCGGATTGGCTGATCCGAACAGTACTCGCTCATCTCTAATGTTTATGTAGTTTTACCTCTCAGTCGGGCTGCAATGTAATTTGGGTCTTACCAATGTGAGCACATTTTGCCTGGTTTTGTGTGTGTGACACTATCTACCTCATTTCCCATAGTAATATCTATATAATTGAGACATTATCTATAGAGTTAATTCAATGCGTTTCTTGGGTAAACATCAGTACATAAGCCGCAGCATCTAATCTCCGCTATAACATCATTACAGATAGACTAGAAAAACCAGAAGAGAAGTGGCGGGTGATTTTGGCACATGCAGGATAAAATCTTCTTTTGTCTGACTTTCTTATTATTACTGCGGCTGTGCTTGAGGATAAAGTGCTCTCACCCTGTTCTCAATCCAGAACAAATCACTTAATCTTTAAGACAGGACCTCAAGCGATATCAGAATTCACTGCATTCATTTAGCTGCATTCGTGATGCTGCAGAGGCGACGCTGCAGTGGATGACAACCTTCTGACACTCGCTCAGGTTTGGCGAATTGAAGATGTAAGACGAATATTTTGTGCAGAAACGTCCTTACTTATGTTTCCATTGGTGACACGAGCAGTAAATTGACACATTTCTCTGCGTAACTGTGAAGACCTTGCGAAGATTTCTAACCTGGTTACACAGGAAAATTGCTAGAATACTAAGAAGCTAAGATTTGTTTGTGCCTTGTAAATTCCTGTGACAAGCAACAGTAAAAAGATGTTCTTTTCATAGGCAATAAAAAGTTCAGTGTAATTGATATTACAATCTCGAATGTGCCTGGGATCCTGAATATGAGTAAGGCTTCAAGCACACGAATGTGTCGGATCTATGGTAAAACAGCATAATCATATCTGTATCATGGACCCATTGATTTACTTACTGTGCACCTTACTGTGCACCTACAGTAAGGTGCACAGGGCTCACAGCCCATACATGAACCCATGATAATATATACCAGCATGTGTAAGGGTCCATAGAAAATAATGGGCGAGTGTGCTAGCCATGACAAAGCTCAAGGTTGTGTCCATGAAGCTATACTCGCGGTCATTTTTTTTTATCGTACGGCCACATTAATTTCAATATCAGTAAATAGGGACTATTCACATGGCCGATAGTTTGATGGTCCATTGTCACAGAATGTCAAAATATAGGTGCTCGCTTTTTCTGTTTTGTCCATAATATACAGTATGAGGGATCTGTTAAAATGGCCGCCCCTCAGGTGCAAAATGAGCATGAAAAATTTATGTTTTTCATGGCCATTTTAATAATAATATTAATAATAATAATAATAATTAATAATAATACATTTTATTTATATAGCGCAACATATTCCACAGCACTTTAAAAATGGCAGGGTTAAAGAACAAACATAATGGGACATTACAGGGTAATAATTCAATTCACACAATGGGATTGAGGGCCCTGCTCACAAGAGCTTACAATCTATAAAGTAGAGGGGGTGATAGAAGAGGTAACAGAGGCGACATCGGAGGTAGCATTGCTTATACAGCGTGATAAAGGATATTGTATGTGTCATTAGGATGCACTTGAAGCTATAGAAATTGGGAGTTAATCTGATTAAATGGGGTAGAGCATTCCAGAGAAGTGGTGCAGCTTGAGAGAAGTCTGGGTTATGGGAGTGTGAGGTTCTAATAATAGAGTATGGTAATCTTAGGTCATTGGCCAAATTGGGTTGGGTAATCAGGAGATGAGGGAGGAAATATAGGGAGGTGCAGTATTATGGAGAGCCTTGAGAATGAGGGTGACAAGTTTTTGTGAATTGGCAACAAGTGCAGTGTAGCATCAGTGTAGCATTTATGTTGATAGATGAGCCTGGCCGCTGCATGCAGAATAGATTGTAGATGGGAGAGTTTAGTGAGGGGAAGACAGATTAGTGAGAAGTTACAGTAGTCATGTTGAGAGTGAATCAGAGCGACGATAAATGTCTTTAATGATTACACGGTAAGGAAAGGCTGGATCCTGGAGATGCTTTTAAGGTGGAGATGACATGAGTGTGCGAGTGATTGGATATGGGGGGGGGGGGGGGGGGTAAATGCAAGTTCTGAGTCAAACCTACCCCACAACCTGGCATGCTGCCTAGGAGTTATGGAAAGACGACAAACTGAAATGGAGATATGAGGGTTAGGTTGGTTAGTAGATGGTGGAAACAGCAGTAGTTCTTTGAGAGATGCAGTTTTAGATAAAGCGATGACATGACATGACATTAGAGACAGCAGAGAAGCTGGTGTTCCATATTAGTGCGGGGGTGATGTCACAGGATGAGTTATATAGTTGGGTGTCATCAGCCTAAAGATGGTGAAGAAGTCAAAACAAGAACCCCAACAGCAAGGGGAAGAGACAGGGCCCACAAATGATTCACTGAGAGTGGGGTCTGAAAGATAAGAGGAGAACCAGGAGAGAGCGGTGTCTGTGAGGCCGACAGAGAGCAGCATAGTGAGGAGGAGTTGATGGTCTACAGTGTCAAATACTAGCGCGCGTTCCAGAAGAATAAGAAGAGAATAGTCACCATTAGAATTAGCCGTCAGGAGCTCATTGGAGACTTATGTAAGGGCCGTTTCAGCAGAGTGCGGAGAGGTTTGGTTTAGTTCAGATTGTTTGACGCGGTTGCAGTTAAAACCAACTATTAATATTAATAGCAGAGAAGCTACAGACATAGCAAAGTTTAACATTACAACTGCGGCACACAATGTTAACTTGACTTTTTCAATAGATTTTAATGGATTATGTTGTATTCAGTGGCAATAGGGTATTAGTATAATGACCTGACATCCATAACAAGAACAAGTGCTACTTCTCATTATTAAATTCACTCCTGGTTTTGCCTCCAAAAACTGCATACAAAAAAACTGATTAAAACCTTCATGTGTGAATATACTCTTACCAGGAAGATATATATTCCCTATGGAACAATGTAATGCAATATAGCTGTGTAGAAGTCCAATGGAACACGCCATTATTCACTCATACCCCATGTGAAATCTGTCATATGATGGTAAAGCATGTGTCTATAAAAGTCATTGCTAACTGTTACATAGAAACATGAACATAGTCCAGCCAGTGGCGTAACTAGGAATGGCGTGGAGAACTGTTGACATGGGGACCCTCAAAGTCTCCGACCGACTGCTTCTTTCCCCCCACATCCCTGCACACACTATTATGCCCCATAATGGCCATTGTACACAGTATTATACCCTATAGTGGCCCCTGCACACAGTATCATGTCCCATAGTTGTCCCTGCACACACTATGAAGCCCCATAGTGGCCCCTGCACACAGTATTATCCCCTATAGTGATCCCTGCACACAGTATTATGTCCCATAGTGGCCCCTGCACACAGTGTTATGTCCCATAGTGGCCCCTGCATGCAGTATTATGTCCAATAGTGGCCACTGCACACAGTGTTATGTACTGTAATACATAATGCTAGAATTATTTTGCTGCCTGGGGAAGAAGGGGTTACAAGTGCCACATTCAGTGTCAGTGAAGAGTGTTCTCACAGTTCTCACTTAAAACACTCTTCACAGACATTGTTCCTCACAAACATTGAATGTGGCACTTGTAACCCCTTCTTCCCCAGACTTCACACTTATAATTATTGGAAAGGAGAAATTTCAGCAGGCAGCTTCTAGCATTGCACTGTGTGCTGTACAGCCTGCCCTGCATGCATGGGTTAACTTCACCAGTCTCCACTCTCCAAAAGGACTCAACACTGCTCACTCTATAAGATAAAGCCCCTATCACTATCTTCTTCCTGCACAATGTATCTCCCCCCCCCCCCCTTTGTCAGTGCACACACTGAGGCTTCCAACCCCCTGCCCGGAACCCGACACCTTAGGTAGCCTCAGGCCTCAAAAAGTAAACTTTATTTTTTATTTCTTTTTTTTTGTCCTATTAACTAGCGAGGGGGCCCGGTCCCCCTAAGGTGTTGGGCCCTGTGGCAGCTACTACCACTGCTTCCGTGGTAGTTATGCCACTGAGTGCAGCTCTATAGTGATGGACTATATTTGTGTTTCTATATTCAGGTTGATGCTTGTAACATCCATTGCCTGGTATGAGTCTGGAATGTGTTAAATTTTGGGCTGATTTTCTCCCTTTTTTCTGTTGTGTACAGGTGCCTATTAGAGATGAGCGAACACTAAAATGTTCGAGGTTCGAAATTCGATTCGAACAGCCGCTCACTGTTCGAGTGTTTGAATGGGTTTCGAACCCCATTATAGTCTATGGGGAACATAAACTCGTTAAGGGGGAAACCCAAATTCGTGTCTGGAGGGTCACCAAGTCCACTATGACACCCCAGGAAATGATACCAACACCCTGGAATGACACTGGGACAGCAGGGGAAGCATGTCTGGGGGCATAAAAGTCACTTTATTTCATGGAAATCCCTGTCAGTTTGCGATTTTCGCAAGCTAACTTTTCCCCATAGAAATGCATTGGCCAGTGCTGATTGGCCAGAGTACGGAACTCGACCAATCAGCGCTGGCTCTGCTGGAGGAGGCGGAGTCTAAGATAGCTCCACACCAGTCTCCATTCAGGTCCGACCTTAGACTCCGCCTCCTCCGGCAGAGCCAGCGCTGATTGGCCGAAGGCTGGCCAATGCATTCCTATGCGAATGCAGACTTAGCAGTGCTGAGTCAGTTTTGCTCAACTACACATCTGATGCACACTCGGCACTGCTACATCAGATGTAGCAATCTGATGTAGCAGAGCCGAGGGTGCACTAGAACCCCTGTGCAAACTCAGTTCACGCTAATAGAATGCATTGGCCAGCGCTGATTGGCCAATGCATTCTATTAGCCCGATGAAGTAGAGCTGAATGTGTGTGCTAAGCACACACATTCAGCACTGCTTCATCACGCCAATACAATGCATTAGCCAGTGCTGATTGGCCAGAGTACGGAATTCGGCCAATCAGCGCTGGCTCTGCTGGAGGAGGCGGAGTCTAAGATCGCTCCACACCAGTCTCCATTCAGGTCCGACCTTAGACTCCGCCTCCTCCGGCAGAGCCAGCGCTGATTGGCCGAAGGCTGGCCAATGCATTCCTATGCGAATGCAGACTTAGCAGTGCTGAGTCAGTTTTGCTCAACTACACATCTGATGCACACTCGGCACTGCTACATCAGATGTAGCAATCTGATGTAGCAGAGCCGAGGGTGCACTAGAACCCCTGTGCAAACTCAGTTCACGCTAATAGAATGCATTGGCCAGCGCTGATTGGCCAATGCATTCTATTAGCCCGATGAAGTAGAGCTGAATGTGTGTGCTAAGCACACACATTCAGCACTGCTTCATCAAGCCAATACAATGCATTAGCCAGTGCTGATTGGCCAGAGTACGGAATTCGGCCAATCAGCGCTGGCTCTGCTGGAGGAGGCGGAGTCTAAGGTCGGACCTGAATGGAGACTGGTGTGGAGCGATCTTAGACTCCGCCTCCTCCAGCAGAGCCAGCGCTGATTGGCCGAATTCCGTACTCTGGCCAATCAGCACTGGCTAATGCATTGTATTGGCGTGATGAAGCAGTGCTGAATGTGTGTGCTTAGCACACACATTCAGCTCTACTTCATCGGGCTAATAGAATGCATTGGCCAGCGCTGATTGGCCGAATTCCGTACTCTGGCCAATCAGTGCTGGCCAATGCATTCTATTAGCTTGATGAAGCAGAGTGTGCACAAGGGTTCAAGCGCACCCTCGGCTCTGATGTAGCAGAGCCGAGGCTGCACAAGGGTTCAAGCGCACCCTCGGCTCTGATGTAGGAGAGCCGAGGGTGCACTTGAACCCTTGTGCACCCTCAGCTCTGCTACATCAGAGCCGAGGGTGCGCTTGAACCCTTGTACACACTCTGCTTCATCAAGCTAATAGAATGCATTGGCCAGCGCTGATTGGCCAATGTATTCTATTAGCCTGATGAAGTAGAGCTGAATGTGTGTGCTAAGCACACACATTCAGCTCTACTTCATCGGGCTAATAGAATGCATTGGCCAGCGCTGATTGGCCAGAGTACGGAACTCGACCAATCAGCGCTGGCTCTGCTGGAGGAGGCGGAGTCTAAGATCGCTCCACACCAGTCTCCATTCAGGTCCGACCTTAGACTCCGCCTCCTCCAGCAGAGCCAGCGCTGATTGGCCGAATTCCGTACTCTGGCCAATCAGCACTGGCTAATGCATTGTATTGGCGTGATGAAGCAGTGCTGAATGTGTGTGCTTAGCACACACATTCAGCTCTACTTCATCGGGCTAATAGAATGCATTGGCCAATCAGCGCTGGCCAATGCATTCTATTAGCGTGAACTGAGTTTGCACAGGGGTTCTAGTGCACCCTCGGCTCTGCTACATCAGATTGCTACATCTGATGTAGCAGTGCCGAGTGTGCATCAGATGTGTAGTTGAGCAAAACTGACTCAGCACTGCTAAGTCTCTGCATTCGCATAGGAATGCATTGGCCAGCCTTCGGCCAATCAGCGCTGGCTCTGCCGGAGGAGGCGGAGTCTAAGGTCGGACCTGAATGGAGACTGGTGTGGAGCGATCTTAGACTCCGCCTCCTCCAGCAGAGCCAGCGCTGATTGGTCGAGTTCCGTACTCTGGCCAATCAGCGCTGGCCAATGCATTCTATTAGCCCGATGAAGTAGAGCTGAATGTGTGTGCTTAGCACACACATTCAGCTCTACTTCATCAGGCTAATAGAATACATTGGCCAATCAGCGCTGGCCAATGCATTCTATTAGCTTGATGAAGCAGAGTGTGCACAAGGGTTCAAGCGCACCCTCGGCTCTGATGTAGCAGAGCTGAGGGTGCACAAGGGTTCAAGTGCACCCTCGGCTCTCCTACATCAGAGCCGAGGGTGCGCTTGAACCCTTGTGCAGCCTCGGCTCTGCTACATCAGAGCCGAGGGTGCGCTTGAACCCTTGTGCACACTCTGCTTCATCAAGCTAATAGAATGCATTGGCCAGCGCTGATTGGCCAATGCATTCTATTAGCCCGATGAAGTAGAGCTGAATGTGTGTGCTAAGCACACACATTCAGCACTGCTTCATCACACCAATACAATGCATTAGCCAGTGCTGATTGGCCAGAGTACGGAATTCGGCCAATCAGCGCTGGCTCTGCTGGAGGAGGCGGAGTCTAAGGTCGGACCTGAATGGAGACTGGTGTGGAGCGATCTTAGACTCCGTCTCCTCCAGCAGAGCCAGCGCTGATTGGTCGAGTTCCGTACTCTGGCCAATCAGCGCTGGCCAATGCATCCCTATGGGAAAAAGTTTATCTCACAAAAATCACAATTACACACCCGATAGAGCCCCAAAAAGTTATTTTTAATAACATTCCCCCCTAAATAAAGGTTATCCCTAGCTATCCCTGCCTGTACAGCTATCCCTGTCTCATAGTCACAAAGTTCACATTCTCATATGACCCGGATTTGAAATCCACTATTCGTCTAAAATGGAGGTCACCTGATTTCGGCAGCCAATGACTTTTTCCAATTTTTTTCAATGCCCCCAGTGTCGTAGTTCCTGTCCCACTTCCCCTGCGCTGTTATTGGTGCAAAAAAGGCGCCAGGGAAGGTGGGAGGGGAATCGAATTTTGGCACACTTTACCACGTGGTGTTCGATTCGATTCGAACATGGCGAACACCCTGATATCCGATCGAACATGTGTTCGATAGAACACTGTTCGCTCATCTCTAGTGCCTATACATCTTACATAGCTGTTGGCAGACTGTTGGTTCAGTGACAGCTTTTTTTACCAACTCCATTATGTGAAAGATTCAGCCAAATGCACAAGAGGATTGAGAGTTGAAATTCAGCGTCCTTGATACTTCTGTCCTATAGATTAAATACTTCCCTGATCCCTCCAAAATCAGAAAGTTTGATCAACAATAATCTAATGTCTATGTAGGTCTTAAAGGAAACCTGTCACATGAAAATGCTGTATGGAAGTGGTGTAACTAGGAATGGCTGGGCCACAAGGTGAACATTTGACATGGGGCCCCCCCAAACCCCAAATGACCCACCCCCACCACCATCTCTGCACATGCGTGCACACAATGCATATTCCTGCACACAGTATTCTGCCCCATGATGGCCCCTGTACACAGTATTATGCCCCATAGTGGCCATTGCACACAGTATTATTCCCTATTGTAGATCACCCATGAACAATTATTATATTCTGGGGTCTTTCAAAACTCCAGAGTATAATAATCAGAGACCAACCTAAAAATCACTTTTACTTACTTCTCCTGAGCTCCGGGGAACTCCTCGCTGATGTCGGCCAGTTGTCACGTGATCCAGACTTTAGTCGCGACACATAATGATGCAGGCAGTGTCAGATTGGGGTGTCTAGGGCCCACCGGTGGAATTATTTCTAGGGGCCCACCGCCAGGACCCTGAAGATCAGCAGTACTGAGACACGGCAGCTTAAGGTAATAACATGTCGGGATCCATGCTGCTCACCTGCCATACAATGTGCACTACTGCACTACCTAAACCCACTGCTCCATCCTTTATGGCAAGTGAGCAGCGTGGCTCCTAGAAGTGTTAGCTCCAGTTTCCACAGAGTAAACTGGCGCGCAATCTGGCACGTATACACGTGTTAGATTTTGCGCGCTCAAAAAAGATTCCATTGATTTCAATGTGGGTTACAATCATATAACGCGCTTAATTTTGCGCCCGTAATTTTGCATCGGCAAAATTACGGGCGTAAAATAAAGCGCGTTATACGATCGTAATCCCCATTGAAATCAACGGGATCTTTTTTGAGCGTGCAAACTCTGACACGCGTATACGTGCCAGATTGCGCGCCAGTTTACTCCGTGTGAACTGCCCCTTAGCCAGCCAATTACTTTTTCTGATTTTTTTTTCGATGCCTCCTTTGTTGTAGTTCCTGTCCCACCTCCCCTGCACAGGTATTGGTGCAAAAAAAGCTCCAGGGAAGGTGGGAGGGGGTACGAATTTTACTGTTTTTGCCTTGTGGTATTCAATTGGAATCGAATACCTCGAATGGCCTGATATTCAATTGAATATCAATTAGATCGAACGCCGTTCGCGTATCTCTATTCTATATATCTCTACCTCCCATGAGCTACAATATTACATCATCACCTACCAAATCCCTCCTAATAACTCTGTTTTTATTGTATTTCTGTGAGATTCAGCTTCACACTATTCACACCTGCCACACCTGCCTACTGTTTCAAAGAGCTAATGGGGCAAATCCTATAAGAAAAAGGGAGACAGATCAGATAGACTCTACAGAGTTAGTGGGCAGAGGTTCTATATCACTGATCTATCACTTGTTGCCTGCAAAGTTAGAGGCATCAACAAAAATGTAGTTTGCATTACAAAAACCATATCAGAGGGAAGGAAAGGAACTACGGTGATGGATAACCTATAGGTGGCAAATCCACTAAACTAGGTATACACAAGGTATACAGTACACAATGACCTCTATATACACAGTCCAGCCATATTAATGTGAGCACCGCCTATTTTTGACGTCAACATTAAATAACCAATCGCAGAAGGCACGTATCATCAGCCATCTGGGTGCACTCATCATTGTGGAGAATCTGTGGGACCATCTCAATCGGGTTGTTCGCACCATGGATGCTCAACCGCGTAACCTAGCGCAGCTGGACATGGCACTGGAGTCGCCATGGCTCAACATCCCAGTGAACATCATCACAACATCCTCTCTCTTCCTGCACGTCTCACAGCGGTCCACTCTGCCAAACGTGGTTATTCTGGATTTTGACAGGTGGTCACATTAATTTAACTGGACTGTGTAATAAGCTATACTGCAAGTGCTTCTTTAACCCCTTCCCGACATCCGCCATAATAGTACGGCGCATGTCGGGTGTGTAACTATGGCGACCGCCCGGGAGCTTTAAGCAGTAGACAACCGGCTCGAATGTCTCCGATCGGTCCCTGGCATTAACCCCTCCAGCGCCACGGTCAAAGGCGCATGGGCACCGCCATTTTGCCGGTGATTGCCGGCTCCTGGAGCATGCTCCAGGGCCAACGTCACATTGGCTTGACAGCCGGGAGCCTTTACAAAGTTCCCAGGCTTGTCTGCAAGCTCTTTCTTTTGCAGGCTGATCTATGCAGCCTGCAAAAGAAAGGATGATTTTTTGCAATGCATTGCAATGCATTAGCATTGTAATGTATTGCATTAGTGATCAGACCCCCTGGGGTTCAACACCCCTAGGGGGTCTAATAAATGCAAAAAAAAAAAAAAAGTAAAAGAAAATATAAAAAAATATAAAAAGTATTAAAAATTCAAATCACCCCCCTTTCCCTAGAACACATATAAAAGTAGTTAAAAACTGTGAAACACATACATGTTAGGTTTCCCCATGTCCGAAATCGCCCGCTGTACAAATCTATAAAAATATTTTTCCTGTTCAGTAAACGCCGTAGCGGGAAAAATAGTCAAAAGTGCCAAACCGCTGTTTTTTCACTGGTTTGATTCTGATAAAAATTTGAATAAAAAGTGATTAAAGCAATAGTATTTCCCGAAAATGGTAGAACTAAAAAGTACACCTGGTCCCGCAAAAAAAAAAATCCCTATGCATTCACGTACACGGACGTATAAAAAAGTTACGGCTGTCGGAATATGGCGACTTTTAGAAAAAAATTTTTTTAACAGTTTTGGATTTTTTTTAAGGGGACAAAATGTAAATAAAACCATATAAATTTGGTATCCCTGGAACCATACCGAAACACAGAATACAGGGGACATGTCATTTTGGCTTCACAGTGAACGCCGTAAAACCAAAGCCGGTAAAAAAGTCGCAGAAATGCATTTTTTCTTCAAATCCACCCCTTTCAGAATTTTTTTCCTGCTTCCCAGTATATTATATAGAATAATTAATGGTGGCATCATGAAGAAAAATGTGTCCCGCAAAAATTAAGACCTCATATGGCTCTGGGAGCGGAGAAATAAAAAAGTTATGGGGTTTAGAAGGAGGGGAGTCAAAAACGAAAAACGAAAATCAAAAAATGCCATCGGCGGGAAAGGGTTAAAGAGGGCCTTTCAACATTTCCATCAAATCCAACTCTATATCTTTTACCGGTACTGTTCTGGCTCTGACACTGTTGGTTTTATTTCTTTAGCCCCTACTTTTCCTTAGATATTATTTCTGTTATTTTCAGCACCCAATATGCTAATTAGGTTTTTTACTGTCAGGTGGGCAGTCCCTGTCTCTCTGCTGCAGCCCACCTGACAATAGAGAACCTAGGTAGCATCTCAGGCACCAAAACTAACTGCACTGATTGCTCGGGAATGATAGGGGCTAGAGGAGAAATTCCAACTGTGATAGAATCAGTGGATCGGTGCCTACTGAAGATTTGGTGGAGGAGGTGAATGGTCCTCTTTATATAATGAACTTGGAGCGCCATAGCCGAAATCCAACATAACGCTTAGAGTCACCTTAAAGATGAAATCATAAGCAAATGATGGCAGGTTTATTGTCAAGTCAGAATAATAATCTTATTACTGCTATCAGTACACGGTATAGTGTAGTAGCTCCAAGGCAAGCACTCCTGATGTAGTCCCATGCCTTCATCATGCCGTAGCTGCATACTAATACTACACATTCCTAATTTCATCGCCTATCATCTAAGAATGAATCAGAGAAACCATATGGAAAGGAAATGAATATACAGCAGCAAACCAATTAATTGTTCTAACAGAGCCCCGAGCTCCGATCAAGCCTTGAAACTTCCTCTTCTGCTTTCCGCTAGCCCCATCTCTGGCAACAATCACTGCAGGAACTGATAAAATTATATATATTTTTTTTCTGACAAAATTAGTTACAGTACTTTAGCGGAGAGGGTATGATTCAGCAAATCTGTGACTCATTCTGTGTAAGGCATGAAATACTTTTTGTGACTTATTGGCATAATAAAACACTTCTTTTGATTGCATTACCAGTGGCTGTATGCTTTTAGCAAATTGTTTGATAATGTGCTGAGCGCAGTTGCCGTATAGAAGTGCTACAATATCTCCCTATGGCTCTTTTCCTTTCTCTTGGGAGTCCACGGGTTTAACTGGTCCGCAGCATTTACAACCGTACAATTAGTTTCATTGGTAAAAGTCTGCAGTTAACTTTAAACATTTGGCTACCTATCTAAACTGCTTATTTAATCCAGGGGCATCTGTCATTCAGAGCTAATTGTAGACTATTAAAACTGTACATTGGGACAATTGTAAAACTTCCTGTACACTAATAGAACAAAGGATTAGAAACATTGTGGGACCAAAATTCAAGGAAATGTGTCACTAAAAATGGCCTATTTTTTTAAATCAAGTTTAATGTGGAACATATTTTTAAGAATTATTGACACTTAGTTTTAGCTTTCATGTCACTATCTATATATACTTTCACTCTAAACTCTAAGGCCCCGTTCACATCTGCAAGGATGAGACAATAATGAAAAACTATGGGTGTTACTATAGAAGCGTTATCTTCTATTGTAATTCTGTCTGTTTTGTTTGTAATATAAATTAGGTCAATACTACATTTAATACCAATACAGAATTGGCAAGTTTATTATTAGGTTTAGGCCTGGTTCACATCTGTGTTCGGGATTCCATTCGGGGAGTCTGTTTGGGAACCCCCTGAATGGAAACCTACACACATAGAAAAGCAGTTACCTGGGAAAACACTCATACCCATAGACTATAATGGGGTCCGTGTGTTTTCTGCTCGGTTTCTGCATGAAACATGCAGAGAGAAAAGTCCCGGATGCAGCACTTTTCTCTCCATATGTTTCATATGGAAACCAAAAGGAAACCACATGGACCCTATGATAGTCTATGGAGACCGCGTATTTTCAAAGGTAACTGCTTTTCTATACATGGCGGTTTCCGTTCAAGGGGTTCCCGAATGAAATCCCGAATGCAGATGTGAAACGGGCGTAAACCTAATAATAAACTTGCCAATTCGGCATGGATTTTAATTGTGGCATTGACCTAATTTATATTACAAACAAAGCAGACAGAATCACAATAGAAGATCACACCTCTATAGCTAATGATAGGATGGGCCGGGCCTCCGCTGTGCTGTGCAGAGGCGCCCGATCCAATTCCTGTCCAGTGCCAGAGTGTCGGCCTGCTCCAGTGCTGGGGTAGGCTGGAAGTCTCCACTTGAGTGTGTAGAGGTTCCAGTTTCCCCCTAGCACCGGGACTGGAATTTCCATGGTCAGGGGGGTTAGTGGCGACCCTGAGGCTATTTAGGCCTCATTTCGGTTTCGGCCCGTCGCTGGGTATTCGTTTACCTTTGGTATCAGCTCCCCTAGCGACGAGCCTCTCTCCAGTTCCCTGCCTCCTATCCTGCTACCTCTTGCCTATTTCCCTGTACCTGGATTTCCCTGGATGTGTATGAACCGGCTTGCCTTACAGACCTCCCCTCCATAATCCTGATTTGGCACCTTCCCGACCTCCTGTGTATGACCTTTGGCTTCCACCTGACCTCCCTTTTGGATCCTAATTTGGCTACTCCATTTACCTCCTGTGTATGACCCGGCTTCCTCGACTTCGCTTCTGCCTCTGCCTTCTACTACCACGTGACCTCCAGTTATCTACTCGGCTTGCTTGACCATGAATCTGCTCCTTGGGTATCTACATGAATTCCCTGGATTACCCTTCTGTTCACCTATGACTCCAGACCATCTTGCTCTCTAAGACTTCACTCTAAGGTTAGTGTCTGGGTCCTTCTGGGTCCTCCTACTTGGGGTTCACTGGGTGTGTATCGCTCTCTGGGCAGTTGACTTTTACCAAGTCCAACTCCACCATCAGAAGCTCTGGTGAAGAACTCGGGGGCCTGGTTCCTCTCCAGCTGGGAGAGCGTAGCACACCCAGAACCGTTTTTACCCCAGTGCTTGGGGATTCTAGTTTCCCAGGGCTTACTATGTTATTTGTTGCATCAGGTTCCTAACAGGTAACACCCATAGTTCTTCATTATTGTATCATCCTTGCACAGAGCATGCTTAGAAAACTCTCCCATAGATTTCAATGAGTCAGCTCCTGACTATTGCTGACTCTGATTATGACTATGCTGTAAAGCTCAGGCATTGATACCTGAGAAAAATAAACACAAATGTGTCAGCTCACTCACGTGTTCTCTGATGAAAAAATCTGCGGGTGCCATAACATGCAATATCCGTGGGAAATCCTGATAAAGAAGGAAGGTGCACGGAGATCCAGCCTCCCAGCCCGAGGCACAAATGCAAAACCTCCGAATAGAATACTCCAGGAGTATTCTATTCGGAGGTTTTGCATTGATACCTGAGGGTGATACCTGTGTAGCCCCCATAGAATTGTTGTTATTTTGGGGAACTAGTGAGGCACAAGGAAAATCTCAGAGAATAGAATGAGCAATTTGCGTTATAAAGGATATAAACCTTACATTACTATTGAAAATATCCGGCTGCAGGATTGCCAGAATGGAATGCCGATGGCTTTTCTTTGCTGATTAGGCTAGATGAATGAGCTGGATCATCAGGAACCCCCGAGCTGTGGAATCTGCAGCACAATCGAGCAGGACGCAGATATTTTTTCATGTTCGGGGCAAAATCTACCATGGATTCTGAATCTGCTCCCAAATCCCTGGCATATTCCTCTACATGAATGTACCCTTACCCAGACCACATTTTCTGTAATGGATTTTCAGTTTTCCAAATTAGCCATCTTCTTTGAGAAGACCACCTCTCTAGGTGACCACTTTTTAATGTAAATTTGGGTTGTGTCACTGTATATGACAATGTTAATAAAGTGGTGTGGAATATGTTGGCGATACAATACATAAATAATAAGTTATAGTTCTAATTTTCTGAGATATATTTAGACAACTGAATTAAGCTAGCAATGATAATGATTAGACTCAAATTTTTGGAATCGCTGCCTATAATAAAAATCCAACAGTAAACATGGCACAGGCTTCTCTCAATTTGCCCTAATAACTATGTTGAAGTCTGTCCTACGTATGTCAGATTTGCTTTACGTCTTCACATTAGTATTCTGAATTTAAATTGTCCTCTCAACAAAAAGGAAAAAATGGGATTGAGCAGCGGCTCTCCGGAGCAGGAGAAATAATCAATGTGATGCTGAAGTGTCTGGAAGAGCGCCAGTCATCCATATTCACAAACGCATCGAGAGAGAAATTCTGTCTACCTCTTACTGCCAACACTTTGGAAAGTTATTATATATGTGTTTACTCTAAGCTAAGCAAATAGCAACGGATTGAAATTTTAGGTGTTTCTTTGGAGGAGTTCTCTTGCACGAATAAATATTCTATTAACATTACAATAACATTGGATGTTGAAAGCCTCATGCTATTCCATATTCTTACATTGACTTTATTAAAACTGTATTTACTGCATACGTTGGAGTAATAAGTATTATGGACATATCATACTCAGGTGTGTCATCGATATGGACAGTTATGGGCTGAGCTATCATTTCCTTTGTGTCAAGAATAAACAGGAAGTAGAGAGTGGTGAGGGATCGGGAAGCATTGAAACAGAACCAACAGGGGGTCGGTAAAGTGTGACTTTTTAATTTTTTTCCATTCTCTGTCCATTAAATAAAATAAATAACTGGACAACCATCTTATCCCCCTCAGTATTCACCAAAAACAATAAGAAGAGAACACAACACACTCGCAGTATTCACGAATGTTGCTTATATCAACACTTAATCCCGATCCACTGGAAGGAGATGCACGGAATGTGGAACCTCAACGGCCTGAGGCAAGGAACACAATAGAAGAAAAAACATCCAGCAATCCATCCCTTTTTCCAGTTTGAAACTTAACTTTTAATTAAAGAAACATCTCATGACAAAAAGAGATTAAAATTGAGAATTATATGCAAGACCCACAGTGGAAATCGGCATCTGGCTGACGCGTTTCGGAGACTCTATGCTCCTTAGTCCTTAGCTTTAAACTGGAAAAAGGGATTGATTGCTGGATGTATTTTCTTCTATTGTGCTCCTTCAGTATTGGGCCAATTTCTAGGTCAGGACCAGACACATTTTGATTTTTTTCAGTCATCATTCATTCAGTCATCTAATTTTTGCGTCTTTTTTCGGTGACACATAGGACTTTTTCTGTTGTTTATATTCTTGCATGTTTTTAATTTTTTTTTTTTATATTCGGGAAACTAAACAAAAGAGGAGGGAAAATATTTATTTAATAACACATAGTGCTACTAAAAAGTTTTATAAAACATTTTTTCCTATTCATTACAATAATGTTTATTTTGTATTGTGTTACAATAAGGGCATGGTATTGGTATATTATTTTATTTATTTTTTAAATTACTTTACTTTAACTTTATCTTTTTTTTTAGATTGTGTCTCCATAAGGTCATAATAGACCTTTGGGGACATCTGACCATTATTGTTTTGTTTGAGACTGATTTCACCTATAACTGGGGTTGATGCCTTAGCCCCAGTTAAATGAGGAATACAGCCTCCTACCCATGACTGCAGAGCTGACCTGGATCTTCTAAGATCCATCAGATCTAGCAGTCTCGGATCCCCAGCAGACCATGTGACCGTTGGGTTAGAGAGGAGCCGCAAGACATGTACACAGTGATCAGGAAGGCAGGAATGGTAATAGATCTTACCAATACGTCCTTGCAGAACAAGAGAGGGACCCACGTGTATATAGTCTATGGGCAATCCAAAAGAGGTTAAAGGAGTCTCAAGACTTTTATTGACCTATCACACATTGAACAATAAAAGGGATGTCTAGGCCCTAGAATTTAATGCCCCTTTGTAAGTCAGACCCCAACTGATAGCTATATTCAGAACTATTCATCGCTATTAAAGCCCCTTTATATTGTTCTTCTGTAATTAATGCATTGGCTTGTGACTACATTATTAATATTGTCCTTCTCTGTAACCCTCACAAATACTGGAACCTTGGACCAATTCAATAATTGATAGCCCATGTGACAACCATATGATGAACGTCAGGGTTGGTTAGTATGGAGGGTACATTCTTAAAACCCAGCACTGGGCACCAAGAAAGCTTGTTCTGCCCCTGCTCACTGATACTGTTTATGTTGGCAATCTTGCATTTCTTTTTGTATTTCGTAGATTGTGATAGTAAATTATGGAAGGCCTCATATTAAAATGCTTGCATAACTATAACTGGACTGGTTTAAATGCATCTGGACGTGCACAAGGAATAGAAAGTGAATGCTTTCACATCAGTAAGCTACTTAGAAAGCTTCTGAGACATTCCTGAAGAAGTAATCTGTTTTTTATAGCTGTAATTCTTAGCTACAGATTGTAGTAAACAGGTCTTAGGGTGTCCAATGCAGAAGAAAGACTGGACCAGAGATTTATTTTATTTGAGAAGAGAAAAATATTTAGCATCCTGGCATAGATGGAACTTGAGTACCAATACAAAATCTTTAACATAACCCCTATCTACCCTGCACCGCATATGTCGCAGAGGAGTTTTTAGGTCACCTCAAAAATTTAGGCATGGTTGTGACATCTACTTTTGCACCTCTATAGCTATATCCATGCTTCTTTAGATAATGTAATGTATTAACCCTTACTGTTCCACAAATTCAGATAATGTCTCCAAGTTCCCCCAATGCTAATTTAATACATTCTTGCCCAAAAGCATAGCATCAGTGTCAGACAGGCCCACTATCCTCCAATGGGCCCAGGCTAATGGTCTAGAAGAAAATACCAAAACTCAAAGAGTACTACTGGCTATTTCCTAGGGGTTGTTATAAGGTGGCCTCCCAAAATGATTTTCTCTGGAGGGCCAAAGGTAGATCATAATAATGATAATACATTTTATTTATATAGCGTCAACATATTCCGCAGCGCTGTACAATTTGTAGGGTTCAAGTACAGACAAAAAGATACATTACATAGAAATAGTCACTTCACACAATGGGACGGAGAGCCCTGCTCAAAAGAGCTTACAATCTATGAGGTAGAGGGGGTGACACAAGAAGTAGCAGCGGCATCGGTGTTAGCATTGCTTATACAGAGATCAGACAATTTTGTAATAGAGGTGACTGTCATTACACAAACATAAAACTGTATGAGCCGTCACTAGTCATGTCCTTTAACGTACAGATGGTGCCTGGACGTATAAAGTTAGTGTGAAATGGCACCGTATCATGTGGGGTAATGTGGGAGCGGGAACAGAGGAGGGTTCATTTTATGGCTTCTAGTTACGGTATGGAAGGGTTTATATTAGACATTGTGATAGGCCTGTCTGAAAAGATGTGTCTTTAGTTTGCGTTTGAAACTGTAGAAATTGGGAGTTAATCTGATTGTCCGGGGTAGAGCATTCCAGAGAAGTGGTGCAGCTCGGGAGAAGTCTTGTATACGAGTGTGGGAGGTTCTGATGATAGAAGATGTAAGTGTTAGGTCATTGAGTGAGCGGAGAGCACGGGTTGGGCGGTAGACAGAGATGAGGGAGGAAATGTAGGGAGGTGCGGCATTATGGAGAGCCTTGTGGGTGAGGGTGATAACTTTATAATGTATTCTGTAATGAATAGGCAGCCAATGTAGTGACCGGCACAGACCTGGGGCATCGCTGTAGCGTCTAGCCTGGTAGATGAGCCTGGCCGCTGCATTCAGAATAGATTGTAGAGGGGAGAGTTTAGTGAGGGGAAGACCGATTAGTAAGGAGTTACAGTAGTCAAGGCGAGAATGAATCAGAGAGACAATAAGTGTCTTTAGTGTATCTCTGGTAAGGAAAGGGCGTATTCTGGAGATGCTTTTGATATGGAGGTGACATGAACGTGTGAGTGATTGGATAAGGGGGGAGATCGTAGATCATAGTTTTTTTAGGTTGATCATCTCATGCCCCTTATTTTAGGATAAAATAAAGGTGAAAGAAGATATATTCTAGTATTTTATTAAAGAAAGCAATACACACGGGCAACCCATATAAAAAACACTATTGTAGTAAATCAATTGTAAACATTACTGACCCTTAGTACCCTGTTATATTGTGCATGATGTGCATACACCGTATTAAGAATTCTCAATGAGGACTCTCATAAAAGGAAAGCATTAACATGAAACAACGTTGAATTATTGAATGGAATGGACAATTAAACCCTGAGATGCGAGGATCTAAGCTCCAGTGGTGATGTTTCTAGGATTCGCTTCCTTGTTGCTACTTTCTATCCGCTTGACTGCTTCACAATTTTATTGTTCATTGTTCCTCTTAGAATAAAACGTTCTTATCAAGTTAAGTTCAAGCTTGTAATTTAGATCCTTGATGAATTCAGTCGGCATTCCAGAAGCTTCTCCAAAGAATTGATTGCTCCTTTGTTTGCCTGAAATTATATATGCAAAAGGCAAAGTCTCCTGTTGATCTTTGTAATATTAAAATTCTAAAATATAAATAGTTTCCCACCTGCTGGTGTCAAGACATTTTCCCCAGCACAATAAGCTTATTTATGTCATTAGCTAGCATCTAGAATGTGCAGTAGTAACTCTTCATCTTACAGTCATGAGATCATTGTGACAATTGTCTTCATTGTTATTTATGTAATATATATTTTCATAACATTATTCATTATTTTACTTTACTTAACAGTAAATAACCCTGGGCGATAAATCTAGATTAACCCTAGAGCTACCCTAACACCCCCCCCAAAATACCCTTACAATATCCCTGAAAGTTATTATTCCAATGCATTTCATCCCTTTAGTATGAGGAAAGGGACTCCTCGTGGGGTTTTAACAATAGGCAAGCATATACATAAAAGATTCCATCCAAAAAGCTATACTCTGGCTCAGCAGGGGGCCAATGTCAGCTAGCAGTGGCTAAGGACTTACTTGTAAGGATGGGAGTCAATTTTTGGGGTATTAGGGTAACATATATATCCGAATTCCCTACATACCTCTCACTACTAACTTTGACCTCCCGTCTTAATCATGGTCCCTTATACTGCCCTTCTTTCTAACTCAGCAAGATGGTTCTAATTATATAACATAAGATAATCCTTTAATAGTCCCACAATGGGGAAATTTCAGTGATACAGTTTCATAGATGGTGCAGTAGTATATAAAAAGAGAGAAAAACACATACAAGCACATGGCAGATAGAGAAATCCTAGGAATCATAGCAACTAAAAAAGAAAGAAACACAGACACACTGCAGGATCATTTAGTTCTCTGTGCGGAGTGATGTTAATAATACAGCCCGACTGTGGTTGTAGGACACGAGGAGGGGTCACAGCATGTAGATATAACAGGCAGAAACATTTTTGCAGAGGTGGGGACATAGGCAGCTATCATGATAACATGTGGCAGTTCCTTTGGTAGGTGGCGAGATCTCATGTTCACAGCTGATAGTTCAGCTGATGTCCTTCATCACAAGCCCTCTTCCCCCTTTCTTCTTACCACTGTGTTCTACTGCCCAAAGAAGTCTGAAGCCATCCAGGTATACATGGTGCTGCTCTCTTGCCAAGCTTCCATAAACTTATGGGGTAGGTGGGTGATGGTAGGTTCCCAGGCTGTAACAGAGTCCTATGTGTCCACAGTAAAAGAAAGGAATACCAGTCAGCTGTAGACATCTTCACACGTCAGCAATAGACGCAAAAAAATCATCTCCTTGAAAGAAGAAGTCCACACTTCCATGCAGGTTTCTCCTCCATGCTGCATAGTATCCATGCTGTCCTTAGCTCCTGGGGGGATGGTAACAGGCACATGTGCAAACAGGAAAACTCCAGCTGAATCAGGTCTTGAGTCTTGTCCATGCTTTAACAATAGAAACAAAAGGAAAAAAAATACTCCACAGGGTCTTCCATTCGATTTATAGTTGCTAATTCATAGTGCTAGTTTACTTGGTTAGATGATTCTTGAAGATACAGACAAAAAGAGTGAAAAGGAAGATAAAGGTTGCTCCCAGCTTGGAGCTCTGTATCGAGGTAGCCACTCATTGCAGCGCCATCTTGAATGATAGATGATAGATATATGTGTCGTATGTCCGTCTCACAGCGGGGCGAGGTAGGACATAGTGTATATGAGTTCTTGGATATTAGAGAGCTCAGACAAAGGGACAATCCCAGACAGCAGTTGTTGTTAAGGTTTTACTTCTCTTGCTTTTCTTCACACAGTCTCCACAGCTATCACATACAGTACATGAGTCTCTCATAACAGATATCACTGTATACTGGCAGTTGTACTTATCACTGGGAAAGATGGATGTCTCAATCAGTTCTGGCCTTCAGCTGCTCAGCTAAACTCACTTCTGTTCTCACTGTTCTGTTCTACAGTCCCGAGTTCCTAGCTTTGCTTCAGGACCAACATGGTGTCTCTTCCCTTTTCCTATTTACTCTCCTGGATCACTGTCTCCCTCCCAGCACCCCCTGCTGTGTCAGTGACCACTTCCTGTGTCTCTTGTTAGAGCTTTAACTCCACAGGTGCTGGATGATTTTACATCATGGCTGCAGTCTGTCTCTACCTGTCACACTCTCCCCCGCTAATTTCATGTCGTCCCTGACATTGGCCCAAAAATATGGCCTACATATGGTTAATTTGGACCCAATTGGAACTGTCCTTACTCAAAGGTCAACATCCATTTTTCCTGATTGTAGGACGTCTCCCACATCCAGGATCCCAGTATCTAACTGGTGGATGTCTCCATTGTCCCTTCTACTGTCCTTAGTGAAGAGATGTGAGACAGTGTCCATAGTACTTCCCTCAACATTAACACATCAATGATAACCATAACCTGACTAAACATAACATTAACAATAACCTTTTTTTCATTCTTCAGCTGGAGCTCTTCCTCCGTCTTCAACCAGCTCTGAACAACTATCTTCAAAGTAGGTTGACTCTAATCACAATAACCAAACTAGTCTATTCATCACAGTTAAAGTCCTCAGTAAAGTAGATTGTTGGTAGATACCACTCTGGTCGGTTTACCTGATCCTTAGGTGTCCACACCTGTCTGAACTGGACAGTTCTTGGTACTTCTCTTGGTTCTCCTAGAGTGTCATACGTCAGGATCACCGGTTTTCTTACTTCTCTACTTGATACTTTCCTGCTGGGTAGTTCTCTTGATGATTCAGTTCCAGCAGCTTCAATGGACTCTGCTTCCATGTCGCTTGTTAGTTCATTCTCTGATGTGTTTGGAACTGCATCTGTAGGTCCTCGCTCTTCCATTGGACAACCTATTTCTGCATCCTCTAGGGGTTCCTCTGCTCTTACCTCTTCAACCATTTCTTCAGTAACTGGTGACGGATCATCTGAGACCATACAGTTATTGGGTGCATTTTGAGGTACAAACTCAGGAGCCTCAGGACATAACTCACTTTGTTGAGGAATGTTGGTTCCGCGTCTGTTCGGTATATGGAATACAAGGGATTGATTTTCCTCATCTGAACTCTCACTGTCATCACCTCCATCAATAACTTCCTTCCTACGTCGTTGTCTGAGAGGTTTTGATCGACGTTTATCAACTTCCTGAATAGCTTGCTGTGGTGGCAGGTAATCACATGGTAGGAGTAGATTTCGGTGCAATATTCTTGTTTTATTATCTCCTATTTCTGTTCTTACTTCATAAACAGGGCTGTCATCAGATTTTCTCCTCACAACCACATAAACCTTCTCTTCCCAATATGATCGAAGTTTTCCTGGACCCCCTTTCTCTCGTAGGTTTCTGACTAACACACGACTTCCCGATGTCAATTCCGCTCCATGACATCTTCTGTCATAGTATTCTTTGCTCTTTTTCTGTTCTTCCGCATTCACTTTTGATGCTATGTTGTATGCTTCATTCATACGTTCCTTCCATACCCGGACATACTCAGGATATGTCTTGTATGTTTCTGAAACTGGGGTATCGAACATAATATCAATGGGTAGCCTTGGGGATCGACCAAACAAAAGGAAGAATGGCGAGTAACCTGTTGCTTCACTCTTAGTGCAGTTATAGGCATGTACCATTTTTGTTAAGGAATTCTTCCAATCTCTTTTCTCAACAGTTGTCAGAGTCCTCAACATTGACAGTAATGTCCTATTGAAGCGTTCTACTTGTCCATTTCCTTCTGGGTGATAGGGCGTAGTGTGCGATCTTTGGATTCTACAGTATTTTCCTAACTTGGCAAAGAGTTGGTTCTCAAACTCTCTTCCTTGGTCATGATGTAGCTTGGTAGGAAATCCAAACTTCAGAGCAAAATCATTGAAGATCTTTTCTGCTGCTGTCCTGCCTGATTTATTAGTAGTGGCATACGCTTGAGCAAATCGAGTAAAATGATCCATTACCACTAGGATGTATTCATATCCACCCTTGCACTGCTCCAGGTGTAGGAAGTCTATTGAAACCATTTCAAACGGGTAAGTAGTTTGGATGTGGCCCATGGGCGCTCTGGTCGCCTTGTTAGGATGTTTGTCTTTCAAACACCCACATTTTCTGGTCACAAAACTTTCAATATCTCTTTGCATATAGGGCCAGAAGAACCGTTCACGAATTAGGTTCACTGTTCTTTCTACTCCCAGGTGTCCCATCTCCTCATGGAGTTCTTTGAAAGCCAATCTGTGGTATACTCTGGGTAACACTAACTGTTGGTTCAGTCCTCTCTGACGGTATAAGATACCGTCTGAGCTGAAGTATAGCTTTGACCATTCTCTCAGTAAAGTAGTTACTTCTGGTGATTCTGACTCCCTCTCTCGTCTTCCTGGAACCCTGTTCTGGTCCATATACTGGAGGACTCTTCCAATTGTTTCATCTTCTTGTTGCGCTTTCCTGATAGATTCTTTTGACAGTTGTTGGAGGGACATGGAGGTATAATCTTGTTCCCTCACTTCCATAGCGCTTGCTACTGTCAATGGACACCACAGTGGTGTATATTCCTGCTTCTGAATTTCTATCGCCTGAGTGGTGCTCCTAATGGTTCCCAGGCAGATTTCCTCTGAGCAAGCTTGCATAAACTCTTCAGGCTCTAACGGCATCCTAGACAATCCATCTGCATCAGTATTGCATCTTCCTGGCCTGTACTTAATACTGAAGTTGAAGTCAGCCAGTTCTGCTACCCACCTCTGACCAGTCGCATTCAGTTTTGCTGTCGTGAGGACATAGGTCAAAGGATTATTATCAGTGTAGACCTCAAACTCTTGACTGTAATACAGATAATCCCTAAATCGTTCACAGATAGCCCACTTCATTGCAAGAAACTCGAGTTTCCCAGAATGTAGATGATAGTTTTTCTCAGCGGCTGTCAATGTTCTGGAACCATAGCCGATGACTCTTAGCTTGCCATTCTGTCGTTGATACAGGGCAGCTCCCAGCCCCACCTGAGAAGCATCACAGTGAAGGACGAAAGGGAGGTTAAAATCTGGATATCCCATGATGGGCGGTTTCACAAGATAATTCACTAGTTCTTCTAGTATTTCCTGGTGTCCTGCAGTCCAATTGATTGGTTGCTGCGCAGAAACAGTGTTTCTTTCCTTTGACTGTGATCCGCCTCTGGTCTTTTTCCTATTTACTGATGTGGGTGAGCTGATTGGCGCGCCCAAGAGGGTATATAGCGGAGCTGCAATCCGGGAAAAGTTCTTGATATATTTTCTGTAGTAGGAGAGGAATCCCAAGATCTTCCTCAACTCTCCCACTGTAGATGGAGGCTTGTCTTTCAATGACATTACTGGAGCGATCTCTGCTGGGTCCATGGTATAACCATCTCCAGACATGATTTTTCCCAGAAATCGAACCTGTCTCTTGAAGAGTTCACACTTCTTTGGTGTCAACTTTACTCCATGTTGCTGGTAACGTTGGAGTACTGATCTCACATGTTCGACATGTTCAGCAAAGGTCTTGCTGTGTACCACCGTATCGTCTAAGTAAGGCTGGCAAATGTCATCTCTTAATCCTTCTAAACATGTTTCCATACTTCTCTGGAATTCTGCAGGAGCAGAACTAAGTCCAAACGGTATACGGATCCACTCATACAGTCCCCATGGTGTGATGAAGGCTGTTAAATGTCGGCTGGACTCTTCCACAAAACCTTGGTGATAGGCCTTCCCTTGGTCAAGAACAGAGAACCAGGTACTTCCTGACAAGTTATCCAGCATGTCTTGAATTTTAGGGATTGGGTGCCGATCAGGGATTGACTTTCTATTCAGTTCCCTGTAGTCACAACAGAGTCTCAATGTACCATCTTTCTTCCTGACACATACGATCGGGGAGGAATAGGATGATTTAGACTTTTGGATCCATCCCCTGTTGATTAGATCCTGCAGATATTCTTTCACTTCTTGGTGTAATGGTTTAGGTATAGACATATAACTTTTAGTTACTGGGGTAGTGTCTCTCAAATTGATCTTCAGGTTCAATGAGGGTATACAGCCTATGTCAGAGTCATCTTTAGAGAATGCATGGCATTCTTCCCTCAGCATCTGTTTCACTACCGGCAGTTCTTCAGCACTCAGCTGTTCCAGAGGTACTGGGGGATCCCACAGTTCTGGTGTAGTTTGTACAGGTCTTTCGACTGGACCACCATTGTTACTGGGTTGTATCACCGAATTCATGGAAGAGAACTGCACTGGTCTCACATTGGCAGGATACACAGTCTTAATGGTTTCTAGATGGCCTAACACAGTTTTGGGGTTCAGCCTCACTTCATGCTTTGTCGCATTTCTCACCAACACAGCCACCCGAGCAAAACCACCAGTAGGTATAGTCAATATGGTCTCACCTTGGATAATGCCCTCAGGAAGATCTGAAGAGTCTTTCGGTACAAACAGTCTCTCTTGTGGTTTTCTTCCTGGTTCCATTCGTACACCACACTTCACTCTCACCGTTCTATTCGCAGGAATGATGGTTGGACGCGAGCCGAGCTTGACTTCCTTCAACCTCACTGTGTTCTGTGCTTCCTTTATCCTGCTGACCACCTTCTCCGCTTCCCTGCTAGATATGGTAAACGAGGTGGCTATAGCATCTATTAACGGTGTCAAGGAATTAGTTCGCTGAATGACCTCATTGATCACATTGTACCCAAGGATCGGTTCTTCAGCCACCTTTGGATCACTTGTGACTAGAAAGGGTACGAGTAACTCAATAGCGTTGTTCTTCTTAGCTTTCAGCTGAAACATCACTTCCACCCAACCTAGAAAAGGGATTTCAGTTTGGTTCACGGCTCGACCACAGAGTTCTACCGGACCCATGAGTTCTGCAACTGGATGAAGACAAGTTTGCGGCAAATGACTCCTTCTCCAATCTTCATTTATAATGCTGGCTTGAGCTCCTGTGTCCCACAAAGCTTTCACTAGGAGTCCATTTAGCTTACATTGAATCAAGCACTTCTCACCAATTAGGCTAATGAGTCTGTCTTCACTACCTGAGAACTGTCCTTGGTTCTGGGGATGCCTGATCAGACTATCACACTGATCGCCGAGTGGTTGATGCCCCTGTCCGCCTTGCTGTAACTGTTGAAGACGATCACATACCTGGGGATAAGACTGATACAACTTCTGTATATCTGAAGCTGTTCTGGTGAGGGGTGGTGTTTGTTTTTGGGACTTCATCTGCTTAGAAGATCGTGACTTTGGACATCCACTGGCATAATGCCCTTCTTCACCACACCCCCAACAATGGACACAGGCGGCACTTCGATTTGACACTCGACATGCTTCACAAGCAGGTCGTCTTCTGTTCTGAAAAACCCCTCCAGATCTGACTGGTCTTGGCTCTGGTTTAGCGCGAATCAACTTTTTCACTTCCGCTAATTCAGCTCGCAGTTCCCCAAATGCTTTCTCCCAATTGGTGTCGGCTGTTTTCTCTGTCAAAGATGATTTGGTGTGCACAGCAAGTGTAGGAGAATCTTCTCGCCTACCTTCCGGCTGATCGCTAGGCATATTCATTTTCAGCTGGCCCAGCTTGGTCATTTTAGTTATAGAGCCCTTCTTTAATTTTTGTTCACTCTCAGACTCCAAACTAGCTGCCTCATTCATCTTCTCAATTAGGGTTTCATCTGGAATGTTAGGATCTTCCAGGTACTGCTTCATTTGCAACTTTATGTCCTTACTTATTAACCCGGTTCCTAAAGATCTCAAAAACTTCTTCTGTACTAGTCCTGCATCAAACCTTTCCTCTGCATCTACTTCGCTGGATGCAAACAACAGCTTGTCTTTGAGTTCTATGGCTCTGAACAAGAAGCTTTGAGGAGATTCCTTGGTATCTTGAGAGATGTTGATGAGTCTATGGAACAGCTCTGAGGTGTTTTCTTCTTTGTAGTGCCCTTTTAAGATCATTTTCAGTTGTGGTAAGGTCAAGTGACTTTTCATTTCTAGCATGTTCCGCAAATTCAGTCCTGGGCTGATAGCTTTTACCACTGCCTCGATAATTTCTTCCGGCAGATAGCCATTCTGTAATCCTGCCTCTATCTGGTGCATCAGGTTTGTGTAAGACAGTTTGTCTTTTTGTTCATGTTCTCCAATCTGTCCCAGGATCTTGAAATCTTTCCTGATAGTGATTTGTGATGCTAGAGAGGTCTGTTGTCTTGACTTCCCTAACCTGGGTGGGCTAAGAGTTCTACTGGGTTCTGCTGCTTGTTCAGGGGTTTTGGTCGATTCTTGCACAGCTCTCTTCAATGCTACCAATTGCTCTTTCAATTCCTGCAGCTCAGTCTGTGGGAGGGATTTCTCACTCTCAGTGTCTCGCACTGCCTCTTTACACCCTGGTCTCAAGCTGGTGATGAACTTCATTAAATCATTAAGGAATGTGCACAAGACATCCTCCTCCTCACTATCCCCTAGCTCATCCATCTGCTTGTTGATGGCTGTTAAGAGCTGTCTGTGGTTGCATGTCTTAGAGACCTGTTCTTCTGACACCTTCACATGTGCAGCTACAGCACCCAGTTCCTCATAAGTCAATTGAAGGAGCAACGTACTGATGCTGTTAAGCCGTGTCTCAACATCCATAGCTGTCTGTTTGATACTGTGTCTTTAATTGTTGTGGCAGTCTTTACCCAGAATCCCACCGCTGGCAGTCTGATCTTGTCTCTAAATATCCCCGTACGGGCCACCAATGTCGTATGTCCGTCTCACAGCGGGGCGAGGTAGGACATAGTGTATATGAGTTCTTGGATATTAGAGAGCTCAGACGAAGGGACAATCCCAGACAGCAGTTGTTGTTAAGGTTTTACTTCTCTTGCTTTTCTTCACACAGTCTCCACAGCTATCACATACAGTACATGAGTCTCTCATAACAGATATCACTGTATACTGGCAGTTGTACTTATCACTGGGAAAGATGGATGTCTCAATCAGTTCTGGCCTTCAGCTGCTCAGCTAAACTCATTTCTGTTCTCACTGTTCTGTTCTACAGTCCCGAGTTCCTAGCTTTGCTTCAGGACCAACATGGTGTCTCTTCCCTTTTCCTATTTACTCTCCTGGATCACTGTCTCCCTCCCAGCACACCCTGCTGTGTCAGTGACCACTTCCTGTGTCTCTTGTTAGAGCTTTAACTCCACAGGTGCTGGATGATTTTACATCATGGCTGCAGTCTGTCTCTACCTGTCACATATGCTAAGAGTTGAGGTCACTCTGAGTGTGAAAGGATGTAGACATGGACATGTCTGTAAGCTATTGTTTCTTATTACAAAGGCTGTATTCCAGGAGTTGTCTGGCACCTAGCATGTCTGCTTATCTAGCTTTTTATGATATATGTATATATAACTATGAATATAGTGTGGAGGAAGTCAGCTTGTACATTTTGTATCCCTCTTTGTCTTATAAGAGAGCTCATTCCCCCTCCTGGAAACTATAATGAGATGTAGCTTCTATTATGCCTTGTCCAATATGGACATGTTTTGAATTTTTATTATATAGTTATTAAGAGTTAACTTTTATTATATGACTATTAGTAGCCTTGCTTTGTTTGAGTACTGTAGGGTGGCTGTGTAATAGACTTCTTGTGCAGGGTTCTTTTTACACATTATTTTTGCCTTCTTTGGTGCATTTTCCCCTCCTTGTACTGAACCCCTAGCTATGTCTCTACTGTCTACTCGCATCATTAGAAATTATTGATACTTTCAGAAATAGTTATCTTTTAATTGTCTACAAATTTAAATATGAATAAGTTCATTGGAAAACTCCTTTAAAGTAAGTAAATACCAAAAACATGAAAGGAAATTCTCATCATCATATAACACTTTGCTTAAAAGTGGAAAATAACCCCAGTCTATGCGTTGTGTGTATACAGGCTGCATCCGCTACAATCCTAATTTCTGTTATTATTTTGCATAATGATTCGAGCACAGGAAAAGAATTAAAAGCTGCCAGTTAACTCCCAAAATAGAATAGCCCTTTAAAGATTAAAGCTCATTACAAAGGATTATATATTTATTACTTTGTGGGTGTGAATAAAGGATTCACATACAGCTGAAGATTTCAGTACTGTGGCCAGCGCTCTGTTACAGGTAGAGAAAACGCTCAGACATTTACAGATTTATTGTTGTAACACAAAAAAAATAACTCACTGAGAAGGAATTGTGGGAATCTAAATAAACTTCTTCAGTGTCAATGTAATGATGATATATGTAAGTGTTAGAGATAATCCTCCATGAGTAGTCCTCCATTTTATATCTGTCACCCATTTTGTATTCTAATATTTATACTAATAATATATATATGGTACGAGGTGAGATCACTCTGAGTGTGAAAGGATGTAGACTAGAGATGAGCGAGTAGTACTCGATTGAGTAGGTATTCAATCGAATACTACGGTATTCGAAATACTCGTACTCGATCGAGTACCACTCGCTATTCGGATGGAAAAGTTTGATGCAGAACTAGCATTGATTGGCCGAATGCTATACAGTCGGCCAATCAACGCTTGTTCTTCTCCTACCTTTAGAAGTCTTCTTACAGTCAAAGCGGCCATTTTCTTGTAGCGCGGGCATGCGCAGTCGGCTCTGCCCAGGCCCAATGCCTGGCAGAGTGAATTCAGAGCCGGACGACGCCGCGGGGATGCTGCAAGGAGAAGACTTCTCGGAGGATCCAGCCTGACTCTCACTCGTGGAATTGGTAAGTATAATTTGATCGAACGTTGCCTACCCCTGAAATGAGCATTTTCTCCCCATAGACTATAATAGGATTCGATATTCGATTTGAGTAGTCTAATATTGAGGGGCTACTCGAAACGAATATCGAATATCGAACATTTTACTGTTCGCTCATCTCTAATGTAGACATGGACATGTCTGCAAGCTATTGTTTCTCATCATGAAGGCTGCATTCCATGAGTTGCCTGGCACCTAGCATGTCTCCTTATCTTTCTTTCTATGACATTATATATATATATAGCTTGCTTCAGCATGAAGGTACAAAATGAAGTAACATAAACAGTCCTTACTTCAGGATGGCAGAAGGTAAGTCCTCAAGGTTTTGCTCACCAACACACAAGGTGATTTTTTAAGGTGTTCTGCTCCAGACACACACAGGGTAGTGTGTACCACAGGTTTCTCCTACAAGAGACGACCAGACCTCCTCCCATGGGCAGCCTCAGCTCTTTTACAGGTGAACACTTGGGTTATCTATCCACTATACATATAGTGTGGAGAATGTATCCCTTTTTTTTTTTTTTTTTTTCTTTTCATACAAAGTCTTTATTAGTTTTACAAGTGAAAGGTTACAACTCGACAAGTAACAAGAGAAATAAACATAACAATTCAGTACAGTTGTTAAACAATGTGGTACATGACTAACGGATATATTTCGTGTCAATTTACTCTAGTAAACATGTTTTAATCCACACAGTAATAAAAAGGACATCCTATTCAACCACCTGCTAGCAGCTGCCAAATTGCTGATCCCGAAATACTGGATGCAGACGACCTCACCATCCATACAAGAATGGGAAGCTAAAGTGACTCAAATCATGCGTTTCGAGGAACTACTTAGTTGGGCATCGCGAATCCATACCCAGTTTGTAAACATTTGGTCTCCCTGGATAAATTATTTGAAGCAGAAATCCTCTCCTACTAGTAACACCTAATGACTCCTCTTTCGTTAGCTGATCTAATAGCTCTAAGCCTTCACTTTATCGCCCTTTACACCTGACTTTCTCTTTCTATGGAAAGTACACTACTCTTGCCCTTTGTCTTGTCCCTTCCCTCCCCCCTTTTTCTCTTACCAAAGCACCTATCCCCCCTCCTGGAAGTTATAATGAGATGTGGCTTCTATTATGCTTTATCCAATAGCTATGTGCCAGAATTATTTTACAATGTTACAGCCAATCATATTATGCTAACTTTACTAGTCCAACCTGTTCTTTGTCTGTACTGTACTTAAACTATTAAATTAGAACTCACTTCACCCTCAGGTGTGTGTGTGACTTCTCCAGGCCTGATCTTGGACCTTCAATTTGGAACTCTACAACCTAGTTGGAGTGAACCCCTTCTTGTCCCTAACAGTAAGTGATTACAATATTAGAGTCCATTCACAAAGAGGAAAATGGTAAGGAATTTGGTGTGGAATTTGAGCGCTGAAAAAAAAGCCTCCCATTAACTTCAATGGGTTCCCTTTTCTGCTTTTTCTGTGAATGCACCCACAGAGCAAACGGATAAGGCTAGGTTCACATCTGTGTTGGAATCTCCATAGGAGACTCCGTCGCAGAGTCTGCTTAAAATTGACAGCTAGCAAAGTCCTGCAAGGAAGACTTTTCTCTACACCAGTTTCAGTATAAAATTGGTGGAAACCTGGTGGAATCCAGTATAGTCTATGAGGTCCGCGGGTGTCTGCCAGTAACCACTTTTTAAGCAGAATGGCTCTCCATCTTTGGGATCCCCATGTGTAAACTCTAAAATTGAAAGGACATCCTAGTCTTATTTATCCAGCCGTACATCCATTAATCCATCCATATATTTGAACCTCTAAAACATGGTCAGGAAGAACAAGAAAACTTAATATTTACAATTTCCTTAACTTAGTTACATTTTATAACTGAATGAAAAAATGTAATGTCAGCCTTCATTTATATGGAATGAGTTAGGACAGAACAATACTGTATATATAGCAGCCTTGAGTCTTTGAAACCTCCCAACGAAACTTGTTAGGCAATGACAAAATTGTCAATTTTGTCATTCTTACATTTCAGAGAGAGCTCTAGAGATAAGTATAATAAAAAATGTATATACATGTAAAAAAACACCCTGACATTTTGGCATGTCCTCGTGTAGTTAAATTTTTTTTACTGTATATGGATAATAAGGATGTGCTTTTCTGTCAGTTTCTTTGGTAATGAATACCTACAATGCATACTGTACCACAACTGAGGTAAGAGAATGAGATACGAGGAAGACTTTTTTGGAACATTCAGCCACACCATGTAGTCCTGTGAGTATTCACTACTGGATGTCGTTCTAAACTAAAATTAAATTTGACATTTCAGGATGTTGAGTTGATGTCTACCAGAATAGCAGCCTGACTCTGCTGGAGAAAACAGGTCTGGATAAAGAGTAATTCCATACAAGTGTCTGACTAGTGCCCAGGTTACACTTTTTTTTACAGTTGGTTCTAGGGATAATGAGAACTAAGATGATGCAAATCAGAAATGTAGGTGATTTTAATACGTAATTGGAACTGACACCCCAAGATATACAGGCAATTCAAAGATAATAGGAAGCAATAGATGATCGCTAATCTCTCTATATTATAAAAATGAATTATTGTCTGTCTGTCCGTCTGTCTGTCTGTTCTCTATGCGTGACCAAACGACTGGACCGATCTTCACCAAATTTGGTACAGAGATACTTCAGGTATCCAGGAAGGTTTAAGACAAGACTCCACACATCAGAGGATTAAAAACGTGCTTTTGCATACAGTTCCACACACTGAAGGATTAGATACGTGTGTCTGCACACAGTTCCACATGCCAAAGGATTAGATACATGCATCTGCACATAGTACCATATGCCGTAGGATTAGATACACACTTCTACACACAGTTCTACACGCCGTAGGATTAGATACGCGCCTCTTCACACAATTCCACACATGGTAGGATTAGATACGTGTGTCTGCACACAGTACCACATTTTAGAGGATTAGATACGTGCCTCTGCACACCGTACCACACGGGGGAGGATTAGATACGTGCATCTGCACACAGTTCTACACACCAGATGATTAGATATATGTGTCTGCACACAGTACCACATGCCGTAGGATTAGATTTGTGTGTCTACACACAGATCCACATGCTGTAGGATTAGATACGCGCCTCTTCACACAATACCACACAGGGGAGGATTAAATACGTGTGTCTGCACACAGTGCCACACGACCGAGGATTAGATATGCGCATCTGCACACAGTTCCACACGCTGAAGGATTAGATACGTGTGTCTGCACAAAGTACCACATGGGGGAGGATTAGATACACATTTCTTCACACAATACAACACAGATGAGGATTAGATACACACATCTGCACACAGTTCAACATGCCGGAGGATTAGATACGCATGTCTTCACATAGTACCATCACCAGAGGATTAGATATGTGCGTCTACACACAGTACCACATGAGGGAGGATTAGGTACACGCATCTGCACACAGTACCACACGCCAGAGGATTGGATACGCACATCTGCACATAGTTCCACATGACATAGTATTAGCTAGGAGCGTCTGCACATAGTTTCACATGCCATAGGATTAGATATGCGTGTCTGCACACAGTACCACATACTGGATTGGATACATGGGGATTGGATACATGAGTCTGCACACAGTACCACATATCAGAGCATTGGGTATGCGCATCTGCACACAGTTCCACACACCAGAGTTTTAGATATGCACATCTGCACACAGTACCACATCCTGTAGGATGAGATACGCTCGTCTGCACACATTTCCACATGCCAGAGGAATAGATACGTGTGTCTGCACATAGTAACACACGCCAGAGAATTAGATACACATCTCAGTACACAGTACCACATGGGGGAGGATTAGATACGTGCGTTTGCACACACTACCACACACCAGAGGATTAGATACGTACGTATGCACACAGTTCTATACCACAGAGGATTAGATACGTGCCTTTGCACACAGTACAACACGCCGGAGGATTAGATACACGTATCTTCACACAGTACCACACGCTGGAGGATTAGATGCACACATCTTCAGACAGTTACACATGCCAGAGGATTAGATATGTTAATTTACACACAGTACTACATGGGAGAGGATTAGATACACACATCTGCACACATCAACACACCGTAGAATTAGATACGTGCCTCAGCACACAGTACCATACACTAGAGGATTAGATAGACGGCTCTACATAGAGTACCACACATTAGAGTTTTACTCCAGGTTTCCATAACAACCCAGCCATTTTTCTTCACTGCTGTATGTCAGCTTTAAAGAAGCAGGGCGCTGTGGATGACACTGTTACATAAGGTCACATTCACACAGCTTTACTCCAGGTATCTATAACAACTGATCACAGGTTTTTCACTCATATCCAAAATGAGATACACATAATCACATGACGCTTATGGACATACACACAAACCACATACAAAATACACCAGTGAAAAACTGGACAATTCTTATGGGGCCACTACACAAACAAAAAATGAAATATACCCATGCGAAGCCGGGTCCTCCTGCTAGTATACTATACACTGAACCTATTCTACATCACCCTAGCACCCCTCCCTAATGTATAGAACTTTTCAAAATTTGGGATAGGTGTCTGTGTTGTGCAAATGTCTGACGCCCGGTTCACATCTGCGCATGGGTTTCCATTTGGGGAGTCTGCTTGGAAACCACCCCAAACCAAAACCGAATTCGCATAAAAAAGCAGTTACCTAAGGAAACCTGTGGACCCCATAGACTATAGGGTCCGTGTGGTTTCCACTCGGTTTCCGCACAAAAAATGCTTCCAGCCAATCAACGCTGGTTCTGCCGGAGGCTCGTGTGTGACGAGGCGGAGTCTAAGATCGGACCACAATGAAGACTGCTGTGGTCCGATCTTAGACTCCGCCTCGTCACAGACGAGCCTCCGGAAGAACTAGCGTTGATTGGCCGAATGCTGTACACTGTATAGTATTCAGCCAATCAACGCTGGTCAATGCATTCCTATGAGAAAAAGTCAGCTCCCGCATAACCGCAATCTGCCAGCTCTGCCGAATAGCAAAGACGGGCCTGCTTCAGAACCAGCGTTATTTGGCCAAATGCTATACACTGTATAGCGTACGAACAAGCAATGCTGGTTCTGAATCAAATCTTTACTGCGAATAGTAGTGGTATTCAATCGAGTACGAGTATTTCGAATACCGCAGTATTTGTTCGAATACCTACTCGATCGAATACTACTCGCTCATCTCTAATCATTATCATCCAACATGGACATGCAAGTAGCTATATCCCCTAAGTGTGATGCTTTATTGTTCGTTCTATGTTTCTTGCATCATGTGAACTGTTGTCAACAGTTATAGTTTCATTTGCTGTGGGTGATTAGGTGATGTTATATACCAAAAGCACCAAGTAGGGAACAATTTTTTGTCCTTTGAGGAACTGAGGTTTACTACAGGGACATTTCATGATGATATTATTGTGGATTTACTAAACTCATTATATAATTGACTGCGAATTCTGTTTTTGTTCATCCCATATTATTTTTTGTTTTGGATGCCAATAGTCGTGGTTGGTGATTCCCATATCTGGGTCAAAGCAGTTTCTTTCAATTAGGCTACTCAGCATTGTCCTTACCGGGGAGGCTATTTCACAGATGTGCTGCAAATGGACTATGAGTTTGTGGCAGATCTGGATGAGTATTAGGCCCCCTACAGACGACCGTAGTGTGGGTGTGTATTTCACGGATACCACACTGACCCATCATTTTCTATGGGCCCATACACATGACCGTGAACTTCACAGTCCTGTGTGTTGGTCGACAGTCCTATTCCTGTCCTATGTGCAGCCTGTGCTTCCGTGGCACCTATTGATTTAATGAAAGGAACTGTGGAAGCATGGCCCATACATAGGCGGCACACGGGCGCATCTCGTTGTCCCCTGTGTGCAGCCAATGCTTTTAATTGACAGCAGGCCGGTTGCAGCACAGTCATTTGCAACCGGCCTTAGTTCCATTGTTTTTAAATGGGACTGAATCTCTGCATTTCTACCCAATATATGTAGCATGTGACATATTTCTTTGTTGTATTTTTCTCACTCTACCACTACAAAAAATAGGGCCTAAAAAACAACATCATACACACACATGGGATGCAGATGGTCATCATATTTTTAATAAGGAATCCACATTGAAATTGTTTCTATTCCAACAAGTGTGAACATACCCTTAGATAACCCCTTATCTACATCCCCTCTATCTGTTGTTATGTTATGGAGTGAACCAGTTAGGGAATTTTTACGTTGATAATTTTAAGATGAAAGTTACATAAAACAGACAATAACCTTGACCTTTTCTTGAAACAACTTAATGTGTTAAAAAGCTTCAGGCTCCTTCACTTTTTAGTTCCAAAAATATTCTGTTGACCTTTTCAAGAGCTAGAGAATCCCTGCTGAGCACAATTGGTAAATGTTATATCATACTTTCTCATATCAAAATATGATAATGCAATGCAATACTACTTATTATCCACTAATTATACATTTGAAGAAAGATCAGTATTAGTCATGTTAATATTTCTATTATGAAATCCTTATATAGAAAATAGAATCACAAAGTTACATAGCAATGCTAACTGGAACTTCATGAGAAGGAACCTGCATTTAATAAGCGTCTGTCACCTCTTTTGGCCATGGATGGTTAAACCTTGCAAAGTTCAACCTGAACTGGAAGTGCTATTGTTATACTTTGGGGTCTCTTCAGACCCCAAAGTATAAAAAAATGGAGGCGCAAGGGAGGTGACGAAACATAAACACTAGAGATGAGCGAACAGTGTTCTATCGAACTCATGTTCGATCGGATATTAGGCTGTTCGGCATGTTCGAATCGAATCGAACACCGCGTGGTAAAGTGCGCCATTACTCGATTCCCCTCCCACCTTCCCTGGCGCCTTTTTTGCTCCAATAACAGCGCAGGGTAGGTGGGACAGGAACTACGACACCGGTGACGTTGAAAAAAGTAGGCAAAACCCATTGGCTGCCGAAAACATGTGACCTCTAATTTAAAAGAACAGCGACGCCCAGCTTCGCGTCATTCTGAGCTTGCAATTCACCGAGGACGGAGGTTTCCGTCCAGCTAGCTAGGGCTTAGATTCTGGGTAGGCAGGGACAGGCTAGGATAGGAAGGAGAAGACAACCAACAGCTCTTGTAAGAGCTAAATTCCAGGGAGAAGCTTGTCAGTGTAACGTGGCACTGACGGGCTCAATCGCCGCAACCCAGCTTTCCCAGGATCCTGAATGGAATACACTGTCAGTGTATTCCCGTATACCCGATATATACCCCGATACCCGTTCCAACGGTGTGCCCCCCCCACCTTCACCCCAGAAATACCCTGCAAGTCCCCTAGCAATAGAATTGGGGCTATATACACCCACAATTTTTACTACTGGTATACAGTGCCATTGTCTGACTGGGAATTCAAAGAATATATTGGGAATACAAATACCCTCATTTCTTGCTACTGCCATATAGTGCCAGTTTCTGACTGGTAATTCAAAGAATATATTGGGGTTACGTGCACCCACAATTTTTACTACTGGTATACAGTGCCATTGTCTGACTGGGAATTCAAAGAATATATTGGGAATACAAATACCCTCATTTCTTGCTACTGCCATATAGTGCCAGTGTCTGACTGGGAATTCAAAGAATATATTGGGGTTACGTGCACCCACAATTTTTACTACTGGTATACAGTGCCATTGTCTGACTGGGAATTCAAAGAATATATTGGGAATACAAATACCCTCATTTCTTGCTACTGCCATATAGTGCCAGTGTCTGACTGGGAATTCAAAGAATATATTGGGGTTACGTGCACCCACAATTTTTACTACTGGTATACAGTGCCATTGTCTGACTGGGAATTCAAAGAATATATTGGGAATACAAATACCCTCATTTCTTGCTACTGCCATATAGTGCCAGTGTCTGACTGGGAATTCAAAGAATATATTGGGGTTACGTGCACCCACAATTTTTACTACTGGTATACAGTGCCATTGTCTGACTGGGAATTCAAAGAATATATTGGGAATACAAATACCCTCATTTCTTGCTACTGCCATATAGTGCCAGTGTCTGACTGGGAATTCAAAGAATATATTGGGGTTACGTGCACCCACAATTTTTACTACTGGTATACAGTGCCATTGTCTGACTGGGAATTCAAAGAATATATTGGGAATACAAATACCCTCATTTCTTGCTACTGCCATATAGTGCCAGTGTCTGACTGGGAATTCAAAGAATATATTGGGGTTACGTGCACCCACAATTTTTACTACTGGTATACAGTGCCATTGTCTGACTGGGAATTCAAAGAATATATTGGGAATACAAATACCCTCATTTCTTGCTACTGCCATATAGTGCCAGTGTCTGACTGGGAATTCAAAGAATATATTGGGGTTACGTGCACCCACAATTTTTACTACTGGTATACAGTGCCATTGTCTGACTGGGAATTCAAAGAATATATTGGGAATACAAATACCCTCATTTCTTGCTACTGCCATATAGTGCCAGTGTCTGACTGGGAATTCAAAGAATATATTGGGGTTACGTGCACCCACAATTTTTACTACTGGTATACAGTGCCATTGTCTGACTGGGAATTCAAAGAATATATTGGGAATACAAATACCCTCATTTCTTGCTACTGCCATATAGTGCCAGTGTCTGACTGGGAATTCAAAGAATATATTGGGGTTACGTGCACCCACAATTTTTACTACTGGTATACAGTGCCATTGTCTGACTGGGAATTCAAAGAATATATTGGGAATACAAATACCCTCATTTCTTGCTACTGCCATATAGTGCCAGTGTCTGACTGGGAATTCAAAGAATATATTGGGGTTACGTGCACCCACAATTTTTACTACTGGTATACAGTGCCATTGTCTGACTGGGAATTCAAAGAATATATTGGGAATACAAATACCCTCATTTCTTGCTACTGCCATATAGTGCCAGTGTCTGACTGGGAATTCAAAGAATATATTGGGGTTACGTGCACCCACAATTTTTACTACTGGTATACAGTGCCATTGTCTGACTGGGAATTCAAAGAATATATTGGGAATACAAATACCCTCATTTCTTGCTACTGCCATATAGTGCCAGTGTCTGACTGGTAATTCAAAGAATATATTGGGGTTACGTGCACCCACAATTTTTACTACTGGTATACAGTGCCATTGTCTGACTGGGAATTCAAAGAATATATTGGGAATACAAATACCCTCATTTCTTGCTACTGCCATATAGTGCCAGTGTCTGACTGGGAATTCAAAGAATATATTGGGGTTACGTGCACCCACAATTTTTACTACTGGTATACAGTGCCATTGTCTGACTGGGAATTCAAAGAATATATTGGGAATACAAATACCCTCATTTCTTGCTACTGCCATATAGTGCCAGTGTCTGACTGGGAATTCAAAGAATATATTGGGGTTACGTGCACCCACAATTTTTACTACTGGTATACAGTGCCATTGTCTGACTGGGAATTCAAAGAATATATTGGGAATACAAATACCCTCATTTCTTGCTACTGCCATATAGTGCCAGTGTCTGACTGGGAATTCAAAGAATATATTGGGGTTACGTGCACCCACAATTTTTACTACTGGTATACAGTGCCATTGTCTGACTGGGAATTCAAAGAATATATTGGGAATACAAATACCCTCATTTCTTGCTACTGCCATATAGTGCCAGTGTCTGACTGGGAATTCAAATAATATATTGGGGTTACGTGCACCCACAATTTTTACTACTGGTATACAGTGCCATTGTCTGACTGGGAATTCAAAGAATATATTGGGAATACAAATACCCTCATTTCTTGCTACTGCCATATAGTGCCAGTGTCTGACTGGGAATTCAAAGAATATATTGGGGTTACGTGCACCCACAATTTTTACTACTGGTATACAGTGCCATTGTCTGACTGGGAATTCAAAGAATATATTGGGAATACAAATACCCTCATTTCTTGCTACTGCCATATAGTGCCAGTGTCTGACTGGGAATTCAAAGAATATATTGGGGTTACGTGCACCCACAATTTTTACTACTGGTATACAGTGCCATTGTCTGACTGGGAATTCAAAGAATATATTGGGAATACAAATACCCTCATTTCTTGCTACTGCCATATAGTGCCAGTGTCTGACTGGGAATTCAAAGAATATATTGGGGTTACGTGCACCCACAATTTTTACTACTGGTATACAGTGCCATTGTCTGACTGGGAATTCAAAGAATATATTGGGAATACAAATACCCTCATTTCTTGCTACTGCCATATAGTGCCAGTGTCTGACTGGTAATTCAAAGAATATATTGGGGTTACGTGCACCCACAATTTTTACTACTGGTATACAGTGCCACTGTCTGACTGGGAATTCAAAGAATATATTGGGAATACAAATACCCTCATTTCTTGCTACTGCCATATAGTGCCAGTGTCTGACTGGGAATTCAAAGAATATATTGGGGTTACGTGCACCCACAATTTTTACTACTGGTATACAGTGCCATTGTCTGACTGGGAATTCAAAGAATATATTGGGAATACAAATACCCTCATTTCTTGCTACTGCCATATAGTGCCAGTGTCTGACTGGGAATTCAAAGAATATATTGGGGTTACGTGCACCCACAATTTTTACTACTGGTATACAGTGCCAATTTCTAACTAGGAATTCAAAATGCGCAAGGCTCCCGGAAAGGGACGTGGACGAGGCCGTGGGCGAGGTCGGGGGAATGGTTCTGGGGAGCAAGGTAGCAGTGAAGCCACAGGGCGTCCCGTGCCTACTCCTGTGGGGCAGCAAGCATTGCGCCACTCCACAGTGCCAGGGTTGCTTGCCACATTAACTAAACTGCAGGGTACAAACCTTAGTAGGCCCGAGAACCAGGAACAGGTCTTGCAATGGCTGTCAGAGAACGCTTACAGCACATTGTCCAGCAGCCAGTCAGACTCTGCCTCCTCTCCTCCTATTACCCAACAGTCTTGTCTTCCTTCCTCCCAAAATTCCGAAGCTTTACAGAACAATAACCCAAACTGTCCCTGCTCCCCAGAGCTGTTCTCCGCTCCTTTCATTGTCCCTCAACCTGCCTCTCCACGTCACGATTCCACGAACCTAACAGAGGAGCATCTGTGTCCAGATGCTCAAACACTAGAGTCTCCTCCATCTCCGTTCGATTTGGTGGTGGATGACCAGCAACCCACCCTCATCGACGATGATGTGACGCAGTTGCCGTCAGGGCATCCAGTTGACTGGCGCATTGTGCGGGAGGAGGAGATGAGACAGGAGTTGGAAGAGGAAGTGGTGGATGATGAGGACACTGACCCGACCTGGACAGGGGGGATGTCAAGCGGGGAAAGTAGTGTGGATGTTGAGGCAGGTGCAGCACCAAAAAGGGTAGCTAGAGGCAGAGGCAGAGGTCAGCAGCTTAGGCGAAGCCAGGCCACACCCGGAATCTCCCAAGATGTTCCAGTTCGTACCCAGCCCCGAAAAACTCCCACCTCGAGGGCACGTTTCTCGAAGGTGTGGAGTTTTTTCAAGGAATGCGCCGAGGACAGATATAGTGTTGTCTGCACAATTTGCCTCTCGAAATTGATTAGGGGCTCTGAGAAGAGCAACCTGTCCACCACTTCAATGCGCCGTCATTTGGAATCCAAGCACTGGAATCAGTGGCAGGCAGCAACGGCAGGACAAAGGCCGCCTGCCGTTCACGCCACTGCCACTGCCTCTGCCTCTGCCACTGCCACTGCTGACTGTGCTGGCGATGCACTCCAGAGGACGAGCCAGGACACCACTTCATCTGCCTCCGCCACTTTGTTGACTTCTACCTCATCCTCCCCTGGTCCTGTCTTATCTCCTTCTCCTGCACCATCAAAGGCACCATCAGGCGTTTCTTTACAACAACCCACCATCTCTCAGACATTGGAGCGGCGGCAGAAATACACTGCTAACCACCCACACGCGCAAGCCTTGAACGCCAACATCGCTAAACTGCTGGCCCAGGAGATGTTGGCGTTCCGGCTTGTTGAAACTCCCGCCTTCCTGGACCTGATGGCAACTGCGGCACCTCGCTATGCCGTCCCTAGCCGTCACTACTTCTCCCGGTGTGCCGTCCCCGCCTTGCACCAGCACGTGTCACTCAACATCAGGCGGGCCCTTAGTTCCGCGCTTTGCACAAAGGTCCACTTGACCACCGACGCGTGGACAAGTGCATGCGGACAGGGACGCTACATTTCACTGACGGCACACTGGGTGAATGTAGTTGAGGCTGGGACTGCTTCCCAAACTGGCCCGGTGTACCTCGTCTCCCCGCCTAACATTCCTGGCAGGGACACGAGAAGAACACCCCCCTCCTCCTCCTCCTCTACCGCCTCCTCCTCCGCCACCGCCTCCTCCTCCGCCACCGCCTCCTCCTCCGCTGTTAGATTGACCCCAGCTACGAGTTGGAAACGTTGCAGCACTGGCGTTGGTAGACGTCAGCAGGCTGTGCTGAAGCTGATCAGCTTGGGGGACAGACAGCACACTGCCTCCGAGGTGAGGGATGCCCTCCTCGATGAGACGGCAATATGGTTTGAGCCGCTGCACCTGGGCCCAGGCATGGTCGTTTGTGATAACGGCCGGAACCTGGTAGCAGCTCTGGAGCTTGCCGGACTCCAACATGTTCCATGCCTGGCCCACGTCTTCAACCTAGTGGTGCAACGTTTCCTAAAGAGCTACCCCAATGTTCCAGAGCTACTGGTGAAAGTGCGGCGCATGTGCGCCCACTTTCGCAAGTCGACAGTAGCCGCTGCTAGCTTAAAATCTCTCCAGCAACGCCTGCATGTGCCACAACACCGGCTTTTGTGCGACGTCCCCACACGCTGGAACTCAACGTTTCAGATGTTGAATAGAGTGGTTGAGCAGCAGAGACCTTTGATGGAATACCAGCTACAAAACCCTAGGGTGCCACAAAGTCAGCTGCCTCAGTTTCACATCCATGAGTGGCCATGGATGAGAGACCTTTGTGACATCCTACGGGTCTTTGAGGAGTCCACAAGGAGGGTGAGCTCTGAGGATGCGATGGTGAGCCTTACAATCCCGCTCTTGTGTGTTCTGAGAGAATCCCTGATTGACATCAGGGATAACTCAGATCACACAGAGGAGTTAGGGATAGCATCCGATCCGTCACAGCTGGAGAGTAGGTCCACACATCTGTCCGCTTCACTGCGTTTAATGGAGGAGGAGGAGGAGGAGGAGGAGGAGGAAGAAGAGTTGTCCGATGATGTGATGGTGATACAGGAGGCTTCCGGGCAACTTCGAATCGTCCCATTGTTGCAGCGCGGATGGGTAGACATGGAGGATGAGGAGGAAATGGAGATTGAACTTTCCGGTGGGGCCAGAGGAGTCATGCCAACTAACACTGTGGCAGACATGGCTGAGTTCATGTTGGGGTGCTTTACAACCGACAAGCGTATTGTCAAAATCATGGAGGACAACCAGTACTGGATCTTTGCTATCCTTGACCCCCGGTATAAAAACAACATCTCGTCTTTTATTCCGGTAGAGGGGAGGGCCAATCGCATCAATGCTTGCCACAGGCAATTGGTGCAGAATATGATGGAGATGTTTCCAGCATGTGACAGTGGCGGCAGGGAGGGCAGTTCCTCCAGTAGGCAACCAAGTTCTCACCGGTCCACACAAACGAGGGGCACACTGTCTAAGGTCTGGGACACCTTGATGGCACCCCCTCGCCAAAGTGCCGCCACGGAGGGTCCTAGTGTCACCAGGCGTGAGAAGTATAGGCGCATGTTGCGGGAATACCTTTCCGACCACAGCCCTGTCCTCTCCGACCCCTCTGCGCCCTACACGTATTGGGTGTCGAAGTTGGACCTGTGGCTTGAACTTGCCCTATATGCCTTGGAGGTGCTGTCCTGTCCTGCCGCCAGCGTCCTATCTGAGAGGGTGTTCAGTGCAGCCGGTGGCATCATCACTGACAAGCGCACCCGTCTGTCAGCTGAGAGTGCCGACCGGCTCACTTTGATAAAAATGAACCACCACTGGGTAGAGCCGTCATTTTTGTGCCCACCTGTGTAAAGCACCCCAACATGAAACTCCATGTCTGTACTCAACCTCTCCAATTCCTCCGCATCCTCATACTCATCCACCATAAGCGTTGCACAATTCTGCTAATACTAGGCTCCCTCCAACATGATTTCCCCCAACTCTGCTGGTTAGAGGCTCCCTCCACCCTGATTTCCACCAACTCTGCTGGTTAGAGGCTCCCTCCACCCTGCTTTCCCACAACTCTGCTGGTTAGAGGCTCCTTCCACCATGAATTTGCCCAAACTGGGCTGTTTAGAGGCTCCCTCCACCATGAATTGGTCCAAACTGGGCTGGTTAGAGGCTCCCTCCACCATTAATTGGTCCAAACTGGGCTGGTTAGAGGCTCCCTCCACCATGAATTTCCCAAAACTTGGCTGTTTAGAGGCTCCCTCCACCATTAATTGGTCCAAACTGGGCTGGTTAGAGGCTCCCTCCACCATGAATTGGTCCAAACTGGGCTGGTTAGAGGCTCCCTCCACCATTAATTGGTCCAAACTGGGCTGGTTAGAGGCTCCCTCCACCATTAATTGGTCCAAACTGGGCTGGTTAGAGGCTCCCTCCACCATGAATTTGCCCAAACTGGGCTGGTTAGAGGCTCCCTCCACCATGAATTTGCCCAAACTGGGCTGTTTAGAGGCTCCCTCCACCATGAATTGGTCCAAACTGGGTTTTTTAGAGGCTCCCTCCACCATGAATTGGTCCAAACTGGGCTGGTTAGAGGCTCCCTCCACCATGAATTTCCCAAAACTTGGCTGTTTAGAGGCTCCCTCCACCATGAATTGGTCCAAACTGGGCTGGTTAGAGGCTCCCTCCACCATTAATTGGTCCAAACTGGGCTGGTTAGAGGCTCCCTCCACCATGAATTTGCCCAAACTGGGCTGTTTAGAGGCTCCCTCCACCATGAATTTGCCCAAACTGGGCTGGTTAGAGGCTCCCTCCACCATGAATTGGTCCAAACGGGTTTTTAGAGGCTCCCTTCACCATGAATTGGTCCAAACTTGGCTGTTTAGAGGCTCCCTCCACCATGAATTGGTCCAAACTGGGGTGGTTAGAGGCTCCCTCCACCATTAATTGGTCCAAACTGGGCTGGTTAGAGGCTCCCTCCACCATTAATTGGTCCAAACTGGGCTGGTTAGAGGCTCCCTCCACCATGAATTGGTCCAAACTGGGGTTTTTAGAGGCTCCCTCCACCATGAATTGGTCCAAACTTGGCTGTTTAGAGGCTCCCTCCACCATTAATTGGTCCAAACTGGGCTGGTTAGAGGCTCCCTCCACCATGAATTGGTCCAAACTGGGTTTTTTAGAGGCTCCCTCCACCATGAATTTGCCCAAACTGGGCTGTTTAGAGGCTCCCTCCACCATGAATTGGTCCAAACTGGGTTTTTTAGAGGCTCCCTCCACCATGAATTGGTCCAAACTGGGCTGGTTAGAGGCTCCCTCCACCATGAATTGGTCCAAACTGGGCTGGTTAGAGGCTCCCTCCACCATTAATTGGTCCAAACTGGGCTGGTTAGAGGCTCCCTCCACCATTAATTGGTCCAAACTGGGCTGGTTAGAGGCTCCCTCCACCATGAATTTGCCCAAACTGGGCTGGTTAGAGGCTCCCTCCACCATGAATTGGTCCAAACTGGGGTGGTTAGAGGCTCCCTCCACCATTAATTGGTCCAAACTGGGCTGGTTAGAGGCTCCCTCCACCATTAATTGGTCCAAACTGGGCTGGTTAGAGGCTCCCTCCACCATTAATTGGTCCAAACTGGGCTGGTTAGAGGCTCCCTCCACCATGAATTTGCCCAAACTGGGCTGTTTAGAGGCTCCCTCCACCATGAATTTGCCCAAACTGGGCTGGTTAGAGGCTCCCTCCACCATGAATTGGTCCAAACTGGGGTGGTTAGAGGCTCCCTCCACCATTAATTGGTCCAAACTGGGCTGGTTAGAGGCTCCCTCCACCATTAATTGGTCCAAACTGGGCTGGTTAGAGGCTCCCTCCACCATGAATTTGCCCAAACTGGGCTGTTTAGAGGCTCCCTCCACCATGAATTTGCCCAAACTGGGCTGGTTAGAGGCTCCCTCCACCATGAATTGGTCCAAACTGGGGTTTTTAGAGGCTCCCTCCACCATGAATTGGTCCAAACTGGGGTGGTTAGAGGCTCCCTCCACCATTAATTGGTCCAAACTGGGCTGGTTAGAGGCTCCCTCCACCATGAATTGGTCCAAACTGGGGTTTTTAGAGGCTCCCTCCACCATGAATTGGTCCAAACTTGGCTGTTTAGAGGCTCCCTCCACCATTAATTGGTCCAAACTGGGCTGGTTAGAGGCTCCCTCCACCATGAATTGGTCCAAACTGGGTTTTTTAGAGGCTCCCTCCACCATGAATTTGCCCAAACTGGGCTGTTTAGAGGCTCCCTCCACCATGAATTGGTCCAAACTGGGTTTTTTAGAGGCTCCCTCCACCATGAATTGGTCCAAACTTGGCTGTTTAGAGGCTCCCTCCACCATTAATTGGTCCAAACTGGGCTGGTTAGAGGCTCCCTCCACCATGAATTGGTCCAAACTGGGTTTTTTAGAGGCTCCCTCCACCATGAATTTGCCCAAACTGGGCTGTTTAGAGGCTCCCTCCACCATGAATTGGTCCAAACTGGGTTTTTTAGAGGCTCCCTCCACCATGAATTGGTCCAAACTGGGCTGGTTAGAGGCTCCCTCCACCATGAATTGGTCCAAACTGGGGTGGTTAGAGGCTCCCTCCACCATTAATTGGTCCAAACTGGGCTGGTTAGAGGCTCCCTCCACCATTAATTGGTCCAAACTGGGCTGGTTAGAGGCTCCCTCCACCATGAATTTGCCCAAACTGGGCTGGTTAGAGGCTCCCTCCACCATGAATTGGTCCAAACTGGGTTTTTTAGAGGCTCCCTCCACCATGAATTTGCCCAAACTGGGCTGGTTAGAGGCTCCCTCCACCATGAATTGGTCCAAACTGGGGTTTTTAGAGGCTCCCTCCACCATGAATTTGCCCAAACTCTGCTGGTTAGAGGCTCAATCCACCCTGATTTTCAAAACAAATGTTGGTGCCAACCTCAACTTACTACAAGGGCCAAATTCACTGCTGGTGACAAGCTCTCCTCACTGCAAGTGCCAAATACACATGTTTCAAGGTGTTTTCCTACTGTCAGAGAGGTGGTATTGAGTGTGTAAAGTGTGTAGTTGTTAGGCTGTGATGTTGGGGTAATAGAGGGTCTTTGGTGTGTTAGATGCCCCCAGACATGCTTCCCCTGCTGTCCCAGTGTCATTCCAGAGGTGTTGGCATCATTTCCTGGGGTGTCATAGTGGACTTGGTGACCCTCCAGACACGGATTTGGGTTTCCCCCTTAACGAGTATCTGTTCCCCATAGACTATAATGGGGTTCGAAACCCGTTCGAACACACGAACATTGAGCGGCTGTTCGAATCGAATTTCGAACCTCGAACATTTTAGTGTTCGCTCATCTCTAATAAACACTTATCCTTACCTTTCCTCTCTCCTGGACATCCTCAAAAAGTCTAGCACTCCCTTGGGTTCACTTCTGGCCAATTTTGACTTCTTGGATGACGTTGCGTGACCAATGAGGCCAACACTGTGACGCTAGAATGAGTATGGCAAGTATAAATGTTTATTATGTTTCCTTTCTTCTCTGGGTTTTCACTTATTATACCCTAGGGTCAGGCATAATAGTGGTTTTTGGGTGGCGAACTGCCAAAGTTTTGGTTTGGGTTGAACCTGAAGCTCTTGGGTAAATTATGGATGAATCGAGCTAGTCCCCAACTGGTTTGCTCATATATGCTAAATGCTAATTTATTTATTTGTTTTTTTGGTAAATACTTGCATTAGCTATTAAATAATACTGACTCATATAACACTAATATAATAATCCTGACCTCTCTAATACTCACATTTATAGAGTTTATTTCCCCACTGATCCTCTGCTTGTTCAGAGACTCCACCAGTCCTGCAGCGATAACCTCATGTACGCCATTCATGTGACTGCTGCAGCTTATCACTGGCCTCACTGGCTTCAGTTTGCATATACAGCGCGTGGCTACTGAGCCCAGTAACTGGCTAGCAATGATTGCATGAACAATATTATGTTATTACTGAGACAGCATAACAGTGGCAATGGAGTGGTGAGGGTTTGTATGATATGCCATTACCTACTCTTAGCCAGATCCATGTAAGAAAGTCCCTTTAGGGCTAGTTCACACGGGGTATTTTGGCAGTGGATTTTGAAGTGCAATTCGCCTCAAAATCCACTGCCAATAATGACTCCTATTGACTTCAATGGGAGCCGCTTGCTTCTTTTTTCCGCTAGCTAGTAGTGGAAAAAAGAAGCGAGCTGCCCTATCTTGCCGCAGATTCCACGATGCAAGGCTCCGGCCCATTCATTTGGGCCTAATCTGCAGCAGAATGCCGCAACGGGATGCCAGTGACTGTACTGGCATCCCGTCGTGGCGGAATGTGTACACGCGGAACTCCGTATGAACTAGCCCTTAGGCTAAGGCCCAGGGAGTAAGGTCTAGCTGAGAGATGTCCCCTGCAAACATACCCTAGTGGACCCACCCTTGGCCAAATACATTCCAATACAGCTGGCTTCTACCAAGGCTTTAGCTGTTCTAGCTTTCTCAAAAGATGAAATCTGCAAGTAAACATACAGAAGTAATTGAGATACTTTGTCTCTGAAATCTGCAACATAAGACACTTTGTGCTGTGGGTTTGTTTCTAGAGTGTGACAATGGGATTTCTTTAAATCCCATCCATTACACTGCTATTGTATTCAGCGGGCTAGTCATTGTCATTTTCACAGCACCTAACCCGCTGTGAGGACGTAACGCAATGTACAGCTTTAGCCTTAACTAGGCAATTATTTTAGGCACACAGTACTGTACGCCTTATACTTGTTGCAGGACCATCATATTACTTCCCATTAATAGTGAAACAAAGTTAATAAGCAAAGAAATATGAGTTTACCATATGCTTAATATGCAGTCATTATATAATTCCTAAGTATGCTTATAATTGCGATGTACTCCTACATAGCTCTACGGCTTTAATGCACCAGTGAGTCAGGAGGAACACAAGACTAATCTTCATTATTAACAAAAAGACAAAACAAAACACAACGGCATTCATGGATTATGGTCTGTGAGCTCTGCCAGGACATAGACAGTGATCAGCAGTTTCATATAGATCACTGGAGGGCATCCAACTCATTTCACTGTCTTGCCAAAGGAGAAGAAAGTCATATCAGGCCTCAAACTCACTAAAACAGAAGACAGTAAGACAGTCACTAGATTGTATATCATATTATTAGTTTTCTTCATTAGCAATTTAGTAGACAAATCAATCTTAATGTAGAAACAAGAAGTATTCTGAATAATTATGTTGATGATAATAATAATAATAATAATAATAATAATAATAATAATAATAATAATAACTACTAAAAATATATTTATTAGTAGTATTATGACATTATTAATATTATTATTAGATTATAAATACTGTTTTTGTATTTTGACATAACTTTCTTTTATACATAAATTATTTTGATTTATAAGTTTAGTAAATATAGCAGAAATGCGAAATATAAAAAATAAAAATATAATATCTGCATATACAGTAACTTTTATAGCTGCTTTTTTGTGTTTTGCTTTTAATTCCAGTCTCAGCAGATTTGCACCAGCCTATTTATTTCTCTTTATTAAGTGTAGAGATGGGCGAACTGATTCATACTAAGACCCGAATATTCCACTGTTCATTTTTTTTTTTTTTTTTTTTTTTACAAAACTGGAATGTGAAAAAAAGAACAAAAACATTCATGCTCACCTTTTCTTACCTGTTTTGGGCCTCTTTGTAGTGTCCGGCACTCCTAGTGATGTCATGAATCTGGGATCACCACTAAGTCCTGCGGTTGGGCCACCAGCAGTTGCATGGGCACAGTGAGCATATCACATGTCCAAAGAGGCCAAAAGAAATAAGGGCCATGTTTGCCTTCGAGAGCTAGAAATTAGGTTCCTTGAAGCCCTGACAATGTTCTACACTATGTTTTATAGATAGGATCCTAGGAGCCCTGACAGTTATATACACTATGTTTTATAAATAGGTTCCTTGAAGCCCTAACAATGTTCTACACTATGTTTTATAGATAGGTTCCTAGGAGCCCTGACAGTGTTCTACACTATGTTTTATAGATAGGTTCCTAGGAGCCCTGACAGTGTTCTATACTATGTTTTATAGATAGGTGCCTAGGAGCCCTGACAGTGTTCTACACTATGTGTTATAGATAGGTTCCTAGGAACCCTGACCGTGTTCTACACTATGTTTTATAGATAGGTTCCTAGGAGCCCTGACAGTGTTCTATACTATGTTTTATAGATAGGTTCCTAGGAGCCCTGACAGTGTTCTATACTATGTTTTATAGATAGGTGCCTAGGAGCCCTGACAGTGTTCTACACTATCTCCCTATATTATAAAAATGAATTTCTGTCTGTCTGTCTGTCTGTCTGTCTGTCTGTGCTCTAATGCGAACCAAACGACTGGACCGATCTTCACCAAATTTGGTACAGAGATGCTTCAGGTATCCGGGAAGGTTTAAGACGAGACTCCAACTCGCTCAGACGTACCGTTGCTGAGATACAGCATTCCAAACACAGTGCCCCCCCCCCTTAGCCAATACAAACCTGCAAGACTTTCACTCATATTCCAACTGCATTACACACGGTCACTCCACATGCACAATACAACACTGATATCCAAACTGAGATAAACACATCAGAGGATTAGATACACAGATCAGCACACAGTATCACACGCCAGAGGATTAGATACACACGTCTGCACACAGTCCCACAAACCAGAGGATTAAATATGCACTTCTGCACACAGTTCCACACACTGAAGGATTTGATACGTGCATCTGCACACGGTTCCACATGCCGAAGGATTAGATACAGGCGTCTACATACAGTTCCACACTCCAGAGGATTAGATACGCGCGTCTGCACACAGTTGTACACACCATAGGATTAGATACACGTGTCTGCACACAGTACCACATGCAGTAGGATTAGATACGCGCGTCTACACATAGTTCCACACGCCGAAGGATTAGATACGCGCCTCTTCACACAATACCACACAAGGGAGGATTAGATACGTGTGTGTGCACACAGTACCACACTTTGGAGGATTAGATACATGCCTCTGCACACAGTACCACAAGCCAGAGAATTAGATACGCGTCTCCGCACACAGTATCACACGGGGGAGGATTAGATATGCGCGTCTGCACACAGTACCACACGGGGGAGGATTAGATACACGCGTCTGCACACAGTACCACATGGGGGAGGATTAGATACGCGCGTCTACACACAGTACCACATGCCATAGGATTAGATACGCGCGTCTGCACACAGTACCACATGCCGGGGGATTGGATATGCGCGTCTACACACAGTTCCATGCGCCATAGGATTAGCTATGCGCCTCTTCACACAATACCACACAGGGGAGGATTAGATACACGTGTCTTCACACAGTTGTACACGCCATAGGATTAGATACACGCGTCTGCACACAGTAACATATGCCGTAGGATTAGATACGCGCGTCTACACACAGTACCAGATGTTGTAGCATTAGATACGCATGTCAGCACACAGTACCACTTGCCGTAGGATTAGATACGCGCATCTACACACAGTTCCACACTCCAGAGGATTAGATACGTGCATCTGCACACATTTGTACATGCCATAGGATTAGATACACACGTCTGCACAGAGTACCACATGCCGTAGGATTAGATACACGCGTTTACATACAGTTCCACACTCCAGAGGATTAGATACGCGCGTCTGCACACATTTGTACACGCCATAGGATTAGATACACACGTCTGCACAGAGTACCACATGCCGTAGGATTAGATACACGCGTTTACATACAGTTCCACACTCCAGAGGATTGGATACGCGCGTCTGCACACAGTTGTACACGCCATAGGATTAGATACACGCGTCTGCACACAGTACCACATGCAGTAGGATTAGATACATGCGTTTACATACAGTTCCACACTCCAGAGGATTAGATACGCGCCTCTTCACACAATACCACACAGGGGAGGATTAGATACGTGTGTGTGAACACAGTACCACAGTTTGGAGGATTAGATGCATGCCTCTGCACACAGTACCACAAGCCAGAGAATTAGATACGCATCTTAGCACACAGTATCACACGGGGGAGGATTAGATACGCGTGTCTACACACAGTACCACATGCCATAGGATTAGATACACGCGTCTACACATAGTTCCACACACCGAAGGATTAGATGTGCGCCTCTTCACACAATACCACACAAGGGAGGATTAGATACGTGTGTGTGCACACAGTACCACACTTTGGAAGATTAGATACATGCCTCTGGACACAGTACCACAAGCCAGAGAATTAGATATGCGTTTCCGCACACAGTATCACACGGGGGAGGATTAGATATGCGTGTCTGCACACAGTACCACACGGGGGAGGATTAGATACGCGCGTCTACACACAGTACCACATGCCGGGGGATTGGATACGCGCGTCTACACACAGTACCACATGCCATAGGATTAGATACGCGCATCTGCACACAGTACCACATGCCGGGGTATTGGATACGCGCGTCTACACACTGTTCCACACGCCATAGGATTAGATACGCACCTCTTCACACAATACCAGACAGGGGAGGATTAGATACACGTGTCTTCACACAGTTGTACACGCCATAGGATTAGATACACACGTCTGCACAGAGTACCACATGCCGTAGGATTAGATACACGCATCTACATACAGTTCCACACTCCAGAGGATTAGATACGCACGTCTGCACACAGTTATACACGCCATAAGATTAGATACACACATCTGCACACAGTACCACATGCTGTAGGATTAGATATGCGCGTCTACACACAGTTCCACACGCCAAAGGATTAGATACGCGCCTCTTCACACAATACCACACAGGGGAGGATTAGATACATGCGTCTGAATACAGTACCACACTTTGGAGGATTAGATACATGCATCTGCACACAGTACCACATGCCAGATAATTAGATACGCATCTCAGCACACAGTACCACACGGGGGAGGATTAGATACGCGCATCTGCACACAGTACCTCACGCCAGGGATTAGATACACCTGTCTGCACACAGTACCACACGCCAGAGGATTAGATACACGCGTCTGCACATAGTACCACATGCTGTAAGATTAGATATGCACGTCTGTACACAGTTTCATTTACCGGAGGATTAGATACATGCCTCTTCACACAATGCCACACAGGGGAGGATTAGATAAACACATCTGTACACAGTACCACACGCCGGAGGATTAGATATGTGCATCTGCAAACAGTACCACACCAACAAGGATTAGATACTTGCGTCTAAACACAGTACTGCATGGGGAAGGATTAGATACAGCTTTACTCCAGGTATCCATAACAACTGATCACAGGTTTTTCACTGATATCCAAAATGAGATACACATAATCACATGACGCTTATGGACATACACACAAACCACATAAAAAATACATCAGTACAAAATTGGACAATTCTTATGAGGCCACTACACAAACATAACATGTAATATACCCGTGCGAAGCCGGGTCCTCTCTCTAGTGTTTTATAGAAATAAATCCTGAAAAGTTCGCCCATCTTTGGTTAGGATGTACCCACAGACTTGTAGAGTTGGTGCCTGCCTCTATTTTGATGGTGCACTCCTCCCACCTGTCTAAGGCTTTTTATTTAGTATAGAATCAAACTGGCTTCTATCTCTCCCGAGACATAAGTTCTTAATGTACACTGTGTAATATAAAAACCGATCTGTATGAGGTTGACATGTCGTGTTATGAGGTCTCTCACAAATTGATCAAACTGTGCGGTAAGAACTTCAGATTTCTAAGTAATAAATATAGCAGTATTACAATTAAAATGATAGAAATATTATGTTTTGACACATCTTCACACACAGGTGCTGCTGCATCTCATCATTTGCTTTCTAGGGCATTCACACTGTGCTTCCAGTGTATGTTGTAAGTAGAGATGAGCGAACACTAAAATGTTCGAGGTTCGAAATTCGATTCGAACAGCCGCTCACTGTTCGAGTGTTCGAATGGGTTTCGAACCCCATTATAGTCTATGGGGAACATATACTCATTAAGGGGGAAACCCAAATTCGTGTCTGGAGGGTCACCAAGTCCACTATGACACCCCAGGAAATGATACCAACACCCTGGAATGACACTGGGACAGCAGGGGAAGCATGTCTGGGGGCATAAAAGTCACTTTATTTCATGGAAATCCCTGTCAGTTTGCGATTTTCGCAAGCTAACTTTTCCCCATAGAAATGCATTGGCCAGTGCTGATTGGCCAGAGTACGGAACTCGACCAATCAGCGCTGGCTCTGCTGGAGGAGGCGGAGTCTAAGATCGCTCCACACCAGTCTCCATTCAGGTCCGACCTTAGACTCCGCCTCCTCCGGCAGAGCCAGCGCTGATTGGCCGAAGGCTGGCCAATGCATTCCTATGCGAATGCAGAGACTTAGCAGTGCTGAGTCAGTTTTGCTCAACTACACATCTGATGCACACTCGGCACTGCTACATCAGATGTAGCAATCTGATGTAGCAGAGCCGAGGGTGCACTAGAACCCCTGTGCAAACTCAGTTCACGCTAATAGAATGCATTGGCCAGCGCTGATTGGCCAATGCATTCTATTAGCCCGATGAAGTAGAGCTGAATGTGTGTGCTAAGCACACACATTCAGCTCTACTTCATCGGGCTAATAGAATGCATTGGCCAGCGCTGATTGGCCAGAGTACGGAACTCGACCAATCAGCGCTGGCTCTGCTGGAGGAGGCGGAGTCTAAGATCGCTCCACACCAGTCTCCATTCAGGTCCGACCTTAGACTCCGCCTCCTCCAGCAGAGCCAGCGCTGATTGGCCGAATTCCGTACTCTGGCCAATCAGCACTGGCTAATGCATTGTATTGGCGTGATGAAGCAGTGCTGAATGTGTGTGCTTAGCACACACATTCAGCTCTACTTCATCGGGCTAATAGAATGCATTGGCCAATCAGCGCTGGCCAATGCATTCTATTAGCTTGATGAAGCAGAGTGTGCACAAGGGTTCAAGCGCACCCTCGGCTCTGATGTAGCAGAGCCGAGGGTGCACAAGGGTTCAAGCGCACCCTCGGCTCTGATGTAGCAGAGCCGAGGCTGCACAAGGGTTCAAGTGCACCCTCGGCTCTGCTACATCAGAGCCGAGGGTGCGCTTGAACCCTTGTGCAGCCTCGGCTCTGCTACATCAGAGCCGAGGGTGCGCTTGAACCCTTGTGCACACTCTGCTTCATCAAGCTAATAGAATGCATTGGCCAGCGCTGATTGGCCAATGCATTCTATTAGCCCGATGAAGTAGAGCTGAATGTGTGTGCTAAGCACACACATTCAGCACTGCTTCATCACGCCAATACAATGCATTAGCCAGTGCTGATTGGCCAGAGTACGGAATTCGGCCAATCAGCGCTGGCTCTGCTGGAGGAGGCGGAGTCTAAGGTCGGACCTGAATGGAGACTGGTGTGGAGCGATCTTAGACTCCGCCTCCTCCAGCAGAGCCAGCGCTGATTGGTCGAGTTCCGTACTCTGGCCAATCAGCGCTGGCCAATGCATCCCTATGGGAAAAAGTTTATCTCACAAAAATCACAATTACACACCCGATAGAGCCCCAAAAAGTTATTTTTAATAACATTCCCCCCTAAATAAAGGTTATCCCTAGCTATCCCTGCCTGTACAGCTATCCCTGTCTCATAGTCACAAAGTTCACATTCTCATATGACCCGGATTTGAAATCCACTATTCGTCTAAAATGGAGGTCACCTGATTTCGGCAGCCAATGACTTTTTCCAATTTTTTTCAATGCCCCCGGTGTCGTAGTTCCTGTCCCACCTCCCCTGCACTGTTATTGGTGCAAAAAAGGCGCCAGGGAAGGTGGGAGGGGAATCGAATTTTGGCGCACTTTACCACGCGGTGTTCGATTCGATTCGAACATAGCGAACACCCTGATATCCGATCGAACATGTGTTCGATAGAACACTGTTCGCTCATCTCTAGTTGTAAGAAAAACATCAAAAGGATTTCCTGAACTTCCAATGGTTGCTTCTCACATGTCCCATAAGTAGGGGAAATAGAGGTATATGTTGTTCGTATACTCACATTGCACATTAACTACATGGAAAAGGTAGATGGAGATCTATGGATACATTTCATGGAATTGCTGAGAGCTTTCCTGGCACGTATGACAAATGTACACTTCAAATGTAGTGTGAAAGCACCCTGACCCAAAAAATACAGCAACACTTTGTAACAGTTGCCAAGACATATGTAAACATGTGAAAACAGCATTATTACTGTGTATAGAAATAAGATGTTCTTGGCATACATTTCAGTCAATCTGTGATAGCGCATCTTCCCCAACAAGGCGACCTCTTTCTGCTGGGATCCTATACTGTACATAACTCTCTCAGGCCTGAATAGGCCTATAGTGTGAACAAAGTGCAAGTAGTATCCAGAGACATTCTCTATTCTAGTTCAATTGGGAAGATGGGGGGAATGCAGGTCCAACATGGAGGAAGCCACTCTCCTATATGCACAATGCAAAAGACAAAATGTCAGACCTCCATAGAACAAATGTGCACACTACTATGTATGCAAAACAGACAAACACCAATAATATAGTAAGCAAGGCAGAAGAAGTGGGTTTAGCACACAAAAAGGTCGTTGTTGTTATGCTCCACGCTACCATCCTCCTATTATGCGCAATATTTTAAAGGTGATGAAATAAAGATATTCTGGTTTTAAGATGCTGGTGGTGAGTGCCCTGATACTTTTTTCTTTTGTTTTTTGACCAATAATATAGCAACACTTCATAGACATATGCAAACAGTATGAGCAAGGTAATCAGTATTACTACTCTGTACTGTTCACATTTGTTTTACTTTGGAAGCGCTGTCTGACTTTTTGTCTCTTGCATTGTGCATATGGATGTAGTGGTTTCCTCCATGTTGGACTTACATTCTGCCCTAGTCTGTTACTGATTATGATAGCTGCCTCCAAGTCCCAATATCTACACTGGTCTCACTCTATTTTTTCATGCGATTTCTCCAATACCTACATAAAAACATACCCATCTTTCTCTGATGGCAGGAGCCTAGGGTTGTGCATGAAGGTAACACATTGAAATCAATGAGTAAAAAAGCCTCCCATTGTGTTCAATGTGTAGCGTGTGTAAGACAGAACCCATTGAACTCAATGGGATTCTGTTTTACAGTACTGCTTCTTTACACGAGTTTTGTGGCAAAAACAGCGCCACAAAACTCTGTGTGAATGCATTCTAAGCCTGCTCTGTTCTCAGGCCTATAATGGAGACGGGGCCTAGCATAACTATGGAACCAAGCTTGACAGCCCTCATAATGGACCATAGCTATTATACTTACCATACACGTCTAATATCATGGAAAAACCAAGCAAAACATGCTAAAAAAATATTTGACCATATCCTTCGTCAATGGTAGCTCCCTATAACACCAAATCAAAAGAATGTATATCTACATTATTAGGAAAATTCTTATTATTACGGAGTAGTCTTGTAAGGAAGTCTTGAAGGTGTAGCACAACTCTTCAGTTTACACAACTCCTAATTTAGCAAGTCTTCAAATGGTTCATTACTTAGGCCTAGAAAACAGTCAGGTACTTCTACCTCCACCTGTTTTCCTTCAATGCCTCGGCCCTCCTCTGAAAAGAAATGTGAATTGGGTCGGAAACGTGTCAGCCTGGAGTGCGGCTAAGTATACCACTTCTTTTAGCCAAGAATAATGTAAGTTATGATGTGGGATTGTTTTGCTTGACACCTGTCAAGACAGCGCTGAGAAAAATTGAAGCCGGCGTGGTGTTTAATTGCATGAAATATCAATGGCCCATCAATCCAAAGCATTATTTTTTGTAGGAATTTGTTCTCCAAGTTCCTACAGAAATGTTATTATACTATAATACAAATGATATAATTATAATAGGGGGATTTTTTTTTTTTTTAATTCTTTTTTCCCCTCTTATTATGACAAAGTTCACTTTTTGGTGATGTGGGCTTGGACAGCAAAATCCAAATAGAGCCAGAAGGGAAATTACTCTTTGTCTCCGACAGCGACTAAAGACTGCTCCATTGTAAAACCACTGACAAAGAACTAAAAAATGAGTTTTCATTTATTTATACAAAACCATTTCAAGAATAGCGATTTTCACTTTTTTTACAGAGTGATATTTTATTTGCAAAGTCATTGGGGTGTTATATGTCAGACATTATAAAGTATGCACTGAAAGTCATGTTTGAGAAAGGCAACACGGAACTAAAAGATAAAGTGGTGCCTAAGCTATAGCCATTGGGCCAATATATAGTCAACGTAGCACGTTGGATTGATGACTTCTACACACTTAACAAGTGAAATAAATAGTTGCAACAAACTTTAATTTGACTCTTTCAATGGCTTGAAGTGCTCTTGTGAGTTATAAGAAAATTGTAGGATTCAAGTTATACTTTGCTACATCTGTACTTCTAAGGCCTGGTTCACATCTGCGTTCGGTAATCCGTTCATGGAGTCTGCGTGGGGATCCCCCGAACGGAATACTGAACGCATTGGCGAGCGGTGAGCACTGAAAGCACACGGACTCCATAGACTATAATGGTGTCAGTGTGCGTTCCACACAGTGCTCGCACAGAACATGCAGACTGGAAAGTAGATTGTGAAGTACTTTTCTGTCCACATGTTCCATGAGGACACCGCACAGAAAGCACACGGACCCCATTATAGTCTATGGGGTCCGTGTACTTTCATAAGTTCACCGCATGCCAATGCATTCTGTATTCCATGCATTCGAATGGATTACCGAACGCAGATGTGAACCAGGCCTAAAGCTAGATGTTGCAACCATCAGGCACAGTCAGCAATCTCAAGTGCTGACAGATCTTGGAAAACAGTATGGAGAACACAGACGATATCAACAATTGTTCATTATTGATGCCATTTAAAAACTGTAAAAAATGTAACTAAGGCTATAAATATTGGGCAAGATTGTATTAAAAAAACTAAAGACATTATACTCTATTCACGAATCCCCATTGCTCCCATTCTAAGACCAGCAGGTACCCAGGAGCAGCAGGGGATCTTTAAAGTATCCCTTAACCCCTTTGGGGGCATTCACACGGAGTAATGCCGGACGTGTATTACAGTGTATTACAGCTGCGTTACGGCAGACTGCTGAACACTTCCCATTCACTTCAACGGGAGCGCTCGTAACAGCGGCGTTTATGAGCACTCCCATTGAAGTGAATGGGAAGTGTTCGGCAGCCTGCCGTAGCGCCGGCGTGTACGGCTGTAATACACGCCTGGCGTTACTCCGTGTGAATGCCCCCTTCCTGTTGCAACAATTTTTTGACTTTCTGTATGAGAGATTAATTTTTGCAGTACAAATTGTACTTTTTTTAATGGTACCATTTAATATTCCATACAATGTACTGGGAAGCTGGAATACAATTCAGAATCGAGTGGAATTAGAAAAATTGTCCAGGGTGGGTCTAGGCTCTAACACAATAATAGTCAAGTAGCGTACTCTTAGGGCTCGTTCACATGGTGGAATTTTTTTTCCACTACTAGCTAGAGAAAAAAAAGTGAGCGGCTCCTATTGAAGTCAATGGGAACCATTTTTTTCTGGCGGATTGTGAGGCGGATTCTGCCTCAAAATCCACCTTCGAAAAAGTCAGTGTGACCATACCTTTAGAGGATCTTGGAGGCTGAGGGAGGCTTAGGGGACTCTCTATAGTATATTAAGTTACGAGTACAGTATAAGTGGGGGACCTGTTACTGATTTTGCATAGGGGCCCAGGAGCTTCAAGTAATGCCTCTGTATACTATTTTCAATGGACTGTTGAAGGGTGGGCACCAGTATCATTTTATCTTTTGGGACTAAGGACCCCAAATTCAACACTGAATGGTACATATACAGTGCCTACAAGTAGTATTCAACCCCCTGCCGATTTAGCAGGTTTGATAAGATGCAAATAAGTTAGAGCCTTCAAACTTCAAACAAGAGCAGGATTTATTAACAGATGCATAAATCTTACAAACCAAAAAGTTATGTTGCTCAGTTAAACTTTAATAAATTTTAAACATAAAAGTGTGGGTCAATTATTATTCAACCCCTAGGTTTAATATTTTGTGGAATAACCCTTGTTTGCAATTACAGCTAATAATCGTCTTTTATAAGACCTGATCAGGCCGGCACAGGTCTCTGGAGTTATCTTGTCCCACTCCTCCATGCTGATCTTCTCCAAGTTATCTAGGTTCTTTGTTTGTCTCATGTGGACTTTAATCTTGAGCTCCTTCCACAAGTTTTCAATTGGGTTAAGGTCAGGAGACTGACTAGGCCACTGCAACACCTTGATTTTTTCCCTCTTGAACCAGGCCTTGGTTTTCTTGGCTGTGTTCTTTGGGTCGTTGTCTTGTTGGAAGATGAAATGATGACCCATCTTAAGATCCTTGATGGAGGAGTGGAGGTTCTTGGCCAAAATCTCCCGGTAGGCCGTGCTATCCATCTTCCCATAGATGCGGACCAGATGGCCAGGCCCCTTGGCTGAGAAGCAGCCCCACAGCATGATGCTGCCACCACCATGCTTGACTGTAGGGATGGTATTCTTGGGGTCGTATGCAGTGCCATCCAGTCTCCAAACGTCACGTGTGTGTTTGGCACCAAAGATCTCGATCTTGGTCTCATCAGACCAGAGAACCTTGAACCAGTCTGTCTCAGAGTCCTCCAAGTGATCATGAGCAAACTGTAGACAAGCCGTGACATGATGCTTTGAAAGTAAAGGTACCTTACGGGCTCGTCTGGAACGGAGACCATTGCGGTGGAGTACGTTACCTATGGTATTGACTGAAACCAATGTCCCCACTGCCATGAGATCTTCCCGGAGCTCCTTCCTTGTTGTCCTTGGGTTAGCCTTGACTCTTCGGACAAGCCTGGCCTCGGCACGGGAGGAAACTTTCAAAGGCTGTCCAGGCCGTGGAAGGCTAACAGTAGTTCCATAAGCCTTCCACTTCCGGATGATGCTCCCAACAGTGGAGACAGGTAGGCCCAACTCCTTGGAAAGGGTTTTGTACCCCTTGCCAGCCTTGTGACCCTCCACGATCTTGTCTCTGATGGCCTTGGAATGCTCCTTTGTCTTTCCCATGTTGACCATGTATGAGTGCTGTTCACAAGTTTGGGGAGGGTCTTAAATAGTCAGAAAAGGCTGGAAAAAGAGATAACTAATCCAAACATGTGAAGCTCATTGTTCTTTGTGCTTGAACTACTTCTTAATACTTTAGGGGAACCAAACAGAATTCTGGTGGTTTGAGGGGTTGAATAATAAATGACCCTCTGAATAAACTTTTCACAATTTTAAAAAAAAAATTAAACAAAGAAATAACATTCTTTTTTGCTGCAGTGCATTTCACACTTCCAGACTGATCTACAGTCCAAATGTCACAATGCCAAGTTAATTCAGAATGTGTAAACCTGCTAAATCTGCAGGGGGTTGAATACTACTTGTAGGCACTGTAAATATAAGAAACTTTGTAATGTATCTTATTAATCATTTTTTTCCCTCCACATATTAGGATGCTCTTTTCTTCCTCATTATCTTTACCCAGGCTGTTCATTTATATAGTACATTTCAGTATTCACCTCACAAAGAGGAGTCTATGGATAAGGGAGTGGGCAACTATTAATCCATGTATTGCCTTATTCTGTACAGTCATAAAGACTAGAGATGAGTGAGTAGTACTCGATCGAGAAGGTATTCGATCGAATACTACGGTATGCGAAATACTCGTACTTGATCGAGTACCACTCGCTATTCGAATGTAAAAGTTCGATGCAGAACCAGCATTGATTGGCCAAATGCTATACAGTTGGCCAATCAACGCTGGTTCTTCTCCTACCTTTAGGAGTCTTCTCCGTGCAGCTTCCCCGCGGCGTCTTCCGGCTCTGAATTCACTCTGCCAGGCATCGGGCCTGGGCAGAGTCGACTGCGCATGTTCGCTTGTAGTGTGGGCATGTGCAGTCGGCTCTGCCCAGGCCCGATGCCTGGCAGAGTGAATTCAGAGCCGGAAGACGCCACGGGGACGCTGCACAGAGGAGACTTCTCGGAGGATCCAGCCTGACCCTCACTCGTGGACTTGGTAAGTATAAATTGATCAAATGTTGCCTACCTCTGAAACGAGCATTTTCCCCCCATAGACTATAATAGGGTTCGATATTCGATTCGAGTAGTTAAATATTGAGGGGCTACTCGAAACGAATATCGAACCTCGAACATTTTACTTTTCGCTCATCTCTAATTTCTATGTTAAAAATATCTGATAAGTGGAGAAGGAATCATATTTCTTTAAATTATATTACAAAGTTTTTTATATTCACCTGTACTCTTTATATATTAAAAAAATAACAACCCTTTACATGGTCTATTACAAGAAAAGATTTTTTCTTGCTTAAACTGAATAAGCAAGAATTTCTTAATTATTTTTTAAATTATGCCATTATAAAAACGCTGTTTTAGAAATAAGTTGAGTGGCCAATGAAATATAGAAATCTATCTAGATCTAAAAATGTATCATTCTGGTAGAAAAATTGATAGCAAATTGAATTTCCATTATGTACTGCTCATGACATGGACAAGGGATGGGATATTCTTTTAGAAAAATGTCCAGAATTCTAGGTTTAGAATCTTGGATATAAATCGATTTACACAGACCCGTGAATGAATTGGAATAATTTGGTGAAAATCTTAATTTCCATTTTGCAGGTATGTCTTTTGTTAATAAAGCAAAGCATTATGGGTAAATATTTATTTCTGCAGTTATAAAGGAACGAAATGTGATGTAATGATGTCTTAAATAATCAGAGACAGCCTGTAAACTAAGGAACAGGAATGAAATGGATACAACAGAAGTAATGTCTACAGCAACAAATCTTCATTCAATCTTATTGTAATTGATACACAAGCTGTTAGGCAGGTAAAGTGAACGTCTTTGGAAATTAAAAGGTGTTTCTTATATGTAGTTATGAACATATACCAACTAATTTAATGGATTCCTGCTATTTTTGGGGGGGGACACCCCTGAGAAAAGCTGTTTTTCACGTATATAGCAAGAAGTAACTGCTATGTGGTTGCCTCAGCCATCTTTTTCGGTGTGGCCTGCTGGGGAAGCAGTATATCAACCAGGGACAGAAATAGACTTGACAGGCTGATCAGGAGGGCCAGCTCTGTCCTGGGGAGCCCCTTGGACCCAGTACAGGTGGTGGGTGACAGAAGGATACTGTCTGTGGTGACCTCCATGCGGGAGAACAAATCCCACCCCATGTATGGGACCCTGATGGGACTTGGCAGCACTGTAAGCGACCGTCTGCTTCACCCCAAGTGTGAGAAGGAGCGCTATCGCAGGTCCTTCCTTCCAACCGCGACCAGGCTGTATAATCTACATCAGACCAAACGAAGAGCTCTCCGCACAGAGAACTAATGATTATGAGGATGACCATGAGGTCTTCCTCTTTCTCTTCTGTTTTTCCTTAGCTGCCATGGACTCCTAGTATATCTTCTCTTCTCAGCTTATCTGTGTCTACGTCTGTAACATATTACTCTGTATTATCCTGTATCTGTATTACTATGCTGCTGTAACACGCTGAAATTTCCCCAAGGTGGGACTATTAAAGGATTATCTTATGGATTCCTGCTATTTTTTGGGGGGACACCCAGGGGCGTAACTACCGTAGAGGCAGCGGAGGTGGCTGCCACAGGGCCCGGGCCCGGTGACAGCCGCTACCGCTGCGTTTTTTTAAAAAATAGGCCGTTACGGGCCCTATTCACTTGCCGATCCTGGCTGGGCCGGGATCGGCAAGTGACACAGCGGGATCGGCAAGTGACACCGCGGGCCCCACAAAGACTATCATTATACTCGGGGGTCTTTGCAGACCCCCGAGTATAATGATCGGCGGACCGGAGAGGTAAGAAACATAAAAAACTGTTACTTACCTCTCCACGATCCTGCCAGGGCTCCGTCCTACTTTGTCTGACGTCTCTGACATCACATGAACCCGGCATGCTTCCCGGGTCATGTGACGTCCGGCGTCATTAAAGAAGGACGTGAGCGGCGGTCGACAGCATAGGAGCCGGGGGACAGGTAAGCAACAGTGTTTATTTTTTAATGTTTTTATTCCCCGGGTCTCCGATTATTATACTCTGGTCTGAAAAGACCCCAGAGTATAATAATTGTTTATGGGTGTCCACAGAGGGACAAAATACTGTGTGCAGGGGCCACTATTGGGGTTAATACTGTGTGTATTGGGGTTAATACTGTGTGCAGGGGCCACTATTGGGGTTAATACTATGTGCAGGGGCCACTATTGGGGTTAATACTGTGTGCAGGGGCCACTATTGGGGTTAATACTGTGTGCAGGGGCCACTATTGGGGTTAATACTGTGTGCAGGGACCACTATTGGGGTTAATACTGTGTGCAGGGGCCACTATTGGGGTTAATACTGTGTGAAGGGGCCACTATTGGGGTTAATACTGTGTGCAGGGGACACTATTGGGGATAATACGGTGTGCAGGGGACACTATTGGGGATAATAGGGTGTGCAGGGGCCAGTAATGGACATAATACTGTATGCAGGGGCCACTATGGGGGATAATACTGTGTGCAGGGGTCACTATGGGGTATAATACTGTGTGCAGGGGCCACTATGGGGGATAATACTGTGTGCAGGGGTCACTGTGGGGGATAATACTGTGTGGAGGGGCCACTATGGGGGATAATACTGTGTGCAGGGGCCACTAAGGGACATAATAAAGTGCGGAGGAGGGGGTCGGTCGAGGTCTTCGGCGTCAGTTGGGATGGGGGGGGGGCCATGTCAAAAGTTCGCCACGGGGCCCCGCCATTCCTAGTTACGCCACTGGGGACACCCCTAATAAAAGCTGGTTGGAACGTATATAGCAAGAAGTAACTGCTCTGGATTTGTGCTATTTTGTGTGGGGACACCCCTAACTAAAGCTGGTTTGCACATATATATAGCAACAAGTGAATATTCTGTATCGCTGTTTTCCACCGTCCGTGGAAAGCTGGACTCCTCTCCCTGCAGTATATAGCTCTGAGAAGAGCAGTTGTTGTTCTTCGGTTTTTCCCTGTCTATCTGAAGCTAATGCCTATCTAGCCCCCAGCAGATATGTTTCTCTCCCTATCTCTGACCACAAATCTGACGAATATGGCGGTGGCCGTTCTTATGAATGGGAGGTCACATGTTTTCGGGCAGCCAATGGGTTTTTTAAAATTTTTTTCGATGCCTCCTTTGTCGTAGTTCCTGTCCCACCTCCCTTGCACAGTAATTGGTGCAAAAAAATGTGCCCGGGAAGGTGGGAGGGGATACAAATTTTTACTGCGTATGCCGCGTGGTATTCAATTGGAAACGAATACCTCGAACAGCCTGATATTCGATTGAATACCTATTCGATTGAACAGTGTTCGCTCATCTCTAATGATAATCTTTATGGGAAATATGGGACCTGGATCTCATAATTTGTTGGGTTCTCAATAGTGAGGCCCTAGTGAGTAGACACTTATCCTGCAGATAGACAATAAGGGTTTATTATTGGACAACCCCTTTGAGGATCCCACTCACAGCGAAAAAATATTATCCTTCCTTCCAAGAATTATAGGTACCTTTCTTCATGTTGCCACCCTTTTACTAGTAAGAAAGAATATCTGCACATTTTGGGCTAGGAGATAAACGCCTGTATAAGTAGCCTCTCGCTGAGCCTGATCCGGACATTTGTCAATTTTTGTTTTCTGACATCTAGATCATGGAGATGTTTGGTCTTGTCAGTTCCGGTGATAATGTGAGGATATGTGGATGTAGACATAGGAATAAACCTGAACTTTACACACCTTGACATTTTATTTTTGGTGGTATCGCGCAAATCAGTCTCTACTTTAGCAAGATCTTTAGCCAAGACTTAGCTGAGGTAGAAAGATTTTTTAAAAAAATACTTTTATGAAATACTAATAAATACATGCAAAAGATAGGTTTCATTTGGAATTTCACAGTGACCCCAGATGTGTACTTTTATACATTTCATTTTACAAAACCTTATGGTTTGATGTAAAATTGCATGAAGGCATTCAAGATTGTAAAGTGGTGGTTGGCATTTTGATAGTATGATAGGTATGCTCCATGCGATGTAGGCATAATATATATATATATATATATATATATATATATATATATATATATATACTGTATATATATATATATATATATATATATATATATATTGTATATATATATATATATATATATAGAGAGAGAGAGAGAGAGAGAGAGAGAGAGAGAGAGAGAGAGATTTTTTAAACTCTTTATTTAAGGGATTTTATCACTAAAGACAATCAGAAAAGGTCGATAAACCTGCATCAATCCAAGAATGATACAAATGGAATAACAGTACAATACACAAATAAAACAATATGAAGTAGTAAAAGTCAAAAAGAAAAATGATCCATACAAAAACAAACAACAACAAGGGGGACAAGATTAGACAGGATAACAAAAGGGCATAAAAGACAAGGGGAAAACACCAACAGGGGAAGGGAGGGTGCAGATAATATCAGGTCAGAGAGGCTGGGTGGCCCAAAATGCACCCAACAGGTCCCAAATAGCATGAAATTTCTCCTTCTCATTATTGAGCACAGCTGTCAAATACTCCAGAGACCGCGCGTTCCTGATCCTAGAATACAACTCTTCAAGTGACGGAGGGGCCGGCTGACGTCAATGCTTGGCATTAAGGCACCCAGTAGAGGTGAGGAGAAGTAATAGGAGGCGTAGGGCATGCTTGCGCAATTTAATGGGGGGGGGGAGGGGGGATGAAGGAGATAGGTCCTGGGAAACAAGGGAAGACTAACCCCCTAGTACCCGTACCAAGAGGTCCCACACCTGGCACCAATAAGGCTGGAGGGAAGGACAAGATATATTTTGAGACAGGATATATTTTATTCGCTTTTACAATTCAATCTTTATTTGTGTTTAAGTGTGAAAATGGTCCAGGCAGTGAAATAGTTAAATTCAGTTGACTGATTTTACTATCTCTTTTAATAAAGAATTCCACAGCTAAACAATTGATGCTGTGTTAAAGCATCTTGACGTCAACGAGCCCTACATGACTGCTGAGGCCCTGAATATAGGAGGCTGGAAGAGGCCATGAAGGAGAGCTAAAGGAAGGTGGACATGAGTGTTCATTATTTTTCCCTGACCCATGGATTATTATTAGAGATGAGCGAGTAGTATTCGATCGAGTAGGTATTCAGTCGAATACTACGGTATTCAAAATACTCGTACTCGATCGAGTACCACTCGCTATTCGAATGGAAAAGTTCAATGCAGAACCAGCATTGATTGGCCGAATGCTATACAGTCATCCAATCAACGCTGGTTCTTCTCCTACCTTTAAAAGTCTTCTCCGTGCAGCTTCCCCGCGGCGTCTTCCAGCTCTGAATTCACTCTGCCAGGCATCGGGCCTGGGCAGAGCCGACTGCGCATGTCTGCTTGTAGTGCGGGGACGCTGCAAGGAGAAGACTTCTCGGAGGATCCAGCCCGACCCTCACTCGGGGGACTTGGTAAGTATAATTTGATCGAACGTTGCCTACCCCTGAAACGAGCATTTTCCCCCCATAGAGTATAATAGGGTTCGATATTCGATTCGAGTAGTCGAATATTGAGGGGCTACTCGAAACGAATATCGAACCTCGAACATTTTACTGTTCGCTCATCTCTAATTATTATTATTGTTGTTGCCATTTGGTCCACTGTACTGGTTCTGGAATCAATTGATTACATTGAGCCTGGATGTTTTGATACATAGTAGCATGATTATTGTATTTCTTTATAGTCTAGTCTACAATTTTTCCTATGTATGAATCAGAGCGTGTACTTAAGAAAGTTAACTAACATCAGACTACAAATTACTTTGCATACGGCAGATTAAATTGCTCTTCAGGGTGAACTCTCTACATATTCTCTGCAGACTAAAATTAACAAATTAGAGTAATCCCTAGCCTACCACTGCACAAAACCTTCACACATTAACGGCTGTTTCTCTCTTTATAAAAATAATATGATAATATTTTAATAATGTGAATATGTAGATTGGGAGTAGATTTGTCTCCCAGCATTTCTTATAGAGTACAATCGCTGATAGCAATGTAATAATGTATTCCGCATATAAACAGCTAATCTTGCATCTAAATGAAGTGTACTGAGTAAATAACTACAGGGCCCTTGTTATGTTTCTTATGAAATTAACTATATAATTGACCTGGGAAAACCGCCCTAAATTTTCAGCAAGCAGTAGCTTTAATGCATACATACCATTGCTGGGAAACAGCCAGTAAGGTGAATGTGCCACAAGTATAGACCCTCTTCCTCTCCATGGGGAATATGGCTGGATAGGTTATTCAGGGTGAGATAGCATATCCTTCCTCACAGGTCAGAACCTGGACTTGAAATAATGGCCATCCATGGATGGTGCACATTATGGACCGATTCACTTATTTTGGCTTATTTTGGTATGATAAGTGTTTTTCTTGGTAAGATTACTCTTTTTTTTCATAGCAGCTTGATAGTTCGTAGATGATGTGTTATTTGGTGTTATTTGTGGAGTTTGGTCTTCATTATAATGATTTGGAAGCTTGGGCACTCTAAGATGTGTCTCCAATTGGGGTAGTTGGCTGATCTCAATTGTATGTTCTATATGTTTTAGGAGTGTTTTTATTATATTGCCAAGTGTTACACCGTAATAATATCCTAAGAAAATAAGCCTCAGTTACTTTAAAGAGGACTTTTTGTCACCTCCACCACTTCAAGTTCTTAACAGCTGTAAATTTGTGCACTCTGCTGATTCCAGCACAGTTGGACTTTTCTCTTTTCACCATTCCTTAGCAACAAGCACAGTTCATTTTAATGCTTGATGTGATATTTAAAGGGATTTCCCATCTCAGTGTTTCAGCAGTTTGCCTGTTGTCTCTTCCTCTCACTTCTTGTATTTCTTCCCTCCCTCTTGCTGAACAGGACATCGAAGTAACACAATACTTATGCAGATCAGATAATATACACATGCTTATACAGAACGGACTCAGTGTTATCTGTGTGTTTACATACCAGAGATAATAGACTCGGCTTTATCAGCAGATTGCAATTAGCTGAACTAATTGTCCTGCCGGGAGAGCAAGTGATGTCACTTGTCCTGCCTCACAGGTCCGTGGATATGGAAATGCTGTGTAAACAATGGGAGGAATAAGTTCACATAGCAGGCAAACAAAGCAGCATTTCTAAAGCAATATATTTACAAAATGTCTTCAATTTATATAAGCTACCAGTATAGATAGGATCCTTGAGATGGGACAAACCCTTTAAGCTTTGTAATGTCAGAAGTGGGGGAATCAGGCAGGTCCTCATTAAAGGGTCTAATCTGCAGGTCTTGACATCATCCATTGACTAGAATTATGTTGTTTTTGAGAGAAGAAGACTTTATTTAATCATAATATCTCATATGAATATTTGACGTGCAAGACAGGTGATGTCAGTGAACCATTAGGTATCCTATCAGTATTTTTACTATTTTTAATGTGTAAGGGTCCATGACCATTTTTTGTCATCTGAGTGCCTTCTGATGGGAAGTGATGGCATTTGGATAACATTAGAATTAATCCTTACTGGGCTCATATACATCACTTTTTTTTTTAACTGATCAGTGTATCTGTTCCAATTTTTTTGGAGTATGTCCTATATCCAGGTACTTTTTCACTGACCTAAGCTGGCCACTGAAGTCCATGGATCAGTGAAAAAATTTGTGGCACTCAGATATCATCTGAGAACCATACATTTTTCACTGATCCATTGCCAAGAAACAAATTTTTTAAAAAAATGTGATTAGTAAAAATGCAAAACCAATGAAATGTTAAAAATGGACACAGATTGGAAACAGGTACAACATAGATGTAAAAACCTGATACTTGGATTGGATCCAAAACCAGAATGGTTGTGTACTTGAGCACTAAGACCAAGCTCACACTGAGTTTTTTGCTGGTGAATTTTTTTAGGCAAAATCCACCTTAAAATCTACTTCAAATAAATGGCTCCCAGCTCTCTCATTCACTGTAGTGGGAGTGCGGCAGATTTTTTTCCTTTGCCTGATTTTTTTTCGAAAAAAGAGCTCATCTTTTATTTTTATGCTAATTCTGTTTTGCAAACCCAATGGAAATGAATAGGAGGAAAAAAAAATACTGGCAATTTTTTGCAGTTTGTTCATTCAAAAATGTTTTCATTTGTGAGGCAGAATCTGCCTAAAAATAAATCATGACCACTTTAAAAAAAAAAATCAGGTAGAGAAAAAAAAAATCTGATGGGCTCCCACTACAGTGAAAGTTGAAATTGGGAGGCATTTTTTTGAGGCAGATTTCGGGGTGGACTTTGACTCAAAAATCCACCTGCAAAAAACTGCCTGAAAATAAATCATGATTCTTTTTTTTAATCTCTAGCAGAAAAATCAGCTAGAGGAAAATAAATCTTGGAGACCCTATAAGGAAACCTAATCCACTTAAAAAATTGGTTACTCGTGGAAACCTGTGGACCCCATAGACTATAATGGGGTCCATGTGGTTTCTGCTCGGTTTCCACTGTAAAGGGAGAAAAATGTGGAGAGAAAAGTGCAGCACTTTTATGGAGAAGGGAATGGAATTCTGATATGGAGAACCAATGCTGGTGTGAACCCAGCCTAAGGTAGTTGTCACCAAAACCCAGTCCTGCAGATAGATAGGTTAGGGTCGCCTGAATCAAATGGTGTTCCCTTTGTGAATCAGTGCCAAGATATCACTACTTTTGTATATAGGCAAATCAGTGATATTGGAGGCAATGAGTGAGTAAACTGTATTTGATTCAGGTGACCATAACCTATCTATCTGCAGGGCTGGGATGACATGGTGGATTCTAGTGACAGACTCTCTTTTGTATATTGCTCTCTTTAAAATCATTGATATCAGGGGATTTCTTTACTTTGAGGAGTGATTATCCTTTTCTAGTATTCTAGTTTTTTCTGTGTCAAATTTTTTAATGAATCAATGTAATTCTACTTGGCAACTGACAATTGCAGTAGCAAGGGAACAGTGGGAGCTGGCATCATTAAGGAAGTGAAGGAAGAGCCTTGAAATCCAAGCAATGATTTATCTGCGTTCTTAATTTTAATTGGATCAGTGATGGCTTCTATTATGATCTTAATTAGAAGAGAAATCTGGATACATTACTCCATATCATCAAGCTTTGTCAATCCCCTCACACATAAGAATACAACTGCTTTACAGCTTAAGAGAAACAAAAAGCGCCAGACCTTGACTTTGACTTTGAAGTATAATGCAGATAAAATGTGTACACTCTATGAATAGATTATAATTAGAGATGAGCGAACAGTGTTCTATCGAACTCATGTTCGATCGGATATTAGGCTGTTCGGCATGTTCGAATCGAATCGAACACCGCGTGGTAAAGTGCGCCATTACTCGATTCCCCTCCCACCTTCCCTGGTGCCTTTTTTGCTCCAATAACAGCGCAGGGTAGGTGGGACAGGAACTACGACACCGGTGACGTTGAAAAAAGTAGGCAAAACCCATTGGCTGCCGAAAACATGTGACCTCTAATTTAAAAGAACAGCGACGCCCAGCTTCGCGTCATTCTGAGCTTGCAATTCACCGAGGACGGAGGTTTCCGTCCAGTTAGCTAGGGCTTAGATTCTGGGTAGGCAGGGACAGGCTAGGATAGGAAGGAGAAGACAACCAACAGCTCTTATAAGAGCTAAATTCCAGGGAGAAGCTTGTCAGTGTAACGTGGCACTGACGGGCTCAATCGCCGCAACCCAGCTTTCCCAGGATCCTGAATGGAATACACTGTCAGTGTATTCCCGTATACCCGATATATACCCCCGATACCCGTTCCAACGGTGTGCCCCCCCACCTTCACCCCAGAAATACCCTGCAAGTCCCCTAGCAATAGAATTGGGGCTATATACACCCACTATTTTTGCTACTGCCATATAGTGCCATTGTCTCACTGGGAATTCAAAGAATATATTGGGGTTACATATAACTTCAATTCCAGGGAGAAGCTTGTCAGTGTAACGTGGCACTGACGGGCTCAATCGCCGCAACCCAGCTTTCCCAGGATCCTGAATGGAATACACTGACAGTGTATTCCCGTATACCCGATATATACCCCCGATACCCGTTCCAACGGTGTGCCCCCCCACCTTCACCCCAGAAATACCCTGCAAGTCCCCTAGCAATAGAATTGGGGCTATATACACCCACTATTTTTGCTACTGCCATATAGTGCCATTGTCTGACTGGGAATTCAAAGAATATATTGGGGTTACGTACACCCACAATTTTTGCTACTGGTATATAGTGCCATTGTCTGACTGGTAATTCAAAGAATATATTGGGGTTATAAATACCCTCATTTCTTGCTACTGGTATATAGTGCCATTGTCTGACTGGGAATTCAAAGAATATATTGGGGTTATAAATACCCTCATTTCTTGCTACTGGTATATAGTGCCATTGTCTGACTGGGAATTCAAAGAATATATTGGGGTTACAAATACCCTCATTTCTTGCTACTGCCATATAGTGCCAGTTTCTGACTGGTAATTCAAAGAATATATTGGGGTTACGTGCACCCACAATTTTTGCTACTGGTATATAGTGCCATTGTCTCACTGGGAATTCAAAGAATATATTGGGGTTACAAATACCCTCATTTCTTGCTACTGGTATATAGTGCCATTGTCTGACTGGGAATTCAAAGAATATATTGGGGTTATAAATACCCTCATTTCTTGCTACTGGTATATAGTGCCATTGTCTGACTGGGAATTCAAAGAATATATTGGGGTTATAAATACCCTCATTTCTTGCTACTGGTATATAGTGCCATTGTCTGACTGGGAATTCAAAGAATATATTGGGGTTACAAATACCCTCATTTCTTGCTACTGCCATATAGTGCCAGTTTCTGACTGGTAATTCAAAGAATATATTGGGGTTACGTGCACCCACAATTTTTGCTACTGGTATATAGTGCCATTGTCTGACTGGGAATTCAAAGAATATATTGGGGTTACAAATACCCTCATTTCTTGCTACTGGTATATAGTGCCATTGTCTGACTGGGAATTCAAAGAATATATTGGGGTTACAAATACCCTCATTTCTTGCTACTGGTATATAGTGCCATTGTCTGACTGGGAATTCAAAGAATATATTGGGGTTATAAATACCCTCATTTCTTGCTACTGGTATATAGTGCCATTGTCTGACTGGGAATTCAAAGAATATATTGGGGTTACAAATACCCTCATTTCTTGCTACTGCCATATAGTGCCAGTTTCTGACTGGTAATTCAAAGAATATATTGGGGTTACGTGCACCCACAATTTTTGCTACTGGTATATAGTGCCATTGTCTGACTGGGAATTCAAAGAATATATTGGGGTTACAAATACCCTCATTTCTTGCTACTGGTATATAGTGCCATTGTCTGACTGGGAATTCAAAGAATATATTGGGGTTACAAATACCCTCATTTCTTGCTACTGGTATATAGTGCCATTGTCTGACTGGGAATTCAAAGAATATATTGGGGTTACAAATACCCTCATTTCTTGCTACTGGTATATAGTGCCATTGTCTGACTGGGAATTCAAAGAATATATTGGGGTTACAAATACCCTCATTTCTTGCTACTGGTATATAGTGCCATTGTCTGACTGGGAATTCAAAGAATATATTGGGGTTACAAATACCCTCATTTCTTGCTACTGCCATATAGTGCCAGTTTCTGACTGGTAATTCGAAGAATATATTGGGGTTATAAATACCCTCATTTCTTGCTACTGGTATATAGTGCCATTGTCTGACTGGGAATTCAAAGAATATATTGGGGTTATAAATACCCTCATTTCTTGCTACTGGTATATAGTGCCATTGTCTGACTGGGAATTCAAAGAATATATTGGGGTTACAAATACCCTCATTTCTTGCTACTGCCATATAGTGCCAGTTTCTGACTGGTAATTCAAAGAATATATTGGGGTTACGTGCACCCACAATTTTTGCTACTGGTATATAGTGCCATTGTCTCACTGGGAATTCAAAGAATATATTGGGGTTACAAATACCCTCATTTCTTGCTACTGGTATATAGTGCCATTGTCTGACTGGGAATTCAAAGAATATATTGGGGTTACAAATACCCTCATTTCTTGCTACTGGTATATAGTGCCATTGTCTGACTGGGAATTCAAAGAATATATTGGGGTTACAAATACCCTCATTTCTTGCTACTGGTATATAGTGCCATTGTCTGACTGGGAATTCAAAGAATATATTGGGGTTATAAATACCCTCATTTCTTGCTACTGGTATATAGTGCCATTGTCTGACTGGGAATTCAAAGAATATATTGGGGTTATAAATACCCTCATTTCTTGCTACTGGTATATAGTGCCATTGTCTGACTGGGAATTCAAAGAATATATTGGGGTTACAAATACCCTCATTTCTTGCTACTGGTATATAGTGCCATTGTCTGACTGGGAATTCAAAGAATATATTGGGGTTACAAATACCCTCATTTCTTGCTACTGGTATATAGTGCCATTGTCTGACTGGGAATTCAAAGAATATATTGGGGTTATAAATACCCTCATTTCTTGCTACTGGTATATAGTGCCATTGTCTGACTGGGAATTCAAAGAATATATTGGGGTTACAAATACCCTCATTTCTTGCTACTGCCATATAGTGCCAGTTTCTGACTGGTAATTCAAAGAATATATTGGGGTTACGTGCACCCACAATTTTTGCTACTGGTATATAGTACCATTGTCTCACTGGGAATTCAAAGAATATATTGGGGTTACAAATACCCTCATTTCTTGCTACTGGTATATAGTGCCATTGTCTGACTGGGAATTCAAAGAATATATTGGGGTTACAAATACCCTCATTTCTTGCTACTGGTATATAGTGCCATTGTCTGACTGGGAATTCAAAGAATATATTGGGGTTACAAATACCCTCATTTCTTGCTACTGGTATATAGTGCCATTGTCTGACTGGGAATTCAAAGAATATATTGGGGTTACAAATACCCTCATTTCTTGCTACTGGTATACACTCACTGGCCACTTTATTAGGTACACCTGTCCAACTGCTCGTTAACACTTAATTTCTAATCAGCCAATCACATGGCGGCAACTCAGTGCATTTAGGCATGTAGACATGGTCAAGACAATCTCCTGCAGTTCAAACCGAGCATCAGTATGGGGAAGAAAGGTGATTTGAGTGCCTTTGAACGTGGCATGGTTGTTGGTGCCAGAAGGGCTGGTCTGAGTATTTCAGAAACTGCTGATCTACTGGGATTTTCACGCACAACCATCTCTAGGGTTTACAGAGAATGGTCCGAAAAAGAAAAAACATCCAGTGAGCGGCAGTTCTGTGGGCGGAAATGCGTTGTTGATGCCAGAGGTCAGAGGAGAATGGCCAGACTGGTTCGAGCTGATAGAAAGGCAACAGTGACTCAAATAGCCACCCGTTACAACCAAGGTAGCCAGAAGAGCATCTCTGAACGCACAGTACGTCGGACTTTGAGGCAGATGGACTACAGCAGCAGAAGACCACACCGGGTGCCACTCCTTTCAGCTAAGAACAGGAAACTGAGGCTACAATTTGCACAAGCTCATCGAAATTGGACAATTGAAGATTGGAAAAACATTGCCTGGTCTGATGAGTCTCGATTTCTGCTGCGACATTCGGATGGTAGGGTCAGAATTTGGCGTCAACAACATGAAAGCATGGATCCATCCTGCCTTGTATCAACGGTTCAGGCTGGTGGTGGTGGTGTCATGGTGCGGGGAATATTTTCTTGGCACTCTTTGGGCCCTTGGTACCAATTGAGCATCATTGCAACGCCAAAGCCTACCTGAGTATTGTTGCTGACCATGTCCATCCCTTTATGACCACAATGTACCCAACATCTGATGGCTACTTTCAGCAGGATAATGCGCCATGTCATAAAGCTGGAATCATCTCAGACTGGTTTCTTGAACATGACAATGAGTTCACTGTACTCCAATGGCCTCCACAGTCACCAGATCTCAATCCAATAGAGCATCTTTGGGATGTGGTGGAACGGGAGATTCGCATCATGGATGTGCAGCCGACAAATCTGCGGCAACTGTGTGATGCCATCATGTCAATATGGACCAAAATCTCTGAGGAATGCTTCCAGCACCTTGTTGAATCTATGCCACGAAGAATTGAGGCAGTTCTGAAGGCAAAAGGGGGTCCAACCCGTTACTAGCATGGTGTACCTAATAAAGTGGCCGGTGAGTGTATAGTGCCATTGTCTGACTGGGAATTCAAAGAATATATTGGGGTTACAAATACCCTCATTTCTTGCTACTGCCATATAGTGCCAGTTTCTGACTGGTAATTCAAAGAATATATTGGGGTTATAAATACCCTCATTTCTTGCTACTGGTATATAGTGCCATTGTCTGACTGGGAATTCAAAGAATATATTGGGGTTATAAATACCCTCATTTCTTGCTACTGGTATATAGTGCCATTGTCTGACTGGGAATTCAAAGAATATATTGGGGTTACAAATACCCTCATTTCTTGCTACTGCCATATAGTGCCAGTTTCTGACTGGTAATTCAAAGAATATATTGGGGTTACGTGCACCCACAATTTTTGCTACTGGTATATAGTGCCATTGTCTCACTGGGAATTCAAAGAATATATTGGGGTTACAAATACCCTCATTTCTTGCTACTGGTATATAGTGCCATTGTCTGACTGGGAATTCAAAGAATATATTGGGGTTACAAATACCCTCATTTCTTGCTACTGGTATATAGTGCCATTGTCTGACTGGGAATTCAAAGAATATATTGGGGTTACAAATACCCTCATTTCTTGCTACTGGTATATAGTGCCATTGTCTGACTGGGAATTCAAAGAATATATTGGGGTTATAAATACCCTCATTTCTTGCTACTGGTATATAGTGCCATTGTCTGACTGGGAATTCAAAGAATATATTGGGGTTATAAATACCCTCATTTCTTGCTACTGGTATATAGTGCCATTGTCTGACTGGGAATTCAAAGAATATATTGGGGTTACAAATACCCTCATTTCTTGCTACTGGTATATAGTGCCATTGTCTGACTGGGAATTCAAAGAATATATTGGGGTTATAAATACCCTCATTTCTTGCTACTGCCATATAGTGCCAGTTTCTGACTGGTAATTCAAAGAATATATTGGGGTTATAAATACCCTCATTTCTTGCTACTGGTATATAGTGCCATTGTCTGACTGGGAATTCAAAGAATATATTGGGGTTACAAATACCCTCATTTCTTGCTACTGGTATATAGTGCCATTGTCTGACTGGGAATTCAAAGAATATATTGGGGTTACAAATACCCTCATTTCTTGCTACTGGTATATAGTGCCATTGTCTGACTGGGAATTCAAAGAATATATTGGGGTTATAAATACCCTCATTTCTTGCTACTGCCATATAGTGCCAGTTTCTGACTGGTAATTCAAAGAATATATTGGGGTTATAAATACCCTCATTTCTTGCTACTGGTATATAGTGCCATTGTCTGACTGGGAATTCAAAGAATATATTGGGGTTACGTGCACCCACAATTTTTGCTACTGGTATATAGTGCCAATTTCTAACTGGGAATTCAAAATGCGCAAGGCTCCCGGAAAGGGACGTGGACGAGGCCGTGGGCGAGGTCGGGGGAATGGTTCTGGGGAGCAAGGTAGCAGTGAAGCCACAGGGCGTCCCGTGCCTACTCCTGTGGGGCAGCAAGCATTGCGCCACTCCACAGTGCCAGGGTTGCTTGCCACATTAACTAAACTGCAGGGTACAAACCTTAGTAGGCCCGAGAACCAGGAACAGGTCTTGCAATGGCTGTCAGAGAACGCTTACAGCACATTGTCCAGCAGCCAGTCAGACTCTGCCTCCTCTCCTCCTATTACCCAACAGTCTTGTCCTCCTTCCTCCCAAAATTCCCAAGCTTCACAGAACAATAACCCCAACTGTCCCTGCTCCCCAGAGCTGTTCTCCGCTCCTTTCATTGTCCCTCAACCTGCCTCTCCACGTCACGATTCCACGAACCTAACAGAGGAGCATCTGTGTCCAGATGCTCAAACACTAGAGTCTCCTCCATCTCCGTTCGATTTGGTGGTGGATGACCAGCAACCCACCCTCATCGACGATGATGTGACGCAGTTGCCGTCAGGGCATCCAGTTGACTGGCGCATTGTGCGGGAGGAGGAGATGAGACAGGAGTTGGAAGAGGAAGTGGTGGATGATGAGGACACTGACCCGACCTGGACAGGGGGGATGTCAAGCGGGGAAAGTAGTGTGGATGTTGAGGCAGGTGCAGCACCAAAAAGGGTAGCTAGAGGCAGAGGCAGAGGTCAGCAGCTTAGGCGAAGCCAGGCCACACCCGGAATCTCCCAAGATGTTCCAGTTCGTACCCAGCCCCGAAAAACTCCCACCTCGAGGGCACGTTTCTCGAAGGTGTGAAGTTTTTTCAAGGAATGCGCCGAGGACAGATATAGTGTTGTCTGCACAATTTGCCTCTCGAAATTGATTAGGGGCTCTGAGAAGAGCAACCTGTCCACCACTTCAATGCGCCGTCATTTGGAATCCAAGCACTGGAATCAGTGGCAGGCAGCAACGGCAGGACAAAGGCCGCCTGCCGTTCACGCCACTGCCACTGCCTCTGCCACTGCCTCTGCCTCTGCCACTGCCACTGCTGACTGTGCTGGCGATGCACTCCAGAGGACGAGCCAGGACACCACTTCATCTGCCTCCGCCACTTTGTTGACTTCTCCCTCATCCTCCCCTGTTCCTGTCTTATCTCCTTCTCCTGCACCATCAAAGGCACCATCAGGCGCTTCTTTACAACAACCCACCATCTCTCAGACATTGGAGCGGCGGCAGAAATACACTGCTAACCACCCACACGCGCAAGCCTTGAACGCCAACATCGCTAAACTGCTGGCCCAGGAGATGTTGGCGTTCCGGCTTGTTGAAACTCCCGCCTTCCTGGACCTGATGGCAACTGCGGCACCTCGCTATGCCGTCCCTAGCCGTCACTACTTCTCCCGGTGTGCCGTCCCCGCCTTGCACCAGCACGTGTCACTCAACATCAGGCGGGCCCTTAGTTCCGCGCTTTGCACAAAGGTCCACTTGACCACCGACGCGTGGACAAGTGCATGCGGACAGGGACGCTACATTTCACTGACGGCACACTGGGTGAATGTAGTTGAGGCTGGGACTGCTTCCCAAACTGGCCCGGTGTACCTCGTCTCCCCGCCTAACATTCCTGGCAGGGACACGAGAAGAACACCCCCCTCCTCCTCCTCCTCTACCGCCTCCTCCTCCGCCACCGCCTCCTCCTCCGCCACCGCCTCCTCCTCCACTGTTAGATTGACCCCAGCTACGAGTTGGAAACGTTGCAGCACTGGCGTTGGTAGACGTCAGCAGGTTGTGCTGAAGCTGATCAGCTTGGGGGACAGACAGCACACTGCCTCCGAGGTGAGGGATGCCCTCCTCGATGAGACGGCAATATGGTTTGAGCCGCTGCACCTGGGCCCAGGCATGGTCGTTTGTGATAACGGCCGGAACCTGGTAGCAGCTCTGGAGCTTGCCGGACTCCAACATGTTCCATGCCTGGCCCATGTCTTCAACCTAGTGGTGCAACGTTTCCTAAAGAGCTACCCCAATGTTCCAGAGCTACTGGTGAAAGTGCGGCGCATGTGCGCCCACTTTCGCAAGTCGACAGTAGCCGCTGCTAGCTTAAAATCTCTCCAGCAACGCCTGCATGTGCCACAACATTGGCTTTTGTGCGACATCCCCACACGCTGGAACTCAACGTTTCAGATGTTGAATAGAGTGGTTGAGCAGCAGAGACCTTTGATGGAATACCAGCTACAAAACCCTAGGGTGCCACAAAGTCAGCTGCCTCAGTTTCACATCCATGAGTGGCCATGGATGAGAGACCTTTGTGACATCCTATGGGTCTTTGAGGAGTCCACAAGGAGGGTGAGCTCTGAGGATGCGATGGTGAGCCTTACAATCCCGCTCTTGTGTGTTCTGAGAGAATCCCTGATTGACATCAGGGATAACTCAGATCACACAGAGGAGTTAGGGATAGCATCCGATCCGTCACAGCTGGAGAGTAGGTCCACACATCTGTCCGCTTCACTGCGTTTAATGGAGGAGGAGGAGGAGGAGGAGGAGGAAGAAGAGTTGTCCGATGATGTGATGGTGATACAGGAGGCTTCCGGGCAACTTCGAATCGTCCCATTGTTGCAGCGCGGATGGGTAGACATGGAGGATGAGGAGGAAATGGAGATTGAACTTTCCGGTGGGGCCAGAGGAGTCATGCCAACTAACACTGTGGCAGACATGGCTGAGTTCATGTTGGGGTGCTTTACAACCGACAAGCGTATTGTCAAAATCATGGAGGACAACCAGTACTGGATCTTTGCTATCCTTGACCCCCGGTATAAAAACAACATCTCGTCTTTTATTCCGGTAGAGGGGAGGGCCAATCGCATCAATGCTTGCCACAGGCAATTGGTGCAGAATATGATGGAGATGTTTCCAGCATGTGACGTTGGCGGCAGGGAGGGCAGTTCCTCCAGTAGGCAACCAAGTTCTCACCGGTCCACACAAACGAGGGGCACACTGTCTAAGGTCTGGGACACCTTGATGGCACCCCCTCGCCAAAGTGCCGCCACGGAGGGTCCTAGTGTCACCAGGCGTGAGAAGTATAGGCGCATGTTGCGGGAATACCTTTCCGACCACAGCCCTGTCCTCTCCGACCCCTCTGCGCCCTACATGTATTGGGTGTCGAAGTTGGACCTGTGGCTTGAACTTGCCCTATATGCCTTGGAGGTGCTGTCCTGTCCTGCCGCCAGCGTCCTATCTGAGAGGGTGTTCAGTGCAGCCGGTGGCATCATCACTGACAAGCGCACCCGTCTGTCAGCTGAGAGTGCCGACCGGCTCACTTTGATAAAAATGAACCACCACTGGATAGAGCCTTCATTTTTGTGCCCACCTGTGTAAAGCACCCCAACATGAAACTCCATGTCTGTACTCAACCTCTCCAATTCCTCCGCATCCTCATACTCATCCACCATAAGCGTTGCACAATTCTGCTAATACTAGGCTCCCTCCACCCTGATTTCCCCCAACTCTGCTGGTTAGAGGCTCCCTCCACCCTGATTTCCACCAACTCTGCTGGTTAGAGGCTCCCTCCACCCTGCTTTCCCACAACTCTGCTGGTTAGAGGCTCCCTCCACCCTGCTTTCCCACAACTCTGCTGGTTAGAGGCTCCCTCCACCCTGCTTTCCCACAACTCTGCTGGTTAGAGGCTCCCTCCACCCTGATTTCCACCAACTCTGCTGGTTAGAGGCTCCCTCCACCCTGCTTTCCCACAACTCTGCTGGTTAGAGGCTCCCTCCACCCTGATTTCCACCAACTCTGCTGGTTAGAGGCTCCCTCCACCATGAATTGGTCCAAACTGGGCTGTTTAGCGGCTCCCTCCACCATGAATTGGTCCAAACTGGGGTTTTTAGAGGCTCCCTCCACCATGAATTGGTCCAAACTGGGCTGTTTAGAGGCTCCCTCCACCATGAATTGGTCCAAACTGGGGTTTTTAGAGGCTCCCTTCACCATGAATTGGTCCAAACTGGGCTGGTTAGAGGCTCCCTCCACCATGAATTTGCCCAAACTGGGCTGTTAAGAGGCTCCCTCCACCATGAATTTGCCCAAACTGGCCTGTTTAGAGGCTCCCTCCACCATGAATTGGTCCAAACTGGGGTTTTTAGAGGCTCTCTCCACCATGAATTGGTCCAAACTGGGCTGTTTAGAGGCTCCCTCCACCATGAATTGGTCCAAACTGGGCTGTTTAGAGGCTCCCTCCACCATGAATTGGTCCAAACTGGGGTTTTTAGAGGCTCCCTCCACCATGAATTGGTCCAAACTGGGCTGTTTAGAGGCTCCCTCCACCATGAATTGGTCCAAACTGGGGTTTTTAGAGGCTCCCTCCACCATGAATTGGTCCAAACTGGGGTTTTTAGAGGCTCCCTCCACCATGAATTTGCCCAAACTGGGCTGTTTAGAGGCTCCCTCCACCATGAATTTGCCCAAACTGGGCTGTTTAGAGGCTCCCTCCACCATGAATTGGTCCAAACTGGGGTTTTTAGAGGCTCCCTCCACCATGAATTGGTCCAAACTGGGGTTTTTAGAGGCTCCCTCCACCATGAATTTGCCCAAACTGGGCTGTTTAGAGGCTCCCTCCACCATGAATTTGCCCAAACTGAGCTGTTTAGAGGCTCCCTCCACCATGAATTGGTCCAAACTGGGGTTTTTAGAGGCTCCCTCCACCATGAATTTGCCCAAACTGGGCTGGTTAGAGGCTCCCTCCACCATGAATTGGTCCAAACTGGGGTTTTAGAGGCTCCCTCCACCATGAATTTGCCCAAACTGGGCTGTTTAGAGGCTCCCTCCACCATGAATTGGTCCAAACTGGGGTTTTTAGAGGCTCCCTCCACCATGAATTGGTCCAAACTGGGGGTTTTTAGAGGCTCCCTCCACCATGAATTTGCCCAAACTGGGCTGTTTAGAGGCTCCCTCCACCATGAATTGGTCCAAACTGGGGTTTTTAGAGGCTCCCTCCACCATGAATTGGTCCAAACTGGGCTGTTTAGAGGCTCCCTCCACCATGAATTGGTCCAAACTGGGGTTTTTAGAGGCTCCCTCCACCATGAATTTGCCCAAACTGGGCTGTTTAGAGGCTCCCTCCACCATGAATTTGCCCAAACTGAGCTGTTTAGAGGCTCCCTCCACCATGAATTGGTCCAAACTGGGGTTTTTAGAGGCTCCCTCCACCATGAATTGGTCCAAACTGGGGGTTTTTAGAGGCTCCCTCCACCATGAATTTGCCCAAACTGGGCTGTTTAGAGGCTCCCTCCATCATGAATTGGTCCAAACTGGGGTTTTTAGAGGCTCCCTCCACCATGAATTTGCCCAAACTGGGCTGTTTAGAGGCTCCCTCCACCATGAATTTGCCCAAACTGGGCTGTTTAGAGGCTCCCTCCACCATGAATTGGTCCAAACTGGGGTTTTTAGAGGCTCCCTCCACCATGAATTGGTCCAAACTGGGGTTTTTAGAGGCTCCCTCCACCATGAATTTGCCCAAACTGGGCTGTTTAGAGGCTCCCTCCACCATGAATTGGTCCAAACTGGGGTTTTTAGAGGCTCCCTCCACCATGAATTGGTCCAAACTGGGGTTTTTAGAGGCTCCCTCCACCATGAATTGGTCCAAACTGGGGTTTTTAGAGGCTCCCTCCACCATGAATTTGCCCAAACTGGGCTGTTTAGAGGCTCCCTCCACCATGAATTTGCCCAAACTGGGCTGTTTAGAGGCTCCCTCCATCATGAATTGGTCCAAACTGGGGTTTTTAGAGGCTCCCTCCACCATGAATTTGCCCAAACTGGGCTGTTTAGAGGCTCCCTCCACCATGAATTTGCCCAAACTGGGCTGTTTAGAGGCTCCCTCCACCATGAATTGGTCCAAACTGGGGTTTTTAGAGGCTCCCTCCACCATGAATTGGTCCAAACTGGGGTTTTTAGAGGCTCCCTCCACCATGAATTGGTCCAAACTGGGGTTTTTAGAGGCTCCCTCCACCATGAATTGGTCCAAACTGGGGTTTTTAGAGGCTCCCTCCACCATGAATTGGTCCAAACTGGGGTTTTTAGAGGCTCCCTCCACCATGAATTGGTCCAAACTGGGGTTTTTAGAGGCTCCCTCCACCATGAATTGGTCCAAACTCGGGTTTTTAGAGGCTCCCTCCACCATGAATTTGCCCAAACTGGGCTGTTTAGAGGCTCCCTCCACCATGAATTGGTCCAAACTGGGGTTTTTAGAGGCTCCCTCCACCATGAATTGGTCCAAACTGGGGTTTTTAGAGGCTCCCTCCACCATGAATTGGTCCAAACTGGGGTTTTTAGAGGCTCCCTCCACCATGAATTGGTCCAAACTGGGGTTTTTAGAGGCTCCCTCCACCATGAATTTGCCCAAACTGGGCTGTTTAGAGGCTCCCTCCACCATGAATTTGCCCAAACTGGGCTGTTTAGAGGCTCCCTCCACCATGAATTGGTCCAAACTGGGGTTTTTAGAGGCTCCCTCCACCATGAATTGGTCCAAACTGGGGTTTTTAGAGGCTCCCTCCACCATGAATTGGTCCAAACTGGGGTTTTTAGAGGCTCCCTCCACCATGAATTGGTCCAAACTGGGGTTTTTAGAGGCTCCCTCCACCATGAATTGGTCCAAACTGGGGTTTTTAGAGGCTCCCTCCACCATGAATTGGTCCAAACTGGGGTTTTTAGAGGCTCCCTCCACCATGAATTGGTCCAAACTGGGGTTTTTAGAGGCTCCCTCCACCATGAATTTGCCCAAACTGGGCTGTTTAGAGGCTCCCTCCACCATGAATTTGCCCAAACTGGGCTGTTTAGAGGCTCCCTCCACCATGAATTGGTCCAAACTGGGGTTTTTAGAGGCTCCCTCCACCATGAATTGGTCCAAACTGGGGTTTTTAGAGGCTCCCTCCACCATGAATTGGTCCAAACTGGGGTTTTTAGAGGCTCCCTCCACCATGAATTGGTCCAAACTGGGGTTTTTAGAGGCTCCCTCCACCATGAATTGGTCCAAACTGGGGTTTTTAGAGGCTCCCTCCACCATGAATTTGCCCAAACTCTGCTGGTTAGAGGCTCAATCCACCCTGATTTTCAAAACAAATGTTGGTGCCAACCTCAACTTACTACAAGGGCCAAATTCACTGCTGGTGACAAGCTCTCCTCACTGCAAGTGCCAAATGCACATGTTTCAAGGTGTTTTCCTACTGTCAGAGAGGTGGTATTGAGTGTGTAAAGTGTGTAGTTGTTAGGCTGTGATGTTGGGGTAATAGAGGGTCTTTGGTGTGTTAGATGCCCCCAGACATGCTTCCCCTGCTGTCCCAGTGTCATTCCAGAGGTGTTGGCATCATTTCCTGGGTTGTCATAGTGGACTTGGTGACCCTCCAGACACGGATTTGGGTTTCCCCCTTAACGAGTATCTGTTCCCCATAGACTATAATGGGGTTCGAAACCCGTTCGAACACACGAACATTGAGCGGCTGTTCGAATCGAATTTCGAACCTCGAACATTTTAGTGTTCGCTCATCTCTAATTATAATGCATTTAGCAACCCTATTGCAGTACACATATAACAGGCGAATCTGGGGTAAGAAATAAGGATCCCGGGGATATGAACACATACATTCACTTTTAGAATTATTTCAAGTGAAACTTCCGAAACCCAATGCAAAATGGGTAACACAGACCCTACATTAGAGATGAGCGAACAGTGTTCTATCGAACACATGTTCGATCGGATATCAGGGTGTTTGCCATGTTCGAATCGAATCGAACACCGCGTGGTAAAGTGCGCCAAAATTCGATTCCCCTCCCACCTTCCCTGGCGCCTTTTTTGCACCAATAACAGCGCAGGGGAGGTGGGACAGGAACTACGACACCGGGGGCATTGAAAAAAATTGGAAAAAGTCATTGGCTGCCGAAATCAGGTGACCTCCATTTTAGACGAATAGGGGATTTCAAATCCGGGTCATATGAGAATGTGAACTTTGTGACTATGAGACAGGGATAGCTGTACAGGCAGGGATAGCTAGGGATAACCTTTATTTAGGGGGGAATGTTATTAAAAATAACTTTTTGGGGCTCTATCGGGTGTGTAATTGTGATTTTTGTGAGATAAACTTTTTCCCATAGGGAAGCATTGGCCAGCACTGATTGGCCGAATTCCGTACTCTGGCCAATCAGTGCTGGCCAATGCATTCTATTAGCTTGATGAAGCAGAGTGTGCACAAGGGTTCAAGCGCACCCTCGGCTCTGATGTAGCAGAGCCGAGGCTGCACAAGGGTTCAAGCGCACCCTCGGCTCTGATGTAGGAGAGCCGAGGGTGCACTTGAACCCTTGTGCACCCTCGGCTCTGCTACATCAGAGCCGAGGGTGCGCTTGAACCCTTGTGCACACTCTGCTTCATCAAGCTAATAGAATGCATTGGCCAGCGCTGATTGGCCAGAGTACGGAATTCGGCCAATCAGCGCTGGCTCTGCTGGAGGAGGCGGAGTCTAAGATTGCTCCACACCAGTCTCCATTCAGGTCCGACCTTAGACTCCGCCTCCTCCAGCAGAGCCAGCGCTGATTGGCCGAATTCCGTATTCTGGCCAATCAGCACTGGCTAATGCATTGTATTGGCGTGATGAAGCAGTGCTGAATGTGTGTGCTTAGCACACACATTCAGCTCTACTTCATCGGGCTAATAGAATGCATTGGCCAATCAGCGCTGGCCAATGCATTCTATTAGCGTGAACTGAGTTTGCACAGGGGTTCTAGTGCACCCTCGGCTCTGCTACATCAGATTGCTACATCTGATGTAGCAGTGCCGAGTGTGCATCAGATGTGTAGTTGAGCAAAACTGACTCAGCACTGCTAAGTCTCTGCATTCGCATAGGAATGCATTGGCCAGCCTTCGGCCAATCAGCGCTGGCTCTGCCGGAGGAGGCGGAGTCTAAGGTCGGACCTGAATGGAGACTGGTGTGGAGCGATCTTAGACTCCGCCTCCTCCAGCAGAGCCAGCGCTGATTGGTCGAGTTCCGTACTCTGGCCAATCAGCACTGGCCAATGCATTTCTATGGGGAAAAGTTAGCTTGCGAAAATCGCAAACTGACAGGGATTTCCATGAAATAAAGTGACTTTTATGCCCCCAGACATGCTTCCCCTGCTGTCCCAGTGTCATTCCAGGGTGTTGGTATCATTTCCTGGGGTGTCATAGTGGACTTGGTGACCCTCCAGACACGAATTTGGGTTTCCCCCTTAACGAGTTTATGTTCCCCATAGACTATAATGGGGTTCGAAACCCATTCGAACACTCGAACAGTGAGCGGCTGTTCGAATCGAATTTCGAACCTCGAACATTTTAGTGTTCGCTCATCTCTACCCTACATACCATTCTCCGTACTATGTGCAGAAAGGTCTTCGAAGCCATCAGGCACTAGGACCCAGGTGTGATTGTTTTTCCCGGACAACCCCTTTAAGAAGAAAGGATTGGTGTGTTGAAATTCATCATGGTTTTAGGTGAAGGCTATATAATATTCCAAATCACAAAGTATTTATAAAGTTTTTGCACTTGTAGAACTTTCTTCGAGTCTCTATTTTTAAGTTGGAAGGTATGTCCATTAGAGGGTATTTGGTGACTGTGGGTAGATGTTATTGTAAAGTCTATGTAGAAAATTATTCTGCCAAAAAAAAAGTCTAATTCTTTTTAATCACAGGGTAGCTTGACAATAGGTAACAAATGATTTTTGGGAGATAGAGTGTATTGTCTAAGCCTGGATAAATCAAGATATTGATCACTTTTTCTTGGATTAGGCATATCTGCATGTACTATGCATTCAGACTTTGTTGGAAGTTTCAAATAGGGCTTATGTAACCCAGGTGCTCAATATAAGCCAGTGTGTGCCTTATATTCTGAGAAGGGGGACGGATATATTCAGTGGTGTAATGAAAATCTTGTGGGCCCCGGTGCAATCTTCTGTCTAGAGCCACCTACCTCATCATTGATAGTGATGGTTATGGGTGCTGAGGAGTTTAATCCACCTTAGTGTGGTTAGGGTAATCTGTGGGTTTTTGCTTGACTTATGGGCCAGATGGAAGCTGCAATCTCAATACTGATGCCAGCGCTTATGGGCCCCCTAAGGTTTTTAGACCCTGGTGCAACTGCACCCTCTGCACCCCCTCAAATTACATCCCTGGGTATATTGTTTCTTTTATGGTATAACAAGTCTAATATACTGGATTGTGCTCCCTGGGAAAAGAGGGATGTGGTTTTGTTCTCATCAAAGACAAAAACAGCTACCTCTTTAGTGCCAACAATGATAGCTAATCTGTAAGTCAATGTGCAACCCTGTAACAGGCCTTGTAAGCCTAACCAGAGCCTTCTCCATACAGTAAAGACCCCCATCCACAGACAGGTTTTTTAGGGCTCCTGCCCCTCATCAGTGCAGTGGTTGGCTAGATAAGAGACCTTAGATGTAGGTCTAGGACCGGGTAGGCTAATTATCTTCCTCATGAGCATTAATTTACATTATATTATGATAAATATGGTAATATTCCCCAATGGCGATTTGATTATACTGCTAATTTATAAGTAAAAATGAATGTAGTATTTTGTTTTCCACAATATGTCCTGAAATTCTGAAAAGGTCAAGAAGATTGTAGCTGGGTTGTAAGAACACACAAACACTTAGTATTCAACTAATGCAATTTTTTGACCTTTTAATTTTATATAATTTTTTTCTAACTCTTAAAATTTAGTATTTAAAACGGACACATCTTCCTAATTGTAGTAATAGTAAACTTGTTGGAATTGTTATTTGTTCAAAGCTATAATACAAGCTATTGTTAATATATTCTACTTCACTGGACTCCACATACTGTATACTACTATGTGCATAAACTGGTTTAAGAGCTTAAACATGCAGTCATAAAAAAGTATAAAGACATAAAAATTAGAGATGAGCGAGTAGTACTCAATCGAGTACGCTTTCGATCGAATACTATGGTATTCAAAATACTCGTACTCGATGGAACACTACTAGCTGTTCGAAGTTAAGATTCGATGCAGAACCAGCGTTGATTGGCCGAATGCTATACATTGCCAATCAACGCTGGTTCTTCTCTTACCTTTAGAAGTCTTCTCCCTGCGCAGCGTTCCCGTGTCCCCTTCCCGCTCTGAATTCACTCTGCTTAGGCATCAGGCCTGGGCAGAGCCGACTGCGAATGTCTGCACGGGCGCGGGCATCCGCAGTCAGCTCTGGCTAGGCCCGATGCCTGGCAGAGTGAATTCAAGGCCGGAAGAGGACGCGGGGACGCTGTGCAGAGAGAAGAATCCAGCCCGACCCTCACTCATGGACTTGGTAAGTAGAATTTGATTGAATGTTGCGTACCCCTGAAACGAGCATTTCCCCCCATAGACTATAATGGGGTTCGAAACCCGTTCGAACAGTCGAACAGTGTGCGGCTGTTCGAATCGGATTTCGATCCTCGAACATTTTAGTGTTCACTCATCTCTAATAAAAATCTGAAATAATATACTTATATCAAAAGTCATACCCTTTATTATGCAGATTGCTACATCCTGCATTTTGTTCATCCTTCAGATATTTCTACACTGTTAACTTCACATGTCTGTTCGGTCATTTTACTGTGGCCAAGGGTATTGTTCCTGTAATCGGCCACAGTAAAATGGCCGAACAGACATGTGCAGTCAGCGTTGCCTGACATGATCGCCTGAAAAAGACAATGCAGAGGATGTGGTGGAGGGGCGCAGCTGTAGAAGATTGAGGATGGTGACCCTAAGCGCAAATCCAAGACCGCACATGAGTGACTGTAGAACAAGTAGGTGAATGTCCTTGAATTACCCAGATTTCAATCCAATCACACATCTCTGGGAATACCTATAAGTAGCTGCAGAAAAGAATGGGAGAATATTCCACAAATATAGATATGCCAAGCTTGTAGCATCATACCCAAGAAGATTTGAGGCTACAATCACAGCAAAGTCTCAAGCAAAGGAGTGAATACTTACATATAGTATGATATTTCCCATTTTGTAATAATTTAGGATATGTCAGTAACAAAATGTAGAAAAGGTGAGGGGGGTCTGAATACATTTTGCACTGTATATCATCAGTTGTACCTCCGCACACATCCACTTCCTTCCCAAGAGGGTCCATCACTTATTATTAGCATCACACACCATTTTGACGGCAGGAACTTGACCCATCAGTAAGTTATATTAGCGTGAGATGAAACATAAGTACCTAGAGAAATCCCTCATACAAATGCAGAGAATATTAAAACTCCATAAAAGTTACACTAGACGGGTTCAATGCCAGGATCACAATGATTTCCTACAATTTGGATTTCAGATACAAATGTGAATTCAGAACTTACATTGTTAGTAATTTTCTTTTAATGTATGTTGTATTATTTCTATTTAATCATGTTTGTAATTGGCTATCTATATCAACTGATGTGACTCTGTAGGAAGGTGTAATGTCTCTGCCTGTTCAGGTCTCTGCGCCGTCCTCTGCTCGCACACTGTGGCACAGGAGGCGTGTTCAGTTGGATTCATTGCTTAGAGTTTTTCATTGCTCTGTGTGAATACTGCTCTATTATCTATCCTCTGTAATTGAGTTTCCACCACATCCATCTCCTGCACCTTGTTTCCCTCTGTTCATCAAATAGTTAATCCCAGCCTTACCTGTGTGATTGACAGCCTGTCTAACAATCAAGCCTAGGGTGGTCCAGGGCTTCCTATATACAGGCCATCAGCCCACACAGGCTTGCTGGCTATTTTGACTCTGTCCTTAGACTTTGTCCCTGCTAAGCTCCTCTTTCTGCTACTATTGTATTACTGATCTCTGACCCTTGGCTTCCCTTGTGACTATTCTCTTGGATTACGATTTTGTACTGCTTTGCCTGACTGTTACCGGACCCTTGGCTAGCTGACTTCCCTTTGTTGTTTTTTGTCTTGTCTGCATTCTGTGTTGTCACTTATATATAGGAAGGGCCCGTTGACCAGTTGTCCTCTGCCACCTAGGGCAGTGAGACAATCAGGTAGGGGCAGTGGTGGGTTCAGCTTAGGGCTCACTGTGCCCCTTTCCCCAGGGTTCCAGCAGCTACTGGAGAATTTCAGTTCCCTTACAGAAGGAACTTTATGTACTTTTAAGGTAACCCAGTTTTGTCAGTTGTCACTGTTAAGAATATGTATTTGTACAGTAAATGTGAATTCCATTTCTCACACAATTCCATGACATGGTTTAGATATTATATTGTAATTTTACAAATATATTAAAGGATGAAGAGAATCCACCAAAGCAATGTATTTTCTTAACGTGATAATAAAAGACTAATTTAAAGGGAATACATTGTCAGAGACTGACCTATGATCTAAATCAAATTTTACGTTCAACATATTTTTTAAACATTTTTGAAGTTCTTTTTTTTAAATTTTATTTTACTTGTTACCATCTAAAAACAAAATCCAGGCAACACTCCAAAAAATGTGGTCACTTTATTAACCCAGTCAGTGTTTCCACTGTAATCACTAGCTTATTTCTTAAAAAACAAAGAGGTAACTTTGCAAGGTTTATATAGAAATAAAATGATTATGTGTTTGAATAATTCATATTATAATTCATAAAAAGTGTGAAAATGTGTATAATAATAAATATCACAATTCATGTATATGTATTAAAAGTGCTAGAAGACATTAAAAAGTGTAACATAGACAAAGTACATTCATAAATCTCCAGGTGTAATAAATGACAGCAATAATAATTTAATAACCACACCCTAAAAGGTCCAGGTGGGTTCTTAAACTTTAAAGACCAATCGCCAGAGTGTGTGGCAGCCATATTACTACAGGCAGTAACTGCACATGCTATCAGCCATCATGTGTGCATGTTCTGTATGGTTATACAAATCTAACAGCGCCATCTTAACTCACACTCAAAGCCCCTCTCCATGGGGAAATGTGTATGAATTATGTACTATCAGTCATCAGGCTATATTGAATATGACTTTGCTATACACAAGGTCATATGATTTTTGTAATTCTTTATTTTTGAAGGTTTTTTTTACACCGTCCTCACAATAGGATATTACTTCCTGTTTTGTAAAGATCACTTTTCAGTAGTCATCATCGTCAATGAATAGTAACAAGTGCAGTATTAATGGATCGGACAGCATTGTGCCATTGATCATAGTAGCTCGCCTCTTTCCCCTTCTGGCAAAGTGACCTCTACACGTTACAGAGCTCAGAACTCCAAAGATAATGGGTCTAATAAACTAATGTACTTGAACAGATTCTCGTAGGCTGGCCCCCAGGTGGACGATGTGACAAATTGCAGAGTATATGACTGCAAAATCCCACTGTCACTCAAACTTTGTAGGCTAACTTTGCTCCTGGGCTGGCTCTATACAGTATATGGAGCCAGAAGTTTAGTGGCCATGTGGTGTTACTGCAGCTCTGCTCAAATTAACATGTAGGGGAGCAAAGTTACTATAATATTTGAAAGCCATTGTAAATACCTGGGTAGCAGTGGTAGCGGCTGCCACAGGGCTGGGACATTAGGGGGCCTAGGCGGTGCCTGTTCTTTTTTTTTTTTTTTTTTTAAATAGGCCATTACCTGCTTACTGCATAGCCTGCATGTTAAATGTTTGCCTTGTTATCCCAGCCAGTCCTAGTTACCGCACTGTGTGCTATGTACATAGTCATCTGCTTCCAGCTCTGTGTATAGTATCTCTGTATAGTATTGGACATGGCAGCCTGGCACTTTTCAATAACCAGAGAACCCCTTTAAACCCTTCCTGACATCTACTGTACATGTACGGCAGATGTCAGCATTATGGCGTCCACAAAGAGCTGAGTGGGCACCACAGCTCCAATAATGCTCAGAATCAGATATTAAGTAAAATTAAAGAAAACATGTACAAACTTTATAAAAATATAAAAAAATACAACAATTAAAATCACCCCCTTTTGATGGATCACATATAAAAATAAACAAAAACAAATATAAATATATTAGGTATCCCATGTAAAAAAAATGTCCAAACTAAACTAAACACACATTTCTGTATTTAGGCCATAGGGGGAATGCCATGAAATTCCATTTTATTTCTGAAAAAAAAGAAAAAAAAAAAAAAAGAAGAAAATTCCCATACGTCCTTTTTTTGCAATTTTGCCTCCCCTAAATATTGAATAAAAATTAATCAAAACATCAAATTACAAAGTAAAATTTGCCCCATACACAGTTCTGTACATAGAGACATAACAATATGGCTACTCAAAGATTTTTTTATTTTTCAAAGTTTTGGATTTTTGTAAAGATATTAAAATATGTTTGGTATTACTGTGATTGTACCGACCTTCATGATAATGGTAACACGTCATTTTTGATTTACATTAAACACTATACAAACAAAACCTATAATAAAATGCTGAAAATATTTTTTTTGTTCTAATTCCAACCAATTCTGAATTTATTTAAGCTTTTCGGTAAATTATACAGAATATTAAATGCTACAATTACAAAGGAAAAATAATCCCACAAAAAAAAAAAAAAAACTAAAACATCATATGACTCATATGGCTTATATAAGGGAAGGAATAAACAACAGAAAAGCAAAAACCAAAAATGGCTGTGGTTGGAAGGAGTTAAAGTGGTTGTCTGCTTTAGATAATACCTTTTAGAGATGAAAAGTTGATTACAGGTTGTTCGGCTGCTCCGCTGGGTTCCCTTGGCAGCACCACCACAGGGGAAAAAGAAACTTTATATAGTTACCACTTAGAGTAAATCAATAGGCTGTCCTGGTAATGCATGTACTGTATGTGCTGGGTCTTCCAGGATGTAACACCTTCGTAACCACTTTCCGTATAGACTAATCAATGGGGTCCTAAAACATGGACTCTATGTATTGAAGAGACTGATCAGAATTAGAAAAACAATAATACATTTCATCTGCATTCACTTGAAAGCATACCTCCAGTTCTAAACCATTTTTTATAAATGAATAGTACGTGTTAACACAAGAAACTTTGTAATGTATCTTATTAAAGAAATATGTTTTCTTCTCCACTTTTCAGGCTGAGTTATTTTCTAAATATTAGTCTTTGAAGAGGGTTAAGATGAGGCTACTAGAAAAATACTCAATTGCTGCTGCTACACTTTACCTATCTGAGTTCTTTTAACATTGCTAGGTTGTACATAAGAGGCTACCAGTGCACAGAATAAATCAATTAGCCTACGTTCTCCAAAGAACTTTGGAGAACGTAGGCTAATTGATGCACTGCATCGGAATCCAGTCGCGGCTAGCTGTTTTTTGGACTAGATTATGAGGTGTCAAAATCTGTTCCAAAAAACTCCCGTGTGAACCTGGCATAAGCAACCCTTCTATCGGAACGTATAAATAGGTTTTCTAGTCCAAACAAGCAAAAAAAAAAATAAATTGGTAGAGATGATTCATTTACTTAAAATGTCCAAATTATTAAATCTTATATTTAAGAACACTGTCGTTTTTTTTCTTTCAAGTTTTTCCAATTTTAATTGAAGAATTTCACAAAAGTCAATGTAATAATAATGATGATAATTATTAAAAATAAATAACTGACCGGATTGCTGCAGAGGAAAAGGCTTTGTCTTCATTGTAAAATGGTGGCTTTGAGCTCATGTGTAAACAGTGACAGAGCCATTCAGTTCGCTGTCATACAAACATGCTTAAAACGAGTACACGTACACTTCTTCATGGCTGTCACGAAATGTGACAACAGATCTAAAATGTATCTTGACATAACAAGCAGGGAATGTCCACTTAGTGATAAGACAAAGAGTGAAATAAATAAGGAAGTCATTGTTTGTTCCATTGAAATGTTTTTCTTTGTAGGATATGGGAGTAAATAGCTGACCACAAACTGTTCCTGTTGGACGGGATTATAAGATCATACACAATAGACGCTATAAATACATGTTATCACTATATAGAAAATCCCAGCCTAAAGGGATGTCAGGCCCAAAATTCCTTCCAAACCAATAATGGTGCCATGTAGGGGCTTTTAATAGGAGCAGAGACATACCTTTGTGGCAACAAGCCAATAAAATATGCAGAGATAATAATGTGTATATGAATCTGCTTGCAAGTGCACCGAGGGAAGAGCTAATATACCAGAATTGCTGGCAGAAAGCCATGATGAAGTCTAAAAATATCTATTATGATTAAAGGGATGATGGTCTAGAACCCACTTGTGGCTGTCTGTAGGAATGTCTGGTAAATAAGACCCTGCCCCAGTGCACTTGCAGGTTGCACTTGACATGGGTGGCCTTTTAGACCTGACTTCCCTTTAAGTATTGAACTTGTGAATTTGTGAGTTCACAAAAAAGTGCTACTATAGAAATTTTGAAGGAATTATTTAGACTTTAAAAATGATTGTCTATTCTTAGGGTAGGACATCTCAGTATCAGATTGGTGGGGGCCTAACTTTCAGTACCCCCGTATCTACTGTTTGAAGGGACCATAGATCTCATCCAAGATCTAAAGCCCCTTCCATGTTTAGATGAGGTTCTAGTCTGGTTCACACTCATGCCAATTGTCCTGAGACAATTGTCCTTTGTCCCATTGCTTTGAAATGGCTATACTCACATGAGTGCTGTAGCGTCTTGAAAAAGCTGATCAGTGAGTGGGCCTGGAGTTTGATCCAGTCTAATATTGATGACCTAGCTAAGACCTTCATTGGTTGTAAAAGGCAAGCTACACACAATGTTATTGCACCATATATGTTCTCCTTGGTTTGCCTGTGGTTACTAGAAACATCACATCCACATGCCACCTGGCCAAATATGGAAAACCATCAACAAGCAGATGAGATCTGTATAGTCTTTTTTTAAATTGTACTGTAGCTATACTGGATATTTAGCAAATGAATATAGTGTTGGCTCATTTATGCATCAATGCTAGAGATGAGCGAGTAATGTTCGATCGAGTAGGTGTTCGATTGAATACTACGGTATTCGAAATACTCGTACTCGATCGAGTACTACTCGCTGTTCGAAGTTTAAAGTTCGATGCAGAACCAGCGTTGATTGGCAGAATGCTATACATTCTGCCAATCAACGCTGGTTCTTCTCTTACCTTTCCGAAGTCTTCTCCGCGCAGCGTCCCCGCGGCGTCTTCCGGCTGGAATTCACTCTGCCTAGGCATCCACATTTTCCCTCATAGTCTATAATGGGGTTCGAAATCCGTTCAAACAGTCGAACAATGTGCGGCTGTTCGAATCTTATTTCGAACCTCGGACATTTTAGTGTTCGCTCATCTCTAGTCAATACGCTTTTTGCCACTGCTTACAAACTTATATATATATATATATATATATATATATATATATATTGTAGTGAAGAGATGATCCGCAATCACTCCAGGAGCCGCTGATAAAATTCCAATACTTTATTCCATTAAAGTTAAAATCGACAGCATACAAAAATAGGTAGGAAAACACACATAGTGGTTAAAAGGGTCGCTTACGCGTTTCGGGGTTGCCCCCTTAATCATAGCATATGATAATATGCTATATATGCATATATATATATATATACTCCCAGGAGTGCAAAAACACTATATATCAAGGAATGGAATGGAAATGGTTAAATTACCCTGCTTATGTAAAGATTTTCTCTTCCTTTCTACAGGAAATACATTTGCACATTTAGTACAATTATTTATAGTCTAATCTATAATTGAAACAAATGTTTTTGTACAATCGCCAACTACACAATGAACAATATTAACAAACAATACACATAATTGTTCGTATTCTTCAAGGCGATTTTCCTATTACCATTCACATCCTTAATTATTTCTAAAGCTTTGCAGAATGGTGTTCTGTGTGATAAATAATTCACGCTGCAATAATCCAATACTTGAATTTATTTATTTTATCTCTGTCCCTATTCTTTTATTTGGATTACAATTTTTTTGTCCTCCAAGTTACTCAGCGAATACTAATCTGGATTTATGTATTTCCGCTCGGTCCTTTTCCATTTAAATAGAGTCATTTCATTTGTATAGTTGTCAGATGTGCAAAATGACTTTGCCTTTTACCGCAGGTACGCCATTTTTCACTATGTCTGAATTAAGTGATTTTTATCAAGTCGTCCTCCTCATCTCTGGAGACCAATTTCCTACGATCAGATAATAGTCAGCAATTACATTTATTACAATCCAAGTCATCGTGTGTCACCGCATTCATGACAGGCAAATTAAACCTGGAACCCTCTGCTTTCTATACTAAAATAGCTGTCTATATTTCAATCTTCATAAGATAAAACATTTCTAAATATTTGCATTACAATAGTCTCTTAAGGGCTGACTCTTGGTTTTCATAGTCTTCGGTAATCGCATCGAATATGTGATAGTATTAAATGAATAGATCAATCTTTTTCTATTTACTTTGTTATAAAACTAAGCCATTATAACTAGTCTGATCTCTCTGCCCTTGAACGTTCAGGAATATATACGTTGCGTTACAGTATTAGAAAATGAACCATCAAAATATTGGAGGAAATTTATTAAATTACTTGTGCCCCCTATGAGGAGTAAAAACTGTTGGCTCACTCCATATTTGTACAAGATTTTGCAATTATTTAGGGCAAGGTTAACAGGGATGGGTAAGGTAAACTTTAGCCCAGTGGCGTAACTAGGAATGGCGGGGCCTAGTGGCAAACTTTTGACATGCCCCCCCCCCCCGACCGACACCGAAGACCTCGTCCGACCCCCTCCTACGCATTCCTGCGTGCTCTATTCTGCCCCATAGTGGTCCCTTCACACAGTATTATGCCCATAGTGGCCCCTGCACACAGTATTATCCCCCATAGTGGCCCCTGCTCGCAGTATTATCCCCCATAGTGGCCCCTGCACACAGTATTATCCCCCATAGTGGCCCCTACACACAGTATTATCCCCCATAGTGGCCCCTGCACACAGTATTATGTCCCTTAGTGGTCCCTGCACACAGTATTATCCCCCATAGTGGCCCCTGCACACAGCATTATACCCCATAGTGGCCCCTGCACACAGTATTAGTGGTCATTGCACACAGTATTATCCCCCATAGTGGCCCCTGGACACAGTATTACTGTATGTCCCACTGTGGACACCCATAAACAATTATTATACTCTTGGGTCTTTTCAGACCCCAGAGTATAATAATTGGAGACCCAAGGGGAGAAAAACATTAAAAAACCTCTGTTACTCACCTATCTCTCGTCTCCTACGCTGTCGGCCTCCGAAGTAGTCGATCTTCAATGACGTCAGACATCACATGACCCGGGATGCAGGCCGGGGTCATGAGACGCCAGATGACTAGGCCGAAGTGTGCACAGATTGTGGAGAGGTAAGTAACCGTGTTTTTTATGTTTCTTACCTCTCCCGGTCCGCCAATCATTATACTCAGGGGTCCAAAAAGACCCCCGAGTATAATGATAGCAGTGGTAGTGGCTGTCACCGGGCCCCTAATGTCCCGGGCCCTGTGGCAGCTGCCTCTGCTGCTATGGCGATAGTTACGCCACTGCTTTAGCCTTATTCACATGATGGCACAGTTTTTTGCCAGATCTGAAGCCCATCAATAACATCCATTAATGTCCATTTTTATTGGATATTTTGCATCCGTTCTGTTTTTCTGCTTTTGAAGGCCAAATGTCATCCATTTAGTATCAATTTTAACTGTGAAAAAAAAAAAGAACACATTTCATTGGTGTTGCCTTTTTGACCCAACCAAACTGTTCACTTTTTTTTTTAAAAGGCGTAAAGCAGACATCAATCGATTTTACATCAGCGTATTCGTGAAAACAGACAAAGATAGAGCACATCAGTTTTTTTGCTGGCCGTGAATAGACACAATTAATTCAATGCTTCTCACAATGGCCATGTGATGCGTTTTTCACTCGGGTGAATAAGGCTTTACAAATTTATAAATTGTGACATTGCCATAAATTTGCGTTTGACCTTAGCAGACAAATGTTTCAACTTATGTTTTTGCAAAAGTCAAGATGTCCAAATTTTTAAAAAGCTGTGTGCCTTTTCATAAATTGTACATATTTTATTCCAATGATATGTTGTATTTGGACTGACATATGAGACCAATCTTAATAAATCTCCCTCTTTGACTTCTCCCAAAATTGCTGCCTTACTCTCTATATACAGTATTTACATAATAAAGTCCAATTGTGTATCCTGCAAATCATTTTTTATGCAGGTTTGAAAATTTCTAGATTTTACTAGTTGTAAAATTGAACCTGTAAACTTGTCTACAGTACTTTGATGACACTTCTGCAGACATATCTGTCTCTAAAGAAATAAATTAGTATGGTCCATTTTTAGTTCTGTGAAATACATCTGTAGAACTGACCAAATATGATATCAGTTATATGAAAGATCATATGACCCCTAGCTCTCAGATAACTATCCAGGTGACATTAAAGGGGCTCTATCAGCAAAATCATGCTGATAGAGCCCCACATATGCGTGCATAGCCTTTAAAAAGGCTATTCAGGCGCTGTAAAAGTTAAATTAAACTACCCCCCCCACGTTTTAAAATAATAACTTAAAAAAGAATGTGCTCTACTTACGGAACGTGCACCCTGGGCGGGCATTCAGGGTGCGCCGTCTTCTTCTTCCCCGCCTCTTCTTCCTCTGACGTCTTCAGGTCCTGTCCTCCTCCGGCGCTTGCTCGCGGACGCTGATAAAAAAAAATAGCCCGGGCGCATGAGCAGTAGCACGCGGCTTCTACTACGGCTACTGCGCAATGCGCCCAGGCTATTTTTTTTTTATCAGTGTCCGCGAGCAAGCGCCGGAGAAGGACGGGACCCGAAGACGTCAGAGGAAGAAGAGGCGGGGAAGAAGAAGACGGCGCACCCTGAATGCCCGCCCAGGGTGCACGTTCTGTAAGTAGAGCACATTCTTTTTTAAGTTATTATTTTAAAACGGGGGGGGGTAGTTTAATTTAACTTTTACAGTGCCTGAATAGCCTTTTTAAAGGCTATGCACGCATATGTGGGGCTCTATCAGCATGATTTTGCTGATAGAGCCCCTTTAATAGTAATATATTGAGGAATAGAACATACAGTATTACTACAGCATCACCTCATTATGTCTGTGGCGAAGAAAATCTTATATTCTTCTGCCCATGTCCCGTCAGTTTAGTGGCAGACAGTCATGTAAATACCCACACAGTGAGGTAGTTATAATAAAGATCTGTTTCCACCATTAGTTCTATTTATTTAATGGATATGACCTATGTGCCAACCAAGCACATGTATGTAACCCATTTGCTTACTTAATGCTAGGTTCTTCTACTGACACCATGTTTAGTCTGATTCTATTAGCCCATAAATGTATTACATAGACAGGACTCAGTACACTGAGGGTCTCCAATGTTATCCAGCTCACCCCGTGTAGAAGCAGGGGTAACTATGCAGGATCAGCTGGGCACAAGCACATAAAATGGCAGAACCAGGAGGAGAGTCCAGCGATCCTTTGATCCAATAAAAGGCAGGTAAAACTACCAATTCTGATACATTTTGGGCAGACACTGCCTATAGTCATAGTTTGGTCTCACTGTTACAAACGGCTGATCCATGGGTTACACCATTCCACTATGCAGAAATGGGTCTGTAGTGATATAATAAATGTATGTGAACAGAATTTTAAATGCATGAATATTAGAAAATTGCAAGATATCCATTATACGCTATAGACAAATAATAAAGAAGGAATACCCCTTTAACTGTTTTTCAGTTCTTTTAACTTCTTTAATTTTGCTTTTTTTTAAAAAAAAGAAGAGTAAAATCTGCACCATACGAGGGGGGATCCAAAAGTTTCCAGAATGAGGCTGATCCGTGGAGTTTTCGTAGTACGCGATTCTGCAGCTAGTTATTTGCTCAACCATGCCTTCTCAGTCAGTGTGCCAAGCGGCATTGATGAGGAAGGTTTCATCTACCCGCAGTGAATTTTCTTGCAAGAGCTGTTTTGTCCAGCCGTCGTCTTTCTTCATGGAGAAGTTTTATGAGCAGCGTGCGGTTGTGAAGTTTTGCTTTCTGCTCGGGAAAAAAGCATCGGAAACCGTTCAAATGTTGAAGACTGCTTACAAGGATGACACTATGTGTCAAGCTCAAGTTTACTCATGGTTCACCTGCTTTAAAAATAGTGAAATGTCAATTGATGATTAACAGCGTTCTGGATGTCCGTCAACTTCCTGAACAGATGAAAGTGTCCAAAAAATCAATGAGCTTGTGCGTGAAGATCGACGACTAACCATTGAGGAACTCGAGGAGTTGTCTGAAGTGAGTTGGAGCTCGATTCAGCGCATTTTATCGGAGGATTTGGGCATGTCATGGGTCGCTGCAAAGTTTGTGTCGTGGCTCTTGACTGATCAACAGAAACAGCGTCACATCGAAACATGCTGTGCCATGAAAGAACATGCTGAAACCGACCCAAAATTTTTTTCTAGAATTATTACGGGAGATGAGTCTTGGTGCTATGCTTACAACCCAGAAACCAAACAACAATCAAGCCACTGGAAGGCGCCATCCTCGCCCCGCGCCAAAAAGGCTCGTCAAGTGAAGTCCATTGTGAAGACAATGGTCATTTGTTTTTTTCGATGCAAAAGGGATTGTGCACTCGGAATTTGTTCCAACAGGTTAGACCGTCAACCAGGTTTTCTACTTGGGGGTTCTCAAGAGGTTGCGCAACAGTGTGTGGCAAAAAAGGCCCGAAATGTGGCAGTCTGGTGATTGGTTTTTCCACTACGGCAATGCCCCAGCCCACACCACCATTTCAGTGACCACTTTCATGGCAAGAAATGGTATGGCTGTCTTGGCCAACCCTCCCTATTCACCCGATATGACACCCAGTGACTTATTTTTATTCCCACGAATGAAGAAGAACCTCAAGGGGAAGCGTGTCGCTGACTTGGAGGAGGTGAAGAGGAAAACGACGGAGGCACTTGCACACATCAAAGTAGATGAGTTTAAAAAATGTTTTGAACAATGGCAGACGAGATTTGACAAGTGTATTGCCGCTAAAGGAGAGGACTTTGAAGGAGATTGAAGGAATTTTGTACAAAAAGATAAATACACGCTTCAAAAACAACTTTTCTGGAAACTTTTGGGTACCCCCTCAAAGATGCCTGACAAAACCAAACAAAAGTGCATTGAGAGCACTGACCTTGGTGCCCCATAATGATTCGCTTTATAGAGCACAGAAGAGGGGATGCGGAAAGCTTCATTCTTCAGCCATTGTGGCTCTGTCTCTCTATGTGTTGTCATAGATTCATCTCTTCTCTAGCTACAGGTCCAAAATAATTTCCACCCTCCCATAACCCCTTTAAAGACTGCTACATCTGTAGGTGGATGGAACATCCCGTACTGGCCTCTATTCATTTCGATACATTTTATTTCTATTTGGACATCTTCAAGTCATAAAAGCAGCAAGAACCATGAAGAAAATGTCCTCCTCTGGTTTTAGAAACTCATTGACCTGCTTTAGTAAAAATTGTTTTTCTCTGTTTAAAAGCCATTGTAGAGAACATATAGAATAAGAAAACTTTAAAAGGTCACTGAGTTTTCAAGAAAAGTTGAAATGTGTTCAGGATCTTGCTGGGAGTCTATGACTGTATAAGCCTTCGTACATGATGCCCTATCAGTTTTTCTGCTACTAATAATCACATTATGGCAGAAACACATTTTACATTTGTTCTGAGGATCTGGGCATGCACAATAAGGGCAGGTTCACACCTGCGCCCCGGTCTCTGCTTTCAGGTTTCCATCTTCTGCCCGAGAAACTGGATAGGAGACAGAAACCAGAAGTCAGTTTTCAAACCCATTAATCTTAATGGGTTTGCAAAGTGTCCGCCCGTAAGCGTCTTTCACTCTCCACGGCAAAACCGTTTATTTTTAAACGAACACAAAGTTGGACATGCAGGACTTTGTATCTGGTTAAAAAAAAACTTGTTTTCACGGCGGAGACCAGAAGACGCTCACGAGCAGACACTGAATGCTGGGTTTCTGTCTCCTGTTGGCAGAAGACAGAAACCCACAAAGCAGAGACCGGGTGCAGGTGACCCGTCCTTAGGAGTATTTTTGCCCCTCACTTACCCATTATAACTAATTTTGTTTATTTACATGCTACTCTCCTATGTGTAACTGTACAATAGGAAACAAATAACTGAGAAAAGCCCAAGTTACAATCATATAGGATATCCAGGAATACTGAGCTGCAAATATAGGCCAGATACATGAAGGTACCCATTCCATTCTAGCATCCACTATATAGGCATAACACAGGAAAAGAGCAATCTATAAGCACAATCAGGAAACTGTTTGATGTCTGCGAATAATATCCCATCTTTAACCACACAAGTAGCCAGGAAGTACATGCAAGTACATAGAAGACTTTTCTTACATAGTAAGCTGTGAGCTTTGCAGAATCATCAGTCCTTTGCACAGAGCCAGAAGTTTGCAGAGCTACGTCCAGACTAGGAGGAGAATCAACCCCTCTCATCTGCATTCACTGTGTAAAGAAACCAGCATGTAAACTGTTAATCTGTTCACACAGAGGAAAATGAAGAGGAAATTCCTCTTCATTTTCTGCTGCCGGCATTTTTTGCGCGGTTTAGCTGCGATGGGCATTCTGCTCCTGATTAGGCCTGGAGTCTCAAGCCGCAGACCCCGCAGACAAAATCCACGGCAAGATTGAGCAGGATTCTTCCTTTTATCGTGTCCTGCTGCGATCTCTGCCTTCTATTGAAAACAATGAGAGGTGGAATTGGAAGGAATCTGCTCTGGTTTTGGGGCTAGAACCTGCTCCCAAATCCACAACAAATTCCTCTGTGTGAACTGACCCTAAATTAGCTAGAAGGCAGATACCAAGTAGCTGGAACTTTAGAGAGGTTTTTAGGCAGAAAGCAGCTACATTTTTCAAGTTCATTACATAGTGGTCCAGACTCACATATTCTATAAAATGAGACTTTGAGAGAGTTGGTTCACACTACCACTTGTATTCCATCTGCAAGGAGTTCACATGGAAACTCCCCCCCCCCCCCCCCGGAAGGAATGCAATCGCAATTGCTTGCAAAGCACATGGAGCCCATAGACTATAATGGGCTCCACGTGCTTGCCGCGCACTGCCCGCACAAATGAATTGTGCAGGCAGTGCGCAGAAAGCACACGGAGCCCATTATAGTCTATGGGCTCCATGTGCTTAACTACACAGCGCTTGCATTAGCATTGGTATCCTGTCCGGGGTGGTCTCCATGCAGACTCCTTGCGGATGGAATACAAGCGCTAGTGTGAACCAACCCTAAGTTGTTTGAAAAGTTGGTGCCCATTTAAGTTTCAGAACACTTTTCCAACGTGTACACTCTTTTTATACCATTTTTTAACCTGTGTACACTTTCTAAACCCAATAAACTACACACCGAAATGGCTTTCATTGCTTTACAAAAAACATATGCAAGATTATTTTTTTTTTGCAATAAAGGAAAACCAAAAATGTCATGGTTTTGGGTCTCATAATAAAAATAAAAAGCTTACTTTTTGGTTCAAATAGTTTCTCCGAAAGCAGGACACGTTCTCAGATTTTAGAAAACTGGGAACCTTCAACTATTTAGATATCACCTATGGACGCCCTATTCTAGTTTTCAGAATTTGCAGAACATTTTACCACCACAATAATGTAAAAGACAAGGACAATGTCTATCTCATCTGATTGAAGAATTGTAGCAATACAGGAAGAATAAGGTATCAAATGTTAAAGGAAAAATGGAGTAGCATTCCAAGGCAACCAAACAATTTCCTGCTCTAATTTTGTAGAGAACCTTTAAAATTGAAAGCCAGGACTTGGTTCATTTTGATGAGCAGTTTCTGCTCTCAAGTTTTAATATGTTTTTCTCTTTGTGTTTTTTAACAACTGGTACTGTATATCCCTTTTCTCTGTAGTAGCAGCTCTGACTTTGAGTTATCATTCTGGAGACATCTCATGCCGTCATTCATGTTTTCAAATAAGATGAACCAGATTTCCACAAGGAACGGAAAGATAAATGTGCCTATTAGGCTGACTGGGAACTGAGCAACTGAAAAGAGCAAAAAGTTTCCTGCAAAAGTTTGGCAAGTGTGCCCTTTGCTCAAATTGAAGAAGTAATATCATGTATATAGAAATGATTATGATGGGAGTTAACTCCAGTTATATACTGGTAAAAAAGTAATTGCGAAGTTAGTGTGAAAGTAATCCAAAAGAAATTCTGAATAAATCACTACAAGGACCAAATGAGGGTTCTTTAGATCAAAGAGAAAGACAAACTGAAACAAGTATGACACATCACAAGGAAAACTATTACTTTATATAAGAATGTGGTTACAATATGTTTTAGATTTCCTAATTTTGATTGAGTGCTTTTTATTTTTTTTCTCTTTTTTCTGCAGATGTCCCCAGCCTTAGATTCAATTGGGTTGAGGTCAAATTTTTAGGAAACCAATTTAATACAATGTCACAGCATGCTAGAGAATGTGCAGCCAACAACACAACCACTGGATGAACACACATAGACACATATAGGAATCTTGTGACATAATGTTACAAAACTGTTGTTTTGAAAAGCTGGTCATCTTGTGACACGCGTATCTGGACATACGCAGCTAAGACAAAAGGTAAGGAAGGACACATCTGTATATCCACATCTTGTTGTTAGGTCCAGACCCGAGTTATAGGTTATTGTCTTGTTTGTACTTCCAAGGCTTGTTTTAATCTACAGTCATGGCCAAAAGTTTTGAGAATGATACAAATATTAATTTTTACAAAGTGATCAGCTTAACAGCAATTACTTGCAAAGTCATTATTTGCCTAGAAAATGAACTTTATCCCCAAAACACATTTCAACATCATTGCAGCCCTGCCTTAAAAGGACCAGCTAACATTGTTTCAGTGATTGCTCCATTAACACAGGTGTGGGTGTTGATGAGGACAGGGCTGGAGATCAATCTGTCATGATTAAGTAAGAATGACACCACTGGACACTTTAAAAGGAGGCTAGTGCTTGGCATCAATGTTTCTCTTCTGTTAACCATGGTTATCTCTGAAGAAACACGTGCAGTCATCATTGCACTGCACAAAAATGGCCTAACAGGGAAGAGTATCGCAGCTAGAAAGATTGCACCTCAGTCAACAATCTATCGCATCATCAAGAACTTCAAGGTGAGAGGTTCCATTGTTGGCAAAAAGGCTCCAGGGTGCCTAAGAAAGACCAGCAAGCCCCAGGACCGTCTCTTAAAAGTGTTTCATCTGCAGGATCGGACTACCGGCAGTGCAGAGCTTGCTCAGGAATAGCAGCAGGCAGGTGTGAGTGCATCTGCACGCACTGTGAGGCGGAGACTCTTGGAGCAAGGCCTGGTCTCAAGGAGGGCAGCAAAGAAGCCACTTCTCTCCAGAAAAAACATCAGGGACAGACTGCTATTCTGCAAAAGGTACAGGGAGTGGACTGCTGAGGACTGGGGTAAAGTCATTTTCTCTGATGAATCCCCTTTTTGATTGTTTGGGACATCTGGAAAACAGCTTATTCGGAGAAGACGAGGTGAGCGCTACCACCAGTCTTGTCTCATGCCAACTGTAAAGCATCCTGAAACCATTCATGTGTGGGGTTGCTTCTCAGCCAAGGGAATCGGCTCTCTCACAGTCTTGCCTAGAGACGGGTGGACAAACAAAACCTACAAATTCTGACAAAATGCAAGCATTGATTGTGCAAGAATGGACTGCTATCAGTCAGGATTTGGTCCAGAAGTTGATTGAGAGCATGCCAGGGAGAACTGCAGAGGTCCTGAAGAAGAAGTGTCAACACTGCAAATATTGACTTGCTGCATTAACTCATTCTAACTGTCAATATAAGCTTTTGTTACTCATAATATGATTGCAATTATATTTCTGTATGTGATAAAAACATCTGACAAACACACAGAAAAACCAGAGGGCAGCAGATCATGTGAAAATAGAAGATTTGTGTCATTCTCAAAACTTTTGGCCATGACTGTAAATATTTAGCTTGTAGGCTCATCACTGTTTTCTCAGTCCCCAATATACGTCCATGACTTTGAAGGTTCCTGGTTTATACATTCATGCATCTTGTAGATCTGTACATCCGGGTCTTATGTGCATTTGTGTATTTCACTTAATATTTTAACCAATCTATTTTTAACATTGTGACAAACATTGAGTTTTTTTCCATTTATTTTTGTCTAGATCTATAGAAGAAGCTTTTACTAAGAACAGGGGATGTTATAAAGTTGGAGACAAATGCAAAAGGTAAAAATGTTGATCATACCTTTAAATAGTGAAGTATCCAGCATTGTCAAATGTGCTACAATGCAACTGTAGGAAAGCATGAATGATTACTCAACCTTTACATGTTATTCTTAACCTGTTACACATTATCACTGATTTTCACATATTTATGTAATACAATATAAGTCAGCTTACAGTATTATGAAGAAATTTGACAGCATTGTAAACAAGTCAGTTACGAGGAAGAAAAGAAGTAGCCCTGCAAAACATCACTAACATTGAGAAAATGCTGGAGACCATGGTGTCTTTTCAGACCCCAGAGAATAATAATTGGAGACCAAGGTCCTGGGGAAGGTACAAAAACACTGTTACTTACAGTACTTACCTCTCCCTGGCTCCAGTGCATTCCCCACAGATGTCGGCCATTTCATGGGATGTCATGTGAGCATCAGCTTGCCTTGTGACACATAAGGATGCAATCCCCATGCCATGTGATATTTGGGGCGTCATCCAAGTATGCCGGGAGCGTTTTGGAGCCAGGAGAGGTAAGTAACTGTGTTTATTATGTTCCACATTTTTAGTTTATAAAATATAAATTATACGGTATAAACTGAGAAATTAATACTGGAATGCTGACAGGCATTTTTTAGTTATGCCGGGACTGAGTTCTGGTGCGTTCTGGCCCAATTTAACCACTAATTGTAATCAATCATGTTTTAGATTTTTATCAGTGTTAAAAGTTCATGACTGTCCTGTGCTATGTTATTAGTACAAAATGTTCTGTGACTCACTGCCCTATCACCCTGTATGACACCAAGTACAAAACGTGTGGACAACATATAATGGAACACTTAACTTGGACTTGTTAATTGGCTCCTTCATCCCACTTTTTGAGCCCATGACATTTTTGTATCCTGTATAGGCAAACTAAAGTGTAATCCTTATGACACAATATAACAGGATCCCTTATCTACTACCTTATCTCTCGGTACGACACCAAGCACAGTGTGTTTTTTGGTAATTGTTTTCTTCTATCCCACTGTTATGGCTTTATGTCATTTTTGCACACTATATAAACAAACCTAAATTCAATCTTTATGACACAATGTAACTTCACTGCTGTGTTTTAGCTTTCTATTATGTGCTACCCTATCACTCTACATGACACCTAGTACAAAGTTGGCGGGGGCTGGATTATGTAGACTTGTTTCCATTGTATTCCACTGTCTTTACTCCATAGTATTTGTATACTGTAAAGGAAATCTAAACTGCTATTCCCATGAGACAGTTCCACCTCTTTGTTGTGTATTCTTTAGAGATGAGCGAACACTAAAATGTCCAAGGTTCGAAATCCGATTCGAACAGCCGCACACTGTACGACTGTTCGAACGAATTTCGAACCCCATTATAGTCTATGGGGGGAAATGCTCGTTTCAGGGGTACGCAAAATTCGATAACATTATACTTATCAAGTCCACGAGTGACGGTCGGGCTGGATTCTCCTTGAAGTCTTCTCCCGGCGCAGCGCCCCCGCGGCGTCTTCCGGCTGGAATTCACTCTGCTAGGCATCGGGGCCTAGGCAGAGCCGACTGCGCATGTGAGGGCATGCCTGAGCATGTGCAGTCGGCTCTGCCTAGGCCAGTGGTACAGGACAGACTTAGACACCTCCTTTCACTCCAATGATCTGCGTTTGAGTGCAGAATCTGCAGCCTTTTTCAGGCCCAGTAATGAGCCAAGGATCTACATCTGGCCTGAGGCCTACTCCAGGTCTGCTCGACCACATATATATCAGAAACTTGGGACTGATATATCTGGACTCCAGAACTCTGCCTATCACCTTCTCTCAATATATATACGAGTATATATCATATGTGTATGTATTTATATTTGAGCTACCAGTTTATTGCATGAACTCAAGTATATTTTCCAGGTCACAAAACATTACCACTACCTACAAAAACCCACTGATGCCCTGTTCACTTTTTGTAAAGGTTTAAAGTGTGGTTTAAGATGTCACAAATTCTTGCACAAAAAAGGTTAATGGTTTATAAGGTTGGGGCCACTTGTGACATGACAAAAACTGTGGCGTTTTACGGTCCCTCCTTGCGAATCTCAACCACACATTGTAGAAAGACATGCACAGCTGCTGCATTTTCATTGGGCACCTTGCCACTGGTTATGCCAGAGTGACAGGGACAGGCCTGGCCTTGTAGTCTCCCGATCACTTTGTAATACGCACAAGTGAATCATGGAAATTTGTATGTGTATCACAGGTCCTTTCCAGCCATTGTTATGGCCTTAGCAGTCATGTGAAGCGCAGGACTTTCAGGCAGGGACATTTCTGAACAGACAGCGGTGGCGGATACTAAAGCATTGGGGAAAGGTGACTATGAATTTTTTTTTAATGTTTCACCTCCCCTGGCCTCCATTGTGAGGTTAAAATGTCAGTTTCCATATTTTTTAGTAGGTCATTATGCCGATACTCAATTCCTATGGGTTTGGCTATATTCTACAACTTCTACAAAACAAAATCCCCTCTTGTAATTAAAAAAATAATCAAAATCATCTCTTGTATTTTTCACTGAGCAATGTGAGAGCTTGTTTTTTGCAGGACAAGATATACAGTATTTTATTTTGGTACCATTTTGTGGTACAACTTTTTGATCACTATTAGAGATGAGCGAACACTAAAATGTTCGAGGTTCGAAATTCGATTCGAACAGCCGCTCACTGTTCGAGTGTTCGAATGGGTTTCGAACCCCATTATAGTCTATGGGGAACATAAACTCGTTAAGGGGGAAACCCAAATTCGTGTCTGGAGGGTCACCAAGTCCACTATGACACCCCAGGAAATGATACCAACACCCTGGAATGACACTGGGACAGCAGGGGAAGCATGTCTGGGGGCATAAAAGTCACTTTATTTCATGGAAATCCCTGTCAGTTTGCGATTTTCGCAAGCTAACTTTTCCCCATAGAAATGCATTGGCCAGTGCTGATTGGCCAGAGTACGGAACTCGACCAATCAGTGCTGGCTCTGCTGGAGGAGGCGGAGTCTAAGATCGCTCCACACCAGTCTCCATTCAGGTCCGACCTTAGACTCCGCCTCCTCCAGCAGAGCCAGCGCTGATTGGCCGAATTCCGTACTCTGGCCAATCAGCACTGGCTAATGCATTGTATTGGCGTGATGAAGCAGTGCTGAATGTGTGTGCTTAGCACACACATTCAGCTCTACTTCATCGGGCTAATAGAATGCATTGGCCAATCAGCGCTGGCCAATGCATTCTATTAGCTTGATGAAGCAGAGTGTGCACAAGGGTTCAAGCGCACCCTCGGCTCTGATGTAGCAGAGCCGAGGCTGCACAAGGGTTCAAGCGCACCCTCGGCTCTGATGTAGCAGAGCCGAGGGTGCACAAGGGTTCAAGTGCACCCTCGGCTCTGCTACATCAGAGCCGAGGGTGCGCTTGAACCCTTGTGCAGCCTCGGCTCTGCTACATCAGAGCCGAGGGTGCGCTTGAACCCTTGTGCAGCCTCGGCTCTGCTACATCAGAGCCGAGGGTGCGCTTGAACCCTTGTGCACACTCTGCTTCATCAAGCTAATAGAATGCATTGGCCAGCGCTGATTGGCCAATGCATTCTATTAGCCCGATGAAGTAGAGCTGAATGTGTGTGCTAAGCACACACATTCAGCACTGCTTCATCACGCCAATACAATGCATTAGCCAGTGCTGATTGGCCAGAGTACGGAATTCGGCCAATCAGCGCTGGCTCTGCTGGAGGAGGCGGAGTCTAAGGTCGGACCTGAATGGAGACTGGTGTGGAGCGATCTTAGACTCCGCCTCCTCCAGCAGAGCCAGCGCTGATTGGTCGAGTTCCGTACTCTGGCCAATCAGCGCTGGCCAATGCATCCCTATGGGAAAAAGTTTATCTCACAAAAATCACAATTACACACCCGATAGAGCCCCAAAAAGTTATTTTTAATAACATTCCCCCCTAAATAAAGGTTATCCCTAGCTATCCCTGCCTGTACAGCTATCCCTGTCTCATAGTCACAAAGTTCACATTCTCATATGACCCGGATTTGAAATCCACTATTCGTCTAAAATGGAGGTCACCTGATTTCGGCAGCCAATGACTTTTTCCAATTTTTTTCAATGCCCCCGGTGTCGTAGTTCCTGTCCCACCTCCCCTGCGCTGTTATTGGTGCAAAAAAGGCGCCAGGGAAGGTGGGAGGGGAATCGAATTTTGGCGCACTTTACCACGCGGTGTTCGATTCGATTCGAACATGGCGAACGCCCTGATATCCGATCGAACATGTGTTCGATAGAACACTGTTCGCTCATCTCTAATCACTATTATTTTTTGGGTTCGGTCGCACATTGTCTAGAAAACAGCAATTCTGACATATTGTCATGGTGATCTTGTCACGTAGCCTCAATCTACTCTGAATTTCATAGGAAAAATATGTTTATTGCTTTTAGTCCGTGTTGTTATTCTTTGTGATTTTATGTTGTTTTTTTTTTTAATCTTATTTATTTTCTTGGAATTCTCGTTAATTGAATGAATTTCAATTAAAGATTTGCTTTCATTTGTAAAAGTGCTTCGGCAAAATACAAGTTAATTGTTTTTTGATTGCTACAAATTGCTGTAAATTAGCACCTGCAATATTGGTAAAAACAAAATCAAAGAACCTCACGTCAACTCCAATGAAAATACTGGCTCCTGCCTGGTCTTTGATATTAAAGAAGAGGGATGATTTAACGAGGAATTGTTGAAATGTCTAGTAAGTGTTTCTCTTGACATAACAATTCTGGAGATTCTGGAATTCTGCAACGTGCCGTTCCCCCTAGAAATATATGAATAAATTGACAACTGGGTGCTACCACTGTCCATGTCAGGCTAAAGCCGCACGTAGAGCCCCGCAGCAAAAATAAATAAATAAAAGCACTGTGGAAAAACCATGGCAGCAACGCATCACAGAAAGAGGTTTCCTCTATGGACTTTCTGCTTCCATTATACCTATAGGGAATCCATTGGTGTTTCCGTAGGTATAATTGACTTTCTGTGATTTCCAAAACTGCAATAGTTTTGAAAACCGTAGCGTCTCCGCTACACGTATTTTACTGCAGTGTGGGGATGGGATTCGTTGCGCAACAGGCAAACTGCAGTGTTTACGCCACATGGGGCCACGGAGGGGATTTGTCCCTCAACATTTTGATACTATTAGTAGAGATGAGTGAGTAGTACTCGATCGAGTAGGTATTTGATCGAATACTACGGTATTCGAAATACTCGTACTCGATCGAGTACCAGTCGCTATTCGAATGTAAAAGTTTGATGCAGATCCAGCATTGATTGGCCGAATGCTATACAGTCAGCCAATCAACGCTGGTTCTTCTCCTACCTTTAGAAGTCTTCTCCGTGCAGCTTCCCCGCGGCGTCTTCCGGCTCTTCATTCACTCTGCCAGGCATCGGGCCTGGGCAGAGCCGACTGCGCATGTCCGCTTGTAGTGCGGGCATGCGCAGTCGGCTCTGCCCAGGCCCGATGCCTGGCAGAGTGAATTCAGAGCCGGAAGATGTCGCTGGGAAGCTGCAAGGAGAAGACTTCTCGGAGAATCCAACCCGACCCTCACTCGTGGACTTGGTAAGTATAATTTGATTGAATGTTGCCTACCCCTGAAACGAGCATTTTCCCTCATAGACTATAATAGGGTTCGATATTCAATTCGAGTAGTCGAATATTGAGGGGCTACTTGAAACGAATATCGAACCTCCAACATTTTACTCTTCTCATCTCTAATTATTAGCATTGATTGCACATTGCGACAGGTTGCGAGAGCTCCTTCCCCTCTGGCCAATTTGTCACATCCAGTTGTTAATTTATTCATAAATTCCTAGGAGAAATGGCACAAAACAGAGTCATGAGAAAAGATCATCTGGATTTATTATACATGTATTATGGGTAATGTAAGCCGGCAGATTTTTAATAATATGATTGTATCTATCTTGAAAAAAATGTGTTCTGGCTTCTGATCAAATTTATTCTTCAGAAACAAAACAGACTTCCAAATGTTTGCAGGGCAAAACAAAATAGCTGTAGTGTTTTGCAAGCCATAGAAATATGTTGTGAAACCGCACAGTTTTATTAAGAATTACCATATTGTTTATGTGATTTTTTAATGCGTTTTTTATGTGGACCATCGAAAAATGCTGCAAGACCAATAAACAGAACAAACCATAGTCATTTGCTGTAAAACTACTCCATGTTTCTGCAGCCCGTAGGACGCTAAATAGTGGATGTAAACTATGGAAACAAGAGGGAAATATTAAATAATGTTTATTTATAGTGAATTTATGTAGATAGTCTGCACTAAGAAGTATAGGATTATTCAAAACATGGAAAATTGAACATTTGGAATATTTAGGATGTTTATATGATGTATATTATAAAATGATAAATATTTTAATTAAATACATTTATGTTAGTACAAAGTAACTTAACGGAACCACGCTTGCCCCTGTCCCACGGGTCTGTTGCCTTGGGATAACCCTGGACTCCGACCTATCCTTCAAGTCGCACATTCAAACCCTCAACACCCCCTGCCGCATCCAACTTAAGAACATCCATCTGCTCTTTCCTCACCCAGAAACTGGTAACATGCTAGTCCTTGCCCTCATAATCTCCTGCAACACCCTTCTTCATGGACTCCCAGCAAACACCCCCCCTCCAGTCCACCTTAAACTGTGCTGCTCGCTTAATACCCCTCACCCCCTGTTCTTCATCAGCTGCTCCCCTTTGACAAACCCTTGACTGGCTACCCACTGCTCAGCGAATTGAGTTCAAGTTACTAACGCTAACATACAAAGCCATCCACAACCTGTCCCCTCCATATATCTCTGACCTAATCTCCCGCTACCTGCCCACACGTAACCTCAGATCCTCCAATGACCTCCTGCTCCGCTCTGCTCTCATCCGCTCCTCACACAACCGTCTCCAAGATTTCTCCCGTGCATCCCCCATACTCTGGAACTCCTTACCAAGACACATAAGACTGACCCCCACAATCACAGGCTTCATGAAGGCCCTGAAGACTCAGCTATTCAGGAAGGCCTACAACCTCCAATAACACTATCACCGCACCACCATCTGTACAGTCTCCCCCTCTCCTTCTGTCTCTACCTCCTTCCCCCATAGATTGTAAGCCCTCGCGGGCAAGGCCCTCTGCCCCACTGTGCCAGTCGGTCACTGTTAGTATTATTTCTACCTGTATAATTTGTGTATTGTATGTAAACCCCCAAATGTAAAGCACCATGGAATTAATGCTGCTATATAAATAAATACTACTACTACGGTACTACTAGTAAGGGGCAAATGGTCATACGTTAAAATAGGATGTAGGCATCAGGAATGCTTGTGCTACCAATGTCCTCTCCTTGCCAAACAACCACTTGCAGCCTTTATATAGTCGTGTGCATGAGCTCTTCCACAATTTAAAGAGGGCTGAAAACTGAATGCCATACATCATCTGATGTCTCTGTCACCATAACAATTTTGGTGTTTTTTTTAATCCAAATCTGTCCAGCCATTTCAAAGATATAAGCCCTTTTATTATTATGCAAATCATTACATGACAGAAAACAGAAATCACACCCCAATAGAAACCACAATGTTACCACCCACTTGGCTAATATACCCTATTTTACATAAACACTTAAAGGGAATACATTTTTTGGAATAACTTCATGGATTTAGGGTGACAGCACCTATGAGATGTAGTACGTACTTGGGCTTTTCAGATCTGCAGACAGGTCCTCTTTAAAGGGACAAGTCTGTGGTCAGCCTGCCCAGAACACCTACAACTTGCCTGAGCAATTCAGTTTCTGTTCTTTTGCTTCCTGTACTGATTTATGTCCACGTGGTGTAAATAGTTACAGCATAGTGGAGGAGGTTCTACCAAATCCGATCCCTACTTTGTGAACAATACGGTATTAGAAATTGCAGCATGTCAATTATACCCACAGAAATGCTGAGGTTTCCTTATAGGTGTAATTGCATGTGGAAAAAATCATGATGGTTTCCACTGTGGTTTTTCCTGCAGTGCTTTTTTGCTTTAGGACACTACATGGGGTGTTAGTCTCATAGATTCTTTCAACCCTGACCTTCTATTTACAAATTAGGGCAGTTTGCATTGACAAAAACTGAAGACAAATTTCAGGTGTACACCCTCCTCAATTCCTCTACACTTTCCAGCCGTCTGGCTCTCCATCGCAGATTTTCGAATCAGAGCCTTAACATTTGACCAGATGAATGGGTCTAGCAGGGTGACTTTGTGAATCAGCCGTGGAATCCATAGCAAGATTGAGCAGGGCGCTTACATTGTAACTAGGGTTGAGCGATCAGGATCGGAAAAGATCAGATCCCCATCCCGATTGTCAATCGAGAAAATTTGGCTGGAAAATGATCGGAAATCGGATTTTAAAATCGATCCTGAAATCTCAAGATCGGCTCAACCCCAATTGTAATAGAAATCTGCAACCAACATGCCCAGTAAAATTAGGCCTAGCGGAGATATTTTTGTAAAGTTGTCTTTCTAATAAATATATCATTTAGATAACTCCAGCTAAATAAAAATCTAGAAAGTTCAAAGCAATTAATTCTGTGTACAACTCGTCTGGTTAGAAAGTCGTGCTGATGATGCTTATAGAAAACATCTTGATTTTAGTGCACTTATATCGGCTAGAGATTATGCCATCTCCGCTTAGTTTGCAAGTGGTGTGAAGTGGCTGGTTGAACTAATGTATTTCTGCTAAACAAGCTGGAGTTCTTATTCCTTGGCAAATGACATGATGAACATTTATATTCTCCACATTCAAGTGCCTGGTACAGGTGGTCTGGGACCAGCAGTTACATAAAGATTCAAGGAGCACTTCATCATTTCCTGGGTGCCTTTCAATAATTTCTTAGCTTCACAATTAGTCGAGTCATTTTCATTTTTAGCCCCCGCTCCTGCAAGTAATAAATCATGTACTGTCACTGTACAATGGAGTAATAATAGAGGTTGCAGTTACCCACTGGCCCAGGAGCCATTGTACCCGTAGATAACCTTTGACATACTAGGAAAGGATAAAGTTCTTTTATCTCCTTTCTGATTTCCTTGGATGGCTGTGGCAAAAGGGGGGGGGGGGGGGGCACAATTACTATGTGGGGGTCATTGACTGGAGTGGGAATGATGGGTGTGTTATCCAATACATTATAATTTTATGTTGCTTTGTTTGCCAGATACAGCTAAATGTCTCTCCTCATTGCATACAGCTGGTTTCCTAGGTCACAGTCCTGCTCTCAGTTCTGCATAATGACTTCTGACCATTTAAATTCTCTTTTCTTATTCTCATTAAACTAATAATTAGAGATGAGCGAACAGTAAAATGCCTGAGGTTCGATATTCGTTTCAAGTAGCCCCTCAATATTCGACTATTCGAATCGAATATCGAACCCTATTATAGTCTATGGGGGGAAAATGCTCGTTTCAGGGGTAGGCAACGTTCGATCAAATTATACTTACCAAGTCCACGAGTGAGGGTCGGGCTGGATCCTCCGAGAAGTCTTCTTCATGCAGCGTCCCCGCGTCCCCGCACTACAAGCGGACATGCGCAGGCCTGATGCCTGGCAGAATGAATGAAGAGACGGAAGACGCCGCGGGGAAGCTGCAAGGAGAAGACTTCTAAAGGTAGGAGACGAACCAGCGTTGAATGGCTGACTGTATAGCATTCTGCCAATCAATGCTGGTTCTCCATTGAACTTTTACATTCGAACAGCGAGTGGTACTCGATCGAATACTACTCGCTCATCTCTAGTAATAATGGCTACATAAGTTTCTTTAGAAGTGTCTCTGTTATCTGTATATGGAAATCCAGAGATAACTGTGCTTTTAGTGTAAACTGGAGTTCTGTGCAAGAATGTGCTACAACCAGAAAATGTAGGGAAGAGGAGACAGAATAGCAACTGAAACCCTAAGATGAGAAAAACCCTTTAGGGTAAGTTCACACAGGTTTTTTGGTCAGAATTTTGAGGCCGTATTCGCCTCAGAATACTGACCAAAAAGATGGCTCCCATTGAAATCAATGGGAACCGATCAGTTCTGTTTTCCGGGAGCCGGTTTGTTCCGGCTTCAGGAAAAAGAAGTGAGATGCTCATTCTTCAGGCCGATTCGCCTCGTGATTCAGCCTAATTCATTGGGCCTCATCTGGAGCAGAGTGCGCGACTGGATGCCGGTGCAATGCACTGGCATTCAGTCGCGGCTACCTGTTTTTTTGGACCAGAACCTTTCTTATGGTAGAGTTGGAAGGGACCTCAAGGGCCATCGGGTCCAACCCCCTGCAAGTGCAGGTTTTCCTAAATCATCCCAGCTATATGTTTATCCAGATTGCGCTTGAAGATTTCCATTGATGGAGCGCCCACCACCTCCCGTGGCAGCCTATTCCACTCTCTCACTACCCTCACTGTCAGAAAGTTTTGCCTAATGTCTAATCTGTATCTCTTTCCCTTTAGTTTCATCCCATTGCTTCTTGTACTTCCTTGTGCTAATGAGAATAGGGTAGATCCCTCTGCACTGTGACTACCTTTCAGATATTTGTAGACTGCTATTAAATCTCCCCTTAGCCTCCTCTTCTGCAAACTAAACAATCCCAGTTCTTTTAGCCGCTCCTCATAGGACATGGTTTGCAGACCTTCCACCATTTTGGTTGCTCTTCTCTGGACTTGCTCCAATATATCAATGTCTTTCTTGAATTGAGGCGCCCAGAACTGTACACAGTATTCCAGGTGTGGTCTGACCAGGGAAGAGTACAGCGGAATAATGACCTCTCTTGATCTAGATTCAATGCTTGTCTTAATACATCCCAGAATTTTATTAGCCTTTTTTGCTGCAGCACCGCACTGTTGGCTCATGTTGAATTTGTGATCTACTATTATGCCCAAGTCCTTTTCCCCTATGCTATCACTTAGTTCTATTCCTCCCATACTATATATGTTTTTTACATTTCTGTTACCCAGATGTAGAACTTTGCATTTGTCCCTGTTAAATACAATTTTGTTCGCCTCAGCCCATTGTTCCAGTGTGTCTAAGTCCTTTTGAATATACTCTCTCTCCTCTCTAGTGTTGGATATTCCTCCTATCTTCGTATCATCTGCAAATTTTATGAGTTCCCCAATAATTCCATCGTCCAGATCATTTATAAAGATATTAAAAAGTACTGGGCCCAGAACAGAGCCCTGCGGCACCCCGCTTTTGACTTTCTTCCAGTTGGATGTGTAGCCATTTAGTATTACTCGTTGTGCCCGATCATTAAGCCAGTTGTGAATCCACCTAACTGATTTTTTGTCAAAGCCATACTTAATCATTTTTTCAATAAGAAGGTTATGTGATACTTTATCAAATGCCTTACTGAAGTCAAGATATACTATGTCCACGGCATTCCCTTGGTCCAACCATTCAGTGATTTTGTTGTAGAAGGAAATCAGGTTAGTCTGACAAGATTTATTGGTCCTAAAGCCGTGCTGGCTCTGGTTAATTAATGCCTTCCCATCCAAGTACCGAAGTAAATGTTCCTTGACAATTTGCTCAAAGATTTTTCCTGCTATCGAGGTCAGACTTACCGGCCTGTAATTTCCTGGATCGTTCCTTTTCCCCTTTTTGTAGATGGGGACAACATTTGCCCTTTTCCAATCTAAAGGGACCACTCCTGTTTCCCATGACTTACCGAAGATTATAGCAAGGGGTTCTGTTATTTCCTCTGCTATCTCTTTCAGGACTCTAGGGTGTAAATCATCTGGTCCTGGGGACTTGGTTTCCTGTAATTTGGCTAAGTGCTCTCTTACCAGACCTTTGCTTATAGTCAGCTTGGAGTCCTCCTTCCCCTCATCTCCATCACCATTAATGTCAATATTTCCATTAGTTTCTTGGGAGAAGACGGATACAAAATATGAATTTAGTAGCTCCACCTGCTGTTCCACCATGTTAACTGTTTCTCCTTTGTCATTCTTCAGGACTCCAATTGTCTCCTTCACTTTTCTTTTGCTTTTAACATATCCCCCAAATCCTTTTACCTTACTCTTTGCCTCTTTTGCAAGCTTCAATTCGTGTTCAGCCTTAGCTCCTTTGATGCTTGTCTTGCAGAGTCTGCAGACTGCTGTGTACTCTTCCTTAGGTATAGTTCCCATCTTCCACTTTTTGTATGTTTCCTTTTTCCTTTTTAGCAGGTTATGTTATTTTTTGGTCATCCATCCTGATATTTTTAGGTGCTTCCCATTTTTCTTCCTTCTAGGTATTGTTAGTTCCTGTGCTTTAATGATTTCCCTACGGAAGATTTCCCACCCTTCATGTGCATTTTTGTGCTTAAGAATTTTGCACCATGGAATTCTGCTAACCCTTGCCTTCAGGCTCTTGAAGTCTGCCCTGCTAAAGTCGAGCCTTGAAGTCTGTGCCTTCTCAGGTCTTCTTCTTCTTCTTGCAACCCCAAACTCAAGTATAGCATGATCGCTGAATCCCAGTGTCCCTGCTACCCGTAGTCCCTTAACCATGTGCTCTTTGTTGGTTAGGACTAGGTCCAAAATGGATGTTCCTCTCGTGTTTTCTTCTACTAGCTGGGCAATGAAGTTGTCTGCTAGAGAGGATAAAAATTTGATGGAGCCTTTACTCTTGGCTGTGTGGGTTTCCCAATGAATGTCAGGGTAATTGAAGTCTCCCATGATCACTATTTCATGTTTCTTTGAGAGCGTGGTCATTTGCTGTGAAATTCAGGTTCCGGTCCAAAAAACCCTGTGTGAACTTACCCTAAATATTCTCTACAATGTACTGAGAATCCAGAAAAAAATTCTGTTTTTGGTATAATTTAACTTGCATTTTCTTATGAGGTATGAATTTACAGTATATAGTTCTTCTCATGTAATATATTAGAAACAAAAAAATTATTCAAATATATTTCAAATTAAATTTTTCTTTTTATAGTTTTAAAACATTTTTTTCTTTTACTTACATTGAACACTAGGGCGTTTTATTGCTCATTTCAGTATATTGTCTGATATATTGTCTCACCAAACATCTATTACACCTTATGTTATTGAAACTCTCTGATGACAGATCTGGCAGACTTTGTTTGGTTCCCAACTATTATGACTTTGAAAGATACCATCTCTTTGATGTTTCGGAACGGCAGAAATTATTTACATGATGGCTTTTCATCTGCAATGGCTTATATGTTGCCATCATAATGGAAGAGCTACAGTACGATCGTTGTTGGCATTATTTGTAGCTGTTGCAGGTATTTGCCAGCTGTATAATACAACCTGTAGAAGCCATAAACTGATGGAACTGAATTTCTGAGCCCTCTCCATATTCCCTGTTCGACTTAGAGGTTGTTCACAATTTGGAAAAAATAAAAGAAATATTGAGGTAACTTCCTCCTCGGATTCTTCATGTTCCAGTCCTCCAGCTCATTGAGATGGAAACCCGAAGCAGAGTTTTAGCTTTCTGCTGTGGCTTTCACTTGAGTGAATATCTGTGAGTATCTCACGTCGCAGGTTTTGCGACTGGTCAGTCATGGAGTCATGGCCTGATCATACGCGAGGGATATTTTTTCAGCATCCTGATGCTTTAATCTTTGCATCCCACTGAAAACAACAGAGCGGCATCTGGCAGTCATTGTGAATGCTGCCCTATGATTTTTGCTGTGTTGCCATAAATTGATTACAATTCCATTTAAAAAAATTCTAATTGGTGGTTTTAGTCAATGAGGTTTCTTGTTGTTTTACCACTTTGTTTTTAGCTTTCAGAAAACTTTTACTAAAAAAACAAATGCGTATAATGAGTGTCCCAAGAAGAGAAGAATTTAGATTGTTGCAATGACTCTGTTGTTTGACGTCCATGTGACATTGATTGTAATAAATAAGTACTTTATATTACATATACATTACAAAAAAATCTAAGTAGAAAGTGGAGTCGGGGTTTAGAGCTCATTGTAGCCATGCTTTCGTGTCTGTACTAGAGATGAACTAATAAGCTGGATTTGTTATGAATTTTCCAAAACTCTTGGACTCAACTGAACATGAAATTGTTGGGTTCATCACCAATGAATTATTGTTATACTGTGGGCTTAATTCAGAACCCAGATGTTAGGATGGGAACCGGCTCCTTAGCAGTGGCGTGCTGAGGTGCCATTCCGGTCCTTGTATGTGCCAGCGGTGCGTCCCGGTCTTCTGGAGGTTAACTCTCCTTCACTTCCTAGTCTATGTCTGGATGTGTCCATCTCTTCTGCCTTGCTGGCTATTAAGATCATTTGGGTGTTAGCTCCACTCTGTGTACCTGGTGTTTTTGCTATATGACTCTGCTTCTGGCTTCCTGACTTCGATTCCACCTACCCTCTGTTGTGACCTTTGTTTGCCTCCTAGATCACTTCTCCTTCATCAACAATTCTATGCTGTGTGACCTCCTAACACCGACCTGGTTTGTTTTGACTTCACTAATATCTCATCCTTTGGTGACTGCATGACCTCCTGATACCGACTCGGCTTGTAAGACTATTCTACGGTACTGCTACCATCCCTTGGAGAATTCCTGCTACTGCATTCTCCTCTGCTTCAAGCCTCCACACTTGCTCAGGTGAGCAGTTTTCAGGTTTCTGGGTCCTTCTGTGACTTATGGTGCATTGTGCATTCAGCTCTCTTTGGGCGGTTGCGGCTCTTGCCAAAAGTAGCAGGCAAGTCTATCTCCACCATCAGGAACTGTTGAAGACCTCTGGAAGCTGGGTCTGCTGCTGCCTGGAGGGCATTGGGTGTTCACTGCTGTTTTACCTCAGTGTGCAGGGGCGTCCAGTTTCTCAGGACTAATTATCTTTCTTGCACTGCATTTGGTTCATAACACCAGAGTAAATAAGTAAAGACCCTGGGCAGCTGCAGAAAAATAATAGTCACTTTCCTTTACCTTTCTTGGGTTTCTTTGCCAGCACCTTTGGTCATCTTCTAACCTCTTTCAGCCTACTGGGTAAAGTCACTGACCCCTGGGACTGCAGAAACCTATGATTGGCCTCAGTGGTCACGTGGGGTGTGTAGATGTTATGATATAATGGGCAAAGCTTGCGAAAGTTCACAAAATGAATTTAGAAAATTTTTGCCTCTTCCTCGAGTAAATAATTAGCCTAATTTTTAAATTATTATTATTTTTTTAAGAAACATCTATTGCCAGAAAAATAAACACTAACAGAAACAAAATGTCACTAAATATTTAAGAAGTAGATACTTAAGATATAAATAAATTGTGAATTACCAATCTGTGCTGGGAAAACGACTTAAGCCTCACAATGGGACTCTGGTTAACAGCCTCAGTAATGATCATTTTATAAGCAAACAAATTATAGAACTGTATAAAGTGCTTTAAATCTGGAGGAAAAATGTCTTTGTAGCAATGTATTTATAGCTTGTGTGACTACCATGCTTAGCCCTGCAGTATTTACTTGCTACAGTTCTAGACAGCCCTACTAAACTGTTCGGATGTGGAAAAAAAGGATGAAAATAAATTATTCACTCTTTATTCATTTTTATTAATCCTCGCTTATACAGTCGATAGGAGTTTAGCAAAACTGCCATGAATTTCTTAAACATAGTTTATATAAGTTATAATGGCAGATAAAGCCCATCTAAATAATAAAATTCATACGTGGTCATGAATATTGCACAATATTTCACATTTCAGAATAGATTGTTTTTATGCTTTTCAGTGATTTATTTGGTATTATTCCAGAATGCAACAGATCATCCCATAAGAGTCATAGAATTACACATTGTAGTGTACTATACCTCCTGACTCATGAGATTCATTACAGTATACTCTTCAGACCCCATAGTATAATAAGAGGAGGCTCAACCAGTTTCCTTCCTGCCTGGGCCCCATCTTCACAATCACACTACAGGGGCCACAATCATCTTGCAGGATCTTACTGTTGCCTGAAACTTCTTCTGCATGGCTCACTGAGCTGACAGGGCCCTGGTTCAATGCAAGAGACAGGCGGAAGACTACTGACATGGCCCTAGGACAAAAACAATCAGACACAAGGTTTAGGCAGCAAGATGCTACTGAAGAATAAAATTACAGTATGTTGGCGACATTTTAGAAATTTATGAACAAGTGTAGGGTAATATTTCCATGTAACTGTATACTAGCCCCCCCAAATGAATTTTACTGCTGGGCCCTAGGCACCCCAAGTCCAATATTGTGTATACACTGTCTACCAATAAGTATTTGTACACCTGTGGTCCGAGCGGCACGAGTGGCAATTACAGCCTCAACCCTCCGGGCAGTGCTGCTCCTCCCATGAGGCGACCTGAAGCGAGCGCTTCAGACGGCACTATGCCAGGGCCTCAGGGATGGCGGCATTTTTGCTAACCTAAACCAGTCCAGGACAAGCTGTCCTGGACTGGCTTAGCACGGAGCGGTGGTTTGGGGAGGCCACTGGAGCAGCGTTGCTCCAGCAGCCTCCCCTCACGCTCAGGCAGAGAGCAGGCAGTCTCCGGGCCTGCTCTCTGCCGGTGAACTGCGCTAAGCCCCACCCCCTTTTGAGGCACCACGTCCCCTCCGCTAAGCCACACCCCCGCTCCGCCCCCTCCTCCGGCAGGGGGGGGGGGCGGCTTTCTGTACTTCGCTTGGGCGGTGAAAGGAGCAGGTTCACCCCTGCCTCCGGGGCATTCTTTCCTTAAGTCCTTGTGTGACAGCTAGTGGTATTTTATTCCATTTGGCTTGGAGAAGACAGATAAGTTCTTTCACCGATTTTGGTCGGCTGCTGCACCCCTTAGTTCGGCGATCCAAGTCTGGGCTCTGGGCAGGCCAATCCAGTCAGTAAACCTGATTGTCACTGTACCAAGCCATGCTAGATCTCACTACATGACAGCTGGAGTTGTCATCCTGGAAGTAACATTGGTCCAACCCATAAAACCGCCATAATGTAGGAAGCACACTGTTATCTAAAATAGTGCAATAGGCGTCAGCGTTGAGTTTATCATGTACTAGGTCCCAGTTCATATCAGGAGAAACACCCCCAGACCATAACTCCACCTCTGCAGAACTTTACTTGGTGTGCAAATACTTATTGGTAGACAGTAGAGATGGGCGAATACTGTTTGGATCAGCCGATCCGAACAGCACACACCCATAGAAATAAATGGAAGCACCTGTGACGCTGACTTTGACGGCGGCCGTCCGGCGTCACAGGTGCTTCCATTCATTTCTATGGGTGCGTGCTGTTCGGATCGGCTGATCCGAACAGTGTTCGCTCATCTCTAGTAGACAGTGTATTGGCCCACTATGCTTCTGCTTAGTTTTTCCTTATTATTTACAAAAAAAATAAATCACTTATTGCAGCTCCAAAGACCACTTTACATGCCATAAAGAGCCTAACCACCATCATTCCAAATGTAAATACCTACAAAATGTTCTCATTCTAATTAATTCTAAAAAAAGAAAAGTAAAATAAATGAAATTTAAAAATAAATGACAAAGTAAAATCTTTAACCTTAGGTAGTAAGGAATAATTATAATAATAATAATAATAATAATAATAATCCATAGCGAAACTATTTTTATAATTTGTATAAGTAGTGTTTGGTTTCCTGTTTATAAGATGAAATAGCATTAAAAAGGAAAAGCAGTTGAAAATTCTAAAATATTTATTTTGAGGTTTCTGCCCAAGCTACAAAGAGCAAAGAATTGACGTGTAAAGAGGCCAAGAGCTTTCAATTAACCAGCAGGTAGATTATCTCAGTAAAGCTACATAAAATAATGATAATCCAGAAGGTCATGAATATGCTGTCCATCTGCCGGGGACCTAGAACTACATAATATAAACACCTGATAAAAAGAAGTGATAAAACTTTAAGTAGGATTAATAAATGGGGATGTAAATTAATTGACCGTACAATTTGTAAGCGCATCTGCCATCTTAACATGACACCAGACTTCCTGCGGTGTCTCACCTGTCATAGCAATTACATCCAGTTGTTTTGTAGTGAAGTCTTCCTGGACCCTGTCCACAAATTATATGCATTATATTTAGTATATTTTATTTGGTTGCTTTGTTGTCATGTGAAACATGATGGTTCAAGAGAAGTAAGACATTATGGACCAGATTTACTATAGTTATAAACTTAGACAGGCAGTCTGAAAATACACCAGATTTATAACAGTGACTGAAAATATACCAGATTTATAACAGTAACTGAAGATACACCAGATTTATAACAGTGACTGAAGATACACCACATTTATAACAGTGACTGATGCTGAGTGATACATCTGGTGTATCTTCAGACTGTCTAGTCTACATTTATACCACATTTTAGTTGGCTTACTTTGAGAAGGGAATTTTTTTCATACAATTTTTTGTGCATTGTGGAGCATTTAAGCCACATGGCTTTTTCAAATAATTCACACCCACATGTCTAGCAGGTGGAAAAATATACAAGAAAAGATGCTCTACATTTACACCACTGTCTAGTTGTAAACACAGTAGTGATTCTGGGCTTATGTATCTCCAGTGAAAAATAAATAGTTTACCCTTTTGTGGAGACTTTTCTATTTAAATGTTAGTTGTCCATGTTTAGAGCTGTTCAATCTCCTAAAATACTAATAGTAAGTTGTTATTTCTGTCTGCCATGTTACAGATACAGTAGAGCTGCAGCCCAGTCATGGTCACTCTGTCTATAAGTCAGATAGATCACATTTTACTTCTCCCTAACCATTCGCTAATTTTACTCTTCTGTAAAGACTGTTTCTACAAATATAGGACTTTAGTAACTAAGACAAATCATTTTCTTTAAAACATTCTATATCATGTTATCTATGGCAACAGGAAAAATTGATTTGGCACATTTTCTGTCCCATATTGAAATGAATAATTTAGCCTGCAAACGTAACAAAAAACACACATGAAAAGTGACTCAAACGCAACAAAAAGACAGAGAATAAGTAACCAGAGAAATTGTGAGTATTAAAAGAGGATCTTTCACCACCTCCACCTCCACTGTTTATAGCGCAGTTAGAATTACCCCCCCCCCTCCCCCGTTCCTGAGCGATAGGTGCTGTTAATTTCAGCACCTAATATGCTACGTAGGCTCTCTTTTGTCTGGTTGGTATTCCCTCACTGGAGTAGATAGCCCAGAACTGCCCACCTGACAGTACTAACAGCACCATTGCTCAGGAACTGGGAGGGCTAGGGAAAAAATTCAACTGTATTGGTTTTAGTGGAGCAGTGCCTATAAGATAGTAAGCTGCATCCTTAGACCCTTAAGAATTGTGTTAGGTGTATTTTCTCTCTCTCGTATATATTTCATATACAAATAGCAGTGCAAGATAAATTCAGCTCTGATTAGTTTCAATGATCTCTTCAGGTTCTAAGGACAGTGTTGGCCAAAAGTATTGGCACCCCTGCAATTCTGTCAGATAATACTCATTTTCTTCCAAAAAATGATTGCAATCACTAATTTTTGGTATTATTATCTTCATTTAATTTGTCTTCAATGGAAAACCACAAAAATAATTGTCAAAAAGCCAAATTGGATATAATTCCACAGCAAACATAAAAAAAGGGAGTGGACAAAAGTATTGGCACTGTTTGAAAAATCATGTGATGCTTCTCTAATTTGTGTAATTAACAGCACCTGTTACTTACCAGAGGCACCTAACAGGTGGTGGCAATAACGAAATCACACTTGCAGCCAGTTGAAATGGATTAAAGTTGATTCAATCTCTGTCCTGTGTCCTTGTGTGTACCACATTGAGCATGCAGAAAAGAAAGAAGACCAAAGAACTGTCTGAGGACTTGAGAAACAAAATTGTGAGGAAGCATGAACAACCTCAAGGCTACAAGTCCATCTCCAAAGACCTGAATGTTCCTGTGTCTACCGTGCGCAGTGTCAACAAGAAGTTTAAAGCCCATGGCACTGTGGCTAACCTCCCTAGATATGGACAGAAAAGAAAAATTGATGAGATGTTTCAACGCAAGATTGTGTGGATGGTGGATAAAGAACCTCAACTAACATCCAAACAAGTTCAAGCTGCCCTGCAGTCCGAGGGTACAACAGTGTCTACCCGTACTATCCGTCGGCGTCTGAATGAAAAGGGACTGTATGGTAGGAGACCCAGGAAGACCCCACTTCTTACCCAGAGACATAAAAAAGCCAGGATGGAGTTTGCCAAAACTTACCTGAGAAAGCCAAAAATGTTTTGGAAGAATGTTCTCTGGTCAGATGAGACAAAAGTAGAGCTTTTTGGGAAAAGGCATCAACATAGAGTTTACAGGAAAAAAAGAGGCCTTCAAAGAAAAGAACACGGTCCCTACAGTCAGACATGGCGGAAGTTCCCTGATGTTTTGGGGTTGCTTTGCTGCCTCTGGCACTGGACTGCTTGACCGTGTGCATGGCATTATGAAGTCTGAAGACTAACAACAAATTTTGCAGACTAATGTAGGGCCCAGTGTGAGAAAGCTGGGTCTCCCTCAGAGGTCATGGGTCTTCCAGCAGGACAATGACCCAAAACACACTTCAAAAAGCACTAGAAAATGGTTTGAGAGAAAGCACTGGAGACTTGTAAAGTGGCAGCAATGAGTCCAGACCTGAATCCCATAGAACACCTGTGGAGAGATCTCTTGATGGCAGTTTGGAGAAGGCCCCCTTCACATCTCAGGGACCTGGAGCAGTTTGCCAAAGAAGAATGGTCTAAAATTCCAGCAGAGCCTTGTAAGAAACTCATTGATGGTTACCGGAAGCGGTTGTGCGCAGTTATTTTGTATATAGGTTGTGCTACCAAGTATTAGGCTGAGGGGGGCAATACTTTTGTCCAGCCCTACAAGAAGTTTTGGTTGTCTAATTAAAGGGGTAGAGATCAACAAGTACAGTAACAAAATAAAATAATAATAATAATAATAATAATAATAATAATAATAATAATAATAAATTAGGTATGGAAAAATTCTGCAACGTAAGACTGATGTAACATAGTGTTAATAGTTAATTTTTCATAATAAAATATTTTTTTAACTTTAATTATAATTAACAAAGTTAAGTGAATAAAAAAAGAGAGAAATTAAATTATATTAGAATGTTTTAATTTTTTTCCATCAAAAACGTTTTATTTGGTTTTACAATAAAAGGGGAAAAATTGTAACACATAATATCGATAGAAGAGAGACAATCAATCACCGATGTAAACCGGCTTCGGTAGAGGGGTAAACAAGGGGAATGAGAGAGGGAGAAGGGAGAGAAACAGTAACAAAATGCGCAAAAAACTGGTGAAGGTTGGGACAAGGAGGGGGGATGCTCCTGACGCAGCAGGGCTATACATAATGCATACAAATCATTCACTGTAAAACAGTAGAACTGTAGTATTGCACATAAAAGAAAAAGCAGGGCAGGGTCATAGAGATGTAGCAGAGAGGAGAGGGAGCGTAGAATGAGCTCTGAAAAGTAGGATAATAGTAAAAAATATTCCACAACTGTCACACTTTCTGGTGAGTACTGTCATCCTGCTGGAGAGCCACCACCCGGTCCTACATCCCCTTGATATGTAGCCAACCTGTTGTAGACCGGGGGGAAGTAGACAGACCTTGCCTCGAACAGCATAAAACCAATCAGTTTACAAATGTATTTCTGTATTTTGCATGAGAAAATAGAAAGGAGAAGATGGGTCGTGTCATCCTTTAATGTTACCACAGTGATTTCCTTAATGATCGTGAATATCATGTCAAAATGGGTGGAGACGGGGACAGTTCTACTAAACGTGTAGCATTGCATCCCGTCCTGAGGAGCAGCGTCAACACTGGGCAGACACCATTGGGAAAATGTTATGGAAGACAGAGGGAACAATCCTAGAAAGGGTCTTGTAATTAGACTCCTGTGCTTTACATGAGATGGAGAACGTATGACAGTTGCAGGTTGATTTTGAAGGAACTCAGCAGGGAGGTTGTTCCCGCCATCTTGGAGAACTAAGCACAGATCTTCTGTAGATGTAGGCTTGCTCCAATCCCTCTGTCTTGTCATGTAATCCCAGACAGACTGGATGATGTTGAGAATAAGGCTCTGTGGGGGCCATATCATCATGGGATGGGATTTAGATTTCCCTTTTCTACATTCACTTCATTTTGTTAACTGATAAAACCAAACCATTAGCATTTCTATTTTTGGAAGCATTCTTACGGTGCACCATTTTTTCACACCTTCCTAAAATATTTGCACAATACTGTGTGTTTAAACAAAAGAACAAAGAAAATACGACATAAGATGATAAAGGTGGTGAGAATAAGCTGCAGAAAGAAAAGAAGAAAGCCTAATCCTGAAATCTCTTTACATATAATAGTGTTATCGTATTAATAGAAATTGGAGGACATCTCTGCACCTGGGCTGCATCATATGTTGACACTATATAAAAGCAAAAAAATATTTTTTTACATTCAGTACATGGCCCCGACTTCAGCCTTAATAAAAATTCTCAGTTGACAGGGAGATCATTGATCTGAGCTACAGGTATAGGTACCGCATACAATATTGCTTATACATATTTCTACAGTGTCTTTCCTAAAAAAAACATGTTGTACTAGTAAACAGGAAGCTTTTTATATTCGAGACAAGAATAAGTCATCAGTCTCGAAGGAAAAGAGCACATCATCAATCATTCCCAGATTTTCTCCAATAGACTGTACAGTTAATTTGTAAATTGTTTTTCTCTTCTGCTTCGCTGTCTTGTGATCTTTATTTTTGGCTACGGCACATTTTGTTTTTTGGCTTCGTTTTTTTCAACATTCACATTTATATTTTCACAAAAAACGTAACTATATATATGTTCTCTTATGCTGCTCTTATCTTTCAGTGTTTTGATATAGTTTAGTTTGAATTGTGAAGTAGAAATAACCAAATTACATTTTGCTTATTTTTTTATATAGAATTTGTTGGGAGTAGATATGTAGTAGAAAATAGTTTGCGCAATAGCTGCTCCATACAATGCACCTTATCATTTTCAAAGAAAATTTTTAGGGTGTCATCGATTAAATGTAAGTAAGTAGAAGTCATATTATGTGGCAGATCTGTAAAGGTTACCTAAAGGAAAACTGTCTTCGTCTTCATCTACCATTGGAGTGCAGAGACATTGGGTGTATTATTGACTTGTGATGGTTGGTTAGTCAATCACTGTAGCCATACCAATACCAAACCTATTAGTATTGGTATGGCCACAGTGACTGACTACCCAACCATGACAAGTCAATAATACTCCCAACTAGAGATGAGCGAGTAGTATTCGATCGAGTAGGTATTCGATTGAATAGTCGAATATTGACATCTACTCGAATGGAATTTAAAATTTTCGAATATTTCTCTACTCATTTCTACTGTATACGGTTTTTTTTAATGCCTAGTTCCTGTCCTACCTCCCTTGTATAATTATTGGTGTAAAAAAAAGCACCAGGGAAGGTGGGAGGGGAATCAAATTTTTACTGCGTTTACCGCGTGGTAATCGACCGAGTACAAGTATTTCGAATACCGTAGTATTCAATCAAATACCTACTTGAGCGAATACTACTCGCTCATCTCTACTCCCAACGTCTCCACACTCCTATGGTAGATGAAGACGAATACAGTTTTCCTTTAGGTAACCTTTACAGATCTGCCACATAACTTGACTTCTACTTACTGTCAGGGCCCGTAGTGGGAACTGTGCTGTGAATGTTGGCGTAGGTGTAGGTTCCTCAGGGCACACATGTGGTAATGTCTCCTGCCTAATGATGGTTGGGGTGCCCTTGATGTTGTAGGTGCAGAATTAGAAACTCAAGACAGAGAACAGTCCTTTATTGAAGTCTCAGCAAGACATATAATCTTCAGATTGAGAACAGTGAAATCTTCAACAGCAATGGAGGCACATCGACTTGAGGCTAAGAAGAGAATATGGTTCTCTAGTGCTCAATAGGTCTTAGTCCTTGTTCTTGAAGTTCTCTTTTCCCAAAAGTTTACTTTCTGTTTCCTCTTCAACAAAGATACCCAACTGTGGGGTGTTGGTAAAAAAAGGGTGCCAAACGCTGGTGTAAATCTCAATAGACTTGATCAAAGCTATGAGGTCCAACCAAATTTCCCCTTACAGACTGTGTCACATACATTACCATAAAGTGAGCAAAACTAAATAGGAGCTCATCTATGTTTAAACTTGAACTGCCTACTAACACTGAGCGAGGGGTGAGGGATGCTTACAGAAACTTACTCAGGCCTCGCCAGAACATTCTAGAGATGTACCAAGTAAAAAAGAGAAAATATTTCTACTCCCATCTCTGGCCATAGTTGAACTTTTTTCATGAAATTGGATCTCCAATGCAGAATAGTGTTAGGGACATCAAGGGGTCCCCATGATAGAGTATGTTGCTGAGTTCCAAATTAAATATCAGGCCTGAAGTAATTACGCCCATTATCAGGTCTGGAGAAGTCACACACACACAGCTGATGGTGTATCAAGTGAGTTCTAATTTAATGGTGCACAAAGGTGGTTTAAATACAATACAGACAAGAGCAGGTTAGACTATTCTAACATGGTTGGCATAAAATGATTGGTTATAAGATAAACCTGGCACATGACTATTGGCTGAGGCCTCATGTAATTTGCATCTTAATGGACTTTGTCCTTTAAACAAAGTTTGAAAATACATATGTGTGAACTAACAGCTCTCACTATGTCTATATGTATATATCATGGAAACAGAGACAAGATGTCATGTTGGTGCTAAATGAGTCTCAGTGACCTCCATATACCATGAAGATAAGAGATATACAAATAGCCAGCTGCGACTTACTTATACAGTTTATGTGTGAAAGGTTACAAGATGACTGACGAAATACAAAGATGGAGGATTTGACTCTAACAATAGGAAAGGCAACTTTGGATGCAGGTACTGTCATTAGTTTGATACTGATTTTTCTGCTGACAGATTCTCTTTAATATAATGCTGCCCCCTTGCCCTTCTGAAAGTACACAGACTATATAGCATATCAGACACCAAAATTATGAGCAAGTGTTAGGGACAATAAGGGGTTCCCTCCAAGTATGTTGTAGAATTCTAAATCAAAGATTTAGATCAGGCCTGGAGAAGTCACACATACCTGAAGGTGTTTTAAGGGAGTTCTAATTTAATAGCGTGAAAAAGGTAGTTTAAGTACAGTACAAAGAAGAATATAGATTAGTATAATTAGCATAACATGATTGGCTGCAAAGTTGTAAAATAATTCTGGCACATGGCTATTTAATAAGGCATAATAGAAGCTACATCTCAGTATAGTAGGAGGGGGATGCTCTCTCATAAGACAAAGAGGGATACAAAATGCATTAGCTGCCATCCTCCACTATATATATATATATATATATATATATATATATATATATATATATATATATATATTATTAGATAAAGAGATAAGGAGATATGCTGGGTGCCAGACAACTCCTGAAATGCAGCCTTCGTGATAAGAAACAATAGCTTACAGACATGTTCATGTCTACATCCTTTCACACTCAGAGTGATCTCACCTCGTGGCATATATGCTGTGTGTGTATATATATATATATATATATATATATATATATATATATATATATATATATTATTAGTATATATATTAGAATACAACATGGATGACAGATACAAAATGGAGGACTACTCATGGAGGAAGATCTCTAATACAAGGATGGCTCAGGAATGGCGGAGGCTGTAGAAATTGATCCAACTGTGTTGGAGTCAGTGAAGCAGCACCTATTAAAAGATGCAAAGAACTGGACTTGTTGAAGTTGGTGAAAAGTTCTCTTTAAGAGCTGCTAGAAGACCAGAAACTATTCTTGATTTACATGAGCATAAAGCCACATAGCTCCAGATAGCGTCATTGCATTTCCTCATAATACTGTGTTAACTGGCTACAATCTGACCAGGCACTATAAGTACTGTACATAAAAGTTGTCATGTAAGAAATACAGTACAATAAGGTAAAGTCAATATTGAGGAGAGTGATATGACAGATATATATACAGTATCGTAATTGATGGTTAAATCCACCACCAGGGGGTTATCCTAGTTCATACAAACTAATAGAGGTCTCTAGGAGAGGGGATTCAATTTACATGTTTAATGAGGATGTTGACGGTGGGCTGACTGATGATAACATCCATTATGAAGATTGTCTATAACACAGACTGTAGGTGAAATGATCTATTACAGTATATGGCTTCAATGCACAATGTAATAAAGCAATATTCACACTCACAAAAAAGATTACACATCTAGCCTCTGAAATCTCAAACGTTTCCAAAATGACAAACCATATACCTGGAGCAGTCATGTGATACATAAAGTATATAAACTATATACAAAAAGTAGGTACTGATAAGAGCATTACATTGTATACACTATTGCAAAGTTTTTGTAAGTTAAAATGTTTATTTTTATCAATAGTCTTGTGTTATGTTCACACAGGGTGTGGTGGATCTTCTACCCTTCCAATGATTCTGGCAAAGTCTAAAGGGAACAGGCAGACGGTGGTAGAGCAGCAGTATGGAGTAATCGAGTATTATGTAGCGGGCTGCTCTATAGTGTTGGAGAACATGGTAGGCTCTAACATTCAGGGAGAAATGGAACAGTAGAGGGCGCACTTATGTAACTGGAACTGCAGAGATGTAGTGGAGACGGCGAGCGCTGGTGACAAGGTATGGCTGACCGGGAACCACTTGATGTAGCAGGCTGGGCAATGGGGTAGTTAAATAGGGTCTGTAGATAGAATATTTGAACCTATTTGTAAAACTGAGCTGAACTAGAAGTATAGTAGAGGTAAAGCAGCGGTGTAGGGTGGTAGAGCGGTATTTCTCAATTTTTGCATATTGTGCTACTGCTGCCAAACTTTTTAACAGAATCTGTAACTGAGGCTTCTAATGGAACCTTTAATATGGATGTTATCCTTAGTAGACTGTATATTAAAGGGATCCAATCATTAGAATTCAATTTTTTCTCCCTCACGCGTATGAATAGCCTTAAGAAAGGCTATTCTTCTCCCACCTTTAGATGTCTTCTCCGCACTGCCATTTGGTAGAAATCCAAGTTTCTCTGTATGCAAATGAGATCTAGCGCAGCACTGGGGGCAGTCCCCAGTGTTCAAACAGCACTGGGGGCGTCCCCTATGCTGTAAGAGAAATCTTCAGGGAGGCCTCTATCTTCGCATCTTCTTCCGTCCTGGGTTTCAAACATCTAGGCATGCGCAGTCAGCTCCTCCATCGGGCCTTGGGCAGAGCCGCCTACACAGGCCATTTTCTTGTGGCCAATTACACAGTAAGCTGGTTTAAGTGGCCACAAGAAAGTGGCTATGGACATGCGCAGGCGGCTCTGCCAAGGCCCGATGGAAGAGCTGACTGTGCATGCCTAAATGTTTGAAACCCAGGATGGAGGAAGATGTGGTGAGAGGTGTTCCAGACAAAGATAGAGGCATCACTGCAGATTTATCTAACAGCATTGGGGATGCCCCCAGTGCTGTTTGAGTGCTGGGGACCGCCCCCAGTGCTGCACGAAAACTCATTTGCATACAGAAGAAAAACAAGATTTCTACTGAACGGCGGCGCGGAGAAGACTTCTAAAGGTAGGAGAAGAATAGCCTTTCTTAAAGGGACTCTATCAGCAAAATTTTGCTGTATGAGCCGCACATATACATGAATAGCCTTATTTTAAACCCCCATCCCGTTTTAAAATAAAACTATAACGTGAACTGCCACTGCTAAAAAGGGCACCGAAGCCTGCGCGGTAGCGCTCCGGAGAGAAGCACTACTACTACGGAGGTGCGGGATTTGAAGCCATCACGCCGAAAGAAGAGAACGCTGAAGCCGGGGTTCCACCTGGCATCCCCACTTTGCGTTGAAATAGCATGTCAATTATACCTACGGAAATGCTGGCGGTTTCCCTATAGGTATAATTGAACCAACAAGTCTGCAGAGGAAAACTCCGCAAACTTTCTGTCAAAAGTGGTGCAGGAAGAACTGCGATGCGTTTCCGTTACCATTTTTCATTTTTTTGCTTAGCCTCAAGATACTTCTTCTAACCTCGTTTAATCATCTTGTGGGGTAAGTTTAAAACTGGTCCAGTTTGCAACTTCTCTTAGCCACACCCCTGCTTGTAGGCATATCTGAATGTTTAAAAATATAATTAATTGGTCACAGATGATATTACTATAATTTATTGTTAACTGAATATTGAATATTTTTTTCAGGACAATTTTCAGAAGTACTGCAGTAATTGTATCCTTGGTCCAAGTGTGAAAATGAGAACTTAAAAAAGTTGAAATAAACTCTATCATCCTTTGTTCATTAGCTCCATAGTGATGTATGTTATATACACAGAATATATCATGCCTATTTGATAGATGAAGTTCGCATCTCTGGGAATACCCCTTTGTGGAAATTTGTTCTCGACAATTGACGCTCGACGCTCTTATTTAGGATTTCCTGATCTAATAGTATAGGACATGATCCTGTCCTTAAAGCTCTATTACTGGGCAAAGTCATTTTTAACTAATCACATAGAAAAACACACTTATTCAGAAACCACTGAGGCAATCTACATACTAAAGGTAGGTGTGGAAAAGCCTTTCTAAAGGTTATGCAAGGATGTGATTAGTTAACTGTGTCTCTGGGAGCTCCTGGTATATTTTGCATTTGTTTACAAGGCTCTGCTTCCTGATACAGTATGTAACTTCTATGTTAGCTACCTCTCACCTCACTCCCCCACCCTTCCTTTCTTCCTCTGTCCCATACACCCCCTCATTGTCTCTCTAGCTATAACTCCCTCTACTACTAGCCCTTCCTAACCTACTCAGCCTAACTCCTGACCCCATTATTTACTTACCTCTCTTCCTTCCAGTCTTCCTCCTGCGGGCAACTCATCTCTCTTTTCTGACTGCTGGCATGTGCTATAGAACCAGTGCTGCTCTGTAGCCAATGATTCACCTATACTGAGCAGATTTCTGATGCTGCTTCCATGCCTGCACAGTAGCGGTGGATTATCAGCTGCACAGAGCAGCGCTGGGTCTATAGCACACATAGCAGTCAGAAAACAAGGAGGAATTGTCCAGCAGGAAGAAACCTGGAAGGAAGGATAAGTATGATGAAGTGGATGGGGGAGGGGGGGTTTAGTAGTGACATTCCATTTCTGGAAACGAGAAATGGATTGTCATCGGATAACCAGCAAATGTCCATGGGGTGGTCCCATGACCTCCCCAGGGATATGGGTTAAATAAACATTTGTTGTTAGCATATACAGTAAGTTATATTACTTAGAAAGTAGGCAGGGGAGGGTGTTTAGTGATTAGTGTAGGGATTTAATTTTATCGTGGACAACCCCTTTAACACCAAGAACCATACTCCTTGTTGGACTGATCAATACTGACTTCATGAGTATGGACATACTGGTGGAGATTTAGCAAGACTTGGTATTTCACAAGGCCTGGGTGCTAGAGAGATGCTGAAAAGTGACATGCGGGGTGCACTGATCACAAGTTTTTGTATCAGAAGCTGTTGTAAAATGTATGAAATACCTATCAAAGAGGTATGCTATGGGGTTGTTATACCGGTCCAGGATGGGGCCCACGACCTTTGCAATAATAAAACTGCATAGTTAGCAAACAAGAATATGAGGACTTTACTGAAAGGAAGTAGAAATGATAGAAGCATGCTTTCTGTCCTGGGTGCCAAAATCCAGCATGGCCATGGAGGGTAATATTGATCTTTGCTATACGGCCCCCTCTTTTCTATATATGCCACTGTGCTTAAGTTTTTCCTTGCTCTGTGTGCATTCCCTCATGTAACCACTGCTGCTATCAGCTACGTCTAAACAGGAATGGGATTTATCAAACCCACCATCATACTTCTATCAGTCCAATGGTGCCAAAATCTCTATGTCTGTCAAAAAGTTTTCCAATGCGTGGTGGAGGCAAGTCTAGCAGTCAACTCTCAACAAGAGGTGCACTACCCAAACGTTGTCTCTGTGAAACTTTTTATAGGACAGGAGGGAGAGCACTTTTATGCCACCTTGTGGCGAGATCCGGTTTCTAATCACAGCACAACTGTAATATTTTACATACCTGTCTGAGACACAACTGTATGCTGAGTTTTGCAGCAATCTCTCTGGGTGAGTTACTTTTTGTTTTGCCAATTATTGTACATACCCAGCTATCTATATCTATCTATCTATCTATCTATCTATCTATCTATCTATCTATCTATCTAGAATTAACCCAGTAGTGCTCCATATGCTGTACATAGTGAATATATGTGGATTCAGCAGAGAATCCTTACTAAGCAATTATTTTATGTCCCTTTAAAAATTAGCCAAAGTGCTGTCTCAGCTGCTTTTAATCAATAGGACATCTAATAAAGTGGAATATCAGGCAGGTTTCCCATTAAGTGAAGTGCCCTGGCTGGAATATACCATGAGAACAAGGTGGTAAGGGATTTTACTGAATGTATAGCTTTTGATAAATTGGTGCATTCCATTTGGAGGTACAAACCTTATAAATAGAAATTAAATCAAGGACTTGCTGGACATTCAAAGCATGCCAAAGAGTAGAGTTAGAATTACCTATATTATTTATACCAGATATAGCATGAACATCGTGAAGGAGGGGCGGTATAATAGGATTTTCTAACCTAATAATGATAATGGAATCCGGGAGCTTAGAAGAAACAGAGAGAAAAAAAAGGCTAGACCTTTACTTACCTTAATGTAATCTGGATACGGCACAAGAATGTCTTGTAATTATTTCATACAGTGATAAAATGTAGGCAACATTAAAAGGATGTTGTTTATGTATGTACAATAATTCTATAATAAAAGTTATCTATCTATCTATCTATCTATCTATCTATCTATCTATCTATCTATCTATCTAGAAGAAAATTCAGACAGCACCTCCCAATGTGAACAGATGCAAGCTACTGTGGCAAAATACATAAAAACAGAAAAATATAGCAGCACTCTGACACAGCACATAGGCTAGAAGGAACAAAGAAAAACTATAAAAATACTATAAACTAAATATATAAATAAATTTGAGGTTCTTTGTTGTACATATTTGATCAAACAGTAGGAAGCCCTGTACCTGCCCTGACAAGGCGACCTCATTAAGGTGGGACCCTACACTAATACCTCTCCTGGACCCAACTATGGGTCTATAGAGTGAACACAGGGCAATGACATACCTCTCCCGGACCAGAATAGGTCTACAGTGTGAACACAAGGGAAGTAAAGTCCTTAAATAGCCTTAGGGAAATGGGTTCTCTGTTTCAAATAGATAGGCCTGTGCAATTGAATGGGAGTGCAAGTCCAACTAAAGGGAACCACATCCCTCTTACTATCTATCTATCTATCTATCTATCTATCTATCTATCTATCTATCTATCTATCTATCTATTCATCTATCTATCTATCTATCTATCTATCTATCTATCTATCTATCTTCATTATCATTATCTATCTATCTATCTATCTATCTATCTATCTATCTATCTATATCTCTCTTATCTGTCTATATATCTAATATCTATCTATCTATCTATCTATCTATCTATCTATCTATCTATCTATCTATCTATCTATCTTCAGTACCTGTTTGGCTATTATCTACAGTATCTTGTTTCTACCTATCCTTCTTTAATGTCGGTCTAAGGGTGCATTCACACTACGTAAACGGCAGCTTATTCTTTGAAGTGAATGGAAAGTGCCCGCGTGTACGGCTCGGTATGAGCAGAGCTAGCCGTACACGCGGGCACTTCCCATTCACTTCAATGGGAGCACTCATAGTGAAAAAAGCAGCCCATTCATTTCTATGGAGAGCGCTCGTATGCCGGCTCCCATAGAAATGAATGGAACTGCTTTATACACCTCTGATTCTGAACGTGTTTTACGTTCAGAATAAGCTGCCGTTTACGTAGTGTGAATTCACCCTAATATCTGTTTTTTTAATCGTTGCTTATTGGTCTATCTATCTACCCTGCAGCAGTAATGCATTGATTCCTTAAAGAAGTCCCATCTCAAGCAATTTATGGTATATCTACAGGCTGAGATGGGACTACCATGTACATATTCACATATCTACAAGATAAGAGTACCGCAAAACACAAAATGGCAGAGCCTATATGGTAGCTCATGTACAAGTACAACAGAACTACGCACATTTTGCTTCTATAATGCTATGAAGAGGAATATAGACAAAATAGTTCAGCATGCTGCAGTATCTTGCCAAGTAAAATTCATGCCTATCTATTCTGTCCAACTCTGATACACACAGTCAGATACATTCACATAGACTTAAAATGAATCACATATGTTCTCTCTCCACTCCAGACCAGTGCTGAACCTTTCAAAGCGCCTTGAATGGCTCCGAAATGAAAGAAATTTTCTGAGAGAAGTCCTCAGTAGTTGATACCTTTTTTAATGGCTAACTCAAAAAATTTTTGGATGACATATCGAGCTTTCGGGACTACTATAAAGGTCCCTTCATCAGGATGGTATAACACAATGTCTGAAGGTAGGCATATATATACAGAGAAATGGAGTGTTAGATGCAAAATAGATGGAAAACAGAACATAAACAGTTTTAAAAAAAACACATATATATCAGTTTATGGCTCCTGCATAGATCGGTGTTAGGACTCAGTACAGATGTTACTTGGACTTGGAAGGTAGTTTGGGTGTCCATGGGCCCTGAGAAGACTTCAGCTTTGTATTATATTATAGCATGACATTGACTGTATGGTCCTATAGACTACTTGCTATGGACATAATAGAGTAAATTTATCAAAGGTATGATGTCATTTTTCAAACCCAAATTGGCACATTGTTTGGCGCATGATCCAAGGCACCAAAAAAATCACCACTTTATCTTATTTCCAACCTATAAAAAAAGTAGAATGAGCAGATCAAACCTTGATGGGGATGACTTGGCCTGAGCAATTTGTTATAACTAGTGCTAGTACATTGTAGCTGAAACCAGTGTCAGTCTATCCATCATTTTATGGGAGTCTTAGCCCTTTAAAATGGGCACTTGTTCAGGTTCAAAGCACCCAGAAACCTATTATTAGCCTCTAACTTAGTACTATTTAACTCCTAAATAGCTCTAAACCAAGTAAGATGATATATACAGTGCGTATGTAATTGACCTACATAGTATAGACTTGGGTGGGTGGATGTCCAACTCATATCTGTCTCTATGATCTTGGCAACTTTGCATAATCTGTTATCTGATTGTTTTTCCTCCTGGCATTAACACTCCGCCCATTTGGCTTAGATGTTTTGCATATTCAGAGATATAATAGTCACTGCTGTGTGATGGCTTTTTATTTAATATGCATCACACGGCTGCATTAAAATCAATGAATGTGAATAATGCTGATTTTTTTGACTCTCAAAACAGGACAGTTCTCACGGATCCCTCAATAGACTCAAAACTAAGACCTGGTTCACATCTGCGTTCGGTATTCTGTTCAGGGAGTCCATTATGGGACTTCCCGAACGGAATACTGAGCGCATTAAAAAGCAGTGAGCAATGAAAGCACACAGACCCCATAGATTATAATGGGGTCCGGAGGTTTCTGCTCGGTGTCTGCACGAGTCAAATGTAATTCTTCCCCACAGATGCAAAATGATTGTGAACAATGTCCCTTTTTCATGGCCATATTGCACATTGGTTGTATGAATACAGACTTAAGGTCCATTCACACGGAGTAATGTGCCGTGTGATCTGGAACGTATACGGCGTGTGAGACTTTGAGTGCCGTAAAAGCTCCCATTGATTTTAATGGGAGCCTGTATCATATACGCTGCGTCCGCAAAATAACGCGGCATATACGATCCAGGCTCTCATTGAAATCAAAGGGAGCTTTTACGGTGCTCAAAGTCTCACACACCGTATACGTGCCAGATCACGTGGCACGTTACTCCGTGTGAATGGACCCTTATTCACACATCTATTTTTCACAAATGTGTACTGTCAGTGTTTTCTACATATGTAAGAAATGGATGTTGGAATATTGACTTACATGTTGGATTTGGGATTATACAGTAGCTTCTTTTTATAACTTAAGGATCATATATTATTAGGCCTCATGATCACAACTGAGTGCACAGGCCGAGGTGTTTCCAAAGTTTTAATGATAGGCACACGGATGACAAGTGACTTCAGTAGTCCATTAATTTCAATAGGAGATGCTCTGTATTCCCTGGAAGGAAATAGAGCATTGGAACGTGTACATTCAGTCTTGTGCATGTGGCCAGAATATAAATTTCTAAGTAAATATTGTTCCTGAATGTGCATACACTAAGGCTGTCCCTATAACTCAGATTTCTGCCAACCTTCATATGCATATGTACACGCCAAGAGCCTGATCTTTCTTCTCCACAATATATGCCATTGGGGTACCCTCATACACATTTGATGTCAGCCTCAAGCTTAGGGTTCATGTTTATAGGAAAGTTTGTATGTTCTCCCTGTGTTTGCGTGGCTTTCCTCCAGATACTCCAGTTTCCTTCCACACTTCAAAGACATACGGATAGGGAGTGTAGATTGTGAGCCTTATATGGGACAGCGATTGACAATGTCTGTAAAGCGTTGCGGAATATGACGGCGCTATATAAGTAAGCTGAATAAATCTTCTATATGTTTTACTTTAGTCCTTGTTTACAGATTAACATGACTGCACAAATATATAGACTAACCGTAGAAAGTAGACGCTAGCGCTTGTGAAGAAATCCCATAAAATCCCACAATCGTCGCTTCTCTTCTGATCGTAACATTAACCCAGAGTTACGATTCAGCATAAACCTGAAAACTATCTACTTAATTAAACAAACAATGAAGCTCTATGTGCGGCGCGTACTGAACCGACAATTACACAGTAGTAAATCAATCCAAGAAACATAAATAAAAGATACGCATTGATTTAGTTAATTAGACTCTGAGATTATTGTCAGATTTTACAATCATTTTTAGCGTGTTTCCTGTGCTGTCATTGACAGGAGATTCGACAACAATCTAGCTGTAGGTGTTAGATCTTCTTGCAACCGTTTCAAATTCTAACAAGTCTCTGGAGATCACTGTTACATATAATCCTATGATTGTTTTTAAGGTTTGTCCAGGATTGGGAGCAAAAAAAAACCACATTCTCAGCTTTCCTCGCGACTAGAGATGAGCGAACAGTGTTCTATCGAACACATGTTCGATCGGATATCAGGGTGTTCGCCATGTTCGAATCGAATCGAACACCACGTGGTAAAGTGCGCCAAAATTCGATTCCCCTCCCACCTTCCCTGGCGCCTTTTTTGCACCAATAACAGCGCAGGGGAGGTGGGACAGGAACTATGACACCGGGGGCATTGAAAAAAATTGGAAAAAGTCATTGGCTGCCGAAATCAGGTGACCTCCTTTTTAGACGAATAGTGGATTTCAAATCCGGGTCATATGAGAATGTGAACTTTGTGACTATGAGACAGGGATAGCTGTACAGGCAGGGATAGCTAGGGATAACCTTTATTTAGGGGGGAATGTTATTAAAAATAACTTTTTGGGGCTCTATCGGGTGTGTAATTGTGATTTTTGTGAGATAAACTTTTTCCCATAGGGATGCATTGGCCAGCGCTGATTGGCCGAATTCCGTACTCTGGCCAATCAGTGCTGGCCAATGCATTCTATTAGCTTGATGAAGCAGAGTGTGCACAAGGGTTCAAGCGCACCCTCGGCTCTGATGTAGCAGAGCCGAGGCTGCACAAGGGTTCAAGCGCACCCTCGGCTCTGATGTAGGAGAGCCGAGGGTGCACTTGAACCCTTGTGCACCCTCAGCTCTGCTACATCAGAGCCGAGGGTGCGCTTGAACCCTTGTGCACACTCTGCTTCATCAAGCTAATAGAATGCATTGGCCAGCGCTGATTGGCCAATGTATTCTATTAGCCCGATGAAGTAGAGCTGAATGTGTGTGCTAAGCACACACATTCAGCACTGCTTCATCACGCCAATACAATGCATTAGCCAGTGCTGATTGGCCAGAGTACGGAATTCGGCCAATCAGCGCTGGCTCTGCTGGAGGAGGCGGAGTCTAAGATCGCTCCACACCAGTCTCCATTCAGGTCCGACCTTAGACTCCGCCTCCTCCGGCAGAGCCAGCGCTGATTGGCCGAAGGCTGGCCAATGCATTCCTATGCGAATGCAGACTTAGCAGTGCTGAGTCAGTTTTGCTCAACTACACATCTGATGCACACTCGGCACTGCTACATCAGATGTAGCAATCTGATGTAGCAGAGCCGAGGGTGCACTAGAACCCCTGTGCAAACTCAGTTCACGCTAATAGAATGCATTGGCCAGCGCTGATTGGCCAATGCATTCTATTAGCCCGATGAAGTAGAGCTGAATGTGTGTGCTAAGCACACACATTCAGCACTGCTTCATCACGCCAATACAATGCATTAGCCAGTGCTGATTGGCCAGAGTACGGAATTCGGCCAATCAGCGCTGGCTCTGCTGGAGGAGGCGGAGTCTAAGGTCGGACCTGAATGGAGACTGGTGTGGAGCGATCTTAGACTCCGCCTCCTCCAGCAGAGCCAGCGCTGATTGGTCGAGTTCTGTACTCTGGCCAATCAGCGCTGGCCAATGCATTCTATTAGCCCGATGAAGTAGAGCTGAATGTGTGTGCTTAGCACACACATTCAGCTCTACTTCATCAGGCTAATAGAATACATTGGCCAATCAGCGCTGGCCAATGCATTCTATTAGCTTGATGAAGCAGAGTGTGCACAAGGGTTCAAGCGCACCCTCGGCTCTGATGTAGCAGAGCTGAGGGTGCACAAGGGTTCAAGTGCACCCTCGGCTCTCCTACATCAGAGCCGAGGGTGCGCTTGAACCCTTGTGCAGCCTCAGCTCTGCTACATCAGAGCCGAGGGTGCGCTTGAACCCTTGTGCACACTCTGCTTCATCAAGCTAATAGAATGCATTGGCCAGCGCTGATTGGCCAGAGTACGGAACTCGACCAATCAGCGCTGGCTCTGCTGGAGGAGGCGGAGTCTAAGATCGCTCCACACCAGTCTCCATTCAGGTCCGACCTTAGACTCCGCCTCCTCCGGCAGAGCCAGCGCTGATTGGCCGAAGGCTGGCCAATGCATTCCTATGCGAATGCAGACTTAGCAGTGCTGAGTCAGTTTTGCTCAACTACACATCTGATGCACACTCGGCACTGCTACATCAGATGTAGCAATCTGATGTAGCAGAGCCGAGGGTGCACTAGAACCCCTGTGCAAACTCAGTTCACGCTAATAGAATGCATTGGCCAGCGCTGATTGGCCAATGCATTCTATTAGCCCGATGAAATAGAGCTGAATGTGTGTGCTAAGCACACACATTCAGCACTGCTTCATCACGCCAATACAATGCATTAGCCAGTGCTGATTGGCCAGAGTACGGAATTCGGCCAATCAGCGCTGGCTCTGCTGGAGGAGGCGGAGTCTAAGATCGCTCCACACCAGTCTCCATTCAGGTCCGACCTTAGACTCCGCCTCCTCCAGCAGAGCCAGCGCTGATTGGCCGAATTCCGTACTCTGGCCAATCAGCACTGGCTAATGCATTGTATTGGCGTGATGAAGCAGTGCTGAATGTGTGTGCTTAGCACACACATTCAGCTCTACTTCATCGGGCTAATAGAATGCATTGGCCAATCAGCGCTGGCCAATGCATTCTATTAGCGTGAACTGAGTTTGCACAGGGGTTCTAGTGCACCCTCGGCTCTGCTACATCAGATTGCTACATCTGATGTAGCAGTGCCGAGTGTGCATCAGATGTGTAGTTGAGCAAAACTGACTCAGCACTGCTAAGTCTGCATTCGCATAGGAATGCATTGGCCAGCCTTCGGCCAATCAGCGCTGGCTCTGCCGGAGGAGGCGGAGTCTAAGGTCGGACCTGAATGGAGACTGGTGTGGAGCGATCTTAGACTCCGCCTCCTCCAGCAGAGCCAGCGCTGATTGGCCGAATTCCGTACTCTGGCCAATCAGCACTGGCTAATGCATTGTATTGGCGTGATGAAGCAGTGCTGAATGTGTGTGCTTAGCACACACATTCAGCTCTACTTCATCGGGCTAATAGAATGCATTGGCCAGCGCTGATTGGCCAGAGTACGGAATTCGGCCAATCAGCGCTGGCTCTGCTGGAGGAGGCGGAGTCTAAGATCGCTCCACACCAGTCTCCATTCAGGTCCGACCTTAGACTCCGCCTCCTCCAGCAGAGCCAGCGCTGATTGGCCGAATTCCGTACTCTGGCCAATCAGCACTGGCTAATGCATTGTATTGGCGTGATGAAGCAGTGCTGAATGTGTGTGCTTAGCACACACATTCAGCTCTACTTCATCGGGCTAATAGAATGCATTGGCCAATCAGCGCTGGCCAATGCATTCTATTAGCGTGAACTGAGTTTGCACAGGGGTTCTAGTGCACCCTCGGCTCTGCTACATCAGATTGCTACATCTGATGTAGCAGTGCCGAGTGTGCATCAGATGTGTAGTTGAGCAAAACTGACTCAGCACTGCTAAGTCTGCATTCGCATAGGAATGCATTGGCCAGCCTTCGGCCAATCAGCGCTGGCTCTGCCGGAGGAGGCGGAGTCTAAGGTCGGACCTGAATGGAGACTGGTGTGGAGCTATCTTAGACTCCGCCTCCTCCAGCAGAGCCAGCGCTGATTGGTCGAGTTCCGTACTCTGGCCAATCAGCACTGGCCAATGCATTTCTATGGGGAAAAGTTAGCTTGCGAAAATCGCAAACTGACAGGGATTTCCATGAAATAAAGTGACTTTTATGCCCCCAGACATGCTTCCCCTGCTGTCCCAGTGTCATTCCAGGGTGTTGGTATCATTTCCTGGGGTGTCATAGTGGACTTGGTGACCCTCCAGACACGAATTTGGGTTTCCCCCTTAACGAGTTTATGTTCCCCATAGACTATAATGGGGTTCGAAACCCATTCGAACACTCGAACAGTGAGCGGCTGTTCGAATCGAATTTCGAACCTCGAACATTTTAGTGTTCGCTCATCTCTACTCGCGACTGCACTTGTGTGGTCCTATCACCTTTCCCTTATGTGTCAGGGGCTTGCAGTGTCGGATATCAGAAGGCTCAAATGACGGCCACTGATTGGTAAGGAAATTGTGACGTATATGGCATATAAGAGAAAGTGGACTAGGACCAAACAATGGACTGCCAATAGATGAGCATGTCTTTTTTTTTCTTTTACACCCTCCCTGGCCAACCCAGACGCTCCAAATTCTGGACAACTCATTTAAACCTGTTGCAGACTTCTGTGTTCCCCACTATGTCATATTTTCCTTTGACCATTCCCATGTGTTAAGGATGGACCAGTTCATATGCTATGTTATCCATATTATGTTGCTGTTCTGTTATGTGGCAAATCTCTAATATCTGAGACTGGTTGTGTTAGGTGTAGAGATGAGCGAGTATACAGTTTGCCAATCAACGCTGGTTCTTCTCCTACCTTTAGAAGTCTTCTCGCTGCGCCCCTGTGGCGTCTTCCGGCTCTGAATTCACTCTGCTCTTGTAGTGCGGGCATGCACAGTCGTCTATGCCCAGGCCCGATGCCTGGCAGAGTGAATTCATTGCCTGATGACGACACGGGAACGCTGCGCGGAGAAGACTTCTCGGAGAATCCAGCCCGACCCTCACTTGTGGACTTGGTAAGTTCTATTTGATCGAATGTTGCCTACCCCTGAAACGAGCATTTTTCCCCCATAGAGTATAATAGGATTCGATATTCAATTCAAGTAGTCTAATATTGAGGGGCTACTCGAAACGAATATCGAATATTTAACTACTCGCTCATCTCTATTTAGGTGAAGAAGTCCTTTGCGAGCAGGTGAACCTCGCTAGTTAAGCATGGCACATCATGTCCTGCCACCTAGGGATGTAAGAGAAAGACAATGTCCGATACAATCGTTGTGACGATTAGAAGTACCGCACTGAGACCAAGGTGTATACTGAATGGTGGCCAAAAATTTCATGACAGATTGTTGAGATGGCAATGCCACAATCCTAAAAATGCTGCTGTTGACGAGAAATTAATATTGAGCTTGAGGTTGCTGAACACAGGGGCTACCATAGAACTGTTATGATGTGGCTAGTGGCTACTGCCAGATTGAGTTACTGCCAAAGGACTGTGTTCTTCTGTTTGAAAATGCAAGGAGTAGAAACTCCAAGATTAGGGTTGAGAGATCTTTTTAGGTGGGATCGAGATCGGTGATCTTTTCCCACAATGCTTTGCTTAGCCTTCACACTGAGTATACGCTGTATACTCAGTGTGAAGGATCCGCTGCAGGTCCATAGGAATGAATGGAAGCAGCCAACACGCAGCCTTAATCCCCTGCATGCCGGCTGCCTCCATTCATTCTAATGGGAGACTAAACTAAACATCTGTAGTAGCTACTTACCTCCAGAGATGGCTGCTCTGGTGCCCGGTGTGTTCTCCTTCTGCCTCTTGCTGCCACTCCACGCCGGTCTTCTCGCTGCCCCGCCTCCTTAGTGTTTAAAGAGCTAGGAAAGCGGGGCTTGTGGCTTAGGAGAGTGTGGGCGGGTACAGGGTGGGGAGATGTGACGTCTCTCCTCCCAGTACCCGCCTACACTCTCCTAACCCGCCCACACTCTCCTAACCTGGCAGGGAGGGGGCAGGGAGCAGCGTGGAGCAGCAGCGAAGCAAAGAAGAAAGAAGAACCGGGCACCAGTCATCTCTGGAGGTAAGTGGACACCAGGGGGGACTAAGTAGCCAGAGGATTAAAAAAAAATCCTCTGGCTACTTAGTGATTCACTACACAGCGTGGATTCTAACAACTGTTAGATTCCATGCTGTATAGTGAATAGGATTGCTTTTAAAATCCGATCTCCGATTTGTAAAAAAATCCCATTGACTTGCATTGGGATCGGAATTGGGATCGAGATCGGGTTCGAATGAAAAATGATCGGAAATCGGATTTTAAAATCGATCCTGAAAAGTCAAGATCGACTCAACCCTATCCAAGAATTGTCCCTCTGCAAAGATGTATAACAGTCATGCTAATGGTCTCTTGTAAGTTCCTTGCATCTACTAAGCTTATAGGGCTGTTTAAAACCACCTGGTTTGTGACCTTAAATCCTATTAAACACCTATTAATCTTCTGTGTCTGCCTTAGTTACTGCACAATCTTTATGTAAGACCCCAAGATAGACCACTCATAAGACTAAAAATCCTGCTAAGGACGACCACTTTACATTCTAGGGGCAAATATGGTAATTTGAAACTGTTTCTCATTGATACCATATATTACTCTTATGTTACATACATGTCTTTCTAGATTTGTGAACCACATGTTCATTTTTATAACTCTATATGCATTACTAGAACAAAAAATCCAGAAAAATAAACTCTCCCCCAAGAAAAAAACTAAATCAGGTTCAGACAGAATGTCACACTTTGTCCAGGCAATACTCATGAAGTCTGAGAACTGTCGCTGTCTGAGAGTTCGCTATGATGAGAACTAAATTGTAAAACTGATGCGATGGTTTATCTGCCAAGGTGACTGTTGGTCTGTCAAGCAGGAGATAAATAGGGTAGAACTTCTCGCTCTTCCTAAATAATATTTGACAACATTGGCTCAGCATGAGCCCCAGATGAGACTACAAGACGCTTTCTGGCATTGTATAGTGATGATGTGTTGTCTTACAGAACACTGACTGATACGGATATCTGCTGAATACATTGTAGCTGTTGGATTAAAAATGACCTACAGTGTGGAATCTTATTAACTCAAATTTTGGGGATTACAGATATTTTCGGCTCATCTTCTCACCTGTCTGGTCACCAGATGGTAAGTTCTTTGAAGTAATATCTGCACTTTCCCCTGTTGTTAAAAGCATTATCTCTATTTCTTTGCTATGTTCTCATAAACCTGTGACTAGATATGATTATCTAGCTTAAAGTTGACCTGTTAAGCCTTTGTGAAAGTTTTTAAATAAACCATATTAACCCAGCCCCATAGATAGATAGCTTAGGGTCACCAGAATGAAATAGTGTTTTCCCCTTGTGAATCGGAGCCTCCGTTGCGAGGATATTACTATCTTTGTTAATATGCAAATGAGCACTTTGGCAACAACAAGCCCTCATTGCTCCAAAGAGCTCATTTGCATGATGACAAAAATCATCAAGGGGAAAGCACCATTTGATTCAAGTGATCCTAACCCATCTATATTTGTGGCTTGTCAAATGCATGTGCAGCTCAGGAGTCCAAATTTCAAACCCAATCCTATGCAACATCTGCTATGTTGTTTGTACTGATGTATCCTTCCTTACTTTTCCTCTTTGCTGGATATGTTCAGATAGATGTGCCATGAAACTGTGAATTTATCAAGACAATATTGTTTTGTGATATTGTGTCACAAAATGATATGCTATATGTGTCTATGCATGTCTTCCCACTCTTTGTTTTGTGGACCTCAGCCTCATGAGTTTTTATAGCATGTGGCAATACTGTATTATATTGGTTTAAAGGGGTTGGCCACTTTCAGATCAATATTGAGAGACAAATGTTATGGTTTGTATAATAAAAAGTTGCACAATTTTCCAATATACTTTCTGTATCAATTCCTCATAGTTTTCTAGATCTTTGCTTGTGGTCATTCATTCTGTTACTTTTAGTGGATAAAAGTCTGACCATGGTCATGTGATTTACAGTCCATGGTCATCAGCTCTCTAGGATGTACCGTTCCCGAGATACAGATATAGTATTTCCAAAACAATGACCTGCATTAGTCCATACAAGCCTGCAACTCTTTCACTCATATTCCAACTGCCATACACACGGTCACATGTCACTCATCAGCTAAAAGACGCTTGCAAGTGCTTAGTCTCCACATGCACACAGCTTTACTCCAGGTTTCCATAACAACTCAGTCATTTTTCTTCACTGTTGTAGGTCAGCTTTAAAGGGGCATGTGCTGTGGATGACACTGTTACACAAGGTCACATACACACAGCTTTACTCCAGATTTTTATATATTTTTTTATATTTTTCACTGATATCCAAATTAAGATACACATGAACACACACACAAACAACATATTAAAAAGACCAGAGCAAAGCTGGGCAATTCTTATTCTTTTTTTTTATCCTGTAACTTAACTTTCTTTACACTCCTGAGATGCCCGTACACCTCTCCCATGTGCATTTTTTATTTGGTTGTGTTTTCAATGGACAGAGGAGTATATGCCACTACCAGAAACCTCTGGCACAGGTCATCCCCTGGGAAATCAGAAGATTGGGCACAAAAAGTCAAAATACCTACTATTATCTGTTAGGGAGAGTAGAATCAAGTAGCTCTCAGGACATTTCTCTTATGCATTTGATAGAACTTTGTAAAGTAGAGAACACTCTTGGATAGATCATTTCTTGTGCTATGTCCAGTCCAGGACTGCAAGTGTGAGCAGCGGATCCTGGCACCCAACATAACTTTTTGGGCTCTTTATTTTATTTTTTTTTAATATATTTTAGGATTTAGAAAAGAAATGAATCCCGCAAACAATGTAGTTCAAACAACATTCTACCAAAAATTGCTAAATTATCATTTTATTGTGGCCTTGACAACAACCTTGTTAACCTTGACTGTGCCTTCTGAAAAGGAATGTAGCTGATTATCTATTGTTAGGAAAATGCCTGTTGCCGTCAGACTTGAAAGCTAAATGCTATGTGTTGTGTACTCTGCTGTAGCTCACAATTATTCCTAAAAACACAATAATTGGGGTTCTGAATTGAATCAAGACCTATGCTATTTCCACATTGGAAACTGGAGGTTGAAGGAAAGCCTTGCATATCATGAAAAAAAAGCAATTACATCAGGAAATTGCTGGTAATTGGAGAATAATCATTTTGTGTTTCTTGATATTTATCCAACAGAGCTGGTACTTTCTCCTTAATTATTCATGCCGTCTCCTGGGTTTATAGCCCTCATCTTCCATTTGTTTACTCTTCTCTGAGAGAACAAACATGATATAAAGCAAGCTGACTCTTCGTCAATAACAGATGTCTGTCTGTCCGACTAAATTATATCCTAGCATTTTCACAGCACTTCAACATATCATTTTAGGTATTTACAAGCTAAGCTTGTTATTTGGCTAAAACCCCTCTGACAAATACTATAGCGAATATCGTAGCCAGAAAACATAGTAGCCAAAAAAAGAAAAAACAAGACAAAAAACTTGAATATGTAACACACTAAAAAGGAAAAATAATTGAGATTGTGTACAATATGGTGTCTAATATGGAACAGAAAAAAAAATATAACATAAGAAAATATTTGGATACTATTACCAGTATCACTCCTATAGATGAAACCTACAGTACTATAGGCATTTGTGTAACCATGAATACTGTCGATTTCTAGAATACTTGTAATTTGTATTAAAAGGAGTCTATCATCAGGAGTCTCGATGCTGAGCCAGTTGCAGTTCATTGTAGGGGACATTACACTAAGCACCATCATATCTATAGACAGTCCAATAGATGCACCATTTCATTGAAAATTCAATTTTTATAAATGTGCAAATGAGGCTCAAGTGCAATGATAAAGCCACCAAAGCTCTATACTGAGGCTGGAAAACTTGAGGGTCTGCCAAGTCCCCATGACACTTCACTTGCACATTTATAAAAATGGCTTTTTCATAGAAATGATGCATCCATCAGACCATTTAAAAGTAAAATTGTAACATCCTTGCCCATTTGGACTTCGGCACCATCCTCCGGCCACATGCTACGGCGCAGGAGGTATGATCTGCAATGACTCCTTTCTTTAGGTTCTTGTTATACTTTCTGAACACTGTCCTATTCTTTGACCTCTATAATTGATTTTCTCCCACACTCTTTCTCCGCACTTCTAATAGTTAATCCCAACCTTACTTGTGTGTTTGACATCTTTCCTTCCAATCAAGTCCGGGATGAGTCTTTTCTTCCTATGTATTGTTTTCTCACACTCACCTATGTGCTTGCTATTTGCCTTTTTGTGTGTGCTGGCTCTATACTATTACTGTTTGTATTTACATTTCTGGCATTTGGCTTTTCTTATGACTACTCTCTTGGAGTTTGATTCTGTACTGTGCTGCTCTACTGGTTCTGACCCTTTGGCTAGCCTCATCTCCTATTTGTTGTTGTTTGTCTTGTCTGCGTTCTGTGTTATCACCTATATCATAAGAAGGGGCTGCCGCCCAGTTGTCCTCTGTTGCCTAGGGCAGTGAGGCAAGTAGGCAAGGACCGGGGATGGAATCAGCTTAGGACTCACTGTCTTGTTGTTCCCTTTCTCCCAGGATTCACCAACAGCTACTGAGGAATTGATCTTCTAGCAATTTCCTTACAATGATAGTTTTCAGTATAATGTCCCCTACAATGCACTTTAGCTGCTTTGATGTGAAGATTCCTGCTGATACTCCCTTTAATGAAAATGACCAAATTATAATTTTGTAGCTAAATATTGTAGATGAATGTTTTTCATGGTTACAAATAGAATTCCTATGCACTATGTTGTTAATCATATCCTAATAATTTGTCATGTCAGGTTTTTTTTTCTCTGTTCCTTACTACAATGACATCTTGAGAACATTTTCTATTATCTTTCTGGAATTCAATCCTATCCAAACCTTGTATTATTCCATTATTATGGTCTCTTCAGGCAGTAAACTATGGTTATACACATTAGATAGCGGTTTGTAGAATGCTTGTGAGACGACCACCACCAGCTATTCCTTAGGTCTTTCCCATATATGCATATGTAATGCTGATAATGCATATGTTCTCAATAGCCAGAGGGGAATAAACTGCTGCCAGAATCTTCTGGCAATGACTTATATCCCATGAGAATGAAGAATCAAGTATGTTGAAATCCACGTTTTGTCAAGGGAGAGCCTGGACACTTTCTTATACATTATAAAGTTTGACAATCCTTATGAAATCAACTGACATTCAGCTGATACTGTGCAAAGGTTTTATACAGATGTGGGAAAATGCTGGAAAATAAGAATGATTTCAGATGTAGAAGTGTTAATAGTTTATTTAGAGAAGGAATACTGAAAGTGATGATATGGCCCCATAGAGCCCTGATCTCAACATCATCCAGTCTGTCTTGGATTACATCAAGAGACAGAAGGATTGGAGCAAGCCTACATCTACAGAAGATCTGGGCTTAGTTCTCCAAGATGGTCGGGACAACCTCCCTGTCGAGTTCCTTCTGCAAGTCCTTCTACTGTCTGCAATTGTACCTAGAAGAAATTAGTTAATTGCTAAAAGAATAAACTATTAACCATTGTATTTTTGAAAGCATTCTTACTTGGCAGCATTTTTTCCACACCTGCCTAAAACTTTTATACAGTACAGTATGTGCTCATGATAAGGTTATATTGAGATGTATATGTGTATTGATTCTTGTGCTACACATTAAAGTCTAGATCTTTAAGTGTGAAAAATGAATCTACACTGTCTAAATCAAAATCCTTGGTTTTGTGTACAGGATGTTCATGTCCCAAAATCTGGTTCTACATTGTGAAGTGACAGCAAGTCATAGTTAAGGTTGTCATGACCACTACTCCACCCTTCACCCATCTTCCTCTGTCATACATAAGATAAATCAGTCAGAAATACATGTTCATTGGTTCATAGACTTCACATCTTCAGGATTTTGCAAATATTATTAGTACTGTTTCTTTGATTTAGAGACATAACAGGGTCTTTCACCTTCCATGTGCAGTGGCATAACTAAAGTCTTGTGGACCCCGGTGCAATCTTTTGCCCAGGGCCACCTACCTCATCCCTACAATGAATTCTTGATAGTAATGGGTACGGGTGCTAAGGAGTTTAATCCACCTTAGTATGGTTAGGGCTATCTGTGGGTCTCCTTGGCTTATGGGCCAGATGGAAGCTGCAATCTGAATACTGATGCCAGTGCTTGTGGGCCCCCTAAGGCTCCTGGGCCCCTGTTCAACTGCGCCCTCTGCACCCCTTCAAGTTACACCCCTGACCATGTTCCTTTGCATCCCCTCAGATACCAGGGCCTGGCTCTGACTACTATATCTGCACCCACTATAGCTTCACACTGGTTGCATGGTTAGACTTCCATTGCCTCTGATGGACAGATTAGCTTCTGAGCTATTCTGCTGCATTAAATCTGACAAATCCATTATCAGTCAATCAGCTCCATTAGCAACTGATACAAAGTAGATCAAAACAGTTCCATCAAACATAACCCAGGATGCTAATGTAAACATAGCTTTATGTGCCCATCCCCCACATGCTCTGGCTTTCATTCCTCTTATTCAATATTTTGTAAGATCATGCAGAGCAGTATTATAACAAGCAGCCGTCATGTGTTCTGTTAAAAGAAGCCTAGGGTATAGATAATAAGGCCTGTTTGTTTCTGCCAGTATGTTTCCTCTGAACGTAATTTCATTACCATCAGCCTACAAGGTACAATTATTTATACCTACAATGAGATTAGACAAGGCCTTTTATCAGCTCCTGAGTGTACAGTATCAGCCATGAATCAGGGGCACGGGAACCTTGTGTTACACTCAGGTTAAAATGTGGAGGATGTAAAAATGGAGATTATAGAAATGTATTGGGGCTACATCGATAATAACAACCCTTCAACCACTACATAGACTCTCGTGTGTTGCAGTTTCGCACAAACACACATTTACTACTGTCCATTACAGAATCCTTGGTCCTTTGGGATATGACTTTCTTGCACAGACTCCAGAGTTCCTTCAAGCAACTGGTGCTCAAAAATGATGTATTGCCTGATGAATTATTTAGAGGCACATTCACCTGCCACACATTGCCTTTTAACTGTGGTTCATACCCTGTCCTGGCTCTGGTTCCTTCCAATTTATTTTCAGTTTTGACTCTTGACTGACTCTGTTCCTGACATTGTCCTTGTTCCTGTATGATTATCCCACTTCACTCTTGGATTGTTCATCAGGTGTGTGTGGTTTCACTTCTGGTTTTGATGCTTTGCGCCATTACTGACTACTTTTCTGCCTTATTCTCTGGACTGTAGCATCATGCCCACCATACCAATGAAGCTCTGTCCTAGGGAGCCCCCTGGACCCAGTACAGTTGGTGGGTGACAGAAGGATACTGTCCGTGGTGAGCTTCATGCTGGAGAACAACTCGTATCCCATGCATGAGACCATGATAGCACTGGGCAGTACTGTCGGTGACCGACTACTTTACGTCAAGTGTGAGAAGAAGCGCTATTGGAGATCCTTCCTCCCAACCACAGTCAGGCTGTACAATCAACACCGAGATACACGGAGATCACTCCGCACAGAGAACTAAATGATCCTGAGTCTTTCTTTTTAGCTGCTATGACTCCTAGTATCTTTTCCTATCTGCTATGAGCTTGTATGTGTTCTTTCTTGAATTTATTACTGTATTATCCATGTTGCTGTAACACACTGAATTTCCCCATGGTGAGACTATTAAAGGATTATCTTATCTTATCTTATGCTCAAACGATAGGCAAGAACTTCTCTTTATACCTTAGCGGTACTATTGGTGTTTGCTGTCTCTATCTTTACTTCTATCTACCTCCTTATGTATATCTTTCTTTGTGTCTATTATTGGCTGCAAAACTCCCCCTCTCTACCTGACTTGATCCTCTGTTTATTCTAGTCCTTTCCTTATATGTTCTGTTTTCCTCCTTTTGCTTTAGATGGCCCTATGATTGGTATTTTTTTATTTATTTATCTCCTCCTCTCCCCTTTCTATTATACCTTTGACATGATTTTTTTTTTTCTTACAAGTATATGGCACCATCTTATGCTATGAATTTTCTACTGTGGACATACTGGTATCATAGTCCCAAGGCTGCCTCAGTGTTATGTTAAGACTGTCAACTGAAATGGAAATACTGTGTTTTAGAAATTCGTCATCTCCGATATGTGATCATAATCACTTGGTCCCTTCTAGTATACATAATCTATTGTATGTCCCTTCTTTTCTGCAATGTGTCTCATAGGGTGCAACTCAATAGGTAACCACCTTCATATTTGGTAGTTGTGCCTATTAGTTTTTAGATTCTGGTCTCATATTGAGGGTCTTTTTTCAGGGTCTGTGTGCCTAAATCTCGTTCTACTACTGCAGGACAAATCAGGTTCCCAAATGATATTCATCCAAAATACATACCAAATCTGGTCCAAATACATATCCCATTCAATTGGAAAACCAACTATTTGTCTTTTTGCTTTCTTCAAAACACTGGATTATTTTCTTTTAGTTAACAGATCTTTAACTCTTTCCCAATATCTGCTGTACTATTACGGCGGATGCCAGGTTTTTAAAGATGGCAGCCGCTCTGCAGCAGAGCAGCTGTCATAGCCACCAGGGACCTGAAGCTAATGCCCGTGATCAGCGTTCACTCTGATCTCGGGCATTGCATCATAATAGAGTATAATAGGTGGAGGCAAAAATAAAATTAATTTATTCTTAACTTCCATTACCTCTTTTGGCCTTGCCTCCTTGCGGCATCCAGGGTCACCACAGGACATGGGCATACAGAGTTTCATTACATCATATGAAGATAATTTACTACAATGCATAAAGCAGTGGCCATTTCAGTTTGTCCGTGATGAATCCCAAATTTTCATTTCATTGAAAACTGAACAATTTGGAATATTTGTGTCAAGTCTGGTTTGTTATGAACCAATTTGCCCATCTCTGATAGTGACAGTATAATATGCATGAGAAATCATTTTAATGTATGTAATAGAGCCACAACATAAAGTACAATATATTTGCTAAGATAAGACGAGTGATGTTTTTGTATGAATTGAATTTCAGCATTTCTTACTGTATGTGTGTGTATAATAAATACTTACATAAGAAGGTTTCCTGAAGGATAGAAATCTATTGGATTAGTAGAGAACTACTAATAGTTTGACAGCTTGGAGGGGCTGAAGTGGTACAATTTCATGGCAGTCCGCCAAGCTAGTCAAGGGATTATTTCACTGCACAAATGCAGACATATGGAAAATTATAACAGAATGTAAAGTTTGTTTCTATGGAAAAGTCCACCGTTCAAACTAAATGAATCACATTGTGAAGATACAATACTGTGCAAAAGTTTTAGGCAGGTATGGGGATAATGCTGCAAAATAAGAAGGCTTTCAAAAATAGAAGTGATAATTTATTTTTGTCAATTCACAAAATGAAGTGAATTAACTGAAGACAAATCTAAATCCCATCAATCTTCTCCTACTAGTGTTTGTGTCTATGTCATACTGTTATCACCAACACCCACCAGGGACAACCACTACTGACCCCACAGAAGACACAAGACCATTGCAATTTCCTTATAAAACACAATATACAGGATTATTGTTATTAACATGGAATGTTGATTCAAGGATTTGTCAGATTGTCAGTAGGGATCAATACGGATTTCCTTTCTTTTTACCTTCAATAGGTCAATAGGTTTTTCTCCATTGACCCTGGTACAGTCAGAATTTTATCTCTGGGCTATTCCGGTGTAGTTGGTGCTGTTAGATACTGGACACAATATGCTAATTATGTTCTCTACTGTCATTTGGGTGGTGCCAGACTATCTGCTCCAGTCCAGGCAGCGCCGCACCTCTCATGAGGCGACCTGAAGCGACCGCTTCAGGCGGCGCTATGTCAGGGCCCCAGGGAGGGCGGCATTTTTGATTACCTAAGCCAGTCTAGGACAAGCTGTCCTGGACTGGCTTAGCACCGAGCGGTGGATTGGGGAGGCCGCTGAAGCAGCACTGCTCCAGCAGCCTCCCCTCACGTTCAGGCAGAGAGCAGGTCCTCTCACTGCCTGCGAATGCCGCTAAACCCCGCACACTTTGCGTCGCCCCGCCCCCTCACACTCCGTCACGCCCCCTACGCCCCACCCCCTCCTCCCAGGGGGGGGGGGCTTTCTGTACTTTGCCTCGGGTGGCGAAAGGGGCAGGTTCACCCCTGAGCCCAGGACCAGCGCTGCACCTCCCATGAGGCGACCTGAAGCGAGCGCTTCAGGCGGCGCTATGCCAGGGCCTCAGGGAGGGCGGCATTTTTGCTAACCTAAGCCAGTCCAGGACAAGCTGTCCTGGATTGGCTTAGCACGGAGCGGTGGTTTGGGGAGGCCACTGGAGCAGCGCTGCTCCAGCAGCCTCCCCGCACGCTCAGGCAGAGCGCAGACAGTCTCCGGGCCTGCTCTCTGCCGCGAACGGCGCTAAGCCCTGCCCCTCCGCTAAACCACGCCCCCTCCGCTAAGCCATGCCCCCGCTCCGCCCCCTCCCCCGGCGGCGGGGGGGGGGGGCGGCTTTCTGCACTTCACCTCAGGCGGTGAAAGGGGCAGGTTCACCCCTGCCCAGGACCACCTATCTGACAGTACAGAAACTACTTAGAGTATTGGGGGCTGAAAGAAACAGTGCTGATTCCTCAGGAATGGTGGGGGCTACAGAAAACATTCCAATGCGTCCAAAATCTGTGAAGTGGGACCTATGGAACAATGTAAAGGTTCAGAATTGGTGGAAGTAGTGAAAGGTCCCCTTTAGAAGGGCTTCCTGATGGCCAAGAATTTCTTCCTTTCCCCAACCATTCAAGAGAACAGAGGTCCTGAGCTCCAACATTTGAATGGTTTGGTAATTGAGCATAGGCACTTCTGCTATATTCAATTCTATAAGACTGTCAAAGAAGGCCAAGCATTGTACTTAGGTCTTTGGCAGTCCCATAGAGATGAATACAAAAGCAAATGACTGCCACTCCATTCAACTGAGGGGACTAGTAAAACTCATTTTTGTGATTATTGGAAGTCCCAGTGATGGGATCCTCAGTGATCAGACATTTATAGGAAAACTCCTTTCATATTTCTTCCTTACTATTAGTGTTGAGCGAATAGTAATTGAATCCTACTTTCGAATACCTCGCTCCCATAGAAATGCCGGCCCTTAACCTCTCCGCGATCGGCCGCTCCCATGCATTCCTATGAGAGTGGAGGTATTCGATTCTAGAATTCGAATATTCGCTCAACACTACTTACTATTAAAGGGAATGTGTTGCCAAAAATCTATACTTCAAAAAAAAAAAAAAAAATTATTTATATATATATATATATATATATATATATATATATATATATATATATATATACAGTGGGGCAAAAAAGTATTTAGTCAGTCACCAATAGTGCAAGTTCCACCACTTAAAAAGATGAGAGGCGTCTGTAATTTACATCATACGTAGACCTCAACTATGAGAGACAAAATGAGAAAACAAATCCAGAAAATCACATTGTCTGATTTTGCAAGAATTTATTTGCAAATTATGGTGGAAAATAAGTATTTGGTCACCTACAAACAATCAAGATTTCTGGCTCTCACAGACCTGTAACTTCTTCTTTAAGAGTCTCCTCTTTCCTCCACTCATTACCTGTAGTAATGGCACCTGTTTAAACTTGTTATCACTATAAAAAGACACCTGTGCACACCCTCAAACAGTCAGACTCCAAACTCCACAATGGTGAAGACCAAAGAGCTGTCAAAGGACACCAGAAACAAAGTTGTAGCCCTGCACCAGGCTGGGAAGACTGAATCTGCAATAGGCAACCAGCTTGGATTGAAGAAATCAACTGTGGGAGCAATAATTAGAAAATGGAAGACATACAAGACCACTGATAATCTCCCTCGATCTGGGGCTCCACGCAAAATCACACTCCGTGGGGTCAAAATGATCACAAGAACGGTGAGCAAAAATCCCAGAACAACGCGTGTCCCACTGCTTAAGCCAGTACATGTCCGGGCCCATCTGAAGTTTGCTAGAGAGCATTTCGATGATCCAGAAGAGTATTGGGAGAATGTCCTATGGTCTGATGAAACCAAACTGGAACTGTTTGGTAGAAACACAACTTTTCGTGTTTGGAGGAAAAAGATTACTGAGTTGCATCCATCAAACACCATACCTACTGTAAAGCATGGCGGTGGAAACATCATGCTTTGGGGCTGTTTCTCTGCAAAGGGGCCAGGACGACTGATCCGGGTACATGAAAGAATGAATGGGGCCATGTATCGTGAGATTTTGAGTGCAAACCTCCTTCCATCAGCAAGGGCATTGAAGATGAAACGTGGCTGGGTCTTTCAACATGACAATGATCCAAAGCACACCGCCAGGGCAACGAAGGAATGGCTTTGTAAGAAGCATTTCAAGGTCCTGGAGTGGCCTAGCCAGTCTCCAGATCTCAACCCTATAGAAAACCTTTGGAGGGAGTTGAAAGTCCGTGTTGCCAAGCGACAGCCCCAAAACATCACTGCTCTAGAGGAGATCTGCATGGAGGAATGGGCCAACATACCAACAACAGTGTGTGCCAACCATGTGAAGACTTACAGAAAACGTTTGACCTCTGTCATTGCCAACAAAGGATATATAACAAAGTATTGAGATGAAATTTTGTTACTGACCAAATACTTATTTTCCACCATAATTTGCAAATAAATTCTTACAAAATCAGACAATGTGATTTTCTGGATTTGTTTTCTCATTTTGTGTCTCATAGTTGAGGTCTACCTATGATGTAAATTACAGACGCCTCTCATCTTTTTAAGTGGTGGAACTTGCACTATTGGTGACTGACTAAATACTTTTTTGCCCCACTGTATATATATATATATATATATATATATATATATATATATATATATATTATTGTTACTCTTTGACTATATACATTTGAAAAGCTCTAATAAAACTTGATTAAATCTAAAAAAAAAAAAATTATTATAGCTCACAATTTTCACTCTGACCACTAAGCCTAATAGTAATCTGACACTTACCAATGCTGTAGGGGTTTTGAATGTTACAATCACCACATTTACATCACGGACGAGGCAGAAAATAGATTTTAAAAAATCTACAATTATAAAATGAAAAAGATTAGAAAAAAAAGTGATATATTAATAAATTTTAAAAATTGTGATACATTTCTTTTGATGATATATTTGCCCATGTGCAAAGTACTCAATAATAACTCCCCAAAAATAGAACTAAGTTATAACTAAGTGTTATTATGCTAAATAAAATCCACATACAGGGCCACACGGTGGCTCAGTGGTTAGCACTGCAGCCTTGCAGTGCTGGAGTCCTGGTGTTCAAATCCCGCCAAGGGCAAAAAACCATCTGCAAGGACTTTGTATGTTCTCCCCGTGTTTGCATGGATTTCCATCCCATATTCCAAAAAAGACATTCTGATAGGGAAAAGATGTACATTGTGAGCTCTATGTGGGGCTCACAATCTACATTTAAAAAAAAAAAAAATCCATATACAGCAATGGAAACAGGCAGACTTAGTAAATGACTTGCTTTTCATGCAAAATGTCTTACTTTCTTCTAGCGTATAATTCCTAGATGGAACTTAGCGGACAAACAATTTATTTTTATTTACATGTATCTATATTTAGACAAGAAAAATAAGGAACAAGTTGAAAGCCTTTCATTCCTGCTACCTGCCGGCACAAAGAAGAAATCTTCTCTTGTATTAGAGAGGTAATTGTGTGCTTTCAGTCCATACTGTGTAGTCTGGGATTTCGCCGTTTCTTCGGCTGCTTATGAGGAGCTATTCATAGACACCATTGTCAGTCACGCTACCAAAAAATGAAATTCAAAATGACAAACAGCGAGCACAAAACCGCTTGTTCCAATACGCTCAGCCTTTATTAGTTTGCAGAATCCTATTAAGTGAAGATATTTGTGATGGCGACTGAATCTTACTCTAGATTAAGAATGGGAAATAACTTCAGACTCGGTTCAACCTGTGTTTTTCTGCCGCAGATGCCGCACAACTAGAAAATCATAAATTTGTTAGACAAAGGATTAAAAAATGAAATGGAATACCGGAATACCGGACGCAGATGCAAACAAAGGCTATTTCTTTTCATTTTTATACTTGTACATCTAAGGGTTGGTTCACTCTAGTGCTTGAATACAATCGCAATTGGAAGTGATGTGCTGTCAAGGACTATAATGGGGTCCGTGTGCTTGCTGCACCCTGCCCGCATGAATCATTATAGTATATGGGTTCTGTGTCCCTTGACAGCGCATCACTTCCAATTGTGATTGTATTTCGTCCGGGAGATGTCCATGCCGATTCCTTCCTAGTGTGAACCAACCCTTAGCTGTGTGTTGTTTTTTGCAGGATGAGCTGTATTTTGTGAAAGTTTCAATTTTTGTGTAAAACATTAGTTTTTCATCATTTATTTTATGCACAAAATAAAAGCAATTTGCTGTTTTTATCTATTTTTACTCTCATTTATTCATGTATATATTTTTATATGCACAGGTTGTAACAATATCGAACATTTATATACTATTTCATGTTTTGGGACATCTATTTAATAAAATTTATCAAACTGCCCTAGATATTATTTACACACGTACCAATTCCGTTTTCATATCTCACATTCATGATTCTGTCAATAAGCAATGTTTAGTTACTATAATCGGTCTATGATAAAGGTCGGGCTGGTTAAATCAGATACCATTATTATTTCCCAGCCTCATTAACCTGCTAATTAGGATTCAGTTATCATCCTCCGATTATTTCTAGATAACACGACGGGTCAATTCATCCTCTGAACTTGTCAGTGAAATGATAGGAAATATAATGAATAGGAGGCAGCTGTGTAAGTAGATTAATTTATATTAACGCATCGGAGCACAATATGTTGTATTGATCAATACAGTTTATAATGTATTTTTGATATATTACCAAAGGATAGACAGTCCAGACCTCAGCCCATCTACCTGTTTATCATAGGTCTCTTACTGAATGCGTATACAAGACACTATAGTACAGTAAATGAATTTATAGATATTTTTTCAACGTCATTTATATAGATACACTTACTGGCAAATTAACTTTTAAGATAAAAATATAAAACCATACGTATTATTTGCTTAGAGACTGCATATGAATAAATATAACAATAAGTAAATAAAATATAGGTGTAAGGGAATTGCTAGAGGAGCAATTCCCCAGTAGCTGCTGGTAACCCAGGTGGGAGGGGCATGACAAGACAGTGAGCCCTAAGCTTAAGCTCCCCGATGTCCCTTCAGGCGACAACCAGTTGACAAGCCCTTCCTATGTATGTGACAACATAGAACGCAGACAAGACAAACAACAACAAAGGGAGGTCAGCTAGGCAAGGGTCCAGTAACAGTTGAGCAGTGCAGTACAGAATAAAAATCCAAGAGAATAGTCAAAGGTAAGCTAGAGGTCAAGAATAAGAATACAAGTAAAGAATGAAAACTGAGCACGCCTTCTGCGTCACAGCATGTGAATGGATGGTGCAGAAGTTTGAGTGGACATAACAATAGGTATGGTTGTGGTGCACCTTTACCTTTCCTCTTGGTTCAATATACCCTGAGATGTGTGTCCTGGGATAACCAGCTTTTTAAAAAACATGATTTTGCGATACTCATGAGATGTCCATTGCATATATAGCTAAGTGTTGCTACCTGTAGCTTGTCAAGGATTTTGCTAGCATATCATGATATTTTATTGAATTGGTTTATAATCTCAAGAAGACAAGCCCTTCAAAGTAGAAGAAAATGTGGTGACCCGCTGATCAACATGGGTTACGTGTTTCTAACTACTGTTGCTTATTTGCCTGAATTGACCATTATCAGCCACTCTGTGAATGAAACCAATATCACAGTGATCTATAATTGATCATATGCAGTTTAGTCATTAGCACATCACAACATTTCAGGAAGGAACTTGCCCTTCTTCAGGTTTCAGTGGGAATGGCAGCAAACTGTCATGCTCTCTACTGTTGCCCGTCAGCACTAAAGAAATCTAGATTAAAGAAGTTACTTCCCAGAACATTGTGAACACTAATATTGTTGGTGGTGATAATAAATCACTAAATGCCATATGACCTAGTGTATATGAGTGCTATCTCTGTTTCATAAGAACCAAGGCATGAGGTTTGTGAGCAATGTGCACTGATACATAGAGGTAGCCCTCTTATCCAGCACTTAGTCTATGATATGTGCCCAGTCCACATAAATGTGATCTCTATGTGGGATATCTCTTTATATTATGTTCATGTGCCCTAGTAGGCAATATGGGCAAAAATTGTAGACATTACACTATTTTACATTTTAGGAAGAATCTTAGATTAATTTAATTTTGCACATTAGCATAATATCAGGAATATCTCCAGTCAAGTGCAACTGAATCTGCTCACTGTTCGTGTGTTCGAACGTGTTTCGAACCCCATTATAGTCTATGGGAAACATATACTCGTTAAGGGGGAAACCCAAATCCGTGCCTGGAGGGTCACCAAGTCCACTATGACACTCCAGGAAATGATGCCAACACCTCTGGAATGACACTGGGACAGCAGGGGAAGCATGTCTGGGGGCATCTAACACACCACAGACCCTCTATTACCCCAACATCACAGCCTAACAACTACACACTTTCCACATTCAAAAAAACCTCTATCAAAGTGGGAAAATACCTGAAAACCTTCTTTACTCCCCAAATGGATGGACACAAACCCCAATTTAAGCTCAACAAACAGTAACAACCACCCCTTTAAACCATGACAACCACAGATGGAATAGGCAATGGGAATTCCTTTAGTCCTCACCCACAACTGTCATTGTGTGTGTGTGTGTGTGTGTGTGTGTGTGTGTGTGTGTTGTGGTAAGACCTTCCAAAATTGACTTTTCTAGCCCTTAACATAAGCCCTTCCAAACAAAGTTACAGGACCTTAAGCTGAGCTACCAGTAGAGATTGAGGCCCTTGGCATGAGTAGAGCCTTGCACCAGCAGTGTTTTTGGCCCTTAGGGTGAGTTGAGCCTTGTACCAGCGTGTGTCCCTTAACATCAGGTGGGCCCTAAGTTCTGCGCTTTGAACAAAAGTTCCACATTAACTAGGCTGAATGGTACAAACCTTAGTAGGCCCGAGAACCAGGAACAGGTCTTGCAATGGCTGTCGGATAACGCTTAAAGCACATTGTCCACCAGCCAGTCAGCCTCTACCTCCTCTCCTCCTCTTACCCAACAGTCTTGTCCTCCTTCCACCCAAAATTCTCAATCTTCCCAGAACAATAACCCCAACTGTCCCTGCTCCCCAGAGCTGTTCTCCCTTCCTTTGACTGTACCGCAACCTGCCCCTCCATTTCACAATTCCATGGACCTAACAGACGAGTATCTGTGTCCAGATGCTCAAACACTAGAGTCTCCTCCATCTCCGATCGATTTGGTGGCGGATGACCAGCAACCCACCCTCATCGACGACGATGAGATGCAGTTGCTGTCAGGGCAGCCAGTTGACATGCGCATTGTGCAGGAGGAGGAGGCGAGACAGGAGTTAGAAGAGGAGGTGGTGGACGACGAGGACACCGACCCCACCTGGACAAGGCGGATGTCAAGCTGGGAAAGTAGTGTGGATGTTGAGGCAGGTGCAGCACCAAAAAGGGTAGTAGAGGCAGAGGTCAGCAGCTTTGCCGAAGCCAGGCCAGACCCGGAATGTCCGAAGATGTTCCCTTTTGTACCCAGCCCAGAAAAACTCCCCCATCGAGGGCACGTTTCTCGAAGGTGTAGAGTTTTTTCAAGGAATGCGCCGAGGACAGATATAGTGTCGTCTACACAATTTGCCTCTCGAAATCGAGTAGGGGCCCTGAGAAGAGCAACCTGTCCACCACTTCAATGCACCGTCATTTGGAATCCAAGCACTGGAATCAATGGCAGGCAGCAACGGCAGGACAAACGTCGCCCACCGTTCATGCCACTGCCTCTGCTCACAGTGCTGGCGATGCACTCCAGAGGACGAGCCAGGACATCACTTCATCTGCCTCCACCACTTTGTTGACTTCTCCCTCATCCTCCCCTTTTCCTGCCACTTCTCCTTTTGCCCGCGCCATCATGCGCCTCTTCCCAGCAACTCCCCATCTCCCAGGCCTTTCATTTCATGCTAAAGTACAGCGCAACCCACCCACATGCCCAAGGCTTCAACGGCCTCATCTCAGAAAATCTGGCCCAGGAGATGTTGGAGTCCCGGCTGGGGGACACTCTGCCCTTTTTGGGCAGAGTGTCTACTGCGCCACCTCACTGTGCCGTCCACACCAGCACTTTCCCCCAAACATGAGGTGGTCCCTAAATTCAGTGCTTAGCTTAGCTGGGAAGAGGCGCATTATGGTGCAGGCCAAAAGAGCGGATGAGGGTGAACTCCCCAATGTGTCACAGACAGATATGTAGGTGTCCTTGCATCATATCCTTGCACCATACTTGGCTGGATTGGACTTTCATTTTGTGCCAAAAAGTGGTCAAGACAGCGATCCCTCAGCTAATCCCATTACACCATCCATTGCCAACTGCAGCACTGAAATTACCATCTCTGGAAGTGGTCCAAAATCTTTCTCTGCATTTAGCCAGGCTCGATGCTATGGTAGGCTCCAGGGTTCTCTTAATGCATATTGCATGGGGGACTCAGATGTGTTTCTCAGCACTGAGACCACCACTTCTGAGATCCCAAAGGAAGTAGGCAAGAGATGTGCAGTGCAGAAAAAAAGATGAGAAAATAAGTGTAGGCTGTAGAGCACAGAGGGATCGGAGAGGGCAGAGCTGGTGTCGGCCAGGTATTCCCACAACATGCGCTTATACTTGTCCCTCCTGGTGACACTAGGCCCCTGAGTGGCAGTAATTTGTCCAGGGGGGGCATTAACGTGTTCCAGACCTAGGAATAAGTCTTCCAACAGGGTAGAGTTTTGCATGCCTTTGCTTCTACCCACTGTTTTTGCTGCTTAACTTCCCTCCACATCTACACTGCTTTCACCCCTAAACATGACCCCAGTTTATGCCTTTGCTTCTACCCTGTTTTTTTGTTGAATTAGCTTCCCTCCACATCTACACTGCTTTAGCCCCTAAACATCACCCCAGTTTATGCCTTTGCTTCTACCCAGGTTTTTTGTTGATTTAGCTTCCCTCTACATCTACACTGCTTTAGCCCCTAGACATCACCCCTGTCCATGTGGGGTCGGTGGCCTCGTTATCCACCAACTCTTCTTCCAATTGCGCACTGTCCCCTTACTGCAAACCGCACATGACCACAGCTTGCCCTGATTGCAACTGTGTCTCATGATCCCCACTGAGGTCCAGAAAAGTCGGTGGCGGGTCCAAAACCCCATAATTGGAAGGAAATGGCAGATGCTGCAGTATTTCTAACACCTGTTCCTGGTGCTCGGGCCTGGTCTGTGTTGTACCCTGCACCCTGCTTAATGCAGCTGCCATATCCGGAGTTGTGATGAGCGCATGCTAATGTTTTGTGTCCAGTGCAATGGATGGGATGGGATTTCATATAAGTCTGCCACCAATGGCCACTCATGGTTGAGCAACTGATTAGCTATTGGCTACTGCTAGGCAGAAAACATTCAGAGCACACTCCTCTCATCTTCGCACCGTTGGCTGGCGGAGGAAGACGAGGGGGTTGGAGTGGCATCTGATGTCCCTGTCCCACACGAGGCTAGAGGGTGCACTTCAGTGCATCCCATTGCTTCACCACAAATGGTGTGAAGGGGAGTGGAAAATGGAGGAAATGGAGAGTGACCTTTACAGTTGGGGCCAGCAAAGGCATGCCAAGTAACACACTGGCACACATGGCTGACTTCATCTTGGGTTGCTTTTCAAGAGTCTAACGCATATTTCACATCATGGAGAACAAATAATACTGGATTTTTACAAGCCTCGAACCACGGTCTAGGTCTAATGTCTGTTCCTTTCTTATATTAGGGGAGAGGGAAAAAAATTACTTCAGTGATGCGTTTAGCGTACATAGACTGACTATTAATGTGTATCCCACTTAGTGTTGTTAGGGTTACACACCGTCACAACCTGGCTAAAGCTTCCATAGCTGTTAATAAAGTCAACATAACTTTACAGTATCCAAAAAGACAGCTGGTACTGACAGAGAGCAAGACAAATGTCAACCAAAGCTGTGAGCTCTGAACACCCACAGTGACTTTGGCGTCATCATTATAAGGGAGCGGGTGGTAATAAATAACTTGGCAGTGCCTAAAACCCAACAAGCTTATACAACTATATTTACATTAAGATACACAAATGACACTTCTTAGTAGCGTGTCATGAGACAAGCTGATAAGACCTTCCTTTGTGTAGTGCTATTTGAAAGTTAATAGCTGCCTTCATTTTAATTCTGGAGAAGGTGCAGACATTAGATTTAGAACATGTTGTCTTCATTGTCCAAATCCTCTATATAGGTAATGTGTTTTTCGGGCCGAGCTGTCTGGGAATGAGCTAGTGCAGCACTGACAACCTGGGTGAATATGGCAAGAGCCTGAGATGTAGGGTGAATGTATCCTCAAATTATTTGGGGAATTTCCACTCAGAAACTGGCACTATATACCAGTAGCAAAAATTGTGGGTGCACGTAACCCCAATATATTCTTTGAATTCCCAGTCAGACAATGGCACTATATGGCAGTAGCAAGAAATGAGTGTATTTGTAACCCCAATATATTCTTTGAATTCCCAGTCAGAAACTGGCACTATATGGCAGTGGCAGGACTTGAAGGTATTTGTAACCCCAATATATTCTTTGAATTCCCAGTCAGAAACTGGCACTATATGGCAGTGGCAGGACTTTAGTGTATTTGTAACCCCAATATATTCTTTGAATTCCCAGTCAGAAACTGGCACTATATGGCAGTGGCAGGACTTGAGTGTATTTGTAACCCCAATATATTCTTTGAATTCCCAGTCAGAAACTGGCACTATATGGCAGTAGCAAGAAATGCGTGTATTTGTAACACCAATATATTCTTTGAATTCCCAGTCAGAAACTGGCACTATATGGCAGTGGTAGGACTTGAAGGTATTTGTAACCCCAATATATTCTTTGAATTCCCAGTCAGAAACTGGCACTATATGGCAGTGGCAGGACTTGAAGTTATATGTAACCCCAATATATTCTTTGAATTCCCAGTCAGACAATGGCACTATATGGCAGTAGCAAAAATAGTGGGTGTATATAGCCCCAATTCTATTGCTAGGGGACTTGCAGTGTATATCTGGGGTGAAGGTGGGGGGGCACACCGTTGGAACATGGATCGGGGGTATATATAGGGTATACGGGAATACACTGTCAGTGTATTCCATTCAGGATCCTGGGAAAGCTGGGTTGCGGCAATTGAGCCCGTCAGTGCCACGTTACACTGACAAGCTTCTCCCTGGAATTGAAGTTATATGTAACCCCAATATATTCTTTGAATTCCCAGTCAGACAATGGCACTATATGGCAGTAGCAAAAATAGTGAGTGTATATAGCCCCAATTCTATTGCTAGGGGACTTGCAAGGTATTTCTGGGGTGAAGGTGGGGGGGCACACCGTTGGAACGGGGATCGGGTGTATATATAGGGTATATGGGAATACACTGTCAGTGTATTCCATTCAGGATCCTGGGAAAGCTGGGTTGCGGCGATTGAGCCCGTCAGTGCCACGTTACACTGACAAGCTTCTCCCTGGAATTTAGCTCTTACAAGAGCTGTTGTGGTTGTCTTCTCCTTCCTATCCTAGCCTGTCCCTGCCTACCCAGAATCTAAGCCCTAGCTAAATGGACGGAAACCTCCGTCCCCGGTGAATTGCAAGCTCAGAATGACGCGAACCTGGGCGGCGCTGTTCTTTTAAATCAGAGGTCACATGTTTTCGACAGCCAATGGGTTTTGCCTACTTTTCTCAACGCCACCGGTGTCGTAGTTCCTGTCCCACCTACCCTGTGCTGTTATTGGAGCAAAAAAGGCGCCAGGGAAGGTGGGAGGGGAATCGAGTAATGGCGCACTTTACCACGCGGTGTTCGATTCGATTCGAACATGCCGAACAGCCTAATATCCGATCGAACATGAGTTCGATAGAACACTGTTCGCTCATCTCTACTTACTTATACTGTCTGCGAAGACAGACTGCTTTTACAACAAGCTGTTTTTTGTAATTTTTTACTTGAGTGTCTCCATAAATATACAAGGAAAATACAAATCAATAGTAACAGGAAGTGGCTTGCAGTACCTAGTTTTCTGGTTTTAGGTGGCACACCTGTGGGGAGGAAGTCTCCTTATTCTCCCAACATAGTCTTGTTGGGCAACCATTACTTGCCTTGTCCGCACAGCAGCTAGTATGAAATATGATAACTGACAAACGTCTCTCAGTAGCAGTAACAACAAACGTTTCTGTCTTTACATTGCAAACAACTTGCCCTAGGAAAAAATCAGTGCCAGGGACAGCTCCAGGTTTAGAGGGGAGGTGTTGGATGACAGTCTCAATGGGCTTCCTATCAGTCATGGTAAGAGGTACAGTGCTGTGAATAAAAAACATCATATCTGCTCTTTTCTCACATACGTTTTCTTTCATTTAAAACAAGATGGACGTAAGGTTCCATTTTGTTTTTAACATTGCAGCGAATCGTGGTTGCAAACTTTCCTTACTCATACAGTACTGTTGCAGCAACTCAGTGGAGGGGATCAGAGAGCGCATGAAAAGACGACACGGGCTGTGCCGCCTGCTAGGCCTGGTACGCTCCTTACACACTCCGATCCCTCCCCAGGGCTGTGCACAGACAAGGGGGGTCCTGCAGTTCTACTTGTAGGATGCGGTAGAGTCCTTGATTTCCCCTGGAGCACTCCTTGTTGGAGAGGGGACCTCTCAGTACTGAGCCTGTGTGGTGCTGTAAAGGAGCTGCCCTGATGGTGATGCAAGCAACAATTCAGGAGTCCAGGGTTGCAAAGTAAACAAAATAACTCTTTATTTAGTAGTGCCAACAGATTCACCTGCAGATGGGTTACATCATACAGTTCAATATGCAGTGTCTTAGACTTAAGAGACTCGCCAAGGGTAATTCAGACTCTGCAGTACTAGACGTACTTTTCTCCTCTCCTCCTCTCGTACCACTCCCTAACTCAGTAGATAAGGGCTGTAGCGGGCTATGAGTCCTGATAGGGAAACCCGGGTACCTGGAAGGTAGCCCCGTATTCAATACTCCTGTCGGGTACCTCTGTAGCTCCTAATGGCACGGACACAGATATTGCTCAGTGACACCCCAAGTTCTCTCACTAACTCCGGACTTTCTCCGGATGTACCTGGTATAAGATGGCTTCACTCTCAGTTACTAGGATGATGCTTGAAGAAACTTGACTGAATTCTCCTACTGTTCCGAACAGCAGGGCATATGCTGGACTCTGAACACTGCACTCTGCAACTGGATACCAGACTTGGACCTGGACCTGAACTAACTTTGCAACAGCTACAGGAGAATATAAACCCTTTCTTCAACCCTGCCCACTGGCCTGTGATTGTTCTTGAGGTAATACAGCATTTATGAAATTGTAGAAAAGTGCATTTATACAGAGAAATGGCGCACATATTGCATTTAGCATAGACATATAAAAGACAAGACAAACAAGACAATCTGCAGGCACCAATGACAGACACAAAAACATTTAGCAGCTCACACTGGGATGCTGCACTGTAAGCAGTGGTTGGATATATACATCAATACAATTACCATACATATACAACATTAACTATAGTCTCAATGTACTTTTTAACAAACCTTTAACATAAAATGCCCTCAATTTAAGACTATGTCTATATCTGCATTGTGGCTTCAGTTATAGATGCAAACCACAAGATAGTGTCGTTTGCAGACAGCACCTAATATCGTATTGACTTACAACAGGGTCTACTGAGTTTCATCATTTCACGCTTTTACACTGTACAATTGTACATTGATTCCGCATTACATCTACATATATATACACATAGCATTAGACAGGTGTGACAAGGGTCCGGGGTAGAAAAAGTGCACAGTGGACTGGCCTAAAATTCTTAATAAACTAATATAAAGCTATCCATACTTATCTATCACATAACTGCCGACCAGTCATGTAATGACAGTACAATGATAGTACATAGGTACAGTCCTATGAAAAAGTTTGGGCACCCCTATTAATCTTAATCATTTTTAGTTCTAAATATTTTGGTGTTTATAACAGCCATTTCAGTTTGATATATCTAATAACTGATGGACACAGTAATATTTCAGGATTGAAATGAGGTTTATTGTACTAACAGAAAATGTGCAATATGCATTAAACCAAAATTTGACCGGTGCAAAAGTATGGGCACCTCAACAGAAAAGTGACATTAATATTTAGTAGATCCTCCTTTTGCAAAGATAACAGCCTCTAGTCGCTTCCTGTAGCTTTTAATCAGTTCCTGGATCCTGGATAAAGGTATTTTGGACAAACAATTCAAGTTCAATTAAGTTAGATGGTCGCCGAGCATGGACAGCCCGCTTCAAATCATCCCACAGATGTTCAATGATATTCAGGTCTGGGGACTGGGATGGCCATTCCAGAACATTGTAATTGTTCCTCTGCATGAATGCCTGAGGATTTTGAGCGGTGTTTTGTCTTGCTGAAATATCCATCCCCGGCGTAACTTCAACTTCGTCACTGATTCTTGAACATTATTCTCAAGAATCTGCTGATACTGAGTGGAATCCATGCGACTCTCAACTTTAACAAGATTCCCGATGCCGGCATTGGCCACACAGCCCCAAAGCATGATGGAACCTCCACCAAATTTTACATTGGGTAGCATGTGTTTTTCTTGGAATGCTGTTTCTTTTTGGACGCCATGCATAACGCCTTTTTTTTATAACCAAACAACTCAATTTTTGTTTCCAAAATGAAGCTGCCTTGTCCAAATGTGCTTTTTCATACCTCAGGCAACTCTATTTGTGGCGTACGTGCAGAAACGGCTTCTTTCTCATCACTCTCCCATACAGCTTCTATTTGTGCAAAGTGCGCTGTATAGTTGACCGATGCACAGTGACACCATCTGCAGCAAGATGATGCTGCAGCTCTTTGGAGGTGGTCTGTGGATTGTCCTTGACTGTTCTCACCATTCTTCTTCTCTGCCTTTCTGATATTTTTCTTGGCCTGCCACTTCTGGGCTTAACAAGAACTGTCCCTGTGGTCTTCCATTTCCTTACTATGTTCCTCACAGTGGAAACTGACAGGTTAAATCTCTGAGACAACTTTTTGTATCCTTCCCCTGAACAACTATGTTGAACAATCTTTGTTTTCAGATCATTTGAGAGTTGTTTTGAGTAGCCCATGATGCCACTCTTCAGAGGAGATTCAAATAGGAGATCAACTTGCAATTGGCCACCTTAAATACCTTTTCTTATGATTGGATACATCTGGCTATGAAGTTCAAAGCTCACTGAGGTTACAAAACCAATTTTGTGCTTCAGTAAGTCAGTAAAAAGTAGTTAGGGGAATTCAAATCAATAAAATGATAAGGGTGCCCATACTTTTGCACCGGTCAAATTTTGGTTTAATGCATATTGCACATTTTCTGTTAGTACAATAAACCTCATTTCAATCCTGAAATATTACTGTGTCCATCAGTTATTAGATATATCAAACTGAAATGGCTGTTGCAAACACCAAAATATTTAGAACAAAAAATGATTAAGATTAATAGGGGTGCCCAAACTTTTTCATAGGACTGTATATGAACCCATATTTTAGGTTCACAGCATATAGTCTCCACTTAGGAATTAAATGCACATTAAAAAACCGCAAGACATTTTAAAAAAATTTGGTTGGATCTTACCATAATGGCGGTGAATCGACTTCCATGGCTGTGAAGCTGACAGAGTGCCCATAGCAATGGAAATTAGTGCTTTTAGTCTGCACTGAAACCCACAGGGAAAGCTGAAAGAAGACTCAGCTTACCTTACTGCAGGGAAGTAAACCAACTGCAGCTGAAAATAAAAGTTAGTAACAGGTGAGGGTTGGTTCACACTAGCGCTTGTATTCCATCTGCAAGGAGTCCGCATGGAGACCCCCCGGACGGAATGCAATCGCAATTGCAAGCGATGTGCTTGCAAAGCACATGGAGCCCATAGACTATAATGGACTCCGTGTGCTTGCTGCGCACTGCCCGTACGAATGAATTGTGTGGGCAGTGCGCGGCAAGCACACGGAGCCCATTATAGTCTATGGGCTCCGTGTGCTTAACTGCACAGCGCTTGCATTAGCGTTGGTATTCCGTTCGGGGGGGTCTTCATGCAGACTGCTTGCGGACGGAGTACGAACGCTAATGTGAACTGGGTATAAGACAAAAGACTGCAGTATATACAGTACACAGAGCTTTCTCTCAGAAAGAAAGAAAAAGGGAAAGGAAAAAAGAAAAAAAAAGGATCCAAGACAGTTTCTTCCAAACTATAGAGGAGGCCACAGAACCATAGCCACCTGTCCAGTCACACAGGGAAAAAATAAATAAAAATAAATACACGGAGGGGGAGGTTTCCCTGACCTCTTAAAGGGGAAGGTTGATTAATTAAAAGTTCTACCTTTCCTGACAGCACAGGGGCAGGAATACCCCATGTGTTGTGCTGCTGTTGGACATAAGGGGAAAAGGAATTTACATTGTGAACAGGAGCTGATGTTTCTAATGAACAGATCTTAAAATGTTATGGCATTGTGCCCAGCTTATGCCTCACAGCAGCATGGCGGCATGGATTGGACAAGTCTGCGCACCTTTTGTTGCCATGGATATTTTTCAGTACAATGTAGATTAATGAATTAAGTCCTATTGATTGCTATGGGTGGCTGCGGTTTTGTACTTTCAATAGCTTAGCAAAAATAAGTTATGTGCATTTAATATCAAGATTAATAATATGGTCAGTTCAATGTATTTAGTGTTGCAGTAAAAATGGCCCTTTTAGTAAAATATGTTCAATTTCCACTAAGAATCAACCCCTTGTTGTGCAATATCTCATTGATTAAAAAAATATGCTTAGGCTATAGCCATAAACTGTGATGTTTCTAAATAATTATGACACATGGCATTGGGTGATACAAATATACTCAGCACCACCACAAAGAAAAAATGTTTTCTAAGAGAGTGCGGTTCCACTGACGACATACACTATGTGATCAAAAGTATCCGGACACCTGGCTGAAAATGACTTACAAGTTGGTGGCGCCCTCCATCGGTAATGCTGGAATTGAATATGGTGTTGGCCCACCCTTAGCCTTGATGACAGCTTCCACTCTCGCAAGCATACATTCAATCAGGTGCTGGATGGTTTCTTGGGGAATGGCAGCCCATTCTTCACGGAGTGCTGCACTGAGGAGAGGTATCAACGTAGGTCGGTGAGGCCTGGCACAAAGTCAGAGTTCCAAAACATCCCAAAGGTGTTCTATAGGATTCAAGTCAGGACTCTGTGCAGGCCAGTCCATTACAGAGATGTTATTGTTGTGTAACCACTCTGCCACAGGCCGTGCAGTATGAACAGGTGCTCGATCTTGTTGAAAGATGCAATCGCCATCACCTAATTGCTCTTCAATGGTGGGAATCACGAAGGTGTTTAAAACATCAATGTAGGCCTGTGTTGTGATAGTGCCACACAAAACAACAGGGGGTGCAAGCCCCCTCCATGAAAAACACAATCACATCATAACACCACCGCCTCCGAAATTTACTGTTGGCACTACACGCTGGCAGATGACGTTCACCGGGCATTCGCCATTCCCACACCCTGCCATCGGATCGCCACATTGTGTACCGTGATTCGTCACTCCACACAACGTTTTTCCACTGTTCAATCGTCCAATGTTTACGCTCTTTACACCAAGCGGGGCGTCGTTTGGCATTAACCTGCGTGATGTGTGGCACCCAATCACCTGACTACATTTGAAGTCCGTGAGTTCCACAGAGCGCCCCATTCTGCTCTCTCACGATGTGTAATGTCTACTGAGGTCGCTGATATGGAGTACCTGGCAGTAGGTAGCAGCACAATGCACCTAATATGAAAAACATATGTTTTTGGGGGTGTCTGGATACTTTTGATCACATAGTGTAAGTTAAGTCTTCTGAGCTGAAACTGCTGAACAAAAAAGTTGGATTTGCGGCACTTTTTCACCCGGCAATTTTCAGCGGTGACTGTGACGGAGTCCCCAAATGGAAACTCCAATGCAGATGTCAACTCAGCTTTACAGTTCTCCGAACCTACCTTATAATATTATAATTTATAGTTTATGCAAAAAATACCAACCTGCCATATGTGACTAACAAAGAAATGAACATATTTTCCTAGCTATTTGTCAGTAAGATAGAATACTGTTTTCTCACTTGACATCATTGTTTTTGAGTATTTTCTTCACCAGTAAATTGTAATATTTTGCTTCTAACCATGAAGACATTAATAAAGCATCCCGATTGATGTTGCGAATGCTTCGCAGTAGAGCGGTAGTGGCAATGATAGCAGCCAGCCTGCAGTGATTGGCATTTCCTGGCAGTGACAGTCGCGGATAGATTTCAGTAACTTCGGCTATTTTTGGTTCCAGCAGTTACAGACTCTAATAAATCAACATTTTAGAAATGAAACTTTTCTATAATAAACTTTTGAAAAAAGAGTAAAAATGTTTAAATAACTACAGTAAGTGTTAACCCTTTGATAACACAACACTTTTAGGGACTTATACAAACGTGTGATTTCTTACATTATTGTATCACTGTCTTATGAAAATGCAATCTTTTTCATTTACAAGTTGTATTTTAATAACATAATTTTGAGGTACAGATACTGTAATAAAAATGTTATAATTTTTTGTTTGGGAGATGGGAAGAAAAGGCATTTCACAAATTTGCTTTTACAATGCTCTGCGTGTTATAAATGACTTGTTAACTTTATTCTGTGGGTCAATATGATTATGGCTTTACAACATTAAAATAATAATTTTGCACAATAAAGGTAATAAAAAAAAAAATCATGGTATTATTCCTACATTGACAATGCTTTTGGAAAGCTTGTTTTATGTGGGAGGACTTTTAGTTTTTATTGGTACTTTTTTGGTAAACACAACTTTTCGAGCACTTTTCATTCTATTTATTGTCAGCCATGATTAACAACTATTAACAGCAATTCACCCTTTTTTTTAGTTTTTATAATTCTTTCTTTATATTAATATTTCATTTTTTTCCACATTTTTTTTGAACCTCCAGTAGGGGACTTGGATATACAATTCCTTAAACTAATACAGTAGAACAAACTGTATCTGCATTGCATTATACACACATGGACAAAATTGTTGTTCCCCCTCGTTTCATGAAAGAGAAACCCACAATGGTCCCAGAAACAACTTGAATCTGGCAAAAGTAATAAGAAATAAAAACTGTTGACAAGCCACAAAGCTTTGGGAGAATGTCCTATGGACAGATGAGACAAAAATCACACTTTTTGGCAAGTCACATCAGCTCTGTGTTCACAGATGGAAAAATGAAGCATATCTTGAAAAGAACACTGTCCCTACTGTGAAACATGGAGGCGGCTCTGTTATGTTCTGGGGCTGCTTTGCTGCATCTGGCGCAGGGTGTCTTGAATCTGTGCAGGGTACAATGAAATCTCAAGACTATCAAGGGATTCTAGAGAGAAATGTGCTTCCCAGTGTCGGAAAACTTGGTCTCAGTTGTATTTCATGGGTCTTGCAACAGGATAATGACCCAAAACACACAGCTAAAAACACCCAAGAATGGCTAAGAGGAAAACATTGGACTATTCTGAAGTGGCCTTCTATGAGCCCTGACCTAAATCCTATTCAGCATCATTGGAAGGAGCTGAAACATTCCGTCTGGAGAAGGCACCCTTCAAACCCAAGACAACTGGAGCAGTTTGCTCATGTGGAGTGGCCAAAATACCTGCTGAGTAGGGTTGAGTCGATCTTGAGATTTCAAGATCGATTTTAAAATCCGATTTCCGATCATTTTCCAGCCGATCTCGATCCTGATCGCGATCGTGAAATTTGCTCAATCGCCGATCGGAATCCGATCTTTTCCGAACCCGATCCTCAACCCTAGTCAATGCTTCTCTATGGGAAAAGTCACTTTTAAGATTGAGCCGATCTTGAGAAAACCTCCGATCTCGATCCCGCTGGAAAAGATCGGGTCGGAATTTCGATCGCGATCGTGAAATTTACTCGATCGCCGATCGAAATCCGATCTTTTCCCATCCCGATCGCTCAACCCTACTGCTGAGAGGTGCAGAAGTCTCATTGACAGTTACAGGAATCGTCTGATTCCAGCGATTGCCTGAAAAAGTTGTGCAACAAAATATTAAGTTAAGGGAATGAATATTTCTGTCCAGGCCTGTGTCATGAGCTTTTTTTTTTTTTTTTTTTTAAATTCTGTTGAAGTGAAAAGCAATGTCTGACTTTCATTTGTTCATTTTCATAGAATTTGTATTTGATATTACCTTTGTCAGATTCAAGTTATTTCTGTGACCATTGTGGGTTTTTCTTTCATTAAACAAGGGCTACCAAAAATTTTGTCCACGTGTATATAATTGACTTGTTTGACTCCTATGAGGCTTGCTATAAGTCATGTTTCTGGCAGGGCTCAATATAAATGCAAAGCTTGCAGACCTGGGAGATCCCATCTGGCTTTTCAGTTGCCAAGGAAACCCATTAATCTGTCTAAGGGCTCATTCACATCTGCGCCCGGCACTCCGTTATGCAGGTTTGCGTTTCCTGCATAAAACAGAGCAGGAGACGGAAACCTGCAGGAGTTTTTCTCACCCATTAATTTGAATGGGTGAGAGAGATGTCCGGCCGTGAGCGGCGGTGAGCGTTTTATGCTCTCCGCCGCGAAACTGGGTTTTTTAATCCGGGCACAGAGTTGGACATGCACTACTCTGTGTCTGGATTAAAAAAAACGGTTTCGCGGCGGAGAGCATAAAACGCTCACCGACACCGCCGCTCACGGCCGGACCCGGTCTGTGCTTTCCGTCTTCTTGCATGCAGAAGACGGAAAGCACAGAACGGAGACCCGAACGCTGGTGTGAACCTAGCGTCACTGCGTTATTTTAGGGGGTAAAAGCCAATCCCTGAGGTTGCTGTAGAATGCCAATTGTAACACACTGCTAATACTCATTCTGGTCACATGATATGTTGTACATTGCACAAATGACCAGAGGCATTTTGGCTTGTTTTCCTGGTTATCCGACTTCTCACTGATTTGGCTTTATCCTTGAACTCTTGTACTACATGTATTGCAGTCTATAGAGGAAGTCAGCCGACTTCATCATTTCTGGGCAGGATCAACCAGGTAGTGGGGGCTACTAGCAGCCTGGCGTCACTGCAGATCAGCACCTCAAAATCAAACCGCAGGGGGTGGCGAGGGGGACATGTAGTATGGCAGAATCCAAGGGGTTAAAGCCCGCGATCAGAGCTGTTCTCTAACTGGAGGTTATGGGGCAGGGTGTTAGCTGTCAGTTACAGCTAACACACTCTCCCGATACTCCATCGCGAAGGGGTTAAAGGCCTGTGACATCACAGGGCTGGGTGGCTGCTGATTGGCTGCACGCATAGCATTATGGGTAATCCCTCGTTCCTAGAGTTCCTTGCCCCATGTCCTAACGTTCAGCAGCCATTTTATGAAAAAAATGTGATTCATTACCGCAAAGTGTGAGGAAATCCGGATTCGATGCAAATTGAATTCCACTTAGTCAGCTTCGATTCACTCATCTCTACTCATGTTAAATAATCAGAATTTTTTTTAGATATGCCTCTAACTATTGCAATATACAGTAGTTCTTATTTAATAAAGTTTGACTGAATAAGTGACGTCTGCCCTTTCCTTGACATTTACGTAGATACCTTTATAAACATGTCATCCTATATCATTGATTTCCTGAATGCACATATTGTTAGTGTAATAACAAGAACTATGTCTCTATTCATTGTGAAATTCTCTGCTCCCTAATATAGTTTAATCCATAGGGTATCAGGTAGAACATGATGGAGGTGATTACATAGGACAGAAGACACATCCAGTTCACAGCTTCCATGTACATCTAAATCCAGCAGTTATCTGAGAACATGCCCCCCACAAAGATCCCAAATATATAATATGTGTAAATGATGCTTTTGTGCTTCAGCTAATAAAAGGGATTTTGAGAGATAAAGCTCAATTCAAGCGTTCCCTGCTGCGATATGAGCTTTACTTCCCGTGGTCTCGCAATTCTGAAAACGATGGAGTATGGTATTTATTTTTATCGTAAAAGTAATACAAAAAGTGTCAGATGTAAAACCGTCTTAGAGTGTTTGTTTCTGTACTTTGCTAAATCTGCCTACTTCAGTTATCATTTACATACAATACATAAGTAATCCAGTGATTTGTAATACGTTATATCCTATTCTTTCTATGTGAAAGGATTATAACAAAAAAATATGAATAAATTTTCACTAGAATTGCGACTATATACAGTAGTTCACCCCGGAATCAGTAACTGGTGAGTTCCCAAAAGCAAACAGTTAAAAAATAGGGTCCCAATGACCATCTACCAGCGTCTTTGTGTGCTATATCCGGTGGTGCAAAATACTGGATTGGACCACCATCAAGAGCAAAGACAATATACTGCAAAAATAGTTATTTTGCAAATGTACTTGTCATTTTATTGGACTTTTCTGGATCAGCTATTATGAGTACAGATGAGCGAGTAGAATTCGTTCGAGTAGGTATTCGATCGAATACTACGGTATTCGAAATACTCGTACTCGATCGAGTACCACTCGCTATTCGAATGGAAAAGTTTGATGCAGAACCAGCATTGATTGTCCGAATGCTATACAGTCGGCCAATCATCGCTGGTTCTTCTCCTACCTTTAGAAGTCTTCTCCGTACAGCTTCCCCGCGGCGTCTTTCGGCTCTGAATTCACTCTGCCAGGCATCGGGCCTGGCAGAACCGACTGCGCATGCCCGCTTGTAGTGCGGACATGCGCAGTCGGCTCTGCCCAGGCCCGATGCCTGGCAGAGTGAATGAAGAGCCGGAAGATGCCGAGGGGACGCTGCACGGAGAAGACTTCTCAGAGGATCCAGCCCGACCCTCAATCGTGGACTTGGTAAGTATAATTTGATCGAACGTTGCCTACCCCTGCAACGAGCATTTTCCCCCCATAGACTATAATAGGGTTCGATATTCAATTCGAGTAGTCGAATATTGAGGGGCTACTCAAAACGAATATCGAATCTTGAACATTTTACTGTTCGCTCATCTCTAATTATGAGTGTGTGTATATGAGAAGTAATGTTATATCTGGTTATTATATGACTTTTATAGTTTTTAGTAGTTTTCCACTCTGCATGCTGATTTTGGAAGTTGCAGCGCCCTCTGAACTTATGTTTGGAATCTAGATGCCCTGTGTTGCTCACATGAGTAGATGAGACGCCTCTCCATTGCTACTGTTGTTGAAGGCACCAACTAGGCGCAGTCATCTATCATGTGAGAATTTTGTTTCACAGTCTGGAAACGCAAACTGTCTAGGTGCTAGTTCCACCCCATTTGTGCAGGTCCAGTTCAAACACCATGTAGGGCCCATCCTTACCTGCTGGATCCTCCTCTCTAGGTCTTTTTCTGCCCCTATCCTTACTAGGGTAAGATGTTGCTTCTACTTCTTGACCCTCAATTCATGGATGTAAGGTCCACATACTGTTATACCCCAAGTCAACCCCCCCCCCCATACCCACCACTCCCCCCCCCCCCCCGACTCCAACTCCCCCCCACACTTTACTAGCTTTAGCAATGCCAAATATCTATTCGGACGTGCCAATAAAGCCTGTTTGATTTGATTTGAGGTCAGGTGCCCCCTTGTGATTTTACAGTTAAGCCAGGATCAGAGGAGCTGCTTCTGTATCCTACAGCAAGTATTCTGCTAGATGGCTCCTTGCCACTTCCAGCTGGGCAGTGTTGCCAGCCACAATGGCACTAACAATGATGCTGGGGTGCAGTTAGGTGAATCTGGTGGTGTACACCTTTTATTATCATGTATAGTGACTTAAAGAGGACCTTTCACCATATCCGGGCACAGGCAGTGTTATATACTTCCGGAAAGCTGACAGTGCGCTGAATTCAGCGCACTGTCGGCTTTCCCGATCTGTGCCCGGTGTGAAGAGCTTATGGTTCGGTACCGTAGCTCTTCTATGGTCAGAAGGGCGTTTCTGACAGTTAGCCAGAGACGTCCTTCTGCCTCGCAGCGCCTATCGCACTGTACTGTGGAGCGGGGAGGAACGCCCCCTCCCTCTCCTGATAACACTCGTCTATGGACCAGCTGTGTGAGCAGAGGGAGGGGGCGTTCCTCCCCGCTCCACAGTACAGTGCGATAGGCGCTGCGAGGCAGAAGGACATCTCTGGCTAACTGTCAGAAACGCCCTTCTGACCATAGAAGAGCTACGGTACCGGACCATAAGCTCTTCACATCGGACACAGATCGGGAAAGCCGACAGTGCGCTGAATTCAGCGCATTGTCAGCTTTCCGGCAGTATATAACACTGCCTGTGCCCGGATATGATGAAAGGTCCTCTTTAAAGGAGGTACAGCTTATGGCCAGAAAAGTGTCTACGCCTTTCTCAAATTGCTAAAAACACCCTGCTCAACTTGCATTGACAAAACGCTCTGCTTTTCCAACCCCTTATCTGCAATGCTCCAGCTCGGTGTAACTCCACTTTAAACACATTGGAGCACATTGGACATTGTGTTATTTTGAGATCTGTCATGAGAGGCTCATGAGGGAAGTGTTTCAGTTTCACAAACCCTTTGAAGAGGCCACCAAATCTTTTAGCAGGAGTACCTGCAGCACCAGCGATGTCATCCCTTTATTTAATATCTTATGGGAAACAATTATAAGACAAAAGGAATTTTGAGAGGTCGTCCTATCTCGAGTAACTCTATCCCACTGTGTTACTCCCAGTGTAGGTGATGCAGCACTTACACATTGTCCTGCATGAGATCCACAATTGTATAGTTTCCTGAAATATTCCTTTAATAGTATATGGTCATTGAGAAACTAAAAATCTCAACTTCCTACAAAGAATAAACCAAATATATTGTATCATTTCCCTAAATCAATTGATAATTTCATTTTTGCATTTCAAAGGCTTAATAACGGAAATTGAGTTACTCTTAAAAAGTGAGATGAGTCAGGGCCAATTTATCATTCGTACACGTTACCCTTTCTTTTTGTTATTTAAGTCATGAGTTTCATTACGAAGATTATACATCCATCATCTGCAGGGGAATAAAATGTGCCCATTAATAATAAAACACATGTATAAATGATGGAGTGTGACAGATCTTAATTTTGATTCATTCATTGTGGTCTCTAACTGAATCAGACTGAGGCGCAGTCAGCAGACATTGTGTCAATAATGCTGAACCAAATACATAAGAATTTAAATAAATTACAGTAAAAAATCAAGACTCTCTCTATGTATATACATCACCGCATGAGGAAAGCGGACAATAGGCCAAAAGATTTACAATAGACTCATCAAATGCAGTATTTTATCACGAGTCATGACATCATCATGACATATGCATTTAAATAGTGATTTTCAACTAGTTTCCAGTCTTCTTTTGTTCACTTTTCTGTAACAATTCCAGATCTGATTCATTGAAGCAGTTATTTTGTGAGCCATGGTGCATAAATTATAATTTTGGGAAATTATTGTGCTTATATAAAAGACCACTATTTGGGGGGACATTTTAACTTTTATGCTGATTTCTCCTGTAACTGAGGATAGTACATTATAGGAAGAATGCAGCCCCTATGCTATACTGCCCCCTATGCTATACTCTAGTTCCTAGAACTTGGTAGTGATATGAGTGTGGGATCAGAAGTAAAGCCACATCATAGTGACTCCTGTAGCTGTGCACATAGCATTCATTGAGCATTCATTGAGTGACCGGAAAGGCAGGAACCAAAATTTCAGGGTACCCCAGCATATAATGATTGGAGTCCCAGGGGAAGTGACAAACATAAAAAACAGTTTTACTTACCTTTCCTGGGCTCCGTCATGGTCCTCATAAATCACATGGATTATACTAGCATCATTATGCGTTGAAACCCCGGTCTGACTCACATGACATCTGTGATGTTACTACAGAGGCTGAAGACTGTATCGAGTCGAAACAGAGTGGTGAGTAACACTGCTTTTTATGTTTTCACACCTCCCACTGGGCCTCCGATCATACTCTGGAATCTGAAGAGACCCCAATGTATAATAATAGCAGTATCAGTTGGGGTTCGCCCAACAAATACTCTTGCTGCGGGCCCGCGGCCTTATTTACCAATCCTTACTCATGGCCACCTCTGCTTTCCCTTCTTTCCTTCAGGGGAACCCAGCCACTTGATATGAGATGCACAGGGCCCCCTGGATGGCAGAAGAGGAAGTGGAGGCAGCCGTGAGCAGGAATGGGGGATCGGTAAGTAAATAGGACTTGTTTGCTGCTGGGGTTTTACCAGCAGGGAACGGCCTATTAAAAAAAAAAAAAAAGCATGTTATCACAAAAGAGGCAAAGACAGAGCATTAGATGTTGTGTGGAGACCCAAAAGAGGAAAGGGAAAGTGAATATGAATGTTTTTCTATTTTTTTTTACACCGTCCCTGGGCCTCCACCTATTAAACTCTGGGGTCTGAGGAGCTAGGTCAGCAGAGACGTCAGGCAATTCGGCAAAACAACCATTCTGCTTTTCTCTGTCCAATGATGCTACTCTCAGTTGATCTCATATTTATCTCTGTTGACTTGGCAAAATACGTTGGAGTGCGTCAGAGAGACATATCCGGCATTGACCCATCGCTCTTCAAGTAGAATTTGAGAGTCATTTTATAGGGAAAGCACTTTCATTCTGTCTTGTGCCGAGATCCAGTGTCTATATGGACCGCACCTATAATCATTTACATATACACCCAACACATAACTGTATGATGAGTTTTGCAGCAATCCAACATTTCTATCTGAATTATGTGTATATATATATATATATATATATATATATATACTACATTCAACTGACTGTGTATGCATCTTTGCTTTAATGATATGAACGAAGGCGCAGTAAGCTGATTGCTAGCGCTCATTGAGATTGGCCCAGGATGCACTTCTGGTAAAAGTAATTTTCTCCTATTTCTTGTATTATGCGGATCATCATCTAAACAGAAACATGACTGCACATTAGTCCGTCTAATAATTAATGTGCCGGTTCCCCTGCGACACAACCAAGGTCAGGCCTGATGATCAAATTACCAGAAACATCTTCCCCTGATCTAGAATTTTGTAACAATTTTATCTCATTATTAGGCTAGTGTTGGTGGTTAGTCCAGGACTACAACACTATTTTAATAAGAAAATCATAGATAACATTAGGTCAAGCGGAATCTGGATAAACATATGCTGGGATGATTTAGGAAAACCTGCACTCGCAGGGGGTTGGACCCAATGGCTCTTGAGGTCCCTTCCAACTCTACCATAAGAATAAGAATAAGAATTAACCACTTCCGGACCGCCCATAGACTATAAACGTCCGGGAAGTGGTTGTCTAGTTCTGCCAGGACGTACCTGTACGTCCACCAGAACACTGCAGCTGCACGGAGATCGTGTAGCTGCTTTCACTAGGAGCCAGCTGTAACTTCAGCCGGAGCTCCAGAGAGAAGACAGGGCAGATTTATTACCTCCCCTGCCTTCTCGATCGCTGTGTATACAGCGCTCAATGAGCGCTGTATACACGGCTATGGACGCAGCCATAATCAGCTGCCCTCTGACCCGGCAGACACGTGATCCGCCGGGAGCAGTGTCCTGCCAGAGCTGCTGGGTCCTACAGGACTCAGATCAGCTCTGCATACTGTGTATACAGTGTGCAGGAGTCTGTAATCCTCCTGTAACTGAGGTTAAATGTACCAGCCCCAGTTATAGGAGAAATCAGCCTCAAGTACAAAAAAAAAAGTGATCAGATGTCCCCAAAGGTCTTTTATCACCTTATGGGGACACAATCTGGAAAAAAAAAAATATATATATATATATATATATATATATATATATATATATAATAAAAAAGTTTTTTTAAAAAATGTAAATAAAATAATAATAAAAAATAAATAAATAATACGCTAATAAAACGCCATTATTAAAGGTTATAGCCCCACCCCCGACGACACCATACAAAATAAAAATTACCGTAACAGAGAGGAAAAACTATTTTAGAAAGTTTTTCAGTGACACTTTGTGTTATTAAATTAAAAAAAAAAATTATAAATTGAAAACCAGACACAATTTCCCTCCTATTTTGTTTATATTTTCCTGGATATAAAAAAAATTAAAACACATTTGAAAATAAAAATAACATAAAAAAAAGCCCTATGTGTCCCCGAAAAAAGACGCAAAAATTAGTTGACTAAGACATACGAGAAAAATTTTACAGACCTCAAAACTGCACATACATAATAAACCTAAAATGTGTCTGGTCCTGGACCACAAATTGGCCCGGTACTGAAGTGGTTAAAGGGGTTGTCTAGGCAAAAATAAACAACCCATTTAACTTTTAAATCAGCAGGGTACAGTGAAAAAAATTTAATTAAAAATCCATACTCACCGGTCCCTGATCCTCCAGTGTCCTCCCAGGGTGTTGTGGTCCTTCTACCCGGAGGAACCGCCGGAGCAGAAGAACTCGGATGCCCCGGGAGGACAATGGAGCATTGGAGACAGGGGAGTATGCATTTTTTTTCCAATTTTGTCTTGACAACCCCTTTAACTTTTTTCGTAGTTTGTATGTTAATGCTTGACAACTTTTTTTAAAAAATATTTTTCCTCCCCGTCTCTCAAAAATTGTAACTTTTTGATTTTTCTGTGGACATAGCTATGTGAGGACTTATTTTTTTTGTGACCAGTTGTACTTTCAGTTGCCACGATTTTAACGTACATATAATGTTTTGATTACCTTTTATTTATGTTTTATGGGTTCCATGTGAGATAACACACAACTTTAATATGTATAACAGAGACTCAAGCAGGAAATAATGCTGTAGGCCTGCGGCATTACAGCGCTGTACTGTTACGGGGCTGAGCATTAACTGTATACAGAGAGGGAAGGGATTCATCTAATTAAATATGGGGGGGTATGTTGCAGCAATTTTATATGGGACAAGTGGTAGACATTATAACTGACATTACTATATATATGGAGGACTGCAGTTATCACTTTAAGACTGATCAGCACTCAGCAACCTTCGGGCACTCTAACATCTCCCATAGAAGTGAATAGAGTACCCCTTGCTGTTGGGGTTCCTTAGGGCTCGGTCCTCGGCCCCCTGCTCTTTTCTCTCTACACAGCCCCCATTGGACAAACCATCGTCAGATTTGGCTTCAGGTACCATCTTTATGCTGATGACACCCAATTATACACATCTTCCCGTGACGTCACCCCTGCACTCATACAGAACACCAGTGACTGTCTCTCTGCTGTCTCTAATATCATGTCCTCGCTCTATCTGAAACTAAATCTCTCTAAGAATGAACTACTACTGTTTCCACCATCTAACAGATCTGTCCCTGATATATCCATTGCAGTCTCAGGCCTTACTATAACTCCTAGGCAGCATGCCCGCTGCCTCGGGGTCATATTTGATGCAGACCTTTCCTTCACCCCTCATATTGAATCACTCACACGTTCATGTCACCTCCACCTCAAAAACATCTCCAGAATACGCCCTTTCCTTACCAGAGATACACTAAATACACTTATTGTCTCTCTGATTCATTCTCGCCTTGACTACTGTAACTCCTTACTAATCGGTCTTCCCCTCACTAAACTCTCCCCTCTACAATCTATTCTGAATGCAGCGGCCAGGCTCATCTATCAGGCTAGACGCTACAGCGATGCCTCTGGTCTGTGCCAGTCACTACATTGGCTGCCTATTCATTATAGAATAAAATATAAAGTTATTACTCTCATCCACAAGGCTCTCCATAATGCCGCACCTCCCTACATTTCTTCCCTCATCTCTGTCTACCGCCCAACCCGTGTTCTCCGCACACTCAATGACCTAACACTTACATCCTCTATTATCAGAACCTCCCACACTCGTATACAAGACTTCTCCCGAGCTGCACCACTTCTCTGGAATGCTCTACCCCGGACAATAAGATTAACTCCCAACTTCTACAGTTTCAAACGCAAACTAAAGACACATCTGTTCAGACAAGCCTATCACAATTCCTAATGCACAAAATTGTCTGAACACTGTATAAGCAATGCCGCCCCTGCTACCTCTTGTGTCACCCCCTCTACCTCATAGTTTGTAAGCTCTTTTGAGCAGGGCCCTCAGTCCCATTGTGTGAAATGACATTCTTTGTTATGTATGTCTGTATCTGAACCCTATAAATTGTACAGTGCTGCAGAATATGTTGGCGCTATATAAATAAAATGTATTATTATTATAATAGAGTATGATGGAAGGGGTAGCTTCACAGTAACTGGAGTGCTGAAGGTTGCTGACCCTGATGTCACCTTATTACATTGTTAAAGGGATTGTCCTTCAAAGGGCATTTATCAAACTGATTTCCTGGGGGCTCTCTGCTGGAGCTCCCACTGATTACTAGAATGGGGGTCCCAATGCCTTCATGTATTCTCACTGTGCTTGTAAAGTTTGGTGGCCATGCATTTACTCTGCCACTCTATTCATTGTATATAGGACAAACAAAAACAAGTAGCCAGCTGGAAGAATGGGGTCTAGAATGGGGTTAAATATAACACCCATAATATGTAAATATAATCCTTCTTCTAACGATTGGGAGTCTAAGTGGCAGCTCTCCCCAGCAATTGGACATGTATCGCCTATCCTGGGGACTGTTTTCTATTGGTTTGTTCCAGTATCCCTTTACAGTTTTTTCTCCTTTTTTAACTGATATGACTAGTTCCTTGTCTGTTAGGAGAGTTTGCTAATAAAGTGATTTTGGTGATTGAAGTGGGTGTTTTACTGTGATAAATATGGACTATTTTGATAATATCTTGTCTACGTTTCCAGAATTAGTACATCTGTCCCAATTTGCTGTATGTTCCTACAGTATATCTCCATACTATGACATTGTAGGCACTCTGCGGACCAATGAATTGTATTCTCCTACTCCCCTGTAATGTAATTTTTTTTAATAGTGGGGGACTGTGTTTAATATAATTTCAATGATTTGTTATGTATACCCTTACATGATGAAATGTTAAGCGTCTTGATAAAAGCAATAAAAAAGTTATGTCAGAAACTAATCATGGATGAAACTCTCTTCCCATCACTTCATCTTCATCTCAGTAATTTCTGTCTAGTAAATGAGCAATGTCTTATGAATAAATGAAGGAACCATCATTTGTAGCTGTCACTTTAATATTATATGACAGGTGCACTCAAAGCCAGATGTTTCGATGAACTAATTCTGTTAATAATTGCCAAATGCTTATTAAAAATTAATTTTATTTGAAAATTTTCTCATAGAAATATTTCCTGTATTAATAATACCCGTCATGTGCTAATATGGGTAATATGGGTAATAATCTACAAACCCACTATGTCAAAAATAATTTTACCTGCACGATTGAAAGATAATGTCTTGAAGGCTGCTCAGCAGAGTAAAGGAGAATTCAGATCACTGTGTGAGGTCTGGCTGAACAGAACTCACTGTGTCACAATGATACCGTAATGTCCAGTCCAATTGGGGGTCTAATGTATTGTACGCATGTGATGCTGAGAGTACGGGAATGTAGATCCACATTTTGGCTGAAACTCACAGTATCATTGATCACCATGTTCGGTTCAGCTGTTGGTCGAGGAAATTTGGCAATCACATGGACCATGTTACTTGGACTGCACACGATCACTCAAATTGGCCCTTAGATCAACACAAGTCATTCAGTTGTTTAAGAAAGTTTTTTGTTATTACAAAAACATTCATAACCTATCATTAGTATAGGTTTCCCATTAATATTCACATAGTAATATACTGTACTTGCTAAAATTGCAAAAAGAAACATGAAGTCCTACCTATAATCCTACATTGTTGATCCAGGTGAATGCAAAAAAAAAACATATATACTCGAATATAAGCCGAGGCCCCTAATTTTATCACAAAAAACTGGGAAAACTTATTGACTCGAGTATAAGCCGAGGGGGGGAAATGCAGCAGCTACTGGAAAATTTCAAAAATTAAAATGGTCGGAGTTTTTGGGTGTAGTAGTTGCTGGGTGCTGGGGAAGGGGAGGGGGTGTTTTGGTTGTCTGTCTTCCCCTTCCCTGAGCTTGAGGACTGGATTTTTTTTTCCCCACTTGGAATTCAGCCTGGCTGAATATAGGGTATCTGCAGTGCTCCTATTTACCCCTTCACTATGGAACAGGAGCACTGCAGATCCCCTATATTCAGTAGACCGGGCACTTTCAGACACAGGGATACCTAATGTGTATGTGTTTCACTGTTATTTTCTACTTTTATATGTATTCTAGGGAAAGGAGGGATTTAGAACTTTATTTATTTTATTTTTTATTATATTTTTTTAAAGCTTCTTTTTTTCACTATTTTTTGGGAGATTCTATACATTACTATTGTGGCTGGTCATAGACCCCCCCCCCAAATGTGCTGAAAAGCTCGGCTTATACTCGAGTATATACGGTAATTTCCAAATTTGGTAATCGGAATAAATCCTGTGTTCGAAATCCCATCTCCAGAAATCTAGTTCCCATGATTGACAATATTATATTTTTAAGACACAACTCTAGGCTCCACTTGAGCATGATCAATAATTCAACCATCACAACCTATTGTAGTAGAGACTTATTGTAGGATGTCTCACTAATACACAGCAATAAGGAGAGTGAGTTACAGCACTAAAGAAAATATATGTTTTCCCTGGGGGTGGAGAGTGACTAGTCCAATCCCAATATTCACCCCTGATCAAAGAGGACCTTTAGAAAACTCAAAGACTGTTCTTCCCCACTCCAGAAGTGACTTGTGGCTGCTCAATCCCACTAAACTCAACCTGAACAATGTAGTAATTTATATAATGCCCAGAAACAGAAAAAAGAAGAACAATGGAGGTGAGTGCAACCATACAAATGCCACCTTGTGTTTGAAATTATTACATGTCGGGTTTTTCTGTCCGTTTGAAAAGTCGGACATCTTTGGGAACGGACAGTTAAGGACACCCACGGACTGTAAAAGAACACACCCGATCTCCCTTTAAATGAATGCAAAATGTCACGGACACAGCTAGTGTCCGATGCTAATGTCTGCACAAGATTTTGAGCGGACATTAGCAGCGGACACTAGCTGTCAGACACCGATGGTAGTGTGAATTCCCCCTTAGGGCCACAAAGAAGTTCTGCAGACAAAACCTAGAACATGACATTGAACGGTTCCATTTGTAAAAAGTTGAAACCTCTCTGAACCTTAGAGAACTGTTGCAGAGTAAAATCCTTGTTTGCCCAATATCCCTACTGACCCTAATATGACTTTCTCATGGTAAGCAACGTAAGCAGTTTAGTCCCATTGATATTCATTTATCCCAAGTCTCCTAATATAATTGCCAAAGACGCTCCATAGCCAAGCCAATAATACATAACCATTAGCTGTTACTTAGGAACGGAGACTCCTCTAGGATAATAGGTTTTGATCTGAGATGACAGATTTGTTGAATATGATATTTCTTTAAATGATTTGCAAGATCTACATAAAAATAACCCCATTGTGGAGACGACATGCATATGGATGTGGATCCTTAATGAACCAACTTCATGGTTAACCTAATTCTGCCTTGCATATTTCCATAAGGCTGCGTCTATCTTTGTAATGTTTACAGCTGCACGCACAGATAAGCATCCTGGCATGACCTCAATGCGATCTGTAATCTCTGGAAATGCACAAGCATGAATGCATCAAAGTCTGCTAATTGGTGCTGTAAGGTATAGTAGCCACATGTCAGCTCTGATACTATGTATACGTTACCTCTTTCATGACAAATATCCAGCTGCACAGTATTACAAAGCGAATCAGATACTGCCTTACACATGGAGCCTTGTACAGACCACAAACAGGGAGTACTATGCACAGAAAAATGTGAATGGACCATCCAATATCTTCTCGTAGAACGTAACCTGTATAGTACATGCATACAATAGTATACTGTGGAACTGAAATTCTATCACAGTGTATTGGATCCAAATATCCTTAGTAGGTCAAAGGGGTCATGTCATGAATCATATTTATCTTGTATCCATTGGACAGAGGATAAGAACCGACAATTTCACTGCTGAGACTCACACTGATCTCGAGAACGGGGGATTCAGGGGGTTTGTTTCAGGGGGTTTGCCCCTGCTGAATGAGACACACCCCATATCCTTTGGAGAAAGGATTAATATTCTTTGTGGCATAGCCCCTTTAAGGGTGGAATTATGCCTAACTCTGGAGGGAACTCTTCATGCGTTTTACTGTATGGTACAGCACTAGAGATGAGCGAGTAGTGAAATATTCGAGATTCATTTCGAGTAGGGCCTCAATATTCGACTACTCGATCGAATATCGAATCCCATTATAGTCTATGGGAAAAATGCTAATTTCAGGGAAAACCACTATTCGACTAAAGGAGAGTCACCAAGTCCACGAGTAGCAGGAGGAGAGTGTTTAGGAGGAGCGAAGTGCAGTTAAAGCGCACGAACCCCATAGACTATGGACTGGTTAATATTAGCGCTTGCCTCCCGTCCGAAAAGGAGTCCACAGGAGGACCCCCCAGAACGGAATATCAGCACAACTGCAAGCGCTGGACAGTTAAGCACATGGACCCCATAGCATATAATGGGCTCCGTGTGCTTGCCATGCACTGGCCACATGAATCTTTTTTTTTTTCAACGATTTTTTTTTTGCCTCACCCTAGAAAAATCATGGACCAATTTATTCAGAGATGCGCTGAACCCTACTGCACACTCAGCTCTGCTGCGTCAGAGATGCAGCAGGGCTGAGTGTGCACTGAACCCTGCTGCACACTCAGCTCTGCTGCATCTCAGCAGAGCTGAGTGTACGCTCTGCTACATCTCTGATGCAGCAAAGCTGAGTGTGCAGCAGGGTTCATCGGACACTCAGCTCTGCTACATCTCTGATGCAGCAGAGCTGAGTGTGCAGCAGGGTTCAGCGCATCTCTGATGCAGCAGAGCTGAGTGTGCAGCAGGGTTCAGCGGTTCTCCGGTGTAGCAGCGGTTCTCCAGTGTAGCAGTGCTGGCCGTGTGCTCAGCTTGGCTGAATCTCCAAAGTAGCCAAGCTGAGCACACAGCCAGCTCTGCTTCATCTCCGGTGTAGCAGTACTGGCCGTGCGCTCAGCTCGGCTGCATCTCCGAAGTAGCCAAGCTGAGCACACGGCCAGCACTGCTACATCTCGGCATAGGAATGCATTGACCATCATTGATTGGCCGAATGCCATACAGAGTACAGCATTCGGCCAATCAACGCTGGTTCTGCCGGAGGAGGCAGAGTCTAAGATCGGTCCACAGAGCAGTCTCCATTCTGGTCCGATCTTAGACTCCGCCTCCTCACAGACGAGCCTCTGGCAGAACCAGCGTTGATTGGCCGAATGCTGTACTCTGTATGGCATTCGGCCAATTAACGTTGGTCAATGCATTCCTATGGGAAAAAGTCAACTTGCTGTCCCAGTTGCATTCCAGGGTGTTGGCATCATTTCCTGGGGTGTAATAGTGGACTTGGTAACTCTCCTGAGTCGAAGAGTGGGATCCCCTGAAACAAACATTTTTTCCCCATAGACTATAATGGGGTTCGATATTCGTTACACTGCAGGACAATTCAGCTATTTGCACTTTGCCTGCTCTGTTATCTCTATATGTAAACACACAGATAAAAACTAAACAGTGAGGCCATTGTGGACAAGCATTTGCATATTATCTGATCCGCGTAGGTCTTCTGTGTCCATTTGAGCCAGGGGGAGGAGGGGAGACACAAATACAGAAACTGAGAAGCAGACTGTGGCGGCAGCATATTCAGATACTGATGTGGGAAAACACCTTTAATACGAATTGCCAGTTTCCCAATTTCAAACATGCCGGGGAAAAGAAAATTGCATTGTTGCAAAATTCAAAGCAAAACAGAGCTATGAAGGTAGCCAGAAGTCAACAGACTTCTGCTCAAGTAGAGCTGTGGAGGATTCAGCCAACACAAGTTGAGTGGAAGGCCAGCTTGAGAGCTGCCAAAACGGCGGAGCAGGTGGATCAGTGAACCCAACAACATGCTCATTATATGGCTTCCCAGTGAGCTGCTCAGATGCCGGATCAATCACAGGTACGGTGCAAGGAACAAGTTGACCGGCAGGCCAGAGTTGCTGAAACAATGGAGACTGCTGTGGTCCAATTTTAGACTCCGCCTCCTCACAGACGAGCCTCCGGCAGAACCAGCGATGATTGGCTGAATGCTGTACACTGGCCAATCAACGCTGCTCAATGCATTCTTATGAAAAAAAGTCACCTCCCTAGTAACAGCAAGCTGCCAGCTCTCCCGACAAGCAAGGACGAGCCCGCTGCAGAACCTACATTGATTTACCGAATGCTATATACTGTATAGCATTCGGGCAATCAACACTGGTTCTGAATCGAATATTTACTGCGGATAGCTAATAGTATTCGATCGAGTACGAATATTTCGAATACCGTAGTATTCGATCGAATACCTACTCGATTGAATACTACTCACTGTAACTTTTTCCACATTTGCCTACACCTTTTGCTCAGTACTGTATATATATATATATATATATATATATATATATATATATATATATATATATACCATATATATATATATATATATATATATATATATATATACATATACATAGTGTGAGTTCACATATACGTCATTATGATTGCTACATGCGCACTGTTTGCATTTCTAGCTCTCTGAATGGGAATATTCATTAGTTTTAATCGTTGCCGGAAGTTCTGTGTTAAAACTGCATTATATATGATATGTGTCATAAAGTGATGGAATCGACCAATCTGTAAATTGTAACCTAAATATAAGCATGCAGGATTCTAAATCTAATCAAATTTTTTATAATTTGTCAAACATAACTGTACCTGAAGGGGCAGAACATCTTTCAACTTCAATTTGAGATGGCACATTTCTATGGAAAGGTCTTTCACTTCATAATGGATTATGTAATACTTCAATCATCCATAACGCTCCAGAAGGTGCATTTTACTATTAAAATAAGAACATATCAGTACAATTTTTCTTCTACATTTTCTCCCTAGTCTTGTTATTTTTCTATTTATTAGAGATGAACAAATTTGTGATAATTCCCTAGGCCTTCTTTTATGACCTCTCAATTACTGAGCTGTATTATCTCTAGATACAGTAAGTCATTGGATGTTAAGATATTTTAGAATTAAGCTATTTTATACTGCAATATCTCCAGCAAAATCATTCTACTATATTGCACCTGATACAACTGTAGTGTCCCATTGGGAGCACAGCAAAATGTATATAGTTCAATTGCACTCTGTAAAATGTGTTACTGCTACAACTTGTATATAGTTTTATATCGGGTGTATAGTTTCTCCCTTATATAGGTTGTATCACTGTGAGCCAGGGGAAGAGATTTAGTCCTACCTTGGTAGCAAGTCCTGGAACTGAGAAGGAAAACAAAGGGTCTTCTCTATTTCCTGGAGGAGTTAGGAAGTGCAGAGATCAGCAAAATTAAGCTAGTGCCCCCACTGCGCTTAAAGGGATCCTATCATTCAGATCAAATTTTTTGTCCCTAACACATAGGAATAGCCTTAAGAAATTCTATTCATCTCCTACCTTTAGATGTCTTCTCCACACCGCTGTTCTATAGAAATCCCGGTTTTCGCTGGTATGCAAATTAGTTATCTCAAAGCACTGGGGGCAGGCCCCAGCACTCAAAAAGCATTGGGGGCGTCCCCAATGCTGCGAGAGAACTCTCCAGCGCCGCCTCCATCTTCTTCAGCAATGTCCTCTTCACGCCTTTGAAACTTGTAGGCCTGGGGCAGAGCCGACTGCGCATGCCCGCAGCCACAAGAAAAAATGGCCACTTACATAGTAAGTAAGCAGCCATTTTCTTGTGGTCTGTGGGCATGTGCAGTCGGCTGTTTGAGTGCTGGGGCCCGCCACCAGTGCTGCGAGAGAACTCATTTGTATACCAGCGAAAACTGGGATTTGTACGGAATGGCGGTGTGGAGAAGACATCTAAAGGTAGGAGACGAATCTTAAGGCTATTCCTACATGTTAGGGACAAAAAATTTGATTTGAATGATATGATCCCTTTAAATGTTAGATACTGTTAGATAGGATGAAGAAGCGTTACCCATGTTTTGGCGGAAGAGACTGAGGAGAGTGTGCCGCCTAAAGGATAGGAGTTATATAGACCTCAGAGCAATGACCTGCCCACACCAAAGACAGACTGGGCAACCTGTTATCCTGTTTTAGACTGTTTTAGACTGTTGTGAAAGAGAGAGGCAAACATAGAAGTTATGACAGCTAGGTCCACAGAGCGCTGGGCTCTCTTTCACTCATGTCCACCTGGGAACCAGAATGATGGAGAGCCATACCGCTAAAGCACCAGTTACACACAGACACTGGCATTCGGTATAAAAGCAGCGGTCAACACTGTGCAAGATTTTTCTCTCCACCGATTTTTGGCGGTTTCTGAGGCAGAGTCTCCAACAACGGGGAAACCGGCACAGATGTAAACTTAGCCTTAGAGTATGTTCACACGGCTGAATTTGGAGCTGAACTTGAGGTGGATTCCATCTCCTTTCAATTTGGTGTCAGCGCAAGCTACCATCCAGGTGTACCAACTACCAGCTCATCCAAAATTCACTGTAGTAAATGTTGCAAAAAGTGTACCCCCATACTTGGATGCTGTTGTATAACTGTGTCCTACCTCAAGTTCAAGTTGACCTGTTCTTGCATATCTCATGACTCTTAGGGAGCCTTCACACAGAGTATACGCTCCGCTCATTCTGAACGTAAAACTCGCTCAGAATGAGCGCGTAAAAAACAGCTCCCATTGACTTGAATGGGTGCCGGCATACGAGCGCTACCCATTGAAATCGCGCGTTTCACATTTGAAAGCAATAGGGAAAAAAGCCTCCCATTGATTTTAATGGGTAGCACACGTATGCCGGCACCCATAGAAATCAATGGGATCTGGTTTTTACGTGCTCATTCTGAACGAATTTTACATCCAGAATGAGTGGAGCGTAACTCCGTGTGCAGTCTCCCTTGAGTCTTATTCCTCCATGACCATCATGGGCAATCCATATCTCATCAAACTCAGGAAAGCTGACCATGACTAGGACATACCCAAGGAGAAACATTACCACCCACAACAGGTAAATTGCAGGCTTTCTCAGGACTGAATCAACCCAGAAGGAGAGCTGGAGAAATTGATAGTGTTCCTAGTTACCGAGTCTAGTTCAAATACTATTATTCCCATCCTTCTGGCGTCTTCCAGAATATTTATATGCAATTGGAATAGATATCAGAATTCACTTTTGCAACTAATCACAGCACTGCTTTAGTTTTTCAAGAGCAGAATAAACATACTTATGTTGTCAACTCACACAAAACTTCTGGAAGGCTCCATGAAAAAGAGGAGTCTGCCTGACCTTCTGGGGCAATTGGCGATCTTGGTAGCATGCTACATAAACCTGCAATAAGGAGACTATCTTATAGACAACAAAGACAGATGACAGTCTTTCTTTTTTACTGTTTCATATATCTCACAGAATTTTCTGCCCAAAATGTCCCACTTTTTCCATTTTCTTTTTAAATGTAGATTGTGAGCCCCACTTAGAGCTCACAATGTACATTTTTCCCTATCAGTATGTCTTTGGAATATGGGATGGAAATCCATGCAAACTCCTTGCAGATGTTTTTTTTTTTTAGCCCTTGGTGGGATTTGAACACCAGGACTCCAGCGCTGCAAGGCTAACCACTGAGCCACCATGTGGTCCCTCACTTTTTCCATTTTCTGACCTGTTCACCACTTTTTAGAAAAGTGGTCAAAGCAGGGCCGGCCAGGATAAGGACGACTCCACCCAAACAGATTTACTATCTCATGCCAAAATACTGGAGTGAGTTCATTCCGAAATAGCTGACCGGTGTAGATTTCAATTCTGGTGTGTGGGGCCTCCTGTGGTGCACTTGAATTATTAAGAGACTGTGCTCTCAGGACTCTCAATGTCAAGACTATGGAATGGTTGTAATAAATTCCCAGTTCTGGTAGACTCAATTTACATGACTTTGCTAGAAGACCCAGGTTACTACCAATGTGTCTTTCCTTACCTTTTTTCTTGGCTGTAAATGTTCAGATATAAGTGTTATTAGATGACTACTTTTTCAAAACAACAATGTTTTATCACAATATTTCACTCCTATATGTTTCTGCATGTGGACATCCAGTGGTTTGGTGTGAACTGCCATCTGTCTAGTACTTTGCTAGCATGTTGTGATATTTTATTGAATTAAGTTCATGAGAAATTAAACAGATTCAAGATAAAGTAAAGGTAGACACTGGAGATGAGCGAACACTAAGATGTTCGAGGTTCGAAATCCGAATCGAACAGCCGCACACTGTTCGACTGTTTGAACGGGTTTCGAACCCCATTATAGTTTATGGGGGGAAATGCTTGTTTCAGGGGTACACAACATTCGATCAAATTCTACTTACCAAGTCCATGAGTGAGGGTCGGGCTGGATTCTTCTCCCTGCGCAACTTCCCTGCGTCCTCTTCCGGCCTTGAATTCACTCTGCTAGGCATCGGGCCTAGGCAGAGCCGACTGGGCATGCGCGGGCATGCATAGTCGGCTCTGCCCAGGCCCGATGCCTAAGCAGAGTGAATTCAGAGCCGGAAGAGGATGCGGGAACGTTGCGCAGGGAGAAGACTTCTAAAGGTAAGAGAAGAACCAGCGTTGATTGGCCGACTGTATAGCATTCTGCCAATCAACGCTGGTTCTGCATCGAATCCTAACATCGAACAGCTAGTAGTGTTCGATCGAGTACGGGTATTTCGAATACCGTAGTATTCGATCGAATACCTACTCGATCGAATAGTACTCGCTCATCTCTAGTAGACACATCTGTGGGAATCAGCATATGCTTTTTTGCTATGTAAAATAGTGTAATTCAATATGTAATTCCATGAACAGAAAGATGTATACACTCTCTTACAAATTGGTTAAACGGGTGATGACTTGACATGCTACAGTATGTCTATATAGTGGCAGAAGTCAGAGTCTTTTGTCAGAGGTATACATTCAAAAAAATCTCTGTATGTTACCTCTGGTTAAAGCCTAAAAGAAATATGGACAGAGTCTTGATAGGCTTCTTAAGAAAGCAGCTGAAGCATGTGTGTTCCTGAGATAGGGAAATCAGATTGCAAGCTCCAGAGAAGGCAGGCGCTCTCTATACAATACTGCCTAATACGCCTGAGCTATAGAAATAATAGGTGATAAATAAATCAGAAAATGTCATTTTAAGCCCAACATTGGGCGACCTAATCTTAAATGTCTCCAGCTTATAGACATGGAATCTAATGCTATGTTTCTTAGAACTGTTCCTAGGAGATACACATAAAAGGGCATGGCATTTGCAGGGCTGAAATGTGTATTAAATCCTCAATATTTGACAGAAATATGTGATGTCGTAATAAATAGCCTTTTTGGAAGCCTATAAAATCCATTTATTCGACATATGACAGTCTTCCCTTATAAATGATCAAAGATGGACTTTATTAACCGAGCTTAGATAACAAATACTGAATTTTAAATATAGAAGTCCCAGAATTGCATGTAAAAAAAACACTAAAAATGTAAATTGATTCATTTCATAGCAGCATATAAAAGCTCTTACTGGAAATAGCTGCCCTAGGTCATTACAATATAAAATCACAATTTTCTGCTCACACTGCTGCTTCTTGGATGAATTTCATCGCTGTTGATTCTTGTAAAATATATTTACTCTGAGTATTAAAAATACATCTAATAAATAATATATTTTATAGTCTCAAATGCTCTATGATGCTTATGACAAGTCAATTAACCCAGAATTTATGGCGATTATGTTCAAGGCACAGTCCATGGCACAATATAACCTGTTTATCTATATGAACTCAGCGCTGCCACCCCTTCATTTTGTGGAACGTTCTAGCAATGAGCTATCAGGTTTATGTATGGGTTGTCCTATGTAAATGCAGTCTGCCTAGGTCGGAGTATACGTTTTCTAGATCTTAGGCAATACCTACAGTGTTTCTCCAAAAATAAGACAGGGTCTTATATTATTTTAGGTTAGGGCTTATTTTCGGGGAATGTCCTATATTTTTCCTCCCAACAACATTCTACTCACCAGACCCCCCACACCCAAAACAATTTAGCGTTGTCAAGTGCTAATGGGGGATGGGCTCTCACACATAGATCTGTGTCACTCCAGTCTCAGGTCCCTTGCCATTGCCGCAGCGTTCCACTGCAACCAAGTGTAGCAGTTGGCTCCCCCTGATGACTGGATGCAGCCACAATGTAGTCCTACCAGAGAGACTACCCAATTTATGTGTGAGAAACCAGCACTACTGGTAGTCAACCCTCACTAGTGCCATCTTGTGCAGATAGCTTACTTAAAGCCAAAGTGCATTCTCTTGGGGGTGCAATTTTTTGGGGGGTGTCTGCTTTCCATGAAGAAGAGTCTACTGTATCTGTTTTGCTGTATTCTATTTAGTTTTTTACATGTATAGCTGCCTGGACACTTTTTTTTTTAATGAACTGTAACTAGGGTTCATTTTGGGAGTAGGGCTTATATCCAAAAATCCTGAAAAATCATGCTAGGGCTTATTTTCGAGGTAGTTCTTATTTTTGGAGAAACACCGGTAGCAAATTTTGAATGAGCTGGTGCGGAACTCTATAATTTTCTATAGGTACAGACACTTTTTGATAAAGGGCTGACCCCTTTGGGGCAAGGTACCCTCCTTGTTGTTGCCTCTTATTCCTCTTTTGTGATGTGGATACAAAGTGTGCCTATCATACTTTTGTCGTAAAGTGTCCAAGTCACATACAATAGGAACAGAAGTCCAGTGCTAGGCCCAGGAAATTTGCCCATTCCTCTAGAACACCAGAGGGTTACCATTTTTGCACGTTTTTTGCTTGCTACCATGGAAGCACATCGTTCTGCATATTAATAATATTTTATTATTTCATATTCAGTGACTTAAACAAATACTGATTGCAAATGTGGACATGACCTTTAATTAAAAAATGTTTTGCATAATATGGAAATATCTTATTTTTATATTTATTATACACTTGTACAGTGGTGGAAGTCACCCCATGTTGTATCTGTTCAACATCTAGTCAGTAGACAATATAAATAATTAAACATTTTGCAGAGTTTTATAGATTTTCTCTAACCATCTTAGTAGTGACGGTCTTTTGTCTCGATCGATTGCAAATGCAGGAACTTTCTACAGTCTGGGACTTGTCCGAAGCCCAGCCATGATTTTTCTTATTTTGGACAGGGATATGGCATGCGTGAGAAGAATATCCAGGGCACAAGTAAATAAAGGCTGGGCATCAGAATATAGAAAGTTCCTGCTTTCATGGTCATATCCATCAGCAACCCATCAATATACGGTAAGAGACTGTCACTACTGAAGTGGTTAGAAAAAAATCTCTGAAACTTTGAAAAATGTTTAATTTTAATTGTTTACAACTTTAAATATGGTTATGTTTGTGGGAGAACTCCTTTATATTTTGCTGAGCCACTGCTGATAGTGACATAAGAGTGAAATTTTTGGAAAATGTAAATGGATTTTGACATTCAGACTATCTGTTTCTGTGAGGGGAGGTTATATAAGGCATACGGTGGCGTAACTAGGAATGCCGGGGCCCTAAGGCGAACATTTGACATGGAAAAGACCCCCCGTATAATGATAGCGACATTTATGGGGTTCGTGGGCTCGTGGCCTTAGTTACCGATTCTGACTCCTGCTCACAGCCGCCTCCACTGAAGGGAAAGTGCCAGCAGCCATAAGCAGGAGTGAGAATCGGTAAGTAAATAGGGCCTGCTACCCCCTGGAGTTACTCCAGCAGGTAACGGCCTATTAAAAAAATAAAATAAAATCTGCAGCGGTAGTGACTGCCGCTGGCCCCCTAATGTCCCCGGCCCTGTGGCAGCCGCTACCGCTGCTACCCCGGTAGTTGCACCCCTGATCTAAGGCCTGGCAGGAGAAAGCCAAGTTAGTTGGTGTGTGAGACAGAACAGATAAGTACAAACAAGATTTGGTTCCTGTCCTGGGAAGATCCTGTTGGGGTGAACCTGATTCCATGGTGATATCAAGACTGGGAATTGATGCCTGCCAGCAAAACTAATGCATGAACAGCTGGTGATGTATGTGTGCTCCTCAGGTGGACCAGACCTGCGTGAGTAGGAGTTGCAGTTGGTGTGTCAATAAGATTATGGGCTGAATATAGGAGGAGTATAATTTTAATGTCCCAAAGTGGTAAAGTTTGATAAATAAAGTGTACGTGAAACGTGTAGCTCCTTGGGTTCTCTACAGTCAGTGCAGGAACCACACATGGTCTGTAGGTCAGACAACATTGATGAAGAGGCTGCTTTGGATTGAATCAGATTTGACCAAATGTTTTGGGTTTGACCCAAACCTGAATCTTTTGGGATTTGCCACCCATTTCAGACTGCTGAATATAATAAGTATAATATATATTAAACACTTATGCTCATTATACCGAGGTTTTCTTATTGTCACTGGTGCTTCCTTGGGGTCCTTTTCCAGCATGGCTTATGTTTCCTGCCCTAGGTGACCACTGAGGCCTTTCATTGGGTTCTATGCCCATATCATGACACTTTAACACAAACATCATGATGTCATACCCCTTCCTGACCACTGAGATCCTATTACAGGCTGCAGCGGGCACAACATCATGGGGATTGCTTTATAGCATCATGATGTTTGGGCACCCTATCTGACTGCTGAGGCCCAATGACAGGCCAGGATCATGAGCCCAGAACATCAGCAGGAGGCTGGAAGAAGACCTTGAAGGAGCAACAAGAGGTCAGGGATGTTTTATGTGTATTGTGTTTACACATTTCCCCTGGATCTTCACATATATATAATATTTTATTTTCCTATCAGTATGTCTTTGTAGAATGGGAGGAAATTCACACACACTTACAAATTCCTTGCAGATGTTGTTCCTGGCGGGATTCAAACCCAGGACTCCAGCACTACAAGGCTGCAGTGTTAACCACTGAGCCACCGTGTTGCCTAGGGTCTTCCCTTATTATATCCTGTGGTCTTTGGAAACTGCAGAGTATAACAATAGCACTTCTGGTTCACGCCAGACAAGTTCAGCCCAAAACTGAATACGTGCACAAATCCACAAATATTTGGAGAAATATATTTCATTAAATTGGGTCTATTGGTTAAAATTAGGTCTATAATTGACCGCTCTCATATTGTGTCCTGCACTAGATGGGAAAGTTAATTGTCTTTATTGCCTAGGTTTTTTTCCCCCAATTTATACAGGGTAGTTGAAGCCCCCCCGCATTATTCTTTGCTGACTCCTATATTTGTTTTATTAGTAATTGTTCCACTTCCTCCATTATACTTGGAGACTTCTAACAAAGGGAGAGTTCACACTACCGTCAGTGTCCGACAGCTAGTGTCCGAGGCTAATGTCCGTTCAAAATCTTGTGCAGACATTAGCATCGGACACTAGCTGTGTCCGTGACATTTTGCTTTGATTTAAATGGACATCGGGTGCGTTCTTTTACAGTCCGTGTCTGTCCTTAACTGTCCATTCCCAAAGATGTCCGACTTTTCAAGCGGACAGCAAAAACCTACATGTTGGACACCGATGGTAGTGTAAACGCCCCCAAACCCTATTAGAACTTTAATTTCCCTCACATTATTTCCACCCACAGGGACTCTACATGTTAATTTTTCTCCCAGATATCGATATAGACATGTCATGTATCCAAAGATGCCGCTTACTGCGGAAGTGTACTTGTAAATACAGATAATGCCTCCTGCGCAATCTACCAGGGCAACCCCAAGAATTGTGATTGTATTCTATCCTCTACATTTCTGTATTTCACTAATATTTCTTAAATACGTTGTTCTTTTTCTGGATAATGAGTTTCGATAGTGTGTTGCTGTTGCACGTATACTTACAGTAGCTTGAATTAACAGTGCACAGTATTAATTTTACATTGCCTTTATCCGTATATAATTTTGTAGGCTTGTTTGGTAAAAATACTGTAGTTCTGGGAGCAATTCTAGCAAATATTGCATATTTTCATGCCAAAAATAGAGGAAAATAATACAAGTTATGTGAATTCTAGTCCATTCCCTTTCCTTATATGTGATGTGAATCTATGCAGGTCTCATTCTCCATCAAGTCATAATGGTAACAGCAAACATTATTCCAACCTTTTCTACAAAGTTGGATCCATACCAATTCTATATGGCACAAATCCATAATGTGGTCCTAATAATATCCTATGAAAGTTTTTTTTCATAAAGTAGTGACAACGACCATTTTTCCAAATCTTGCTCGCTTGCACTTTTTTTTATTTTAGCACTTTTCATAAATTCTTGATATATTAAGTGCAGCCATTCTGTGTGAACAGCGGTGGAGTCCACTCAATGAAGTGTGTATGCTCTGGAGTCCCCACAGTGCACAAGCTATAGGGTCTCCTGCCCCCCCCCCCCCCCATAACTGATTAAAAGCTTTATCCCCTATGCACAGTATAAGGAGATATCATTTGTGGTAGGACAGAGGAGTCCATGGTTTAAGAATACAAAGATATAGGACTTGGGTTCTGCTATCCATTAAAAAATGTGATTTTATAGAAACTGCTGCAGGAAAAAAAAAATTATACTGCAGTGCATAAAGCTGGTGGCTGGTAGACTTTAAACCCTTGTAAATTTACCCCCTGATATTAAGATTTTCCAAATTGAGAATGCAAAGTATACTAATATACTACCTTCTCCTACATGTTATAAATATGTGCATTGTAATGCTAGCAATTTGCACGCATTGGTGTACTCGCCTTCCCATCAAGAAAGGCTGTCAAGTTACCTTCACTATATACTGTGTGTTTCTACGCCTTCAAGCTGAAATGCACATGCACTTCCTGATGCTGCAACCGCTGCCGGGTCTGCCCTGGACAGGCATGTACTCCTTTCCTACTTAAAGGGACAGTGCTTGTGCCAGTAATCTTTCCCCAGCCAATCATTGCTACTCTATATATATTAAAATCTGCTTCATTGGACACACCCTGCATGAGTAATTAGATTCCTAGCTTGTAACAGTTCTTCCAAAGGTGTTTCTGTAATGCCTGGTTTAGTGTATTTGACTTTGTCATGTTCCCTGTTTGATGCCCCTATCTGCTTCTGACTCTCCCTTCTTGCTTACCACCGAACCAGTACTGTCAGCCCTGACTTCTTCCATGTTAAAGAGAACCTTTCTTGCCCTCATGCACATGTGGTTTTAAGCGCACTGTTGGCTTTTCTGCTATGTGCCATGGGGCTGGTGATATCTGTGCCATTAATTTTGGCACTGATATCTCCCCACTGTCAGAAGGCCCGGCCTTACAGCCTAGCATCATCTCTGTGCTATGAGAAATGCCAGCTCTGACAGTATTGATATATTACTGCACAAATACTGTCAGGGGGGCGTTCCTCACAGCCCAGCTAGACTGCCCTTCTGACAGTGGGAAGAGATTGGTGCCGAAATTAACAGCACTGATATCTCCAGCCGCGGGGCACATAATGGGAAAGCCGAGAGTGCGCTCAATCCAGTGCAATGTCGGCTTTCCAGAGATATATAAAAACACATGTGCCCAAGGACATGAAAAGTTCTCCTTAACTCACTCTGCTCAAACTTTGTCTGCCATGGTTATACGTCTATGGGAAGAATATGCAAATCCGCCTTCCATGATGTAATTAGGAAGACAGTTGCTGCCTCATTGTTGCAAACCAATAGAGGGCGCTCACTGGAATGTGCAAGCCTGTCTTAAGACAGGATTCCAGTGAAATAACCCAATAATGGCTGCTCCCTTTAGCCTCATGCCCGACCTTCCAAGAGGCCTTTGTTTAGCAATGACGATGGGATTATTACCAGGTTATAGTCTCTCAATCGAGGACAGCTGTTTCGATCTGGTTGGATCTCATCAGCCCGATGTAGAGAGGACTATAACCTGGTAGAGGTGAGAGGCTTAGACAGGGTTCGGGGGATATTGTCACTCCTTAGGGAGAGACCACCATATAGGTGTGTGGAGACTTGTTAAGCCTTTAGCACTCCACTTTGCAAGGAACTATGGGAAGAATATGCAAATCCGCCTTCCATGATGTAATTAGGAAGACAGTTGCTGCCTCATTGTTGCAAACCAATAGAGGGCGCAAACCAATAGATGCAAACCAATAGATGGTTATACGTCGTAATACCTATTCTATGACAAACATATACACTATCAGCCTAGTATTCATTTTCTGCTTCTGCTTGACCCCTAGGTGCTCAGCAGCATAGCCCCTAACCTGCCTGTCCAGCTGTCACTAACAGAGATCATTCCAAGAGGTGCAACCTAATAGTCTCCCTGCAGAAAAGTGCACATTCTTGTTTGGGGGTTAAAGGGTAAATACCATGGAGGCCATAGACAAACTCACACTGGTTAGGTGACACAGATTGTTTCCAACCCACTGTTTAAGGGAGCCTTCACACGGAGTACACGCTCCGCTCATTCTGAACGTAAAACACGTTCAGAATGAGCGCGTAAAAAACAGCTCCCAATGATTTGAATGGGTGCTGGCATATGCGTGTATCACATTGAAAGCAATAGGGAAAAAAATCCTCCCTTTGATTTCAGTGGGGAGCGCTCGTATGCCGGCACCCATTCAAGTCAATGAAAGTTGGTTTTTATGCGCTCATTCTGAATGTGTTTTACGTTCAGAATGAGCAGAGTGTATACTCCGTGTGAAGGCTCCCTAATGCATAGACTTATTAATGTGGGTACTGCTGGACAAGGGGAAAAGTGTGATATCCTTCCATTTGCACCAGAAAATGTATTTAGACTGTTTTTGTGATTGTTAAGCGTGAGAGTGCCCTTACACAATGTATTAGAAACACACATGCAAAATCACGAGCATATAATACAAGGGCACATATGTTTTACCATTTAGGTCAATGGTAACAGATTAAAGAAAATCAAACACATACATTTTTACTAGAGATGAGCGAACAGTGTTCTATCGAACACATGTTCGATCGGATATCAGGGTGTTCGCCATGTTCGAATCGAATCGAACACCACGTGGTAAAGTGCGCCAAAATTCGATTCCCCTCCCACCTTCCCTGGCGCCTTTTTTGCACCAATAACAGCGCAGGGGAGGTGGGACAGGAACTACGACACTGGGGGCATTGAAAAAAATTGGAAAAAGTCATTGGCTGCCGAAATCAGGTGACCTCCATTTTAGACGAATAGTGGATTTCAAATCCGGGTCATATGAGAATGTGAACTTTGTGACTATGAGACAGGGATAGCTGTACAGGCAGGGATAGCTAGGGATAACCTTTATTTAGGGGGGAATGTTATTAAAAATAACTTTTTGGGGCTCTATCGGGTGTGTAATTGTGATTTTTGTGAGATAAACTTTTTCCCATAGGGATGCATTGGCCAGCGCTGATTGGCCGAATTCCGTACTCTGGCCAATCAGTGCTGGCCAATGCATTCTATTAGCTTGATGAAGCAGAGTGTGCACAAGGGTTCAAGCGCACCCTCGGCTCTGATGTAGGAGAGCCGAGGGTGCACTTGAACCCTTGTGCAGCCTCGGCTCTGCTACATCAGAGCCGAGGGTGCGCTTGAACCCTTGTGCACACTCTGCTTCATCAAGCTAATAGAATGCATTGGCCAGCGCTGATTGGCCAATGTATTCTATTAGCCTGATGAAGTAGAGCTGAATGTGTGTGCTAAGCACACACATTCAGCTCTACTTCATCGGGCTAATAGAATGCATTGGCCAGCGCTGATTGGCCAGAGTACGGAACTCGACCAATCAGCGCTGGCTCTGCTGGAGGAGGCGGAGTCTAAGATCGCTCCACACCAGTCTCCATTCAGGTCCGACCTTAGACTCCGCCTCCTCCGGCAGAGCCAGCGCTGATTGGCCGAAGGCTGGCCAATGCATTCCTATGCGAATGCAGAGACTTAGCAGTGCTGAGTCAGTTTTGCTCAACTACACATCTGATGCACACTCGGCACTGCTACATCAGATGTAGCAATCTGATGTAGCAGAGCGGAGGGTGCACTAGAACCCCTGTGCAAACTCAGTTCACGCTAATAGAATGCATTGGCCAGCGCTGATTGGCCAATGCATTCTATTAGCCCGATGAAGTAGAGCTGAATGTGTGTGCTAAGCACACACATTCAGCACTGCTTCATCACGCCAATACAATGCATTAGCCAGTGCTGATTGGCCAGAGTACGGAATTCGGCCAATCAGCGCTGGCTCTTCTGGAGGAGGCGGAGTCTAAGGTCGGACCTGAATGGAGACTGGTGTGGAGCGATCTTAGACTCCGCCTCCTCCAGCAGAGCCAGCGCTGATTGGTCGAGTTCCGTACTCTGGCCAATCAGCGCTGGCCAATGCATTCTATTAGCCCGATGAAGTAGAGCTGAATGTGTGTGCTTAGCACACACATTCAGCTCTACTTCATCAGGCTAATAGAATACATTGGCCAATCAGCGCTGGCCAATGCATTCTATTAGCTTGATGAAGCAGAGTGTGCACAAGGGTTCAAGCGCACCCTCGGCTCTGATGTAGCAGAGCCGAGGCTGCACAAGGGTTCAAGTGCACCCTCGGCTCTCCTACATCAGAGCCGAGGGTGCGCTTGAACCCTTGTGCAGCCTCGGCTCTGCTACATCAGAGCCGAGGGTGCGCTTGAACCCTTGTGCACACTCTGCTTCATCAAGCTAATAGAATGCATTGGCCAGCACTGATTGGCCAGAGTACGGAATTCGGCCAATCAGCGCTGGCCAATGCATTCTATTAGCCCGATGAAGTAGAGCTGAATGTGTGTGCTAAGCACACACATTCAGCACTGCTTCATCACGCCAATACAATGCATTAGCCAGTGCTGATTGGCCAGAGTACGGAATTCGGCCAATCAGCGCTGGCTCTGCTGGAGGAGGCGGAGTCTAAGATCGCTCCACACCAGTCTCCATTCAGGTCCGACCTTAGACTCCGCCTCCTCCAGCAGAGCCAGCGCTGATTGGCCGAATTCCGTACTCTGGCCAATCAGCACTGGCTAATGCATTGTATTGGCTTGATGAAGCAGTGCTGAATGTGTGTGCTTAGCACACACATTCAGCTCTACTTCATCGGGCTAATAGAATGCATTGGCCAATCAGCGCTGGCCAATGCATTCTATTAGCGTGAACTGAGTTTGCACAGGGGTTCTAGTGCACCCTCGGCTCTGCTACATCAGATTGCTACATCTGATGTAGCAGTGCCGAGTGTGCATCAGATGTGTAGTTGAGCAAAACTGACTCAGCACTGCTAAGTCTGCATTCGCATAGGAATGCATTGGCCAGCCTTCGGCCAATCAGCGCTGGCTCTGCCGGAGGAGGCGGAGTCTAAGGTCGGACCTGAATGGAGACTGGTGTGGAGCTATCTTAGACTCCGCCTCCTCCAGCAGAGCCAGCGCTGATTGGTCGAGTTCCGTACTCTGGCCAATCAGCACTGGCCAATGCATTTCTATGGGGAAAAGTTAGCTTGCGAAAATCGCAAACTGACAGGGATTTCCATGAAATAAAGTGACTTTTATGCCCCCAGACATGCTTCCCCTGCTGTCCCAGTGTCATTCCAGGGTGTTGGTATCATTTCCTGGGGTGTCATAGTGGACTTGGTGACCCTCCAGACACGAATTTGGGTTTCCCCCTTAACGAGTTTATGTTCCCCATAGACTATAATGGGGTTCGAAACCCATTCGAACACTCGAACAGTGAGCGGCTGTTCGAATCGAATTTCGAACCTCGAACATTTTAGTGTTCGCTCATCTCTAATTTTTACATAAAAATTCTAATGTGATTTTGATGCATTTTTAAATGCATTGTGTACAGGCACCCAGAAAACTTGCTAAGGTATGATTTTGGTAAGCAAGCAGAGAGAAGCTCTCCAGCTGCTAGATCGGGACCAATACTCTATAGTAAGCATCAGACAAGGATTTATTTTATTGTTTCCATTTATTCATTTGTTTGCAACCTTTTAAATAAATCTGACAATTTGAATGTGGACATAGCCTCAGTGCCCTTTGACCCCTGCAAAGGCCATCCCAATAAAAGTCCACCTGATAATCAATTATAATTTTAGAGTGATCCTAGTGAAATATTCTCAGCAGCAATAGGCAAACCTATTCCACAAGCATAGAAAAGAAACTATGAAAAATACATAAATTAAAAAAATCCCAGCAAACCCTTAAATGAATGCCTTATCTCAATGCATTGGAAACAGCTCCGGAACAAGTCTGAACAATCCTGACGTGCAGAGCAGAATGTTCATTGCTGCATATAACATCTGCTACAGTAATTCCTCATTAAATCCACTTCAGGTCATTGCTGGCAGCAGTAGAAAGGATATGTGTTTTGTGTTTTTCCTGTCTGAAGATGAATGGCAACCATTTTAATAGGGGAAATACAACTATGAGGTGCTCATGAAACAGCAGCTGAAATGAATAAGAATGATTTTATATTGACTTATAATATATGATATTGAATGTACCATAGAATATGCTGCAATATGTTTTTTAAAACATGGAAGTATTCCTCCTAAGTATGAAATCTGAGAATATATAGTACAATTATAAGGTATAACCCTCCAAGATAACCACGAGGAAACATAATACAGATATAGCCGCCACCAGGTGGATAGCTGATACCTGGCTCCATTGCTGACTACATATCTTTCTGTAACTTTCTTTGATTATATTAAAAGAGTTAACCTGAGAATCATTTCACTACAAAAAGTCTTGAAAGGCTGTTAGTAGCGATTAATATCGTAATTAAAGGGGTTGTCCGTATTGAGAGACAAAATATATTGAGAGACAAATGTTGTTTGTATAATAAAAAGTTGTACAATTTTCCAATATACTTTCTGTATCAATTCCTCACAGTTTTCTAGATTTCTGCTTAATTTCATTCATTCTATTTACTTTCAGTAGATATAAATCAGTCCATGGTCATGTGATATACAGTTCATGGTCATGTGATTTACTGTCCATGGTCATGTGATATACAGTCCATGGTCATGTGATATACAGTTCATGGTCATGTGATTTACGGTCCATGGTCATGTGATATACACACAGGTGCACAGCTCGTTATAGTTACAGCACAGTCATCAGATATTTGTTTGATAATGAGCTGTGCACCTGTGTGTATAACACATGACCATAGAAGGTGTATGACATGACCATGGACTGTATATCACATGACCATGAACTGTGTATCACATGACCATGTACTGTACATCACATGACCATGGACTGTACATCACATGATCATGGACTGTACATCACATGACCATGGACTGTATCTCACATGACCATGGACTGTACATCACATGACCATGGACTGTGTATCACATGACCATGGACTGTACATCGCATGTCCATGGACTGATTTATATCCACTGAAAGTAAACAGAATTAATGGTATTAAGCAGAACTCTAGAAAACTGTGAGGAATTGATACAGAAAGTATATTAGAGAATAGTATAACTTTTCATTATACAATGACAATTGATTCTCTATATTTGTCTAAAAGTGGAAAAGCTCTTTAACTGTTTCATCACTTTTTGCTTGCATGTGTCTCCTAGATGCTGCTGGGGCAAGTTCTGAGCAGAATCAGTGTCCTTCCCCCTCTATCAGCTTACAAAATAGTCTCTTATTTCTCCTGTAGAAGGAGTTGTCTCAGCTACCATATACTGCCATGCATCTGAGAGGTTCTGCTCATTCCCTGACAAGCAGGGCAAAAAATTACTTGCATTGGCTGTTCTGAAGTGAACATAAAAACACTAAGCAGAGACCTGGCTGTGGGAAGAGCAACCATATCAGTAGGTGTATGTGCAAATTGCCATACACTTTGAACACCAGGTGTTGCCATATTGTGAAAATGACTGTCACAACTTTATTATTTTGTAAAGGGAGTCTGATAAGCCTCCAAGTCAATAGAAGCAAAAATACCTTTAAAATGCTCACAGGTGAACAGGTGAATCCCTTGGTGACTCTTGAGTTAGGAGTGCCCCCAGTTCACACTGGCATGTCATAGCACACATTGGACTTAATACAGATCCTCATTGTATAATATACAGACAGAATCTCAAGACTGAATCAGTCAGAGGCAAGGACTAGGCAGCAAGCTTCTACTGAAAAATGTATGATGTTAGTGACATTTTAGGAATTGTGAGCTGATGTCTGGAAATATTTGCATGTAGCATTATAGTGGGGCCCTTAGAATGAATCGTATAGGTGGGACCTCAACACCACAGTCCAACATTGAATATTGCAATAGTGAATGACATTTCAGTCTCTGACTTAGTCACAGTTGTCCGTAGAAGAATCCCGCTAATTGGATGCTTCCCTCACACACAAGAAGACTGATTTGCATATCCATAAAAAGACTGCGTTGCTTCAACAGTCAGTGGCCACAAAGGTATACCGCCACATAGTACACCAAGATGATGAACAATGTCAGAACATGATGTTCCAGCCTGGATCCGCACATTACAAACTGGAGACGGGCTTGTGGAGGACCAATTGTTGGTTCTTGGTGAATATATCAGCCGTTGCCTTTTGGAATAATCCAATAACTAGTAGTAAATTACAAAGGGATGTAAAGGTCCTCTCTTGGTGCTATTTGTCATATGCCAAATAATTGCTGGGATTGTTCTTAAGAAAAAAAAAAACAGGACAGACCTCTTACCACGCTAATCTACACTCCAGAGCCTTTGGTTGGTTCAGTCAACTTTCACCTAAACTATATGTGCCGGTGGAGTAATCTTCTGTAGACCTCACCCTGACTGCGTTAATATGGCTCAATCAGAAAATTACCAAACTTGTCTTAACTAAAAAACCCCTAACAGCTCTAGTAGAGAGATTGTGGCAATGGGTTAGATGTCTCCTATCCATCACCAATTATGTCTATTTCGAACTTAATAATCTCGAGACTGATGTCCATAGATTTTTGTCCTGCCCTTCCGAGAGCTGCTAAGAACTTGCCCTATGATGCCATTCTCTTAGACCAAGTCTTCCCCATCTACCTGGAATGCAAATAGAAGCCTGAATTTGTATTAATACACTTCTTAAACTATCAATCTATCAAAGGTACCTACCTGTGACTGCTGAAGCTGCAGTTTACTGTCTAATCAATACCTTGGATGGAAAATCTCTTCCTTCAAAGCTTCCTGCCTAAGAAACTTTTGTCTTTGCTATATGCCACAAGATGGTACAAGGCACCATCTGTGACGTGCAAAAACTCTCCTGATAGTTACATAGTTACATAGTAGATGAGGTTGGATAAAGACATTAGTCTAACAAATCCAACCTATAACCCTACAGTCCCTACAGTGTTGATCCAGGGGAAGGCAAAATTATGCCTCTGTCCTGGTATTGCCAAAATTATACCAGCATATACCTACATACAGTATTTGGTGGGAATGCAAGGAAATCAAGACCTACTGTTCTCAAGTTCAACATCTTCTTTACCTCATATGTGGCCATATAGTCTCCCTCTCCCCATCTATCATATTTCTAACCCAAAAGATTTTCTCAACAATGGTGGCTTCAATTGCTATTAGTGGCTAAAGCCCTTGTCCTCTTATCAGGGCCACTGTGGACAGTGCCACGTTTCAGGTGATGTCCTGCTGTTTCCAGTGGCAGACAGTGATTCCTTAGGACACAGATAGAAGTTGAATACTATAACGGAGTATGGAGATATAAATCTATCTGGGCGCTATCTGGATATTCGTTTATAGAAAAAGATACCAGAAGACACCTGTGGGTTGACCCAACCCCATGAGCAATGGAAGATTCTACACCTCCCCATATTAATGAACTAAACTCATTTAACATGTCTTTCTCTCGAGTTGAGCCCTTGACAAAAGAGACAATTTATTGCAAACAGTTTTCTTTTTAGTTTTTTTTTAATTCTGGTTAATTCTTTGAACCCTTATGAGTTTATTTATCTTTTGACTTATATATTCTTTTGTGGACGTTTTATCATATGTCCTGTTGACGTGTTCACTTTTGGAAACTTTTCTTTTTAAAAAAAAATGAATAAAAAGATATTTGAAGAATAAAAAATAGGATAGTGCTGGAAAATTTTGGACAGTTGGCACTTATGAGGGACTTCCTGATATCTGGAGGTCCAATACCGTTTTGTGGTGAGAAATAATCCATATTGTACACTATAAAGTAACATATGAGTCACTATTCAATAGGAATATGAGTTGTAGTGTTCCATCCATCAGGTTATAGTGTAAGCATTCCCATTCTACTGCTTCCTCCATGTAATGTGCTAACAATAGAGATGAGCGAGTAGTATTCGATCGAGTAGGTATTCGATCGAATACTAAGGTATTCGAAATACTTGTACTTGATCGAGTACCACTCGCTATTCGAATGGAAAAGTTCGATGCAGAACCAGCATTGATTGGCCGAATGCTATACAGTCGGCCAATCAACGCTGGTTCTTCTCCTACCTTTAGAAGTCTTCTCCGTGCAGCTTCCCCGCGGCGTCTTCCAGCTCTTCATTCACTCTGCCAGGCATCGGGCCTGGGCAGAGCCGACTGTGCATGTCCGCTTGTAGTGCGGGCATGCGCAGTCAGCTGTGCCCTGGCCCGATGCCTGGCAGAGTGAATTCAGAGCCGGAAGATGCTGCGGGGACGCTGCATGGAGAAGACTTCTCTAGGATCTAGCCCGACCCTCACTCGTGGACTTGGTAAGTATAATTTGATCGATTGTTGCCTACCCCTGAAACGAGCATTTTCCCTCCATAGACTATAATAGGGTTCGATATTCGATTCGAGTAGTCGAATATTGAGGGGCTACTCGAAACGAATATCGAACCTCGAACATTTTACTGTTCGCTCATCTCTAGCTAACAAGTATGAATTGGAAAGTTACAGGCAAAGGAAATCTGTCAGGTACTTCAGTTATGAGATAAGAGATCCCAATAATCTACTATCTATATATACGATAAGGCGTTAATACTAACACCCTGAATAAAGTAGGTGAGAGCACAAGAAAGAAATCGAGCAAAAGGGATAGACTTGAAATGGAATTGAGAGAAATTTTTGTATTTGGGAGATTGCGGTGACAGAAACCTTTGCCTTTCATCCAATGCTATAAAGGAATAAATCTTCATATAAGACATGGACAGCAGCATGGCATCTTAATGGAACATCAACAGGGATCATTGACTAAACAGCTCGGAGAGGAGGGTCTTACCTTTCCAAATGCAGCATATGTCTACACATATGTTTCCCAGGAGAAAGCAGAACTTCTCGGCTTGAAATTCTCTGAACCAGATCTGTCACGATGCTCACATAAATCTTCATGTTGACAAAATACTTAAGCTGAGAAAGTGAAGATAGAAGTATGTAGAGGAGGGTAATGATTAGAGATGAGCGAACAGTGTTCTATCGAACACATGTTCGATCGGATATCAGGGTGTTCGCCATGTTCGAATCAAATCGAACACCGCGTGGTAAAGTGCGCCAAAATTCGATTCCCCTCCCACCTTCCCTGGCGCCTTTTTTGCACCAATAACAGCGCAGGGGAGGTGGGACAGGAACTACGACACCGGGGGCATTGAAAAAAATTGGAAAAAGTCATTGGCTGCCGAAATCAGGTGACCTCCATTTTAGACGAATAGTGGATTTCAAATCCGGGTCATATGAGAATGTGAACTTTGTGACTATGAGACAGGGATAGCTGTACAGGCAGGGATAGCTAGGGATAACCTTTATTTAGGGGGGAATGTTATTAAAAATAACTTTTTGGGGCTCTATCGTGTGTGTAATTGTGATTTTTGTGAGATAAACTTTTTCCCATAGGGATGCATTGGCCAGCGCTGATTGGCCAGAGTACGGAACTCGACCAATCAGCGCTGGCTCTGCTGGAGGAGGCGGAGTCTAAGATCGCTCCACACCAGTCTCCATTCAGGTCCGACCTTAGACTCCGCCTCCTCCAGCAGAGCCAGCGCTGATTGGCCGAATTCCGTACTCTGGCCAATCAGCACTGGCTAATGCATTGTATTGGCGTGATGAAGCAGTGCTGAATGTGTGTGCTTAGCACACACATTCAGCTCTACTTCATCGGGCTAATAGAATGCATTGGCCAATCAGCGCTGGCCAATGCATTCTATTAGCTTGATGAAGCAGAGTGTGCACAAGGGTTCAAGCGCACCCTCGGCTCTGATGTAGCAGAGCCGAGGGTGCGCTTGAACCCTTGTGCAGCCTCGGCTCTGCTACATCAGAGCCGAGGGTGCGCTTGAACCCTTGTGCACACTCTGCTTCATCAAGCTAATAGAATGCATTGGCCAGCGCTGATTGGCCAATGCATTCTATTAGCCCGATGAAGTAGAGCTGAATGTGTGTGCTAAGCACACACATTCAGCTCTACTTCATCGGGCTAATAGAATGCATTGGCCAGCGCTGATTGGCCAGAGTACGGAACTCGACCAATCAGCGCTGGCTCTGGTGGAGGAGGCGGAGTCTAAGATCGCTCCACACCAGTCTCCATTCAGGTCCGACCTTAGACTCCGCCTCCTCCAGCAGAGCCAGCGCTGATTGGCCGAAGGCTGGCCAATGCATTCCTATACGAATGCAGAGACTTAGCAGTGCTGAGTCAGTTTTGCTCAACTACACATCTGATGCACACTCGGCACTGCTACATCAGATGTAGCAATCTGATGTAGCAGAGCCGAGGGTGCACTAGAACCCCTGTGCAAACTCAGTTCACGCTAATAGAATGCATTGGCCAGCGCTGATTGGCCAATGCATTCTATTAGCCCGATGAAGTAGAGCTGAATGTGTGTGCTAAGCACACACATTCAGCACTGCTTCATCACGACAATACAATGCATTAGCCAGTGCTGATTGGCCAGAGTACGGAATTCGGCCAATCAGCGCTGGCTCTGCTGGAGGAGGCGGAGTCTAAGGTCGGACCTGAATGGAGACTGGTGTGGAGCGATCTTAGACTCCGCCTCCTCCAGCAGAGCCAGCGCTGATTGGCCGAATTCCGTACTCTGGCCAATCAGCACTGGCTAATGCATTGTATTGTCGTGATGAAGCAGTGCTGAATGTGTGTGCTTAGCACACACATTCAGCTCTACTTCATCGGGCTAATATAATGATGTAATATAATATAATAATACATAATATAATATGATGTAGCAGAGCCGAGGGTGCGCTTGAACCCTTGTGCAGCCTCGGCTCTGCTACATCAGAGCCGAGGGTGCGCTTGAACCCTTGTGCACACTCTGCTTCATCAAGCTAATAGAATGCATTGGCCAGCGCTGATTGGCCAATGCATTCTATTAGCCCAATGAAGTAGAGCTGAATGTGTGTGCTAAGCACACACATTCAGCTCTACTTCATCGGGCTAATAGAATGCATTAGCCAGCGCTGATTGGCCAGAGTACGGAACTCGACCAATCAGCGCTGGCTCTGCTGGAGGAGGCGGAGTCTAAGATCGCTCCACACCAGTCTCCATTCAGGTCCGACCTTAGACTCCGCCTCCTCCAGCAGAGCCAGCGCTGATTGGCCGAATTCCGTACTCTGGCCAATCAGCACTGGCTAATGCATTGTATTGTCGTGATGAAGCAGTGCTGAATGTGTGTGCTTAGCACACACATTCAGCTCTACTTCATCGGGCTAATAGAATGCATTGGCCAATCAGCGCTGGCCAATGCATTCTATTAGCGTGAACTGAGTTTGCACAGGGGTTCTAGTGCACCCTCGGCTCTGCTACATCAGATTGCTACATCTGATGTAGCAGTGCCGAGTGTGCATCAGATGTGTAGTTGAGCAAAACTGACTCAGCACTGCTAAGTCTCTGCATTCGTATAGGAATGCATTGGCCAGCCTTCGGCCAATCAGCGCTGGCTCTGCCGGAGGAGGCGGAGTCTAAGGTCGGACCTGAATGGAGACTGGTGTGGAGCGATCTTAGACTCCGCCACCTCCAGCAGAGCCAGCGCTGATTGGTCGAGTTCCGTACTCTGGCCAATCAGCGCTGGCCAATGCATTCTATTAGCCCGATGAAGTAGAGCTGAATGTGTGTGCTTAGCACACACATTCAGCTCTACTTCATCGGGCTAATAGAATGCATTGGCCAATCAGCGCTGGCCAATGCATTCTATTAGCGTGAACTGAGTTTGCACAGGGGTTCTAGTGCACCCTCGGCTCTGCTACATCAGATTTCTACATCTGATGTAGCAGTGCCGAGTGTGCATCAGATGTGTAGTTGAGCAAAACTGACTCAGCACTGCTAAGTCTCTGCATTCGTATAGGAATGCATTAGCCAGCCTTCGGCCAATCAGCGCTGGCTCTGCCGGAGGAGGCGGAGTCTAAGGTCGGACCTGAATGGAGACTGGTGTGGAGCGATCTTAGACTCCGCCTCCTCCAGCAGAGCCAGCGCTGATTGGTCGAGTTCCGTACTCTGGCCAATCAGCGCTGGCCAATGCATTTCTATGGGGAAAAGTTAGCTTGCGAAAATCGCAAACTGACAGGGATTTCCATGAAATAAAGTGACTTTTATGCCCCCAGACATGCTTCCCCTGCTGTCCCAGTGTCATTCCAGGGTGTTGGTATCATTTCCTGGGGTGTCATAGTGGACTTGGTGACCCTCCAGACACGAATTTGGGTTTCCCCCTTAACGAGTTTATGTTCCCCATAGACTATAATGGGGTTCGAAACCCATTCGAACACTCGAACAGTGAGCGGCTGTTCGAATCGAATTTCGAACCTCGAACATTTTAGTGTTCGCTCATCTCTAGTAATGATCTAATGTAAAGTAATGTGCAGAAAAATAAATTACATGTATGTGCAAAGTAGCAGGAACAGGGTACTCTTATTTATATAGACAGATGTAGGTCCCTAAGAAGGTTGCTTGGCTTAGAAAACATTCCAAAATATCATGTCAGGGAATTCTAACTTGCTATAAGGAGGTCACTTGGCCACAACCATCATCTACTAGTCATGGTGGAGAGCGGTTACGGAGCTTAGGTCTGGTCATTATATGGACAGTCTGTTGTTTTCAAATGAAAACTTCATTCCACCTGTGGTACTTCCAGGTCCTGCGGGAGGGTGTGTGGTGGGGTGTACAGTGGGATATACACTCACCGGCCACTTTATTAGGTACACCATGCTAGTAACGGGTTGGACCCCCTTTTGCCTTCAGAACTGCCTCAATTCTTCGTGGCATAGATTCAACAAGGTGCTGGAAGCATTCCTCAGAGATTTTGGTCCATATTGACATGATGGCATCACACAGTTGCCGCAGATTTGTCGGCTGCACATCCATGATGCGAATCTCCCTTTCCACCACATCCCAAAGATGCTCTATTGGATTGAGATCTGGTGACTGTGGAGGCCATTGGAGTACAGTGAACTCATTGTCATGTTCAAGAAACCAGTCTGAGATGATTCCAGCTTTATTGTTTTGAATTCTCATTTTATTAATTTTCAAGGAATAAAAGAACAGTCATCCGTACACATATCATAGGTATACAACAATAAAAGCAATACCAAAGCAAATTAATTCAACTTGCAAACAATCGAGGAAGAACAAAATTCGTAAAAGCAAATACAGGTTCAAAATTAAGAATTTGCACCTTCGGTTAACTCTACAATTTCAAGTTATGAACCTAAGAACAAAATAGCGATTAACGGTGTTGTAAGTCAGTGGGTAGGATCACTTAAGGCCAGGGGAATGAAAGAACAATGAAGGGAGTGTACGCGGAGACAAAGAAATATAAAGTTAAAAGAGAAGAAAAAGAAAAGAAACAATAGTAGGTTAGCCCTGCTCCAGGCCAGTATTGGTACAAAAGAAAAAGGGGAGAGGTGGGATGAAAGGATCAATCAGATAATATATTGGTGTGCTGGTCTTGAAACCATGGACACCAAGTTTGAAGAAACAAGTCATGCGAACCTATGTTCCAGCTCATAAGCTCTTCGAACCTTGCAACCTGGGAGACCTTCTCTGTCCAGTGTGAAATGGATGGTGCCGTAGGTGTTAGCCAGTAGCAAGGTATAATGGCTTTAGCAAGTTCAAGAAGATGAGTTGTCAGGTTTCTCCGATGGTGTCGAAATTCGTCCGAAGGAGCGGACAAAAGAACTACTGAGGGAGTCAAATTTATGGACGAGCCAGTTATTCTCTGAATAGACAGTTGAATCTGTTTCCAGTAATCCTGTATGATAGGACAGGACCACCAAATGTGTAACATCGTGCCTTTTTCCGCCTTACATCTCCAGCATAAATCATCACTTGATAGGCGACGGGTATGCGACCAAACAGGTGTCCTATACCATCTGGGGATCATTTTGAAATGGAGTTCCTGCAGTTTGACGCATTTGGAGAAGCCATGCGAGTGTTTCAATATGTGAGAGGTTTCCTCGTCCGTGAATTGAACCTCTAAGTCTTTTTCCCAGGCCTCAAGGAACGCAGGTCTTGCAGGTGGCGATGCTTCTGTAAGGAAATTTTTACATTTCGACAGTTTCCTTCCCGCTCTTGAGGGGGTCGAAAGTAGTTGCTCAAGTTTAGTCAAAGGACGGAAGAGGGTCGTTCGACGAGGCAGTGAACTAGTGCACCACGTAAAATGGTTGTAATGGAGTTGAGAAATATTCGCATCAGGAATTCTCTCTTGGAGCTGGTCAAATGGTAAAGGTGCAAAGTTCATGGTGTAAAGTTCAGACAGATTTAGTTGTCTGAGTCTGTGCCAGAAATCCTCATATCCTCCAAGAGGTTTATGAAGTAGCCTCGGAGCTAGGTTAGCCGGACACAATCTCGATGGAGGGGGTGCCAATAGATCTTTCCATTTAGCCCACATTTCGCATGGGCCTTTCAGTAGGAGATCACAATTAGGGCTTCTAAGGTAAGTAGCATCTCGGGTCCAAAGGTGGGCCAACAAAGAATTACCGTGCTGGAGTTCCGCCATTTCTCTTATCAAAGAATCTCCCGTCGGTGCCACCAAAGATAGCCACCTGGACAACAAGTTCGCATTATAATACAACAACACGTCTGGTAGTTGAATACCTCCTGCCCTTTTCTTATGGATCAGTTTTTCGTAGGCCAGTCTAGCTGGTTTGCCTTGCCATAAAAATCTCGAAAATAATGACCTTAAGGATTTAAAATAAGATGTAGGAAGGGCAATGGGCAGCATTTGAAGTTTATAAATCAGTTTGGGGAGTATATACATTTGTAGTAGATTGCATCTACCAAACCATGAAAGGAATGGAATATCCATTTTGTGAAGTGAGGTTTTCAGGTCTCGAAGAAGGGGAACAAAATTTTCAGCATATAAATCTTGGAGCTTGCTAGTGAGCCTAACCCCTAGATAAGTAATGTAATCTAGTTTCCACGAATAGGGTGAAATGCGTTCAGTTTCCCGTCTAATTTTGTTTGGAAGTGAGACCACCAAGACCTCCGTCTTGGAGATGTTAGGTTTGTAATTAGATAGTCTCCCATATTGCGTCATTAAATTGGTAAGTATTGGTAGTTCTGTCACTGGGTCCGAGACTAGGAACAGTACGTCGTCCGCAAAGGCCAAACTGTGCAATGTCCTAGAGCCCACCCGAAAACCTGCGATGTCAGGATGTAGTCTAACTGCTTGAAGCAGTGTTTCTAATGTAAGGATAAACAATGATGGCGATAATGGGCACCCTTGGCGAGTGCCATTCTTAATAGCAAAAGGCTTAGAAAGGGTTCCATTTATGCAAAGCCTAGCGTGAGGTTCCACATAAAGCGAGAGTACCATTTGGACAAAAGTGGGTGGAAAGCCAAAGGCCCTAAGAGAGGCGGTCATGAAGGACCAATCCACCCTGTCAAAGGCCTTCTCGGCATCAACACCGAGAAGGACCAGAGACTTGTTAGTAGATTTAGCAAGGGCAATTGCATGCAACAATTTGTAAGCGTTATCCTTACCCTCCCGCCCCTTCACAAACCCCGATTGTTCTTCGTGTATGAGTTTAGGGATAATAGATCGCAGTCTGAGCGCGAGAAGCTTGGCCCATATCTTAATATCTTGATTGAGCAAAGAGATGGGTCGATAATTCCCACAGTTAAGAGGGTCTTTGCCCTCTTTCGCAATCAGAGTTAGGAAGGCCTCTTGGGATTGTTTATGTAGGGTCTCCCCGCTCATCAGAGCATTGCACAGTGTGGCCAATTGGGGCATTAAAACGTCTCGAAGCTTCTTATAATAGATAGTTGAATATATGCAGAAGAAAAAAAACAATTATAAGAACACTAGGGGCCAAAGTGATCCAAAACCAGGTGCACCTATGTTTAAGTGCTATCAAGTACAGTATACACAATGTTAATATAAGACAACAAAAGAGAAGATGTCAGGGACGGAACGGTAACCTGGAGAAAAGTCTGATCGGTGATAACGACCCATCAGTCCGCTTGAGTACTACAATTTGAGAAAGAGCTGAAATAGAACACATCTACTGAGGGCAAAAACTTTGACTCTACCCCAAGGACCCTATAATGTCAGCGGTCCTTTTTTTTTTTCTCATGAAATCGCAAACCAACTGGTCACAAACAGTGGGGAATGTCTTTCAACAAAATCAGCCATTGTCTCTCAAGAACTATTCAGTTAAAGCTGTGGCTATACAGGCTAAGGAGTCAAAGTTAAGAACGGTTTCAAAACAAGCTATATAACAGCATAAGCATGAGCAAACAGATAATACAGCAGCAGTCTATTAAGCCGCTGAAAGTCCCTCATGGTTAGGGGGTTGGTTGTCTAGAGCGTGCTAGGAACTTCCTTCCTTTTGGCGACTTATTCCTGAAGCTCTGCGGCCACTGATCACAATCTGGTAAATCTGGCCAATCCGGCAGTGGTGGTGTGGGAAGCCATGAGGGAATATCCAAGGGGTCCATGCGTAAATGAGCCCATAGCGAAGGCAGATCCGCAGGAGTATGAACCGTGATTCTTTTCCCTCTATGAATAACAGCAAGGCCAAAAGGATACATCCAGGCATACTTTATCTCCCGCTCTCTAAGCACGTCTAAAAGAGGTTTTAGCAGTCTACGTTTCGCCAAAATAGTCGGTGCTATGTCTTGATAAATTGCAATCTCTGAGTCAGCAAATGTAATGGAGGGTTTATTTCTAGCAGCCGCCAAAATGTCTGCCACATCAGGGAATTCAAGGAGGCCACAGATAACGTCCCTGGGGGGTTCCCCTTGTTGCGGTTTGGGCCTAAGCGCTCTGTGGATCCTCTCTATTTTAACTCCTTTAGCTCTGTCTGCACCAAGTAGCTCAGTAAAAATCTGAAGCGCCGTATCCCTTAAGTCTTCCATTGTGGTTTGTTCTGGAATGCCTTTTATTCGTAAGTTCTTCCTTCTCCCCCTATTTTCTTGGTCCTCCACTAGGACAAGGGACCTATCAATATAGTCCTTAAACAACGACATCCTAGCCACTACCGAGGTAGCGTGATTAGTGAGTGCTGTGGCGCTATGTTCTAACTGTGATACCCGCTGCCCCATGTTTTGCAGATCTGACCTTATCGCAGCCAATTCGGACATGACCGGGTGTAGGGCTTTAGACAGAGCCTTTTGCAGGAGCGCCATAGGTACCGTAGCTTGTCCCAGGTCGGAGTGTTCAGGCTGGCTGGCGGGAGTCGCGCTCTCAGCTTCCGAGTCCTCCTCTGTCTCATAGTCTTTCCTGTGGATCGGCGCCATCTTAGAAGTCCCGGCCGGTGAGTACCCAGCCTTTTTTCTCACAATTTTAAGCGTTTCACTTAGCTGTTTCGACATTTTAGGGGTACCCGGAGGGTCAGACCCCCTATCTTTACCATTCTTGCCCATTTTAGTAGATGTGGCTGCTTGTCGGGAGACTGATTAAGGCCGTACGTGTCGGAGCTCAGCAGTCTTGCATCCTACACCGTGCGCGGTCAGACTCCGCCCCCCATGATTCCAGCTTTATGACATGGCGCATTATCCTGCTGAAAGTAGCCATCAGATGTTGGGTACATTGTGGTCATAAAGGGATGGACATGGTCAGCAACAATACTCAGGTAGGCTTTGGCGTTGCAACGATGCTCAATTGGTACCAAGGGGCCCAAAGAGTGCCAAGAAAATATTCCCCACACCATGACACCACCACCACCAGCCTGAACTGTTGATACAAGGCAGGATGGATCCATGCTTTCATGTTGTTGACGCCAAATTCTGACCCTACCATCCGAATGTCGCAGCAGAAATCGAGACTTATCAGACCAGCCAACGTTTTTCCAATCTTCAATTGTCCAATTTCGATGAGCTTGTGCAAATTGTAGCCTCAGTTTCCTGTTCTTAGCTGAAAGGAGTGGCACCCGGTGTGGTCTTCTGCTGCTGTAGCCCATCTGCCGCAAAGTTCGACGTACTGTGCGTTCAGAGATGCTCTTCTGGCTACCTTGGTTGTAACGGGTGGCTATTTGAGTCACTGTTGCCTTTCTATCAGCTCGAACCAGTCTGGCCATTCTCCTCTGACCTCTGGCATCAACAACGCATTTCCGCCCACAGAACTGCCGCTCACTGGATGTTTTTTCTTTTTCGGACCATTCTCTGTAAACCCTAGAGATGGTTGTGCGTGAAAATCCCAGTAGATCAGCAGTTTCTGAAATACTCAGACCAGCCCTTCTGGCACCAACAACCATGCCACGTTCAAAGGCACTCAAATCACCTTTCTTCCCCATACTGATGCTCGGTTTGAACTGCAGGAGATTGTCTTGACCATGTCTACATGCCTAAATGCACTGAGTTGCCGCCATGTGATTGGCTGATTAGAAATTAAGTGTTAACGAGCAGTTGGACAGGTGTACCTAATAAAGTGGCCGGTGAGTGTACTTGGAACAGATGGAGGAGAGCAATTCTGTAATTAAAAAGGAGACAACAGGTGTTGTTAACATCTTAGATGCCCTCATTGCATTTGACCACAGTATTTAAGGGGGTAATTGTCCATTATTGGGGCTAGGGCTGTCTCTGACCACAGACACTTTCTTACTTTCTTATGGTAGAGTTGGAAGAGACCTCAAGGGCCATCGGGTCCAACCCCCTGCGAGTGCAGGTTTTCCTAAATCATCCCAGCTATATGTTTATCCAGATTCCGCTTGAAGATTTCCATTGATGGAGCGCCCACCACCTCCCGTGGCAGCCTATTCCACTCTCTCACTACCCTCACTGTCAGAAAGTTTTTCCTAATGTCTAATCTGTATCTCTTTCCCTTTAGTTTCATCCCATTGCTTCTTGTACTTCCTTGTGCTAATGAGAATAGGGTAGATCCCTCTGCACTGTGACTACCTTTCAGATATTTGTAGACTGCTATTAAATCTCCCCTCAGCCTTCTCTTCTGCAAACTAAACAATCCCAGTTCTTTTAGCCGCTCCTCATAGGACATGGTTTGCAGACCTTCCACCATTTTGGTTGCTCTTCTCTGGACTTGCTCCAATATATCGATGTCTTTCTTGAATTGAGGCGCCCAGAACTGTACACAGTATTCCAGGTGTGGTCTGACCAGGGAAGAGTACAGCGGAATAATGACCTCTCTTGATCTAGATTCAATGCTTGTCTTAATACATCCCAGAATTTTATTAGCCTTTTTTGCAGCAGCACCGCACTGTTGGCTCATGTTGAATTTGTGATCTACTATTATGCCCAAGTCCTTTTCCCCTATGCGATCACTTAGTTCTATTCCTCCCATACTATATATGTTTTTTACATTTCTGTTACCCAGATGTAGAACTTTGCATTTGTCCCTATTAAATACCATTTTGTTCGCCTCAGCCCATTGTTCCAGTGTGTCTAAGTCCTTTTGAATACACTCTCTCTCCTCTCTAGTGTTGGCTATTCCTCCTATCTTCGTATCATCTGCAAATTTTATGAGTTCCCCAATAATTCCATCGTCCAGATCATTTATAAAGATATTAAAAAGTACTGGGCCCAGAACAGAGCCCTGCGGCACCCCGCTTTTGACTTTCTTCCAGTTGGATGTGTAGCCATTTAGTATTACTCGTTGTGCCCGATCATTAAGCCAGTTGTGAATCCACCGAACTGATTTTTTGTCAAAGCCATACTTAATCATTTTTTCAATAAGAAGGTTATGTGATACTTTATCAAATGCCTTACTGAAGTCAAGATATACTATGTCCACGGCATTCCCTTGGTCCAACCATTCAGTGATTTTGTTGTAGAAGGAAATCAGGTTAGTCTGACAAGATTTATTGGTCATAAAGCTGTGCTGGCTCTGGTTAATTAATGCCTTCCCATCCAGGTACTGAAGTAAATGTTCCTTGACAATTTGCTCAAAGATTTTTCCTGCTATCGAGGTCAGACTTACCGGCCTGTAATTTCCTGGATCGTCCCTTTTCCCCTTTTTGTAGATGGGGACAACATTTGCCCTTTTCCAATCTAAAGGGACCACTCCTGTTTCCCATGACTTACCGAAGATTATAGCAAGGGGTTCTGTTATTTCCTCTGCTATCTCTTTCAGGACTCTAGGGTGTAAATCATCTGGTCCTGGGGACTTGGTTTCCTGTAACTTGGCTAAGTGCTCTCTTACCAGACCTTCGCTTATAGTCAGCTTGGAGTCCTCCTTCCCCTCATCTCCATCACCATTAATGTCGATATTTCCATTTACTGCTGCCAGGTCCCTACAAGGACACTTTGACCATAGAACAAACCGATCCGCTTCAGGCCGTATGGTAGAGGGGACCTTCATTGCTGGCCTGGATCAAGCAGGCAGTGATTTGGACTGTATTTGCCTCCATAAGCAGGCAGATAAAGTTTAATACAATGGTGGAGCATGGAGCTATCAACTGTATACTCCACCATTCAGGCTTCAGGTGATGATATCTGCAGCAGGGAGGCAGGAGGAATGAGAATCACCCTAGGTAAGTATAATTTTATAGTCACTGAGGAGGCAGTAGCATTTCGTGGGAGCCATTTGAAGGAAGCATAAATTATGGGGGATCCACGTAGGAAACTTTTGAACATAGCCCACTAAATTATTAAAATATCCATTGGTCCCTACTGTGTAATACAAAGGTTTAAAGCCCCTTAAAACTGTAGTGGTTAATGGCAGTTGCTATATGAAAGCAGAGAAGAAAGCTTATATGATTTCAGGAATGAGGCATGCTCTCAAGACAGGGGACAGTAGAATTTTTTCAGTGAGGGCATGCCCCTCTAGGCAGGACCATGCTCCTTCTGAAAACTGCCACAAACCCTTTCGAATATCATCATGCCCCCATTTTTGTGATTTGGGCACTAAATGTGCTTACCATGCCCCTTTTTGGACATGACTTGTACATATAAAGAGACTTTTATCCAGAGGTGGAGAGTTGTGTACTCTTATGGGAGTTTGGGAGGTCAACATTTTTTGTGGATCCTCCTGGATCTTCTGGGATGGTATTGGGGCACCGTGACTGTTGCTCTTGGGGGAGCATTGTGGCTGTCACTGTTATGGATTCACTGTTGTTGACTCTATTAGTAAATTATTGTGGATTGCACTATTGTGGAGACCATGTGGTTGTCACTAATATCAGGGCACGGTGTCACAGTTACAGGACTATTGTGTCTGGAAAGTAGTCCTTGTGATTCTGACATTACTTCATGAACACCATATTTGGTAATATTTTATGGTAATCCTATTAACCTTGAATCCCTAAAATTAAAAATCCCAATTTTGGGTGCCATAAAAAACAATATCCACCCCTTTGTGAAGACCAATTCTTAGTACCACGGAGCACGAAGCATTTTTCGTGTGACAGGTTCTGTGCACTACTCTAAAGCCCCATCTAGTGTTATAATATTGTTAGTACCATAAGGCACTCACATAGTAATAAAGAATATCGGAAAACAGAAAAATAATGGCAATAATGAATGCTGCATTTTATTTATTTAAAGGGATATGCACTTTCTTGACATGGGAAAAACAAGGAAAATGCCCCTTTTATCTCATATCGCATAAGACAAAGAAGCCAAGGCAGCGTAAGTAATCTGAATGGTATGGGGCCACCTATAACAAAGCTTCCAGGAAGGGACATGGCGTGCATATCCTTTGCACCTGTTTATCTCCATTTACAATAAAAGGAAGCATTCTTCAGACTGGAGAAATATTTTACTTCCATTTAGTCTATAAAGCTAGCTCATTAAATCGCCTATAAAGTGAATAGCAATTTACAGGATTTCAAGTATTTATCTGCTCCAACAGCTATCATTGAAACCATCTGCTGGGCTGAATATATCGCTGCTATAGAATAAACAAGATTGACATATTCTCCGGTCCTTGCATTAATTGCGAAATACATTCTGGCAATGTGTCAAAGTGAGTCTTGAACATCACTGATGCAAAAATCACGACATTCATTAGCATTAATATTTAAAGATACATTTCTAATTTCTCTCTGCGCTCTACGAGACACCGTTCACTGTCAGCAGCAGAGGATTAGCCGACAGGAGATTTAATGAGATGCGTACACTTATGCATCCTCGGTCCGGTTCATTCTAAGTCTGTCAGTCTGATTATAAAATATAAGCATAGCTGTCACAATGATCCACACGGATTCTGATGAGCTTCTCCTCATTTATTCCCATTTATAAAGTATATCACAAGGCATGACAACTGATTGTTTTCTAATTTATTTATGACTTGCCCTATACATTCTTTAGTGGACGTACCATAAGTCAGCGTTCGTATAGCTATGTGCTCACATGTGGTATGGACATCAAATATGTCTAGATATGTGTGGTAAGAAATGAGCAGCTTTTAACAATATGATATCACAAACTGATATGCTATCTATCAAGGGTTTTGCTAGCATGACACAATATTGTATGGAATTGGTATCAAGAGAAATTTGAGCCCTTAACCAATTTTGAGATAAGTTAACTGTGGATACATCTGTACTAGATGGATGAGTGAACCGAATTCAGCTTTTACAAAAGTTTCAGGTTTGACCAAACCCAAAATTTTTGGAGTTCACCACCCATGAAACACTATCATACTCTCGGGTCTTTTCATACCTCAGAGTATAATATGTTTAGGTCCAGGGGCGATGAGTAAAAATAACAAATAATTAAACTAGCCTTGTCTCATATCTGCTCAGTGTCCTGGGTATTCTCATCAAGCCTCTTCTGGCCTCTAGCTGATGTCACATGCCCCAGGGTCACCACTGAGGCATGAGATTGGACCTCAGAAACCTAGGGCGCTGATGTCATGATGCTATGACATTACATTATTGTGCTCCACATGACCGCTGAAGCTCAATCACAGACCTCATTGATGCCAGTCAGAGGCCTGAAGGGGACCCTAGGGAACGGCCCACTTGGGAAAAATGCCCAGGAGAAATGAGACAAGGTGATTCTAACTGTTTGTTATTTTTATTCACCTCCCCTGGACCTCGACTTATTAAACTCTTGGGCCTGACATTTCCAAACATTTCCTTCGGGAGTGTTTATTTTATGCCAGGAAAGCCATTGCCCTGCCGTGGATGGCCTCACAATCCCCATCTGTTTCCCAATGGAGGAAATTGGTTAATTCGATCCTCCCGTTCAACCAGATTATATATAAAGGTCAGGGCTGCCCCTAGAAATTCGTCAAGGTTTGGGGGGCATGGTGCGACTCTCCTCTTACCCAGTATTCTGCCCCCTTGATGCGCTCAGCGTTGGGCGCCTTTGAGTCCTGAGAGGGAGACTTGTTGAATGGAGCTGTAGGCCACTTGTGTTGGGTTTCGATGGAGCTGCCGACGCCGAGGTGCTTCCTTCCTGTTTCCCTTCTTTTATGTGAGGGGTCGGGCCTGGGTTGGGGTGGCGCTGTGGCAGATCTTTGTTTGTTTGTTTGTTTGGAACCCTTTTCTTTTCCTTAATTTTGTATATTGTGTATGCATTCTCCTGATTGTTTTGTTTATTTTGTTATATCTTCTTCAATAAAATGAGTTTAAAAAAAAAAAAAAAAAAAACCTCTTGGGCCTGAGAAGACCTCAGAGTATAATAATAGCCCTCACAGTTCATGTAAAACAAGTATAGCAGAAATGGAATCAGAGGATAGAACTTCACAAATAATAGTCAAAATTAATCTCGTGAGGTTTGCTGACCTCGAATTTCTACTTGGTTAAATGAACAGGTACTACATAAACATTAGAGGTGCTGTAGCTACAGTATGTACTGTAATATACATAAAAAGGATTATTTTTTTTTTGTTCCAATACATCTTAAAGGAAACATATCAGGTAAATTTGGTCCTTATGGACTGGTGGTTTTGGTGCCTCAAATATCCCTGTCTAAGCTTATATTTATCAAAAAACGGCTCCTTTTTCCTACATAGGAGTGCAACAACTTAGAGGAGAAATGCAAGGAGGAGACATGGCTGCATCTACCGTGACTGTAGTCAGCTTGACCAGCTCTTCAGCACTTCAAAGGGCTGGTGCAGTGAAGAGTGGGACACTGGTGTGGAAGATGGTGGTAGCAATATCACCCAAGACACTTCCAAGTAGTAAAACTACTGTTGCCTGATAGTGGTTAGGGTGCTCTTGATAGTCATACAAAATGGGAAACTCAGGAGACAATATTGACTGGTGCAACAGCTCACAGTTTTCTTGAAGTAAGGCAGGTAAAGACAAACTGCCATCTTCTATTAAATGGAAGCACAATTTTGGTAAGCACTTGGCAGGAGATGAGAATGTGTTATGGTATTCCCTGGAGTTATCCAGTGTCTCCCTTACTTGGGTAGAAAAATGTCCTCCAGATTTTCTACAAAAACACTAGAAATACCTTTCCTTTATGCCTAGACTGCAAGTACCAACAATGGTGTCTAATATCATAGGCTGGATTCATCATAGCTATGAGGTCCTTCAAAATTCCCCTTGCTCCCAGAAGGTGAGCAGAGCTATGGCACATTCTTGACTGCAAGATTATACTGTATGTCTCTGACTGCTGTGACTGACCACTCTCCTCTTAAATTAACTGCCCCGGTGTAAAACACCTCAACAAATCCACACGAAACCAAGTATGGTTTTAAGTGCGTTGGCCACAGCTTTATTTACAAACGTATTAACATAAATAAACAAAATGAAAACCAATCTTCATCCGTGACGGACTCTCGAACCGCCCGCTGGTGGACAGCGGGCCCCCTCATGACATCTCAACTCGCCACGGAATGTGGCGCACTCCCGCCTGGCTGTGACGACAAAGAAAAGTTAGAAAAACACAGAACTAGAGAATGAACCAAATACCGCGAGGGCAAGGGTGGGCGGGCGTTTCCTCACGTCGGACTGGATGAAGGGTAAGAGACCTGAACCCCACGTGCCCCCGATTTTTATAAAGTTTATTAACCAAAACAAGTGACATCATATCAACAACACGGGGCGGGTTATATTTAAAAAAAACTCCATCTCCATAGCAACCCCAGCACAGCAGTCCTAGCCCTTTTCCTTAGGCAGTGCAAGGGTTGCTAGTAGAGATGAGCGAACAGTGTTCTATCGAACACATGTTCGATCGGATATCAGGGTGTTCGCCATGTTCGAATCGAATCGAACACCGCGTGGTAAAGTGCGCCAAAATTCGATTCCCCTCCCACCTTCCCTGGCGCCTTTTTTGCACCAATAACAGCGCAGGGGAGGTGGGACAGGAACTACGACACTGGGGGCATTGAAAAAAATTGGAAAAAGTCATTGGCTGCCGAAATCAGGTGACCTCCATTTTAGACGAATAGTGGATTTCAAATCCGGGTCATATGAGAATGTGAACTTTGTGACTATGAGACAGGGATAGCTGTACAGGCAGGGATAGCTAGGGATAACCTTTATTTAGGGGGGAATGTTATTAAAAATAACTTTTTGGGGCTCTATCGGGTGTGTAATTGTGATTTTTGTGAGATAAACTTTTTCCCATAGGGATGCATTGGCCAGCGCTGATTGGCCGAATTCCGTACTCTGGCCAATCAGTGCTGGCCAATGCATTCTATTAGCTTGATGAAGCAGAGTGTGCACAAGGGTTCAAGCGCACCCTCGGCTCTGATGTAGCAGAGCTGAGGCTGCACAAGGGTTCAAGCGCACCCTCGGCTCTGATGTAGGAGAGCCGAGGGTGCACTTGAACCCTTGTGCACCCTCGGTTCTGCTACATCAGAGCCGAGGGTGCGCTTGAACCCTTGTGCACACTCTGCTTCATCAAGCTAATAGAATGCATTGGCCAGCGCTGATTGGCCAATGCATTCTATTAGCCCGATGAAGTAGAGCTGAATGTGTGTGCTAAGCACACACATTCAGCTCTACTTCATCGGGCTAATAGAATGCATTGGCCAGCGCTGATTGGCCAGAGTACGGAATTCGGCCAATCAGCGCTGGCTCTGCTGGAGGAGGCGGAGTCTAAGATCGCTCCACACCAGTCTCCATTCAGGTCCGACCTTAGACTCCGCCTCCTCCAGCAGAGCCAGCGCTGATTGGCCGAATTCCGTACTCTGGCCAATCAGCACTGGCTAATGCATTGTATTGGCGTGATGAAGCAGTGCTGAATGTGTGTGCTTAGTACACACATTCAGCTCTACTTCATCGGGCTAATAGAATGCATTGGCCAGCGCTGATTGGCCAGAGTACGGAATTCGGCCAATCAGCGCTGGCTCTTCTGGAGGAGGCGGAGTCTAAGATCGCTCCACACCAGTCTCCATTCAGGTCCGACCTTAGACTCCGCCTCCTCCAGCAGAGCCAGCGCTGATTGGCCGAATTCCGTACTCTGGCCAATCAGCACTGGCTAATGCATTATATTGGCGTGATGAAGCAGTGCTGAATGTGTGTGCTTAGCACACACATTCAGCTCTACTTCATCGGGCTAATAGGGCGCTCCACACCAGCGCTGATTGGCCGAATTCCGTACTCTGGCCAATCAGCACTGGCTAATGCATTGTATTGGCGTGATGAAGCAGTGCTGAATGTGTGTGCTTAGCACACACATTCAGCTCTACTTCATCGGGCTAATAGAATGCATTGGCCAGCGCTGACTGGCCAGAGTACGGAATTCGGCCAATCAGCGCTGGCTCTGCTGGAGGAGGCGGAGTCTAAGATCGCTCCACACCAGTCTCCATTCAGGTCCGACCTTAGACTCCGCCTCCTCCAGCAGAGCCAGCGCTGATTGGCCGAATTCCGTACTCTGGCCAATCAGCACTGGCTAATGCATTGTATTGGCGTGATGAAGCAGTGCTGAATGTGTGTGCTTAACACACACATTCAGCTCTACTTCATCGGGCTAATAGAATGCATTGGCCAATCAGCGCTGGCCAATGCATTCTATTAGCGTGAACTGAGTTTGCACAGGGGTTCTAGTGCACCCTCGGCTCTGCTACATCAGATTGCTACATCTGATGTAGCAGTGCCGAGTGTGCATCAGATGTGTAGTTGAGCAAAACTGACTCAGCACTGCTAAGTCTCTGCATTCGCATAGGAATGCATTGGCCAGCCTTCGGCCAATCAGCGCTGGCTCTGCCGGAGGAGGCGGAGTCTAAGGTCGGACCTGAATGGAGACTGGTGTGGAGCGATCTTAGACTCCGCCTCCTCCAGCAGAGCCAGCGCTGATTGGTCGAGTTCCGTACTCTGGCCAATCAGCATTGGCCAATGCATTTCTATGGGGAAAAGTTAGCTTGCGAAAATCGCAAACTGACAGGGATTTCCATGAAATAAAGTGACTTTTATGCCCCCAGACATGCTTCCCCTGCTGTCCCAGTGTCATTCCAGGGTGTTGGTATCATTTCCTGGGGTGTCATAGTGGACTTGGTGACCCTCCAGACACGAATTTGGGTTTCCCCCTTAACGAGTTTATGTTCCCCATAGACTATAATGGGGTTCGAAACCCATTCGAACACTCGAACAGTGAGCGGCTGTTCGAATCGAATTTCGAACCTCGAACATTTTAGTGTTCGCTCATCTCTAGTTGCTAGACTTTTACTGTTAATCTGAGGCTAATATAACCAAGGTACTCCAGCTTCATCCTTCTACCACAGTAGGGAGGAAGAAAACTGCATGTCTCCTCCTCCTAAACTAGAATAAGGATTGTACCATCTGCTCGTCTGTGATCATGTGGTTTATTGTAGAAGGCGAAAGCTGGATAAGACACACTGAGTAATATAATAAGATATATAATAAGTCACAAAAAAAATTACTGGAGTGCCCCTTTAATGTACAAAATTCTGCAGTCTTCAGGTCTGAAATCTCTTGTTGACAATGTTTGCTCTTATTATTGGCATTTTAAGTAATATTTTATGACCGTGGTAAGCTGACATAGGAAAAATATTTGTCCCATTGCATTAGATAAACCCAGGTAAGCAGTAAGAGAAGTGTCTGACATATATGCTTGACAATTGTTTCCAGTGCAATCCAGCAGATTTGTACAGTCTCACAGTCTGTAACTTAGAAATCGAGAAAAATAAGTTCTCTAACAGCAATGTAATAATAAAACAACAACAAGACACCTTGTAGACTATGTTAATGACAAACACCAGTGTGTAGTCCAAAATGTTCTGATGACTTTGGATAAATGTCCCAGACTGAGTGGGACAGTTCTGGATTTCAGGTTCTATTTTGGGCAACCAGAGGCATGTCCTGGCTTCAATTCTATCTGCTTCTGGCAGAGAACTTCAGAGTACAATAGTGAAGTAGAGAACCATCCCCTGTCTGTTTCACCATTCAGCCCCTATCTTTCTTATTTGCACCTTGGTAACAGGCAGAAGCAATGCAGTGACATTACTACATCATGCCTGCTGCTCCCAAGGTGACAGAAACAGAGACTAGAGTGGGCTTTTGGAAATTGGGGGAGGTATTACCTCATTTTGTGCATTTTACTATGGGAGCTGAAGGAGAGGGCATTATATTGCGGGGGCCACAATAAGGAAGTATTATAGTGTGTGGAGTGCACAAGAAGAGGGCGATATACTGTGGGAGCCACAAGGGGACATTATACAGTGTTGGGCCCACAAAGGGACTATTATACTCTGTTGGGAACACAAGATAAGATAAGATAATCCTTTAATAGTCCCATTATGTGGAAATTCAGTGTATTACAGCAGCATGGATAATACAGTAATAATACAAAATACAAATACAAAAGCTTCATGGTAGAGGCATTACTGTGACAGTAGGTACAGAGAAAAAGGTAAAGGTAAAAAAAATAGTAGGAGAGACATCACAACTTAAGGATCTTTCAGTTCTGTGTATGGAGTGATGTATGCTTAGACTGGTGTTGGTTGTACAGCCTAACTGCAGCTCCTTCTCACACTTGGGCTGAAGCACTGACACTACTGCCCAGTTCTATCACAGTCTCATACACGGGATGAAAGTTGTTCTGCAGAATGGAGCTCACGATGGACAATATCCTTCTGTCACCCAACACCTGTACTGGGTCCAGGGAGCTCCCTAGGACAGAGTTGACCCTTGTAACCAGCTTGTTGAGTCTATCCCAATCCCTCTTTAATATGCTACTCCCCCAGCAGGCCACTATAGAGTTGATAAAGGCCCTAAGAAGTGGCCCTCTGGACTCCAAAGGCCCTCAGCCTCCTGAGCAGGTACAGTCTGCTGTGACCCTTTGGGCTAGTTCACACGGGGGCAAGGAGGCGGATTTTGACAGTGGATTTCGCCTCAAAATCCTCCTCCATATAATGGTGGTCTATGGAGACCACTAGCATTCTGCTGCTCTTTCTTCAGGCGGATTCTGCGGCTTGCTGAGCCGCAGTTTCCGCCTGGCAGCAGCAACCTCCAGAGTCAGCTCAAATGAATGGGGAAACCGTGACTGCGACAGTCGTGGCAGGTGGGTTTTGACCCGAGAGTGATGCGGCTCCCCGCGTCACTCTCAGTGCCAAAATCCACCGCACCGCCCCCCGTGTGAACGAGCCCTTTCTGTGCAATGCATTCAGGTGATCAGCCCAGTCCATATTATTGAGGAGCACACCCAGGTACTTATAGGTCTTGACTATCTCAATGCCTGTCCCCTGGATGTTCACTGGTTTTGGAGCATATCTCCGCTTACTAAAGTCCACCACCATCTCCTTGGTCTTCCCAGCATTAATCATAAGTTGGTTTCACTGGTACCAATCTTCAAAATCTTGTTTCAATTCTCTGACCCTGTCATCTCCATATGTGATGATGCCTAATACTGCAGATTCCTTTGAATACTTCTGCTACTTTTGCTGCTACAAGGACCATTTGTGGAACATTATACTGTGTGGAGGTCAATGAGGGTCGTTATACTGTGTGTGACATCAAGGGAGCATAAAACTGTGTGGGGGCCACAAGGAAGCATTATATAGTGTGGGGCCCACAAGGGACCATGATAGTGTATGCGAACATCAAGGGGCTTATACCTTGTAAGAACCACTATACTGTGTGTGTGAACAATAGGACATGGTGGTATTGGATAGGGTCAAAAGGAGCAAAGGCAAGATTAAAGGCATGGCTTATGACATGTACGTTTGCCAAGGTGCACCACATGTGCTGCATATTTTTTTCCCTCTTTCACTACTCTGAAATTTAGGAGTTAAGTGCTTTGCTTTTTTCTGTAACTGCCAAAAACCTATTATGTGCCAGGCTATCAGGGAGGTTCCTGCAAACCTTGCATAGATTTTATTTACAAACATGGGTATAGATATAGGAAAATGCTGTGGTAGCAGTCACACAATGGTTACTGCAGAAATCCTAAGGCTTCAATTTTGTCAATGCAACATGGTAGGTGGGGGTCTTGTTTTACATTTTGCATTTATTTTAGCTTACTACTCCATATCCACGCCTGATAGTGTGGCACGTCATCATGCATTGTAACATGGGACCATTTTTTGCATTTAACTGAAGTAACCCCAGTAATGATTTACCACATTATTTACCATCTCAGCCTCTCGTCTTATACTGCCCTTGTCCTGAATAGAGCCCCTACTCTTTATACCTTCCAATTTTATCTCAAGATCCACATCCTATCTATTATGGGACATAAAAAACACTGTTAATTACCTCTCCGGGCAGGCTTAGGGCCTACTTGCATGACGTCCCTGATGTCACATGACCGGAACCTGCGTCCAAATGCGTCGCGACGCTGTCCCCCCAGTCACATGACGTTCCGGACGTCAATAAAGATGACCGACAGCGGCAGAGAGTGCAGCGGAGCCGGAGATAGGTAAGTGTTTTTTTAATGTTTTTATCCCCTCTGGGTCTCTGATTATTATACTCTGGGGTCTGAAAAATCCCCAGAGTATAATAATTGTTTATGGGCATCCACAATGGAGCATAATACTGTGTGCAGGGGCCACTATGGGGCATAATACTGTTTCAGGGGCCACTATGGGGCATAATACTGTGTGCAGGGGTCACTAGGGGATATAATATTGTGTGCAGGGGTCACTATGGTGGATAATACTGTGTGCAGGGACCACTATGGGGCGTAATACTGTGTGTAGGGGCCGCTAGGGGATATAATACTGTGTGCAGGGGCCACTATGGGGCATAATACTGTGTGTAGGGGCCACTAGGGGACATAATACTGTGTGTAGGGGCCACTAGAGGATATAATACTGTGTGCAGGGGTCACTATTGGGCATAATACTGTTTGCAGGGGCCACTATGGGACATAATACTGTGTGTAGGGGCCTCTAGGAGATATAATACTGTGTGTAGTGGCCACTAAGGGACATAATACTGTGTGTAGGGGCCACTATGGGGCATAATACTGTGTGCAGGGGCCACTATGGGGCATAATACTGTGTGCAGGGGCGACTATTGGGTATAATACTGTGTGCAGGGGCGACTATTGGGTATAATAGTGTGTGCAGGGGTCAAGATGGGACATAATACTGTGTGCAGGAGCCACTATGGGGCATAATAGTGTGCACAGAAATGTGGGGGTGGAGGGGGGTCTATTGGTCGAGGTCTTTGGCCTCGGTCTGGGAGGGGGGCCCATGTCAAGTTCGCTACGGGGCCCTGCCATTCCTAGTTACACCACTGGCTCGCTGCAATATGATTTGCCCAACACTAGTCAAGTGTCACCATGTTAATCAGTCTCATTCCTGTTTTCAGTCCAGCTCATTTACATATATAATTATACAATGTATGGTGCTGTGGTAAGAAGTAAAGTGGCTGCAGCATTTGTTTAAACCGGATGTCGTTCTCCTAATGGTCTGATATTGATGACCGCTCCTAATTTTCTGTTACTGTAATACGGCTTGTTGATATTTGTATATGTGATTGTGCCAATGAAAACTGGATACACTTTGCCACATACTCATTACTAAAGATAAGTTTACAAATTTCACAAACTAGAAACTCTCCAGCACACATAATATTCTAGAACTTGATATATTGCCTTAAACAATTCTCACATCTTATTATTAAAATTAATATAACATGTATCTTAGTAACATAAGCCTCATATTTATTTTTATACCATCTGACCTCCTTTCATAGATATCAGCTTCAGTAAACTGTACACAGTTTGTGCTTTTACATCATTTGTGTAGAAGTAAAGTCTTTGAGCGCCATCTAGTGGAATATGGGATAATAGGGTTTAACAAGATGGAAAAGAAGTTTGTATTGAATGAAACTGGTACCATGTAGCATATAATGTACAGTAAACAGTAACTCTCAGTAATACTCATGTATATGATACTATAGGGCAGTGATGGTGAACCTTTTATAAGCCATGTGCCAAGCTGCAGCCCAAAACCCACTAATTTATCATTAAGTGCCAACACAGCAATTTAACTTTTATACTGTGCGGATCCATAATTGTGGACAATTTCGGACCCGCAAAATATGGCTGTGTGAATGGGGCTTTACTGAGCTTTCAATTATACAAAGAACTTTATACTGGATTTGGTATAATTTTCAACAATTAATGTTCACTATTTCCATCGCACAGATCTGTTTTATAGGATCATGCAATGTTATTATGACCTGTAATAATATCACATGTCTGTTATAAAACAGATACTGTGTGATATAAATAGTGAAGGGCCCTCGCGCAATCCAATCTGCTCCACAGAGGCCCACACACAGTACAATTTTTTTTCACAGAGGCCTCCACACAGTACAATCTGCTCCACAGAGGCCTCCACACAGTACAATCTTCTCCACAGAGGCCCCCACACAGTACAATCTTCTCCACAGAGGCCCCCACACAGTACAATTCTTTTCACAGAGGCCTCCACACAGTACAATCTGCTCCACAGAAGCCTCCACACAGTACAATCTGCTCCAAAGAGGCCCCCACACAGTACAATCTGCTCCAAAGAGGCCCCCACACAGTACAATCTGCTCCACAGAGGCCCACACACAGTACAATCTGCTCCACAGAGGCTTCCACACAGTACAATCTGCTCCACAGAAGCCTCCACACAGTACAATCTGCTCCACAGAAGCCTCCACACAGTACAATCTGCTCCAAAGAGGCCCCCACACATTACAATCTGCTCCACAGAGGCCCCCACACAGTACAATCTGCTCCACAGAGGCCCACACACAGTACAATCTGCTCCACAGAGGCTTCCACACAGTACAATCTGCTCCACAGAAGCCTCCACACAGTACAATCTGCTCCACAGTGACCACCGCACAGTACAATCTGCTCCACAGAGGCCCCCAAACAGTACAATCTGCTCCACAGTGACCACCGCACAGTACAATCTGCTCCACAGAGGCCCCCAAACAGTACAATCTGCTCCACAGAGGCCCCCACACCATACAATCTGCTCCACAGAGGCCCCCACACAGTACAATCTGCTCCACAGAGGCCCCCACACAGTACAATCTGCTCCACAGAGGCCCACACATAGTACAATCTGCTCCACAGAGGCTTCCACACAGTACAATCTGCTCCACAGAGGCCCCTACACAGTACAATCTGCTCCACAGAGACCCCCACACAGTACAATCTACTCCACAGTGGCCCCCACATAGTACAATTTCCTCCACAGTGGCCCCCACACAGCATAATATGCTGCAAAGTGGTCACCATATAGTACAATTTGCTCCACAGTGACCTCCACACAGTATAATCTGTTCCACAGATGGGTGCCCACAGGGAGGGCTCTGAGTGCCACCTCTGGCACCCGTGCCATAGGTTCGCCATGATGGCTATAGTGTGTGAGTGACTTTTGCTACTTTTTGAGCTTGTTTATGATTTTAAAAAATTGTGACATTTTGCATTTTTATCCCATTCACTACACTTTACATTGGCTGGGGAAGTGTGTTTGGGTGACCTGTCTAGATGTCTGTATGTCAGATATATCCAATGTGACTTGTTGAAAACATTCACAGTCTCACTGCAGTGAGGTGGCGGTGTACAAAGTGGAAGAACATCTAAGGATGGAAGTGTTAGACTCATAGACACATTTATTCAACATTGCATGACATTTGATAAATCTGCCCAAATTATGCCAAAGCAATGTCCAGCAACAATGAGGTAATAAAATTCCCCCTAATGTGAACCTGCACGAACCCCAACTCTCAACTAACAGGGCAATGTTCATAACCAAGTATGGGACAAAAGTTTATACAGTAGGAAGAGCTTAAAGGGATATAGGTTTCTGTGATCCGGGACTGATAAGAACTCTTACTATGTTGTAGTTACTTGTGGAGTCTTTATTATTTGATCTTTATTATTTCACTATTAACACATTTTTAGTAAAAAAAAATATACAGAAGAATTAGTGATAAATACTGTACATCTCAATTATTCAATCTGGGGAAAGTTTCTTCTAAAATCTCATAGAAATATCATTAAAATGTTACATAGTCGCTAGTCCAGGTATGTTGGTTGTCCATCTCATCTTCATCTGCTCTACTAGATCTCTTCTCCCACTCTTATGCAGATGTTGCGCTAAAAGTCTGAACTTATCTGTAGATGTGGGAAGTCTTTTCTTCCAAAGACTCAGTAATTCATAGATCTGGTGTGCCAAGTTATCTAGGCTTTTTAGTCTTACTAGCTGTATGGTACTACGATGAATAGGTAGAGAAAGAAACAGCTCGGAGGCATCTTCTTCTGAAAGTTCATGAGCCACCCATTTGAGGACACTATCCCACAGCATATCTGTTATAGAATCATAGAGAGGAATAGATACAGAATTATATATTATACAATCCGAGGACATCTGTATACACAGGTTGCAACATCTGGTCACTTTTCAGAGGGCCATCAGTCATAGCTATAGATGAGCAAACTGGTTTGTAACAAGCTTGGTCCACTACAGTAATGGTGATGTTCTGTTTCGGAAGCGGTGAAATGGAATGCCTCTGGATTATCAGAAAGTGTCCCTGGACCAATCACGTGACCACTCCAGGGATATGGGTAATTATAGATTTTTTCTAATAGAAGTAAATTAGAAATTAGGCGAGGGGAGGTGGTTTAGTTTAGGGGTTAATTTTTAGTTTATCCTGGACAACCCCTTTAATTTCCATGGATGTCAATGGGAGGTACGGAAACGGTGTAGCAGAGCGGCACCATAGTTATGGAAACAAAATAGACTATTTTTAGCTCCCATTTATGTCTATGGGTGTTACAGAAAAGCAGCACAAGCTGCGCTATGACATAACACTGTGATGCAGGCTCATGACGTCACATAAGAGGCTAAAACATTATTAAATCAAAATGAAATCTACAATAGGAAAGATAAGGAAGGTCACATCAGTGCCATACAGTTCTTACCTCTAGGACCCAATGCCACGAGTTTTGTACTTGATGGACGGCTGATACTTTTCTCCACCTGGTATCACAAGACATGCAATACACATGTAATAACAATCGCTATAGAGACCTTACTTAACTCCTTCGGTTTTTACAGCATTACAGTTATCGAAACGACATGGCACATCTATGAATGTTATGGAAGAGCAACACATTCCATTTTCGAGTTAAATGGTTATTAAAATCTCATCAAATCATTGCTGAGATGGAAACAACTAATCAAAAGTCCTGAACACCAGGGCGGTACTTAGGGAAACAGGCAATATTACAATGTTCCAGTAACTCCCATGGAGGTAAATGGGAGCTACAGCTTCAGTTGAGCTACAATGTTGCAGTTATGGAAACAGTATAGGCCTATGTAAATGGACCATTAGATAGTAATGACTAGAGATGAGTGAATAGTGAAATGTTCGAAGTTCAAAGTTTGATTCGAGTAGCCGCTCAATACTCAACTGTTTGATCGAACATCAAACCCCATTATAGTCTATGGGGAATAAATTCTCATCTAGGGGGAAACCAATATTCGATTCAGGAGGGTCACCAAGTCCACTATAACACCCCAGGAAATGATGCCAACACCATGGAATGCAACTGGGACAGCAAGGGAAGCATGTCTGGGGGCATCTAACATGCCCAAGTACCTGTATTACGTCGGGATCCCTGTCAGCAGGGATATGCAGGAGCTGACTTTTTCCCATAGGAATGCATTGACCAGTGTTAATTGGCCGAATGCCATACAGAGTATAGCATTTGGCCAATCAACGCTGGTTTTGCCAGAGGCTCGTCTGTGTGGAGGCAGAGTCTAATTTCGGACCAGAATGGAGACCGCTGTGGACCGATCTTAGACTCCGCCTCCGCCAGCAGAACCAGTGTTGATTGTCCGAATGCTGTACTCTGTATGGCATTTGGCCAATCAACGCTAGTCAATGCATTCCTATGCTGAGATGTAGCAGTGCTGGCCATTCACTCAGCTTGGCTACACCAGAGATGTGAACCCTGATGCAGCAGAGCTGAGTGTGCAGCAGGGTTCAGCGCATCTCTGATGCAGCATAGCTGAGTGTGCAGCAGGGTTCAGCGCATCTCTGATGCAGCAGAACTGAGTGTGCAGCAGGGTTCAGCGCATCTCTGATGCAGCAGAGCTGAGTGTGCAGCAGGGTTCAGCGCATCTCTGATGCAGCAGACCTAAGTGTGCAGCAGGGTTCAGTGAATCTCTGATGCAGCAGAGTTGAGTGTGCAGCAGGATTCAGTGCAACTCTGATGCAGCAAAGCTGAGTGTGCAGTAGAGTTCAGCGCATCTCTGATGCAGCAGAGCTGAGTGTGCAGCAGGATTCAGCGCATCTCTGATGCAGCAAAGCTGAGTGTGCAGCAAGGTTCAGCACATCTCTGATGCAGCAGAGCTGAGTGTGCAGCAGGGTTCAGCGCATCTCTGATGCAGCAGAGCTGAGTGTGCAACAGGGTTCACCACACACTCAGCTCTGCTTCATCTCTGGTGTAGATGAGCTGAGTGGATGGCCAGCACTGCTACAACTCGGCATAGGAATGCATTGACCGGCCAATCAACGCTGGTCAATGCATTCCTCTGGGAAAAAGTCAGCTCCTGCATATCGCAAGCTGATAGGGATCCTGACCAGATAGAGCCCCAAAGAGCTGTGTGAGTAACATTCCCACCTAAATAAAGGTAATCCCTAGCTAACCCTGCCTGTACATCTATCCCTGTCTTACAGTCACATAGTTCACAGTCTCATATGAACCGGATATTAAATCCACTGTTCGTATAAATTGGAGGTCACCTGAATTAGCCAGCCAATTACTTTTTCCGATTTTTTTTTGATTCAGTGCCTCCATTGAAAATCTTTGGAGACCCATGGACATTGTCATCTACCTCTTAGGAGCAATGGCAATGTCCACTTACTGTATCTATCTGTGAGACTGGGATGATATGCAACCAGAAAAGAACCAGGAAACAAATACCTTTGGAAGAGTTATTGGCAGCTTGCACACTGGAGTTCTTTGCTGTATATAGGTATCTGTAGAAAGTCCCGTCTTGAAACTTCCCATAACTTCTTCTTTAGATATTTTATAAAAAGCAACAGTCCCCTTATAATATGGTGAACTGTAGTTTCCAAACTCATCCACAACACTAATGTCCAAATACTTTTTCTGCATTTTTTGTGAGTGAAATGTGAGTTTAAAGGTCTTTCCAGACTCCTTACCATCTAAAAGTAAGAAAAAAATAATACTGAAGCATAAAAACAATGTCACATTAGAAAGTCTTGAATGTTAAGAGAAGTGTCTCAGTTATCCCTCCATACTGAATAGATCAAAGAATATCCAACTGAAGAGACCACCACCATTGAGTCAGTAGCAGCCCAGAGAGTATATAGCATTAATGGGAGGTATAAATGCAAATGAGTATCCTGATTGTTGCCAATCTTTAACCCCTTAAGGACCAGGCCATTTTTTGGTTTCGCATTTTCGTTTTTCCCTCCTCACATTTCAAGAGCCATAACTTTTTCATTTTTCAGTTCACAGAGTCACATGATGGCTTATTGTTTGCGGGACAAATTGTACTTTGTAATGGCACCATTCAATATGCTGTGCAATGTACTGGGAAGCTGGAAAAAAATTCAGAATGAGGTGCAATTGGAGAAAAAATGCATTTGCGCCATTTTCATATGGGTTTAATTTTTACAGCGTTCACTGTTTGGTACAAATGACATGTTACCTGTGTTCTACGTGTCAATACGAACACAGTGATACCAAATTTATATAGTATTTGAAATGTTTTGATACTTTTAAAAAAAATGATAAACTTTGCAAAATAGAAAAAAAAATTTGTGTCATCATGTTCTAACACCTGTAACTTTTTCATATTTCCATGTATGGAGCTGGTTGTGGTGTCTTTTTATGCGGGACAAGATGACGTTTCTATTGATACCATTTGGGGAAAGATCTGATGGTTTGATCACTTTTTATTCAATTTTTTTATAGGAGGCAAATTGTTGAAAAAAACGCTATTTGGCTATTTTTATTTTTTTTGCCGCTACGCCGTTCGCAGTACGGGATAAATGTTTTAATATTCTAATAGTTCGGGCATTTTGGAGCGCGGGGATACCTAATATGTTTATGTTTAATGTTCTTTAATTACTTTTATAGCTAATCTAGGGAAAGGGGGGTGATTTGAACTTTTATATTTTTTTAATTTTTTCAATACTTTTAAAAACTTTTTTTTTTCTTGTTATACATTTATGATCAGACCCCTTAGGTACCTTGAAACCTAGGGGGTCTGATCGCTCATACTATTCACTGCAATACTACAGTATTGCAGTGAATAGGAAAATCGCAGCACTTCTATTAGACAATGCCTCTGGCCTCTGGCATCGTCTAATAGATCTAGTGCAGAGACAAGCCTGGAAGCCTTCAATAGGCTTCCGGCTGTCATAGCAACCGATCACCGCCCTCATGTCACGTTTGACTGCAGTGTGTAAAGGGTTAACAGCAGCGATCGGCTCGGGCACCGACCGCTGCTGTTAGTGGCAGGTCCTGGCTGTATTATACAGCCGGCATCTGCCGTGTATGGAGCGAGCTCAGCGTGTGAGCTCGCTCCATACATCCCCATGCGACCCATGACGTACAGTTACATCATGGGTCGCTAAGGGGTTAAACTAATAATGACAACTTACCTGCCATAGAGGCCTGTGTAATACGTCTGAAGAGTACACTGACATCAATGGGAGCTCAACTGTAGTAACACCACCAGGACACTATAAAGTGTACAGAGCCTTCTGCTTCCAGATCCATACACTGTGTAATATGGGGATCAGATATAGCCCTGAATAGTTGATCCGAGTTGAGGTCTCCCATTGGCCCCAGCCAGATCAGACACTTATGGCCTATCCTAAGGATATGCTTCCTTCTATAACTATATATAATGTGCTTCAGCATATAAGGAGGCATATAATAGTTACGCCTGCGTACTGCCATTAGCCAAAATGACACAAAAATTTTTTGCTGTTCAACTGCTGGCAAAAATCAAGTCTCAGGGTGCATTCACACTAAGTGTACGCTGAGCTGATTCTGAAACACGTTCAGAATCAGCACGTACAAAGCAGATCCCATTCATTTCAATGGGAGCCGGCATACGTGCGCTACCCATTGAAATGAATGGGCTGCTTTTTTCCTATTGGTTTCAATGTGATACTGCAGAACTGGGGAGCCAGCTTTATTCTACAAACAGACATCCCATATCCATGTGTACATAGCTATGGGAGCTGTCAACATGGCAGTCATGCCAGAGGCTGCCTGGGTCTTAGAGGACTCAGATCAGCACTGCAGTTCAAGTTATGAAACAGCATTCCTCCCGTAACCTGGGGACAAATGTATCAGCCCCATTTACAGGGTAAATTATCCCCCCCCCCAAAAAAAAAAAAAAGTAATGTTAAACTGATAGATCTATTATGACCTTATGGCATGCACAATATAAAAAAATAAGCTAATATCACTTCCACATCACAGATTCTGTCTCTACCCCTGAGGATACAACACTAATCAATATTACTGTAATGGAAAGGGAAAACTAATTCAGGCAGAGGCCCCACGTTGTGGAAACGTAGCTTTTTTGTTGCAGATTTTGTTGCAGTTTTTTGAGTGAAAGACAAGAATGACTACAAAGGAATGGGAACTCTATAAAAAGTTCTTATACTTCTCCCTTTTGCTCAATCCACTCCTGACTTTGGCTAAAAAAAATAAAATCTGCAGCAAAAAAAAGGTGCATTTCCACAACATGGGGCCTCAGCCTTAAAAAGTTTTTAGTAGTTCTTTGTGCTATTTATAACTGTGTAACTTTTTTTTAAATATATTTTCCCAGATATAAATGTGTTGTACATTAGAATAATGTAGAAATGACTTTTACCTGATGCTGTTATGTTTCCACCAAACCTAAAGTGAATTTGGTCTCCTTCTTGAAGAGCAAATGACTCCGAGGGCTCTGGGGGACCAGTGTATCCTGCCTCCATGAGGGCTGGGATTTCCCAGTTTAACTCCTTGGATGGAACCAGTTCAACAATGACTTTATTAAAGTTAGCGCTCTTTCTATACAACACAACATTGACCAATGAGCTGTAGATAGCGTATTCCAGGTCCTGAATGAAACTAACCAAGTGAGTGTTGTCCATAGCTGAGGAAAGACGGACTACAATAAATCTGTAAATGAAGAGAAGGACAAATTGTATTGTATATGTATTGACCTGTATATCATTAATAATGGGATGAAATATGGTAATGATTATATAAATAAGGAATCTAGATGTCTGTTTGTACATATGTGGGTTTAAAGGGATCCTATCATTCAGATGGCATTTTTTGTGCCTATCATGTTGGATTAGCCTTAAGTAAGGCTATTCGTCTCCTACCTTCTCCGCGCCGCCGTTCACTTGATATTTCAGTTTTTGCCGGTATGCAAATGAGTTCTCTCTCAGCATTGGGGGCGGGCCCCAACACTCAAACAACACTGGGAGCGTCCCCAATGCTGCCAGAGAACTCTCCAGCACTGCCACCATCTTCTTCAAGAACATTGTCTTCCTGTGTCTTCTTCTGGCAGAGGCGGTGAAACTTGTAGGCCTCAGGGAGAGCCAACTGCGTATTCCCACAGGTCACAAGGAAATGGCTGCTTACTTACTGTGTAAGCGGCCATTTTTCTTGTGGCCGCGGGCATGCGCAGTAGGCTCTGCCTGAGGCCTACAAGTTTCAGAAATCAAGGCGTGTCCGCACCATCGTTTTTACTGCAAAGTAGGCATTGGATTCACTAGAATCCCATCCACTTTGCCCTTACTGTAAAACGCCGTGATTTTGCCCATGGCGTTTCCGTCGCCCGCAATTTGCGGTGTTTCTGTCCCATGGAGCCCTGGTCTAAAGTGGCCACAAATCTTTATCAGCTGTTGGCCAAAAGTTTTGGTTTTTTTGCAGATTGTGCGCCCCACAATGTACATTTTTCCCTATCAGTATGTCTTTGGAATATGGGATGGAAATCCATGCAAACACAGGGAGAACATACAAACTCCTTGCAGATGGTTTTTTAGCCTCTGGCGGTATTTGAACACCAGGACTCCAGCGCTGCAGTGCTAACCACTGAGCCACCGTGTGGCCCTGTTGGCCAAAAGTTTATTGAGCTACTCCCTCATACACATACATGCTCCATTTGACATGAAGTGTGTATGTGTTCTCACTAAGGAAAAAAGAATAAACCACTACCAAACACCTCTACTGTGGGCTTATCGCTAATGAAAACATAGGATTAATCATATTAAAATAGGCACATCTAGCCAACCTAAGTCTTATGTGTATGAACACCTTGAACTTTTTGAGACGGGTTGGGTATAAGTTAGGTGGTTCAGTGCTTAGCCCTGGGGTCCTGTGTTTGAATCCTACCAATGGCATCATCTGCATGGATTTTGTATGCTCTACCTGTCTTTGCGTGGGTTTCCTCCTACATGTCAAAAATGATCCTTGTGGGTGTTGGGAATTAAGGTCTGCATGGCAACCATTAACTCAGCTATACCAGAAGAAGTGGATAAGGATCCATAACACATCCTGGCTTCAATAAAATATAGCTTTTATTTCATTACAAAAATAGAAAAATCACAAAAAAGTGTACTACGGTAAAAAAGTAGAGAGAAACATAACGAAAAAAATGATTAAAACACCCTGCTGATGCGTTTCGATATCCTAAGTCCCTTAGTCATTAGCATTTGTAAGGTGCTGTGAGGGGTTGTATTCACATCCAGTCTATATACCCTATGTTGACACCTGTATTCAGTGTCGGACTGAGGTGTCTAGGGCCCACCAGTGGAATTGTTTCTATGGGCCCAGCATCAGGACCCCTGCAGACCAGCCATACTGAGACAGAGCGGCTAAAGGTAATAACATCTCGGGAGCCATGCTGCTCACCTGCCATACGATGTGCAACAATGCACTACCTAAACCTACTGCTAAACACTGTATGGAAAGTGATCAGCATGGCTCCTAGAAATGTTACCATTACCTATAGCCGCGCTGTCCTGGAAGAGCTGATCTGCAGAGGTCCTGGCTGTTGCATCATCACAGAAGTAATATTGATGGCCTATCCTAAGGACAGACCATCAATATTATAAAGAAGGATAAATCCTTTAAAGATTTGTCCAGGAATTGGAGCGACCCATGTGCTGGGTGGGAGGTGTAAAATAAAAAAACAAAAAAATATAAAGCACCTTCACCTGTCCCCAGAGCTCCATTGTCCGCTGCCAGTGTCCATTTAGTGTTGTGCTGGTGCCTCCATGCTGGGAGTCCTGCACCTCATATGATCGCTGAGACTATTTAGGTACAGGATTTCCAGAAATGAGACCATGAGACCGAACAGACACAGGCGGGAGACAACGGGGTGCTGGGGACAAAAACTCAATGAAAAACAAAAAATAAATTGAGATTCACTGCTATTTTTTTTCCACAGTGTCTTTTAGCTGCATCTCGCTGTTGCGCCTAATCCTTAAAGAGGACCTTTCATCACTTGGGGAAAAGGCTGTTTTATATACCGCTAGAAAGCCGACAGTGTGCTGAATTCAGTGCACTGTCGGCTTTCCTGTTCTATGCCCCCAGTGAAGAGCTATCTGTGCCGGTACCGTAGCTAATCACTGTCAGAAGGGGGTTTCTGATAGTCAGTCAGTAACGCCCTTCCTCACTGTTGCTTCTATTGTGCTGTACTGTGAGAGGGGTCGTTGCTTACCGCCCAGCGATGATGCTATTCGACTATGGACGAGCACTATCAGGAGGGGAGGGAGGCGTTCCTCCCCGATCTCACAGTACAGCGTTAAAGGCGCTACTGTGAGGAAGGGCGTTCCTGACCGACGTTCAGAAAGGCCTTCTGACAGTGAAGAGCTACGGTACCGGCACTGATAACTCTTCATCGGGGGCACAGAACATGAAAGCCGATGAATTCACCGCACTATCGGCTTTCTAGCTGTGTATTAAACCACATGTGCCCCAGGAGGTAAAAGGTCCTCTTTAACATCTCAATATTTTGTACATCACACTATAAGTATAAGGTCTAACACAGTGTCCCTCAGCAAAAAAGCGCTGTGGGAAAACCCCTGGCACCAACACATCAGTTTTTCCTGCTATGCTTTTTGCAGAAACTCCACAGAGGTTTCCTCTGAGGACTTTCTGCTTCCATTGTACCTATAGGGACATTGCAAGTGTTTCTGTAGGTATAAGTGATGCTGGGTTCAAACCAGCGCCCGATCTACATTTTCAGGTTTCTGTCTTCTGCTGACAGAATACAGAAACCTGGCAGACCGTGTCCGGCCATGAGCGCCGGTGAGCGTTTTGTTCTCTTCATGGCAAGATACTTTTTTTTTTTTAACCGGACATGAGTTTGAAAAATGACTGCAGGTTTCCGTCTCCTGTCCAGTTTCGGGCAGGAAACGGAAACCTGCAAAACGGAGACCTGGGGAACAGATGTGAATGAACCCTGACATGCTGTGATTTCCAAAAACTCCAACAGTTACCTACACACTCATACATATACATTCATATATAAAGTACTCGCATATATGATATACCATATATTTCAAATATATACATGAATGTATGAATACTACATATACTCACATATATACATACACTCACACATACACATTATTATAGCATACTGTATATACTCACACATACCTATATACAAACATACAGCACTCACAGTATACAAGACACAGACTTTAACTCTTAAGTAGTATCATGGTGTCTATCATAATGATATGTGTATGGTAGTGGTGTATGATAAACACCATTATAGGACTTAAGGGTTAAACAAATGTACACATATACATATTAAATATTACATTTACCAAAAAATAGAAAAAAAAAATATACTCGCATTTGAAGCAGAAAGTGCAACATCGCAGCAGACTTGTCTCTGTCCCCACATGGTGCGATGTAAGGGATAAGCGATGACTCACTGCTGGGAGGGGGAGGGGAGGAAGTCCGGGCTGCACAGAAAGCTCTTCATAAGATGTCAGCGATAGCTTCTTCCCCCGGTGTCCTCAGTCCTCCCGATGTATACCACTGATAGGCAGCCCTTGTGTGTGTCAGGACCGTAGGAAACTGCTGGCAGCTGGCCACCTTTAATCATTACTGCGCTGTCGGCAGACTGGGGCTCCCAAGCTTACCGATCTGGCCCCTGCCAGTATCAGTGCTCATTTTGTCAATGCAAATGCATTGGACAGGGGCCCGACCCAGCCCCTGACATCCCGATCGGGCCCCTGGCCAATGCATCTGCATTGGGAAAATGAGGACTGATAGTCAGGGCTTGGGGCCCACCGGGGGGATTCACCGGTTCCCCGGTGGGCCAGTCCGACCCTGCCTGAATCACATTATCGCATTAGAGATTGTTACATGCCTGTGTCCTTTTTTTATATATGTTAATAAAGTTTATTTTAAACAATATAGCAACATTTCATATACAAATAAACCCACTATATGTCGCCACACTAAACCAGAAAAGGAAGAAATAACCATAATATGACAAAAAGTCTACAAATACAAGACTATAAGAAATGATAGCAACATGTCTTAGAGATACACTAACAGTTGAAATGCTGCTTTGAAAAGTTAAAATTAATCATAAGTTCAATGGAAAGATATCCCTCTGAACTATGGTATACAGTATTTACTCCACCTCATAAGCTTCATAAATCACATTATTATATGCTCCTTGTTCATAACAACTTTGCAGTCACGTGACCAAGATACGCCAATCATGGAGCATCCCAGCCTATTCACAAACCAGTGATAACTATGGACTAAACCGAAACTTTGTGAATAAATTTCACTACCCAAAAACTTTTAAAGAGAAGATTATTGTACTAGCGGGGAATATAGGAAAATACACAATTCTTTATATAGATCTCATTCCATAGTGATTTCCCATTCACAGGATTTTCGCGGTCATGTGACCAGAATTCACTAGAGATGAGCGAACAGTGTTCTATCGAACTCATGTTCGATCGGATATTAGGCTGTTCGGCATGTTCGAATCGAATCGAACACCGCGTGGTAAAGTGCGCCATTACTCGATTCCCCTCCCACCTTCCCTGGCGCCTTTTTTGCTCCAATAACAGCGCAGGGTAGGTGGGACAGGAACTACGACACCGGTGACGTTGAAAAAAGTAGGCAAAACCCATTGGCTGCCGAAAACATGTGACCTCTAATTTAAAAGAACAGCGCCGCCCAGGTTCGCGTCATTCTGAGCTTGCAATTCACCGAGGACGGAGGTTTCCGTCCAGCTAGCTAGGGCTTAGATTCTGGGTAGGCAGGGACAGGCTAGGATAGGAAGGAGAAGACAACCAAAACAGCTCTTATAAGAGCTAAATTCCAGGGAGAAGCTTGTCAGTGTAACGTGGCACTGACGGGCTCAATCGCCGCAACCCAGCTTTCCCAGGATCCTGAATGGAATACACTGTCAGTGTATTCCCGTATACCCGATATATACCCCCGATACCCGTTCCAACGGTGTGCCCCCCCACCTTCACCCCAGAAATACCCTGCAAGTCCCCTAGCAATAGAATTGGGGCTATATACACCCACTATTTTTGCTACTGCCATATAGTGCCAGTTTCTGACTGGGAATTCAAAGAATATATTGGGGTTATAAATACCCTCATTTCTTGCTACTGCCATATAGTGCCAGTTTCTGACTGGTAATTCAAAGAATATATTGGGGTTACGTGCACCCACAATTTTTACTACTGGTATACAGTGCCATTGTCTGACTGGGAATTCAAAGAATATATTGGGAATACAAATACCCTCATTTCTTGCTACTGCCATATAGTGCCAGTTTCTGACTGGTAATTCAAAGAATATATTGGGGTTACGTGCACCCACAATTTTTACTACTGGTATACAGTGCCATTGTCTGACTGGGAATTCAAAGAATATATTGGGAATACAAATACCCTCATTTCTTGCTACTGCCATATAGTGCCAGTTTCTGACTGGTAATTCAAAGAATATATTGGGGTTACGTGCACCCACAATTTTTACTACTGGTATACAGTGCCATTGTCTGACTGGGAATTCAAAGAATATATTGGGAATACAAATACCCTCATTTCTTGCTACTGCCATATAGTGCCAGTTTCTGACTGGTAATTCAAAGAATATATTGGGGTTACGTGCACCCACAATTTTTACTACTGGTATACAGTGCCATTGTCTGACTGGGAATTCAAAGAATATATTGGGGTTATAAATACCCTCATTTCTTGCTACTGGTATATAGTGCCATTGTCTGACTGGGAATTCAAAGAATATATTGGGGTTATAAATACCCTCATTTCTTGCTACTGCCATATAGTGCCAGTTTCTGACTGGTAATTCAAAGAATATATTGGGGTTACGTGCACCCACAATTTTTACTACTGGTATACAGTGCCATTGTCTGACTGGGAATTCAAACAATATATTGGGGTTATAAATACCCTCATTTCTTGCTACTGGTATATAGTGCCATTGTCTGACTGGGAATTCAAAGAATATATTGGGGTTACGTGCACCCACAATTTTTACTACTGGTATACAGTGCCATTGTCTGACTGGGAATTCAAAGAATATATTGGGGTTATAAATACCCTCATTTCTTGCTACTGATATATAGTGCCATTGTCTGACTGGGAATTCAAAGAATATATTGGGGTTATAAATACCCTCATTTCTTGCTACTGGTATATAGTGCCATTGTCTGACTGGGAATTCAAAGAATATATTGGGGTTACGTGCACCCACAATTTTTACTACTGGTATACAGTGCCATTGTCTGACTGGGAATTCAAAGAATATATTGGGGTTATAAATACCCTCATTTCTTGCTACTGCCATATAGTGCCAGTTTCTGACTGGTAATTCAAAGAATATATTGGGGTTACGTGCACCCACAATTTTTACTACTGGTATACAGTGCCATTGTCTGACTGGGAATTCAAAGAATATATTGGGGTTATAAATACCCTCATTTCTTGCTACTGCCATATAGTGCCAGTTTCTGACTGGTAATTCAAAGAATATATTGGGGTTACGTGCACCCACAATTTTTACTACTGGTATACAGTGCCATTGTCTGACTGGGAATTCAAAGAATATATTGGGGTTATAAATACCCTCATTTCTTGCTACTGGTATATAGTGCCATTGTCTGACTGGGAATTCAAAGAATATATTGGGGTTACGTGCACCCACAATTTTTACTACTGGTATACAGTGCCATTGTCTGACTGGGAATTCAAAGAATATATTGGGGTTATAAATACCCTCATTTCTTGCTACTGCCATATAGTGCCAGTTTCTGACTGGTAATTCAAAGAATATATTGGGGTTACGTGCACCCACAATTTTTACTACTGGTATACAGTGCCATTGTCTGACTGGGAATTCAAAGAATATATTGGGAATACAAATACCCTCATTTCTTGCTACTGCCATATAGTGCCAGTTTCTGACTGGTAATTCAAAGAATATATTGGGGTTACGTGCACCCACAATTTTTACTACTGGTATACAGTGCCATTGTCTGACTGGGAATTCAAAGAATATATTGGGGTTATAAATACCTTCATTTCTTGCTACTGCCATATAGTGCCATTGTCTGACTGGGAATTCAAAGAATATATTGGGGTTACGTGCACCCACAATTTTTACTACTGGTATACAGTGCCATTGTCTGACTGGGAATTCAAAGAATATATTGGGGTTATAAATACCCTCATTTCTTGCTACTGATATATAGTGCCATTGTCTGACTGGGAATTCAAAGAATATATTGGGGTTACGTGCACCCACAATTTTTACTACTGGTATACAGTGCCATTGTCTGACTGGGAATTCAAAGAATATATTGGGGTTATAAATACCCTCATTTCTTGCTACTGCCATATAGTGCCAGTTTCTGACTGGTAATTCAAAGAATATATTGGGGTTACGTGCACCCACAATTTTTACTACTGGTATACAGTGCCATTGTCTGACTGGGAATTCAAAGAATATATTGGGAATACAAATACCCTCATTTCTTGCTACTGCCATATAGTGCCAGTTTCTGACTGGTAATTCAAAGAATATATTGGGGTTACGTGCACCCACAATTTTTACTACTGGTATACAGTGCCATTGTCTGACTGGGAATTCAAAGAATATATTGGGGTTATAAATATCCTCATTTCTTGCTACTGCCATATAGTGCCAGTTTCTGACTGGTAATTCAAAGAATATATTGGGGTTACGTGCACCCACAATTTTTACTACTGGTATACAGTGCCATTGTCTGACTGGGAATTCAAAGAATATATTGGGGTTATAAATACCCTCATTTCTTGCTACTGATATATAGTGCCATTGTCTGACTGGGAATTCAAAGAATATATTGGGGTTACGTGCACCCACAATTTTTACTACTGGTATACAGTGCCATTGTCTGACTGGGAATTCAAAGAATATATTGGGGTTATAAATACCCTCATTTCTTGCTACTGCCATATAGTGCCAGTTTCTGACTGGTAATTCAAAGAATATATTGGGGTTACGTGCACCCACAATTTTTACTACTGGTATACAGTGCCATTGTCTGACTGGGAATTCAAAGAATATATTGGGAATACAAATACCCTCATTTCTTGCTACTGCCATATAGTGCCAGTTTCTGACTGGTAATTCAAAGAATATATTGGGGTTACGTGCACCCACAATTTTTACTACTGGTATACAGTGCCATTGTCTGACTGGGAATTCAAAGAATATATTGGGGTTATAAATATCCTCATTTCTTGCTACTGCCATATAGTGCCAGTTTCTGACTGGTAATTCAAAGAATATATTGGGGTTACGTGCACCCACAATTTTTACTACTGGTATACAGTGCCATTGTCTGACTGGGAATTCAAAGAATATATTGGGGTTATAAATACCCTCATTTCTTGCTACTGGTATATAGTGCCATTGTCTGACTGGGAATTCAAAGAATATATTGGGGTTACGTGCACCCACAATTTTTACTACTGGTATACAGTGCCATTGTCTGACTGGGAATTCAAAGAATATATTGGGGTTATAAATACCCTCATTTCTTGCTACTGCCATATAGTGCCAGTTTCTGACTGGTAATTCAAAGAATATATTGGGGTTACATGCACCCACAATTTTTACTACTGGTATACAGTGCCATTGTCTGACTGGGAATTCAAAGAATATATTGGGAATACAAATACCCTCATTTCTTGCTACTGCCATATAGTGCCAGTTTCTGACTGGTAATTCAAAGAATATATTGGGGTTACGTGCACCCACAATTTTTACTACTGGTATACAGTGCCATTGTCTGACTGGGAATTCAAAGAATATATTGGGGTTATAAATACCCTCATTTCTTGCTACTGGTATATAGTGCCATTGTCTGACTGGGAATTCAAAGAATATATTGGGGTTACGTGCACCCACAATTTTTACTACTGGTATACAGTGCCATTGTCTGACTGGGAATTCAAAGAATATATTGGGTTATAAATACCCTCATTTCTTGCTACTGGTATAAGATAAGATAAGATAAGATAAGATAATCCTTTAATAGTCCCACCTTGGGGAAATTTCAGCGTGTTACAGCAGCATAGTAATACAGATACAGGATAATACAGAGTAATATGTTACAGACGTAGACACAGATAAGCTGAGAAGAGAAGATATACTAGGAGTCCATGGCAGCTAAGGAAAAACAGAAGAGAAAGAGAAAGACCTCATGGTCATCCTCATAATCATTAGTTCTCTGTGCGGAGAGCTCTTCGTTTGGTCTGATGTAGATTATACAGCCTGGTCGCGGTTGGAAGGAAGGACCTGCGATAGCGCTCCTTCTCACACTTGGGGTGAAGCAGACGGTCGCTTACAGTGCTGCCAAGTCCCATCAGGGTCCCATACATGGGGTGGGATTTGTTCCCCCGCATGGAGGTCACCACAGACAGTGCCATTATCTGACTGGGAATTCAAAGAATATATTGGGGTTACGTGCACCCACAATTTTTACTACTGGTATACAGTGCCATTGTCTGACTGGGAATTCAAAGAATATATTGGGGTTATAAATACCCTCATTTCTTGCTACTGGTATATAGTGCCATTGTCTGACTGGGAATTCAAAGAATATATTGGGGTTACGTGCACCCACAATTTTTACTACTGGTATACAGTGCCATTGTCTGACTGGGAATTCAAAGAATATATTGGGGTTATAAATACCCTCATTTCTTGCTACTGCCATATAGTGCCAGTTTCTGACTGGTAATTCAAAGAATATATTGGGGTTACGTGCACCCACAATTTTTACTACTGGTATACAGTGCCATTGTCTGACTGGGAATTCAAAGAATATATTGGGGTTATAAATACCCTCATTTCTTGCTACTGCCATATAGTGCCAGTTTCTGACTGGTAATTCAAAGAATATATTGGGGTTACGTGCACCCACAATTTTTACTACTGGTATACAGTGCCATTGTCTGACTGGGAATTCAAAGAATATATTGGGGTTATAAATACCCTCATTTCTTGCTACTGCCATATAGTGCCAGTTTCTGACTGGTAATTCAAAGAATATATTGGGGTTACGTGCACCCACAATTTTTACTACTGGTATACAGTGCCATTGTCTGACTGGGAATTCAAAGAATATATTGGGAATACAAATACCCTCATTTCTTGCTACTGCCATATAGTGCCAGTTTCTGACTGGTAATTCAAAGAATATATTGGGGTTACGTGCACCCACAATTTTTACTACTGGTATACAGTGCCAATTTCTAACTAGGAATTCAAAATGCGCAAGGCTCCCGGAAAGGGACGTGGACGAGGCCGTGGGCGAGGTCGGGGGAATGGTTCTGGGGAGCAAGGTAGCAGTGAAGCCACAGGGCGTCCCGTGCCTACTCCTGTGGGGCAGCAAGCATTGCGCCACTCCACAGTGCCAGGGTTGCTTGCCACATTAACTAAACTGCAGGGTACAAACCTTAGTAGGCCCGAGAACCAGGAACAGGTCTTGCAATGGCTGTCAGAGAACGCTTACAGCACATTGTCCAGCAGCCAGTCAGACTCTGCCTCCTCTCCTCCTATTACCCAACAGTCTTGTCTTCCTTCCTCCCAAAATTCCGAAGCTTTACAGAACAATAACCCAAACTGTCCCTGCTCCCCAGAGCTGTTCTCCGCTCCATTCATTGTCCCTCAACCTGCCTCTCCACGTCACGATTCCACGAACCTAACAGAGGAGCATCTGTGTCCAGATGCTCAAACACTAGAGTCTCCTCCATCTCCGTTCGATTTGGTGGTGGATGACCAGCAACCCACCCTCATCGACGATGATGTGACGCAGTTGCCGTCAGGGCATCCAGTTGACCGGCGCATTGTGCGGGAGGAGGAGATGAGACAGGAGTTGGAAGAGGAAGTGGTGGATGATGAGGACACTGACCCGACCTGGACAGGGGGGATGTCAAGCGGGGAAAGTAGTGTGGATGTTGAGGCAGGTGCAGCACCAAAAAGGGTAGCTAGAGGCAGAGGCAGAGGTCAGCAGCTTAGGCGAAGCCAGGCCACACCCGGAATCTCCCAAGATGTTCCAGTTCGTACCCAGCCCCGAAAAACTCCCACCTCGAGGGAACGTTTCTCGAAGGTGTGGAGTTTTTTCAAGGAATGCGCCGAAGACAGATATAGTGTTGTCTGCACAATTTGCCTCTCGAAATTGATTAGGGGCTCTGAGAAGAGCAACCTGTCCACCACTTCAATGCGCCGTCATTTGGAATCCAAGCACTGGAATCAGTGGCAGGCAGCAACGGCAGGACAAAGGCCGCCTGCCGTTCACGCCACTGCCACTGCCTCTGCCACTGCCTCTGCCTCTGCCACTGTCACTGCTGACTGTGCTGGCGATGCACTCCAGAGGACGAGCCAGGACACCACTTCATCTGCCTCCGCCACTTTGTTGACTTCTCCCTCATCCTCCCCTGTTCCTGTCTTATCTCCTTCTCCTGCACCATCAAAGGCACCATCAGGCGCTTCTTTACAACAACCCACCATCTCTCAGACATTGGAGCGGCGGCAGAAATACACTGCTAACCACCCACACGCGCAAGCCTTGAACGCCAACATCGCTAAACTGCTGGCCCAGGAGATGTTGGCGTTCCGGCTTGATGAAACTCCCGCCTTCCTGGACCTGATGGCAACTGCGGCACCTCGCTATGCCATCCCTAGCCGTCACTACTTCTCCCGGTGTGCCGTCCCCGCCTTGCACCAGCACGTGTCACTCAACATCAGGCGGGCCCTTAGTTCCGCGCTTTGCACAAAGGTCCACTTGACCACCGACGCGTGGACAAGTGCATGCGGACAGGGACGCTACATTTCACTGACGGCACACTGGGTGAATGTAGTTGAGGCTGGGACTGCTTCCCAAACTGGCCCGGTGTACCTCGTCTCCCCGCCTAACATTCCTGGCAGGGACACGAGAAGAACACGCCCCTCCTCCTCCTCCTCTACCGCCTCCTCCTCCGCCACCGCCTCCTCCTCTGCCACCGCCTCCTCCTCCGCTGTTAGATTGACCCCAGCTACGAGTTGGAAACGTTGCAGCACTGGCGTTGGTAGACGTCAGCAGGCTGTGCTGAAGCTGATCAGCTTGGGGGACAGATAGCACACTGCCTCCGAGGTGAGGGATGCCCTCCTCGATGAGACGGCAATATGGTTTGAGCCGCTGCACCTGGGCCCAGGCATGGTCGTTTGTGATAACGGCCGGAACCTGGTAGCAGCTCTGGAGCTTGCCGGACTCCAACATGTTCCATGCCTGGCCCACGTCTTCAACCTAGTGGTGCAACGTTTCCTAAAGAGCTACCCCAATGTTCCAGAGCTACTGGTGAAAGTGCGGCGCATGTGCGCCCACTTTCGCAAGTCGACAGTAGCCGCTGCTAGCTTAAAATCTCTCCAGCAACACCTGCATGTGCCACAACACCGGCTTTTGTGCGACGTCCCCACACGCTGGAACTCAACGTTTCAGATGTTGAATAGAGTGGTTGAGCAGCAGAGACCTTTGATGGAATACCAGCTACAAAACCCTAGGGTGCCACAAAGTCAGCTGCCTCAGTTTCACATCCATGAGTGGCCATGGATGAGAGACCTTTGTGACATCCTACGGGTCTTTGAGGAGTCCACAAGGAGGGTGAGCTCTGAGGATGCGATGGTGAGCCTTACAATCCCGCTCTTGTGTGTTCTGAGAGAATCCCTGATTGACATCAGGGATAACTCAGATCACACAGAGGAGTTAGGGATAGCATCCGATCCGTCACAGCTGGAGAGTAGGTCCACACATCTGTCCGCTTCACTGCGTTTAATGGAGGAGGAGGAGGAGGAGGAGGAGGAGGAGGAGGAAGAAGAGTTGTCCGATGATGTGATGGTGATACAGGAGGCTTCCGGGCAACTTCGAATCGTCCCATTGTTGCAGCGCGGATGGGTAGACATGGAGGATGAGGAGGAAATGGAGATTGAACTTTCCGGTGGGGCCAGAGGAGTCATGCCAACTAACACTGTGGCAGACATGGCTGAGTTCATGTTGGGGTGCTTTACAACCGACAAGCGTATTGTCAAAATCATGGAGGACAACCAGTACTGGATCTTTGCTATCCTTGACCCCCGGTATAAAAACAACATCTCGTCTTTTATTCCGGTAGAGGGGAGGGCCAATCGCATCAATGCTTGCCACAGGCAATTGGTGCAGAATATGATGGAGATGTTTCCAGCATGTGACGTTGGCGGCAGGGAGGGCAGTTCCTCCAGTAGGCAACCAAGTTCTCACCGGTCCACACAAACGAGGGGCACACTGTCTAAGGTCTGGGACACCTTGATGGCACCCCCTCGCCAAAGTGCCGCCACGGAGGGTCCTAGTGTCACCAGGCGTGAGAAGTATAGGCGCATGTTGCGGGAATACCTTTCCGACCACAGCCCTGTCCTCTCCGACCCCTCTGCGCCCTACACGTATTGGGTGTCGAAGTTGGACCTGTGGCTTGAACTTGCCCTATATGCCTTGGAGGTGCTGTCCTGTCCTGCCGCCAGCGTCCTATCTGAGAGGGTGTTCAGTGCAGCCGGTGGCATCATCACTGACAAGCGCACCCGTCTGTCAGCTGAGAGTGCCGACCGGCTCACTTTGATAAAAATGAACCACCACTGGGTAGAGCCGTCATTTTTGTGCCCACCTGTGTAAAGCACCCCAACATGAAACTCCATGTCTGTACTCAACCTCTCCAATTCCTCCGCATCCTCATACTCATCCACCATAAGCGTTGCACAATTCTGCTAATACTAGGCTCCCTCCACCCTGATTTCCCCCAACTCTGCTGGTTAGAGGCTCCCTCCACCCTGATTTCCACCAACTCTGCTGGTTAGAGGCTCCCTCCACGATGAATTGGTCCAAACTGGGCTGTTTAGCGGCTCCCTCCACCATGAATTGGTCCAAACTGGGGTTTTTAGAGGCTCCCTCCACCATGAATTGGTCCAAACTGGGGTTTTTAGAGGCTCCCTCCACCATGAATTGGTCCAAACTGGGGGTTTTTAGAGGCTCCCTCCACCATGAATTTGCCCAAACTGGGCTGTTTAGAGGCTCCCTCCACCATGAATTGGTCCAAACTGGGGTTTTTAGGGGCTCCCTCCACCATGAATTTCCCAAAACTTGGCTGTTTAGAGGCTCCCTCCACCATTAATTGGTCCAAACTGGGCTGGTTAGAGGCTCCCTCCACCATGAATTTGCCCAAACTGGGCTGTTTAGAGGCTCCCTCCACCATGAATTGGTCCAAACTGGGTTTTTTAGAGGCTCCCTCCACCATGAATTGGTCCAAACTGGGCTGGTTAGAGGCTCCCTCCACCATGAATTTCCCAAAACTTGGCTGTTTAGACGCTCCCTCCACCATTAATTGGTCCAAACTGGGCTGGTTAGAGGCTCCCTCCACCATGAATTTGCCCAAACTGGGCTGTTTAGAGGCTCCCTCCACCATGAATTGGTCCAAACTGGGTTTTTTAGAGGCTCCCTCCACCATGAATTGGTCCAAACTGGGCTGGTTAGAGGCTCCCTCCACCATGAATTTCCCAAAACTTGGCTGTTTAGAGGCTCCCTCCACCATTAATTGGTCCAAACTGGGCTGGTTAGAGGCTCCCTCCACCATGAATTTGCCCAAACTGGGCTGTTTAGAGGCTCCCTCCACCATGAATTTCCCAAAACTTGGCTGTTTAGAGGCTCCCTCCACCATTAATTGGTCCAAACTGGGCTGGTTAGAGGCTCCCTCCACCATTAATTGGTCCAAACTGGGCTGTTTAGAGGCTCCCTCCACCATGAATTGGTCCAAACTGGGCTGTTTAGAGGCTCCCTCCACCATGAATTTGCCCAAACTGGGCTGTTTAGAGGCTCCCTCCACCATGAATTTGCCCAAACTGGGCTGGTTAGAGGCTCCCTCCGCCATGAATTGGTCCAAACTGGGTTTTTTAGAGGCTCCCTCCACCATGAATTTGCCCAAACTGGGCTGGTTAGAGGCTCCCTCCACCATGAATTGGTCCAAACTGGGCTGGTTAGAGGCTCCCTCCACCATGAATTTCCCAAAACTTGGCTGTTTAGAGGCTCCCTCCACCATTAATTGGTCCAAACTGGGCTGGTTAGAGGCTCCCTCCACCATGAATTTGCCCAAACTGGGCTGTTTAGAGGCTCCCTCCACCATGAATTGGTCCAAACTGGGGTTTTTAGGGGCTCCCTCCACCATGAATTTCCCAAAACTTGGCTGTTTAGAGGCTCCCTCCACCATTAATTGGTCCAAACTGGGCTGGTTAGAGGCTCCCTCCACCATGAATTTGCCCAAACTGGGCTGTTTAGAGGCTCCCTCCACCATGAATTTGCCCAAACTGGGCTGGTTAGAGGCTCCCTCCACCATGAATTGGTCCAAACTGGGTTTTTTAGAGGCTCCCTCCACCATGAATTGGTCCAAACTTGGCTGTTTAGAGGCTCCCTCCACCATTAATTGGTCCAAACTGGGCTGGTTAGAGGCTCCCTCCACCATGAATTGGTCCAAACTGGGCTGGTTAGAGGCTCCCTCCACCATGAATTTCCCAAAACTTGGCTGTTTAGAGGCTCCCTCCACCATTAATTGGTCCAAACTGGGCTGGTTAGAGGCTCCCTCCACCATGAATTTGCCCAAACTGGGCTGTTTAGAGGCTCCCTCCACCATGAATTGGTCCAAACTGGGGTTTTTAGGGGCTCCCTCCACCATGAATTTCCCAAAACTTGGCTGTTTAGAGGCTCCCTCCACCATTAATTGGTCCAAACTGGGCTGGTTAGAGGCTCCCTCCACCATGAATTTCCCAAAACTTGGCTGTTTAGAGGCTCCCTCCACCATGAATTGGTCCAAACTGGGCTGGTTAGAGGCTCCCTCCACCATGAATTTGCCCAAACTGGGCTGTTTAGAGGCTCCCTCCACCATGAATTTGCCCAAACTGGGCTGGTTAGAGGCTCCCTCCACCATGAATTGGTCCAAACTGGGTTTTTTAGAGGCTCCCTCCACCATGAATTGGTCCAAACTTGGCTGTTTAGAGGCTCCCTCCACCATTAATTGGTCCAAACTGGGCTGGTTAGAGGCTCCCTCCACCATGAATTGGTCCAAACTGGGTTTTTTAGAGGCTCCCTCCACCATGAATTGGTCCAAACTGGGCTGGTTAGAGGCTCCCTCCACCATGAATTTCCCAAAACTTGGCTGTTTAGAGGCTCCCTCCACCATTAATTGGTCCAAACTGGGCTGGTTAGAGGCTCCCTCCACCATGAATTTGCCCAAACTGGGCTGTTTAGAGGCTCCCTCCACCATGAATTGGTCCAAACTGGGGTTTTTAGGGGCTCCCTCCACCATGAATTTCCCAAAACTTGGCTGTTTAGAGGCTCCCTCCACCATTAATTGGTCCAAACTGGGCTGGTTAGAGGCTCCCTCCACCATGAATTTGCCCAAACTGGGCTGTTTAGAGGCTCCCTCCACCATGAATTGGTCCAAACTGGGTTTTTTAGAGGCTCCCTCCACCATGAATTGGTCCAAACTGGGCTGTTTAGAGGCTCCCTCCACCATGAATTTGCCCAAACTGGGCTGTTTAGAGGCTCCCTCCACCATGAATTTGCCCAAACTGGGCTGGTTAGAGGCTCCCTCCACCATGAATTGGTCCAAACTGGGTTTTTTAGAGGCTCCCTCCACCATGAATTTGCCCAAACTGGGCTGGTTAGAGGCTCCCTCCACCATGAATTGGTCCAAACTGGGCTGGTTAGAGGCTCCCTCCACCATTAATTGGTCCAAACTGGGCTGTTTAGAGGCTCCCTCCACCATGAATTTGCCCAAACTGGGCTGGTTAGAGGCTCCCTCCACCATGAATTGGTCCAAACTGGGCTGGTTAGAGGCTCCCTCCACCATGAATTTCCCAAAACTTGGCTGTTTAGAGGCTCCCTCCACCATTAATTGGTCCAAACTGGGCTGGTTAGAGGCTCCCTCCACCATGAATTTGCCCAAACTGGGCTGTTTAGAGGCTCCCTCCACCATGAATTGGTCCAAACTGGGGTTTTTAGGGGCTCCCTCCACCATGAATTTCCCAAAACTTGGCTGTTTAGAGGCTCCCTCCACCATTAATTGGTCCAAACTGGGCTGTTTAGAGGCTCCCTCCACCATGAATTTGCCCAAACTGGGCTGGTTAGAGGCTCCCTCCACCATGAATTGGTCCAAACTGGGCTGGTTAGAGGCTCCCTCCACCATGAATTTCCCAAAACTTGGCTGTTTAGAGGCTCCCTCCACCATTAATTGGTCCAAACTGGGCTGGTTAGAGGCTCCCTCCACCATGAATTTGCCCAAACTGGGCTGTTTAGAGGCTCCCTCCACCATGAATTGGTCCAAACTGGGTTTTTTAGAGGCTCCCTCCACCATGAATTGGTCCAAACTGGGTTTTTTAGAGGCTCCCTCCACCATGAATTGGTCCAAACTTGGCTGTTTAGAGGCTCCCTCCACCATTAATTGGTCCAAACTGGGCTGGTTAGAGGCTCCCTCCACCATGAATTGGTCCAAACTGGGTTTTTTAGAGGCTCCCTCCACCATGAATTTGCCCAAACTGGGCTGGTTAGAGGCTCCCTCCACCATGAATTGGTCCAAACTGGGGTTTTTAGAGGCTCCCTCCACCATGAATTTGCCCAAACTGGGGTGTTTAGAGGCTCCCTCCACCATGAATTTGCCCAAACTCTGCTGGTTAGAGGCTCAATCCACCCTGATTTTCAAAACAAATGTTGGTGCCAACCTCAACTTACTGCAAGTGCCAAATACACATGTTTCAAGGTGTTTTCCTACTGTCAGAGAGGTGGTATTGAGTGTGTAAAGTGTGTAGTTGTTAGGCTGTGATGTTGGGGTAATAGAGGGTCTTTGGTGTGTTAGATGCCCCCAGACATGCTTCCCCTGCTGTCCCAGTGTCATTCCAGAGGTGTTGGCATCATTTCCTGGGGTGTCATAGTGGACTTGGTGACCCTCCAGACACGGATTTGGGTTTCCCCCTTAATGAGTATCTGTTCCCCATAGACTATAATGGGGTTCGAAACCCGTTCGAACACACGAACATTGAGCGGCTGTTCGAATCGAATTTCGAACCTCGAACATTTTAGTGTTCGCTCATCTCTAGAATTCACCAATCACGAAATGACTTGTGGGAGCCCAGCAGCTCAATGGAAGTTTTAGCCACCACAAATACCTCCCTTTATGTGTAGGTCACGTGTGAAATGTCGACCAATCCAACTTCTATTCGTTAGCCCGTTATACGTATACACTACTAACAAAGGCAAAGAGGAAATGCAACAATCTCTAATGCGATAATGTGATACAGGTGTCAAGTTAGGATATATAGACTGGATGTGAATACAACCCCTCACAGCACCTTATAAATGCTATGACTAAGGGACTTAGGGTCTCAAAATGCGTCAGCAGCGGTTTTTAATCACTTTTTTCGTTATGTTTCTCTCTACTTTTTCACCTTAGTACACTTTTTTGTGATTTTTTTATTTTTGTAATGAAATAAAAGCTATATTTTATTGAAGCCGGGATGTGTTATGGATCCTTCTCCACTTTTTACGGTATATCATCTCTGGTGTCCGGAGTAGCCGAGCTAACCGCACGGCTAGCTGTGCTTCATCTCACTATAGGAATGCATTGACCAGCGTTGATTGGCCAGTGTACAGCATTCGGCCAATCAACGCTGGATCTGCTGGAGGAGGCGGAGTCTAAAATCGGACCAGAATGGAAACTGCTGTGGACTGATTTTAGACTCCACCTTCCCAGGCAGAACCAGCGTTGATTGGCCAAATGCTGTACACTGGCCAATCAATGCTGGTCAATGCATTCCTATGGGAAAAAGTCAGCTCAGGCATATCACAAGCTGACAGGGGATCTCAACATCATAAAGGTACTTGATGCCCCCAGACATGCTTCCCCTGCTGTCCCAGTTGAATTCCAGGGTGTTGGCATCATTTCCTGGGGTGTGATAGTGGACTTGGTGACTCTCCTGAGTCGAATGGTGGGATCCCCTGTAGCGAAGCATTTTCTCCCATAGACTATAATGGGGTTCGATATTCGTTCGAACAGTTGAATATTGAGCGGCTATTGGAAACGAATATCGAATATCGAACATTTTACTGTTCGCTCATCTCTACCCACAACCTAATTTAAAAAAAATAAATAAAAAGTATGCTGGAGATTCTCTTTAACTATTAGTATTGTTAATTACACAGAGTATTTTACCTTTGCATATATTCGGTCACTTCAAATGAGACTATGCCATTCTGGATATTTTTGACCACACTGTCATCTAAAACAATCCACTGATCTTCTTTCAATGCTAATAATTTCAGTAGTTCACTTGGATTATCACCATGCTTTCTCACCGAGGCGCTGACTGCTCTGTAATATAATAAAGCAACAATCTACAAATACAATATAAAATAAGGGGTCACTTATAAATAAATAATTTTGGGATAACATCCGTAATAGGTCTTTAAATATGGCGCCCAATCAGAAGCAATACCGCTCCTATGCACTGAGATGGAGGGAGCGGTCCTGCTCCTATGAAAGCTGGGAGCCTTCTAAGGCTGGGTTCAGACAGGGTTTTTTAGTAAGGATTTTGAGGCAGAATCCACCTCAAAATCCTGACCAAAAAAATTGCTCCCATTGAAATCAATGGGAGCCGGTCATTTCTTTTTTCCATGAGCGGTTTGTTCCGGCTCCCGGAAAAAAGAAGCAACATGCTCATTTTTCAGGCAGATGCCACGTCCGTATGTCCACCTGAAGACCCTCCCTCCTGACTAGGGCCCATTCTTTTGGGCCTAATCCGGAACGGATTAGGATGCATCGACATCCAGTTGTGGCTAGCCGTTCTTTGGACCGGAATTTGACGTGGAGGCCGCTTCATTGTACTGATCTGCAGAATAAAGGTAACGCATCATTCCTTCCTACACAGTAACCACTGTAAAATAAAATATTGTAAGACAATGGGGCAAAAGCAGTTTTTTTTCTAATTCCACTCCATTCTGATTTTTTTTTCCAGCTTCTCAGTACACCATACAGAATATGATATAGTACCATTATGAAGAACAATGTGTCCCACAAAAAATAAGACATCTTATGGCTCTTCCTTTAGAGGAATTAAAAAGTTATACAGGGAGTCAAAAACAAAAATTCAAAAATAAATATGGCTGCCACAGGAATGGGTTGATAAAAAATATGCTTGTGAATGGGGGCGGAGCTTGACTGCCGAGCGTAGCGGACGCATGAGCCTGTAGCTCCGCTACATTTAGGTGCTTTGCCGGTTCCCACTTAGCTGAACCACGGCCGATATGGTGAAGATCGGGAGAGACAGAGGGGGTGACCCGCCTAGTACCCCCAAACTGGCCCGCCAGCAATCGGATCTTCAGAAATTTCTTCGAAAACGGAGTCCACATAGCCGCGGCCTGCTTTCCAAGATGGCGACGGGAGGCGCGAACAAGACGATTCCCGCTCCAGACGCTGATGGGGGAGGTGAGAGTGGAGGGGAGGAGGAGGATAGCGGAGGTGCAGGAGTGTCGGCCACGGTGTCTGAACGTTTATTGAGGACTGTCATCATGCAGGCCCTGGAACCGGTAAGGGCTGACTTAGCTGATATTAAGGCCAAGCTGACGTCCCTGGGCCAGAGAGTGGAGGTGGTAGAAGACACTTGTGTCGCATTAACTGATCATGCCACCATTGTGGCGGCCACGCTGGCGTCTCAGAAAGCCCAGATAGATAGAGCACTGATTCTCCTGGAGGACCAGGAGAACCGGTCCAGACGCAAAAACATAAGGATTAAGGGGATTAGTGAAGACTGTGCCCCAGGAGACCTGAAAGACAGAGCCTCCGCCATATTTGCTTTGTTGCTGGGCCCTGATAGAGCTACGTCTGTTGTGATTGAGCGTGTACACAGAGCCCTGAGGCCTAAACCTAGAGAGGGAGATCCACCTCGTGATGTCATTTGTGGCTTGCTATCCTTCCTAGACACGCAAGATATTTTGTCGGCTGCTCGGGCTAAGAAGGACCTTACATATGAATCTGACACCTTGTCCTTATACCAGGACCTCGCCCCTTCCACTCTTTTTAAACGGCGACAACTCAAACCTCTGCTAGAGACGCTTAGAGAACTAAATGTGGCCTACTCCTGGCTTTATCCGTTTGGCCTCTCCATACAGCATAAAGGAAAACGTATTATCGTTCAGACCCCTGCTGATTTGCCTAACGTCTGGAACCAGCTTAACATTACTCCTCTGGACATACCTTCATGGCTTCCCACGCCAGACTTGGCATCTCTACCTGATTTATCCTCCTGCCTGGCAGGGACCAGAATACACCGTGCTAAATCTCCTAAAGCCCGGCGTTCACTTCAACAATCTCGTTTGCTGACACCATGATTTCATGTTTCTAATGGCGGTGTCAGGACTTTCTGGACCCCTTCCATTCTTGGGTCTCTCTATGTGTTTAACCTGCCAATTGCTGGTTCATGTGCTTTTTCCTTTTCAGGTCTTATTTGATTTCTTTTTATTGATGATACCTGCTATCGCCGGGGAGCGGATACGACTATCTGCAGTATATTTCTTTCATGTTTTCCTTGTAGGTTTACAACTGCTGGAGGGTTATTGTCATATGGGGATTTGCATTACTTTACATTATGCTGTGTTATGTTGATTTCCTGTACCCAGCTTGCGGCATTCTCACTTGGTATGTGCTCTCATACTGGAAATCTTTAGCTTTCCTCCCCTCTTCTCCCCCATTCTGGTTGTATATGTATCAACGATTGTTTTTGACCGTTGGCACTTGGTTCTTTATTGCTGTTCATACTTATTCTACTGTGGGCCGGCAGGGTGCCGGTTGCACCAAGCTCTACATACTCCCTATTCAGACTTTCCCGGAAGTCAGTGACCTCCCGGAACGTCTGCACCTCCATAGAGTTGGGGGTAATCTCCTTATAGCTGTGCTCTTCAGGCTAGAGCACCCTTAGCAATTAGCTGCTCATTATAAGAGAGTTTTTTCAGCTCACTTTGTAGTTTTCTTGTCTTATTGTCTGTATCTGTCTACTGTCTACCCCTCTCCTCTTTATCTTTGTATTCCCTTTTGGCTCTTCCTTGTGTTATCCTCCTCTAACCCACCCTTCTACCCCTTCCCTTTCCCTTAGTAGTGGTATTCCGGTGCTCCTTTTGCTTGTCTTCCTACCAGGGCATGGCTCAGGTGACAGTCACATCACTTAATGCTCATGGGTTGAATTCTCCGGCTAAGAGGCACGGGGTCCTGCTCCTTCTGCGGAAGTTGCAGACTAAGATCCTTTTCCTGCAGGAAACTCACTTCAGGAGGGGTAGGATACCTAAGCTTCCGGTTAATTATTTTTCCCAATGGTTTCATAATGGTAGCGACTCCGGGGCTTCGAGAGGGGTGTCTATAGCCGTTCATCACTCTGTTCCCTTCACGTGTCTTAAGCAATATACTGACCTAGATGGTAGAGCCCTCTTTGTGAAGGGGAAAATCGCATCGGACACCTACACACTGGTGAACCTATATGTCCCTACATCGGGTCAGGTGGATTGGCTAGTCAAGACGTTTGAAACACTCCACTTGTTTGCTGAAGGTGAGATTATCTTGGGGGCTGATCTTAACTTGACGCTAAACCCTCTGTTGGATTCGTCCTCTGGTAGATCTCAGCTGTCGCAAAGGGCTTTGAGCAGGGTCTGTAAACTCTTCCAGGATTTGTCCTTGGTAGATATCTGGCGAACTCATCATCCCACCACCAAGGACTTCACCTTTTATTCTAATCCTCGATCCTCTTATCAAAGGTTGGATTACTTATTGCTTTCTAAGAATCTCTTGCACTGGTCCAGGAAGTCGCGTATTGGCCAGATCTCAATTTCAGATCACGCCCCGATTACCTGTGACATTAAACTAGTCCCTATCCCTAAACCAGAACTCACGTGGAAACTTAATGAGAGACTGCTTGACTCCCCAGACACGGTGGAGCATGTTTCCAAGCACATTAAAGAGTTCTTTGAAATTAATACTACTCCTGACACGAGTCCCACTATTGTTTGGGAAACACATAAGCATTATATCCGTGGGATATTGATCTCCCAGGGTGCTAGGTGGAAGAAGCTGCAACAACAGCAAATAGACTCCCTACTTACCCGTATCTCCACTCTGGAGAGAGCACATAAACTCTCACAGTCCATTTTGGATCTAGACAAGCTAAGTGCGCTCAGAACTGAGCTCAGAGATCTACTTTCTGCTAAAGCTTCTAAGCATTTCCTCAATTACAAACAAAATTTGTATGCACACGGAAACAAAGGGGGTCGGATGATGAGTTCGTTGATTAAGAAGGCTCAATCCAGGACCTACATCACCTCTATCAAACCTGACTTAGGCCCACTTCTTACATCCACCCCTGATATAGCTGAAGCCTTTAGACGCTACTATTTAGATCTGTACAACTTGGAGACCCCTGGCTCGCCCCCGGTGATTGACAAGACAGATGCGATCTCTGCTTTCCTCGCGCCCCTCAATCTCCCTAGACTAAGTGAAGAACAGGCAGAGACTTTGCTGGATCCTATTTCTGAGGACGAGGTTCGCACAGTGGTAAATTCCTTCCCTGCCCATAAGAGTCCGGGCCCAGATGGATATTCTCTGATTTATTATAAGACTTTCCTGAATTTGCTGTTATCTCCTCTTACCAAGTCCCTAAATGCAGCTTTGTCCGGGACACGTTTACCCAGCCAGGCATTGGAGGCACATATTACACTAATTGCAAAGGAGGGCAGAGATCCGCAGTTGTGCTCTAATTATCGCCCCATATCTTTGCTAAATTTAGATCTCAAATTTTGGGCGAAACTATTAGCCCTGCGGCTTCGGCCGCTTCTCCCACATCTACTTAGTGATGAGCAGGTTGGCTTCATTAAGAACCGAGAGGGGAGACTTAACACTCTCCGCCTTCTTCATGTCCTGAACCTGTCTAAGTCTTACCCAGATCCTCTTGTCCTTCTCGGTCTAGACGCCGAGAAGGCTTTCGACAGGGTCAGTTGGCTATTTATGCGTCTCTCCCTGGAGAAATTTGGTATTCCCCTGCCCTTCATTACAGCAGTTTTGTCTCTATACAATGGTCCATCGGCTAGGCTTAAGGTGAATAGCACACTGTCCAAGTCGTTCCCTATTAGTAACGGGACGAGGCAGGGGTGTCCATTATCCCCCTCCCTGTTTATTTTATCCTTGGAACCTTTCTTGCAGAGGGTTAGGGAACACCCGAGTATTGAAGGGGTGAACTTTAACGGGAGCTCTCTCCAATCCTTGGCCTTTGCAGATGACGTCCTCTTTTTGGTGTCAAACCCCGACACGGGCCTACAGGTGCTTCTGGACACTATTGAGGAGTTTGGCAGGCTTTCGAACTATAAAATAAACTTAGATAAATGTGACGTCTTGAATATTTCACTACCCTATTCTAGACAGGCGCTTTTGGCTGGATCTCTTCCCCTCCGGTGGGCGAGCTCCTCGATCAAGTATTTAGGAGTGAGGATCCCCCGCTCTGTATCTGAGTTGTATAGCTTAAATTTTGCTGCACTGTTACAGGATATCCAGTCCCAACTGAAGTCCTATGATATCCCTCTCATATCCTGGCTGGGTAGACGTAACTTGTTGCAAACATATATTACTCCTAAAATTTCATATGTTCTCAGAATGCTGCCTATTTTACTGCCCTCGTCTTTTTTTGTAACATTACGCTCTTTGTTTACGAAATTCTTATGGAAAGGTAAAAGACCCCGGTTATCTTATTCTGCTCTATGTAGGCGCAAACAGGAAGGAGGCTTAAATGTCCCAGATTTACAACAAACCTACGAAGCCATTCAATTGCACTTCTGGACTGAACTTGCTACAACCCCGCCTGAGTCCTCTCTGGGTAGACTCTTGACGACTACGTATGGTCCCTATTTCCTGGCAGACCTGTGGTCTTCGACTTCTTCTAAGCGAAAAAGTAGAAAAGTCTCTGTGCGTGATGTGGTTCTGGGGGGTGCTCTACAGATGTGGGAAAAGTTTAGACAAAGGATTGCTCCGGCTCCTTCCCTTTGTCTCCCGGCAGCACTGATACCTGAATGCCTTCCGGAGATTGCTCGACCCTTGGAGGATTTTTGGATGCTGCTTCTTAAGGTTCCTCTAGCTTCTTTTTGTGAGCAGGGAGGCTTGCCTCCTCCGGAAGAACTCCCACAAACGCCTGCTTTTGCTGACAGACGAAAAGTCCTTACCTTTCTTCATGTCTCCCATTACGCCACCTGCAAACGTCTCTTTGATTTAATTCCGGACTGGAAGAGAGGCCCCACGCCTTATGAGCAGATGTACTTTTTAGCGAGCACTAAGAAGTTTAAGGTCGCTACCTTTTTCCACAAAATAATTAGGCCTCCGACTACTACTAAACCCTTCTTTATCAATAGCTGGGAATTGGACTTAGGTGTTACGCTTACAGATGACTTGGTGAAGTTGGTTCTTGCCAGGTCTCATGGGATCTCCACATGTGTTAGACTCCAAGAAAACCACTATAAATTGTTATCACGGTGGTATCGCTCTCCCTCCTGGTTGCACTCACATGGCCTAATAGACTCAGACCTCTGTTGGCGGTGCGGCGGGGCTAGTGGGACTTTGTTACATATTTGGTGGACTTGTCCATCCATTCGGCAGTATTGGTCTGCGGTGGAGTCGAAGATCAAGTCACTTGGATTCGACACCTTTGAACTTACTCCTGCCATGCTTATTTTATTTACGCCAGTGCCACGACTCCAGCCACATGCACAGACTCTGGTATACCACCTACTTTCAGCTGCAAAACTGCAAATCCCATTACTATGGAAATCTTCACAGGTGCCTGTTTTTGCCCACTGGCTAGCAAAAGCCAATCAAATTGCGAGATTTGAGGAAATGATGAGTAGGACCAAGAGAAATCATAAGGTCTTTGTGAAAGTTTGGTCTCCCTGGTTAGAAAATCGTTAATACATCATGCAATAGATGTGGCGGTCCTTCCTGTTTGCGCCTATTACAATCTGGGGTATTATTTTATGGTCTGGTATAATGTAAACTGTGAAATTTTCGGTTTATCGCTACGATTTCCATTTCCCCCCTCCTTTCCCTCCCCTCCCCTCTTCCTTTTGTCTCTCCCTCTTGTCTCTTTCCTCCCTCCTTCTCTCTTCTTCTCTTTCTTCTTGTCGATATGTGTCTGTTGTTGTTCAAAAAACAAAAATTTTTTTATAAATGTTTATTGAACTCCAGATTCCTTTGCTACTTGCTGCTTGGGATGTTGGTGTGAGCTGCGCCTCCACCCCTCCCCCCAGTTTGATTTCAATATTATTTGTTGTCATCTTTGCTCTTGTTCAATAAACTTTGAATTAAAAAAAAAAAAAAAAAAAAAAATATGCTTGTGAGTGTTAATGTATTTAAGAATTGTATGTACACCATAAAATGCTTCCTTAAAATACTTCTATAAACATTATCTTTCAGAAATTGAGAAGCCCCTGCCATTACCCTGTAAATTCCACAGCAGAGCGTAGCCCATTGTATGGGACTATGGGTAATCTATGTTGGACAAGGTCACTGTGGTGGCTAAAGGGTGTGTACAAGTTGCAATTGAACCTAGATCCTGATGTCTACAGGGACCCAAATGTCTCTCTTTCACATAAAACCCCCACCAGGAATAGCAAAGATCAAAGGGGTCAAGGGATATGTTTTCATTGGGGTATAGGACCTTGAAGTAAGATCCAGATGAGGTTGTTGACTGCACTGACCAGTGGCGTACCTAAAGTTTTGTGGACCCCGGTGCAATCTTTTGTCAAGGCCCTCTACCTTATCCCTACAGTGAATTCTTGATAGTGATTAGAGATGAGCGAGTAGTATTCGAACAAGTAGGTATTCGATCGAATACTACAGTATTCGAAATACTCGTACTAGATCGAGTACCACTCGATATTCGAATGGAAAAGTTTGATGCAGAACCAGCGTTGATTGGCCAAATGCTATACAGTCATCCAATCAACGCTGGTTCTTCTCCTACCTTTAGAAGTCTTCTCCGTGCAGCTTCCCCGCAGCGTCTTCCGTCTCTGAATTCACTCTGATGCCTGGCAGAGTGAATTCAGAGCCGGAAGACGCTGCGGGGACGCTGCACGGAGAAGACTTCTCGGAGAATCCAGCCCAACCCTCACTCGTGGACTTGGTAAGTTAAATTTGATCGAATGTTGCCTACCCCTGAAACAAGCATTTTTCCCCCATAGAGTATAATAGGATTCGATATTCGATTCGAGTAGTTGAATATTGAGGGGCTACTCGAAACAAATATTGAATATCGAGTATTTAACTACTCGCTCATCTCTAATAGTGATGGTTACGGCAGGGGTGAACCTGCCCCTTTCGCCGCCCAAGGCGAACGACAGAAAGCCGCCCCCCCTTCCCCGGAGGAGGGGGCGGAGCGGAGGGGGGCGTGACGGTGAGGAGGGGCGGGGCTAAGCGAAGGGGCAGGGCTTAGCTGCGTTCTCAGGCAGAGAGCAGGCATGGAGAGGACCTGCTCTCTGCCTGAGCGTGAGGGGAGGCTGCTGGAGCAGCGCTGCTCCAGTGGCCTCCCCAATCCACCACTCGGTGCTAAGCCAGTCCAGGACAGCTTGTCCTGGACTGGCTTAGGTAAGCAAAAATGCCGTCCTCCCTGGGGCCCTGGCATAGCGCCGCCTGAAGCGGTCACTTCAGGTCGCCTCATGGGAGGTGCAGCACTGGGTTACGGGTACTGAGGAGTTTAATCCACCTTAGTATGGTTATGGTAATCTGTGGGTCTCCTTGGCTTAAGTGCCAGATGGAAGCTGCAATCTCATACTGATGCCAGTGCTTATGGCCCCCCTAAGGCTCCTGGGCTCTGATGCGATTGCACCCTCTGCACCCCCTTAAGTTACGTCCCTGGCACTGACCTTCAATATTGTAGGATTTGAAACAAAGGGAGTAATTCACAAAACAATAGGAAATTGCTATAAATTTCATTCTATAATATAAAAGTTCGCGAAAAGTTACACTAGATTTTAAGTTTCTGATCAGATGGAAAGAAGGAGAACCACAGATGCATAATATATTCCAATAATAAAATGTGCCTTTGCAAATAACTTTAAAACTGCGACTAAAACGTGGTAAAGAATTCAGTGTATGTTACAGATAATAATAGTTCTAAAAGCAGCGACAAAGAATTCAGTGTATTAAGAAAAAAACTTACCGAATCTGATGTATTCCTGTAGTTTTTGAAGCTGCGGCGCTTGCTGCCCTCTTATTTTCTGCATCATCTCTTGCCTTCTTTTTCTCTGGGTTCGGAGGGCATGGAAGGAAAACTGTGACAGACTTGAGGAAAGCCTGAACTGATGGCTGTTTCACTTGAATGAGAGGGCTGCTTGACACGACTGGATGATATATATCATGCTTTGCTTTCAGTACAGAGATCAACGATGTATCTATTGGTTGAACCTACAAGAATATTATAAAAGTTACAAATGGTTTTAGAACTGAAAAAGTAGAAATGTGCAGTGAGAATCTGACCGCTGCCGCGTTTGTAAGGAAATATAAAGCGAAAATTGCATTTATAGGCTTAGAAGAGAAAAAGATGAATTTGGACAATTTACCTTGGGAATGGACATAAACAAATGGCAATAACTGATATAATTTATCATTATCAGAATAGCGTCTATATGAAAATATATTCATTGCTTTCTCTTTATTATCCCACGTGAACACTGCCTTAAAACCCTCACGATTATGTAATATGAACAAACACTATGTGAGCCATATATATACCAGGTACTTGCAATGTACACTACTCTCTTCTGCTCCTAATGTCTTTGTAAATCAATCAATCTATCAAATAATATCCTCAGTGACCATGGAGTCTAGTTCTTAACCGTCCATTAGATAAGATAATAATTTATATGAGAGACTGGGAGAGATTAGAGTACCACCCATGAGGAACAGAAGCCCCACCCATGAGCTAGAAGCAGCAATAGCTTCTATTACTGGACTAAGATGGAAGGACCGATGCTTAAAATGGCTTCATGGGATTAGTGGGGTCTGCCTTTGTATAGTACCGGCTATGTTGGGATGCAGGTTTATCTCGTTCAAGTAAATACTCACCAAAGCCACTTCCAAGGGCATGGTGTACATTTAAATGGTGGGATGTCAAGAGTTAGACTCACGGTGATCTGATAGATCTGATATCGATAGCCTATGCTACAGATAAGACAACAATATTTCAATACTACAAAAACCCTTTAAACTAGGAGGCTGCAGAAAAGTAGAAAAAGAAGGTCATGTAGTAAAAAACAAATAAGTGTGCGTTCACAGGAAAGTGGTTCAATGGTTTGACTGAAAGTAGGAATGGTCTAATTTGTTACATTTTGCCAAATGTCCTGAAATTGTGATGCATTTTTCTGGTGTTAACTAGCCAAGTAATAAGAGGTGTAAAGTTAGTATGGGCAAACTAATAATGTGGCAGATTTATCATTCAGCAATATTGAAAATTAGGTTCAATGTATTTAAATGACATTTCCTTTACTATGACCTTATAGTTAAGAGTAGTCATTTAACATGGATTTTTACCATTATTATAGTATGAAATAGCACTGCATGTTGCTCTACGAGTATTGTTCATTGAGCCATTATGGTCAGGTGTTTTAGACTGTTTCACCCATCACTGAACTCCAGTATTTGCTTATGAAAGGGGGGAAAGCCCTGTTACATTGTTGTCTAGGATGCCAATGTGTTCCCTCCTCTCTTCTGTCTCATGCAGCATCTCTATGGAGTTCAAACTCTGGAAATTCTTCATTCAGATTAGGGTATGTTCACATTTGCGTTGTTTCATCCATTCTTCTGGTCTGTTACAGGACCAGAAAAATTTACTAAACAATAAAGACAATCCATAAAGTGATGGTCAACAATGGATCCAATGGGACCAACAATAATAGGGAGTTGGACTTTTTTTGTCCACGATTTCAGATGGGATCTGATGCAGGTGTGAATGTGGCCTTAGTGGATTGATACAGAATCATCATTATGACCTACTTCTATTAGTTGAATTCTGCATGTATTTATAATTACATGAGTATTGTTTAATATGTCCATGGTTGGAGATCTGTATTAGTGAGCTTTTTGTATGTATTATTATTTTAATAGAGTGTATGCACTTGATAAAGCAATAGCAATCCCGGAACGCGTAGTGCTTCTTCTTTCGAATAAAGAGTGAATTGTTTTCCAACTTCATGAAGTGAGACCTCTTTGCACACCTAAAGTGCGCGTCTTGTCCACCACGGGTGTTCCGCCCTTATTCTGCCTATATTGATACAGAATCTAGGCCTTGAGCTACATAGTTGATGAAGTTGGATAAAGACATTAGTCCATCAAGTCCAACCTATAACCCTACAATCCCTACAGTGTTGATCCAGGGGAAGGCAAAAAACCCCATGAGGCTCATGCCAATTGCCCTATTTCAGGGGAGAAAATTCCTTCCTGTAGTCTATATTCATGTTTGTTTGGAGAGCCTTGAATACTAGATATTGAGGGTAAAATCTACAACCTTGTTTCATTACCATGTAACCAACATACTCCATTACAGTCTTTGTAATTAAATGTTAAGATATGTGAAAATTTTCCATAACCCGTTATAATACATTGTATAAAATTACATTTTAAATTATCATTAACATAATTTCTGAACAGGGTATTACTGGTAGCTGGCTAACTGGTACAGTCTTATAGCGAATTCAACCGTTGTCTTCCCAACCCAAGGGGTTCATTTACTAAGTGTGAAATATGAACATTAACTATGATTTTTTTTTTTTTTAAACTGGAAACAACGTAGTTCATCTAGGAGATCAATTATCTAGAGGAGTCTTTATACCTGCAGATGGTGAAATCTGAGGTGCATACATAAAAGTCAGTATCTTGAAATACTTCCCCCTCTAAGGAGTACTTATCATTGCCTTCACATTACAATGATTCTACGTTGTAATAATGCCTTTCCCACTCTTGTCTCAAGGACTGCTGCTTTGGGAAATAACTCTTACGATTTATGTTCCAGATGTAACACATTTTAAAGAAAAGATTCAGATTCCAACTTACCTTAAACTGCACAATTACTGAAGAGCCGAAGCAGCCTGGGGGGTAATTTAAGGAAATCCGTGAATCCACGCTTAGCTTTAAAGATAATCCTTTTTTAAGAACAGTAAAATTCTCCTTCTTCAAACATGAAACCACAGAGAATGTGCCAAGTTTGTACACTTTAACCTCTGCAAAACTTCCCTGCAAACAAATGGCAGAACGTAGAAGGAAACCTAAATGTGATGCAAATATTATATTGCTGTGCATAACATTTAACTAAAAATATCATTAAAAGACTGGCGCAATAAGAAACACAAAGTGACCTAAAGAGAACTCGTCTGGAGGATGAAATCTACTGTTATAGTTTTGGAAATTAGCTGGTAAGAAAACAACACACGCTAAATAACAAGGACGCAAGGACTTCCTGATACTGGTAAACAAACAAGAACGTCGGTGACCTACAGAAGTAACAGTTTTAAGTTTGTTATTTGGCACACCTCAACGTGAGATTATGGAAGGTACTCTGCTTAAAGAATGCAGACACTTAAGGCTTCTTACGCACAGTCATGTTGATTTTACTCCCCACAAAACAACAAATCAGTAACATGCAAAACCTGTTCGCTTTGTAGTCATTCTGTAAACACTGATCCATCTAAAAAAAAAAATAACAGGCTGGAATTGATATATTAATATCGGCGAATTTGTAACACCAGAAATATGGACCAAAATAGGACAGTTTCTGAATTTTTACACTCCGCGTCCATAGAGGGATAGAAATGAATGGGTGAGTATGTTACACGCAATTATGTATCTGTAGTTACGGATAAGAAATGGAAAGATATCACGGTTGTGTACATGGGGCCTAAGGTTATATGATGTTAAATGGGTTGTCGGAGATCAGTCAAAATTGGGCACGGCCATAAAATAGCAAACAAAATAAAATAGCAACAAAGCATTACTCATTGCTCTAGCACTGCCACTTCAGTCCTTTTTGTTTAGTTTACTGGGTTGTAGCAATGTGTGACATTGACAGAACAGTCTAGCAATCATGGCTTACTTTTGTAAAAGTGTTTAACTTGTAATTGTCTAAAAATTTAGATATGTGTTCATAGGAAAATGTCTTTAAAGGGGTTGTCCCATCACAAGGATCCTATCTATACTGCTGGTTAATGTGGTTGTAAGACTTTTCCTGAATACATTGCTTCAGCAAAACTGCTTTGTTTGGCCACTATCTTACTTTATTCAATTCTTTGTGGCCACAGCCCTGACTTAGCTGCTCCTGAGTCAAATGATGCATCTGCTGCTCTCAGGGGGGAGGGAGGAGGGGCTAAGTGCAGGGAGCAAGCCTGTGTATCTAGCTATTCCTGTGTCTACACCACGTGACCTAGCTTCCTGTTAGCAGATAGGGGAGAGGAGCTGCTTTCATTTCTTCTGTTCTCCCAGTTATCAGGCTAGCTAATTCAATTGTGTTCATTATGGCAGAGACAGGCAGTCTCTGTATGTAACACAGAATGGAGTTGCTGCTGCCTGTACTTCATAGTCCAATGTGGGTGGGCGGAGCTACACGCGAATTTGGGGGTGGAGCTAAACGTCAGGTTGCCTGTGAAACCCCGCCCACCAAATGATGCAAGCAACCAGGAAGAAAGAAGATTTTACAAGAGTGAAGACTGCTGAGTATGTGAGGTGGGAATACCCCTTTAAGTGAATTACATTTTACTAGATGTTATAGGTAGAGATGGGTGAATCAATTAGTTTGTAACGAAACCCTCTTCTTTGAGATTTGTCTCGGGCTCACTAAAATGGCATTGTGTACTAAAACTACAAAAGAGACACGTGTATGACTTTCCTGGCATAAACTGACAACCAATAATGAGTGGTAGGTGAGAACATTCTGTCACAGTCAGAATATATATCGCTCTCTGCAAAGTGGAGAAGAGCCCTTTTGAGATAAAGAAAACTTGAGAACAGACGTGTTATTTATCACTGTATGATCCAAAGCAATTGCTCGATTTTCTAACAGAATTATAGAATAATAGGAGGAGAAGTTGAGCAAAGATGGATACATCACAGGAGTGGAGGGAGGAAGAATTTCTGCATTGCACTGTGTGAGCTTGTGACTGGACAGTTAACTATTTATTTGCCAATATTCTAATTTTGTTTTCAGTGATGTTAGTGAGAAATGTTTTGTTAAAGTGCTGTAACTAATTTAAGGGTATTTTTTGGTTACCTAATATACTACAAACTGCTGTTGTAACAGCAAAACACTGACACAGATTGTGCTACTCTGAAAAATCTGTTTGTTAAGCACATTTCCCCAAAAAACATATAATTTTTGGAATGTTTTAAAGGTTCAAATCAGTGGCGTAACTACCACCATAGCAGCGGTAGTAGCTGCCACAGGGCCCGGGACATTAGGGGCCCGGTGACAGCTGCTACTGCTGCTATCATTATGCTCGGAGGTCTTTTCGGACCCCCGAGTATAATGATCGGGGCCCCCTGTTGGTGGAATACTTTCCACCAACAGGGGGCCCCGAAGCTGCAGCAACGGCTGAGACACAGGAGCTGCATGCAGGTCTGGCTCCTGTCAGCGCTGCAGGACGTTCCCCCTCTCTCCCCCCTCCCTTTCTCTGCTGTCCTCTGCCCACCAATGAGAGGAGGAGGCGGGGCTTATCCCTGCCGTCCTGCACAGAAGAGAAGAGGAAGAAGCTGCTCCAGGAAAATGAAACTGAAGCTACACAGGTACGTACTGGGGTTACTATACTTATTACTATCAGGCATTTGGGGGGATTACTTGTGTTTTAGTAACTCCATGTGCCTCATAGTAATAGCAGTTAACCCCATCATCTCCCTCACATTAACCCCTGTTTGCCTCACCATAAGAGTTACTGATATGTGAGACATATGGGGGTAATAGTAATGAAGATACTTTATTATTACCTCCACGTCTCTCACATATCAGTAACTCTTATGTGAGGTACACAAGGCTTAATGTGAGGGACATGATAGGGTTAACTGTTATTAATATGAGGCACATGGAGTTACTAAATTGTAATGCACAGGACCAGATTTTTTTTTATCCACAATTTGTCCTGGTATAGCGGTCAGCGGTGACAGTATTTAGTCCTGTAGGGGCCACTAAGGGACATAATACTGTGTGCAGGGGGCCACTATTGGGTATAATACTGTGTGCAGGGGCCACTAAGGGACATAATACTGTGTGCAGGGGCCACTAAGGGACATAATACTGTGTGCAGGGGACACTATGGGACATAATAGAGCGCGCAGGAATGCGTAGGAGGGACTCAGTCGAGATCTTCGGTGTCGGGGGGGCCCCATGTCAAAAGTTCGCCACGGGGCCCCGCCATTCCTAGTTACGCCACTGGTTCAAATGCGTATAAGGAAGTGGAAACTCAATGTATGGTTAAACTAGGAGTTTATACCCACTGTTTACCTTATGTTTTTCCATAGACATAAATGTCACTTTCACTTATGTATAACTTTGGTTGTGTTTTCCTTAGAGAGCTAGAATTTGGATAGAAAGGGACTTAGGAGCCCTACCAGTGTTATATACTATGTTTTAAGCCGATTTAAGCTATAGTTTATTATTCAACAAAAACAAATATTTGGACTGAGCCACCTGAACCCAAAACAAATCTTTAGAGGTCCATCCATCTCTAATTAAGGGGAACCTGTTTCATTTAAAGTGAAGTCTAATCTGCAGAGCGCTAGAGCAGCAGGAACTCAGTAGAGTGAAATATACTCTTACCTTGTACTCTCCATGATGTCCTTCTAAAGAATTGGGTGTTAAATAACTGGACTGGACTTTTTCATCAATGATTTTTACCATTACATCCTTATAGCTTCCTCTGTAATGACTATTGAATGGAATTGAAATACAAATTGGGAAAGGTATATTAAGGTGACCATTGCAGGTTGATATATTCAACACATTGCTGACCAATTCTTGTGAATCCGAAACCACTAAAGAGCTAATGTCATCTACAAATCTGCACTGTAGCTTCTGCAGAATAGAAGGAGGTGCTTTAATAAAGCAGGCAAGTCTTTCTTCACCGATCTCCTCATCTTGTAGCAAAAATCTGTAGCAAAACAAAAAAGCAGAATTACAAAGCAGGTTGGACTAAGCAATCTATTGACAGCACAAATACCCACAAATTTCCCATAAACAAAACCAGATTTACATTTGGAGATAATTAAAAGTTAATCATTTTGATAAGTTTTAAACATTTCCTCTTGACAATCTAAGTGATGACTTTTGTCTTTTATGGATAATATGGATAGATGAATGCAGGAACTTTCCATGGCCTGGATCTTGTCAGAAATCCAACCATGATTTCTTTATTGTGGCCAGGTTTTCACGCAAGGACACTTCATGCATGAGAAGATAACCAAGCAATAGTAAGACAATCTTGACTCCATTTCTGACCAGTCCCAGACCATAGCTACATTCAAGGCTGTGTCCATTGGAAACCTATCAATACCGTACAAAAGACTGTCACCACTAAGAAGGTTAGAGAAAATCTTTAAAGAAGACCTCTCATCACCACCACTCATTTAACTTCTTAGCATCTGTTATTAGGCGCTGCTCCAGTGATTGCAGCGCAGTTGGAATTTTCTCTCTAGCCATCACCATCCCCAAGCAACAAGGGACGCTAGTTATGGTGCCTGATCTATTTCAGCTCTGTAATGTCAGAAGGGTGGTGTCAGGAAGGGGGTGTGATTCAGAGCTCCAAGCAGATACAGCCTGTGTCAGAGCTCAGAATCACACCCCCTTTTCTGATCCTTCCTGACACCGCCCTCCTGACAGTACAGAGTCTAATTAGCATATTGGGCACCAAAACTAACAGCATTGGTTGCTCAGGAATGGCAGGGGCTAGAGAAAAAATTCCAACTGTGCCAGAATCAGTGGAGCAGCAGCTATTTAGTGATGTCAAGAGTTGGAGTTATTGAAGGTGGTGAAAGGTCCTCTTTATAGCTCAGGATTATTTTTTTTAGAATTACATAAATGTTTAACTTTTAACTCTTTAAATATGGTTATGTTATTGGGAAAACCCCTTTAATAACTAACTCCAGCATCTTACTGACAATGCTAGAATCCAAACATTCCAAACTAGGAGACAAAAATAACAGTAAATTGAAATAGATTTGTTTTTCTGTAAAACAATGAAATGGTTTCTGAGACAAAGGTAAAACCCAAACCAAGTATGGGCTTTCTGCCTTTAGGCCTCCAGTTCATTAATATCATATCATGATAGCCTTACTGTTCTCAACCTGTCCTCTTCTACAATACTTCCTCAAAAATTACTGTGCTATTCATTCTTAGTAGATAACAATATCCAAATGACAATATTGAGGAACTATAAGATTCCTCTTACTCTTTATAGGTCCAGACTTCTGAATCTGACAAATGATCAACTGAATGAAGTGCCCCATTATTTGTGACCACTGAGCCAGACAGGTTCACTGCTTTCTCATCCTTTTGTTCTGGTTGTGGATTTTCTTCGTCACAGGTAATTTTTGTGCTTTGTAAAGGAACTTGATCCTCAGTTGCTGACATAGACGTTTGATCCATCCATTGCGGTCCATTTGTGTCATCAGCATTGTCCTTATCATTGACTATTATAGAAGTGTCAGGTTCGTCCCTTTGTGGATTTGTTACCAGTTCTTTTTCCTGAACTGCTTTTCCTTTTGGTTCAGGATCGTCTACGGTGTCTGTAGGTTCTTCCTTTACAATCCCATGGATATCGTCATAAGTTTCAGTCTTGTGATTTCCATGGGCCAGGTGTTCCGACTGTACATCAATGTTTTTCAGATGGTCTTCACTTAGTTGCAGGTTTCTTTCTGTATCCCCAAGTATTTGGTTAACCACAATAAGATAATTGATGTAATCTACATGGGAAAATAAGAGGGGTGATCACTAACATTTTATTTAAGATAAGATAAGATAATCCTTTAATAGCCCCACCATTTCACTGGCAAACTACCAATTGTTGCATGGCGATACTTTGCTTTTAAAGCAAATGTTCACTATATCAATGTCATTTTAAGAGTCAGAATTCTGTACCATTTTCTCAATGTATCTTTATAGCGTTTTTTTTTTTTCTTTATCTAGAGCTCAAAGTTTGACTGGTGTACTGCCCTAAAAAATACCCCTTAATGCGGCAATACAGAAAATATGTAATGAAAAATAGTAGCACAAAACTTTCATAAGCTGAAGGTAAAGATCACATTGACTTCTGACAGCAGTGTTCCTATTTGTGCTAAGCACTATGGAAGTTCACAAACTGCAGTAAACATATAGAATTCTCATTATACCCTATAAGTGTAGAACCGTCATATTTCACTGTCGTAATAAATTCACATATGTCATAGTGTAAATAAGCAGTATATGTGTTATCATTTAAAGGGGAACCAGGTTTTGTAGACAATTAAATGGTAGAGATGAGCGAACACTAAAATGTTCGAGGTTCGAAATTCGATTCGAACAGCCGCTCACTGTTCGAGTGTTCGAATGGGTTTCGAACCCCATTATAGTCTATGGGGAACATAAACTCGTTAAGGGGGAAACCCAAATTCGTGTCTGGAGGGTCACCAAGTCCACTATGACACCCCAGGAAATGATACCAACACCCTGGAATGACACTGGGACAGCAGGGGAAGCATGTCTGGGGGCATAAAAGTCACTTTATTTCATGGAAATCCCTGTCAGTTTGCGATTTTCGCAAGCTAACTTTTCCCCATAGAAATGCATTGGCCAGTGCTGATTGGCCAGAGTACGGAACTCGACCAATCAGCGCTGGCTCTGCTGGAGGAGGCGGAGTCTAAGATCGCTCCACACCAGTCTCCATTCAGGTCTGACCTTAGACTCCGCCTCCTCCAGCAGAGCCAGCGCTGATTGGCCGAATTCCGTACTCTGGCCAATCAGCGCTGGCCAATGCATTCTATTAGCCCGATGAAGTAGAGCTGAATGTGTGTGCTAAGCACACACATTCAGCACTGCTTCATCACGCCAATACAATGCATTAGCCAGTGCTGATTGGCCAGAGTACGGAATTCGGCCAATCAGCGCTGGCTCTGCTGGAGGAGGCGGAGTCTAAGATCGCTCCACACCAGTCTCCATTCAGGTCCGACCTTAGACTCCGCCTCCTCCAGCAGAGCCAGCGCTGATTGGCCGAATTCCGTACTCTGGCCAATCAGCACTGGCTAATGCATTGTATTGGCGTGATGAAGCAGTGCTGAATGTGTGTGCTTAGCACACACATTCAGCTCTACTTCATCGGGCTAATAGAATGCATTGGCCAGCGCTGATTGGCCGAATTCCGTACTCTGGCCAATCAGCACTGGCTAATGCATTGTATTGGCGTGATGAAGCAGTGCTGAATGTGTGTGCTTAGCACACACATTCAGCTCTACTTCATCGGGCTAATAGAATGCATTGGCCAATCAGCGCTGGCCAATGCATTCTATTAGCGTGAACTGAGTTTGCACAAGGGTTCTAGTGCACCCTCGGCTCTGCTACATCAGATTGCTACATCTGATGTAGCAGTGCCGAGTGTGCATCAGATGTGTAGTTGAGCAAAACTGACTCAGCACTGCTAAGTCTCTGCATTCGCATAGGAATGCATTGGCCAGCCTTCGGCCAATCAGCGCTGGCTCTGCCGGAGGAGGCGGAGTCTAAGGTCGGACCTGAATGGAGACTGGTGTGGAGCGATCTTAGACTCCGCCTCCTCCAGCAGAGCCAGCGCTGATTGGTCGAGTTCCGTACTCTGGCCAATCAGCACTGGCTAATGCATTGTATTGGCGTGATGAAGCAGTGCTGAATGTGTGTGCTTAGCACACACATTCAGCTCTACTTCATCGGGCTAATAGAATGCATTGGCCAGCGCTGATTGGCCGAATTCCGTACTCTGGCCAATCAGCACTGGCTAATGCATTGTATTGGCGTGATGAAGCAGTGCTGAATGAGTGTGCTTAGCACACACATTCAGCTCTACTTCATCAGGCTAATAGAATACATTGGCCAATCAGCGCTGGCCAATGCATTCTATTAGCTTGATGAAGCAGAGTGTGCACAAGGGTTCAAGCGCACCCTCGGCTCTGATGTAGCAGAGCTGAGGGTGCACAAGGGTTCAAGTGCACCCTCGGCTCTCCTACATCAGAGCCGAGGGTGCGCTTGAACCCTTGTGCAGCCTCGGCTCTGCTACATCAGAGCCGAGGGTGCGCTTGAACCCTTGTGCACACTCTGCTTCATCAAGCTAATAGAATGCATTGGCCAGCGCTGATTGGCCAGAGTACGGAATTCGGCCAATCAGCGCTGGCCAATGCATCCCTATGGGAAAAAGTTTATCTCACAAAAAATCACAATTACACACCCGATAGAGCCCCAAAAAGTTATTTTTAATAACATTCCCCCCTAAATAAAGGTTATCCCTAGCTATCCCTGCCTGTACAGCTATCCCTGTCTCATAGTCACAAAGTTCACATTCTCATATGACCCGGATTTGAAATCCACTATTCGTCTAAAATGGAGGTCACCTGATTTCGGCAGCCAATGACTTTTTCCAATTTTTTTCAATGCCCCCGGTGTCGTAGTTCCTGTCCCACCTCCCCTGCGCTGTTATTGGTGCAAAAAAGGCGCCAGGGAAGGTGGGAGGGGAATCGAATTTTGGCGCACTTTACCACGCGGTGTTCGATTCGATTCGAACATGGCGAACACCCTGATATCCGATCGAACATGTGTTCGATAGAACACTGTTCGCTCATCTCTATTAAATGGTAACATTTTTGCAAATATAAATAAATAAAAATTTTGCAGAGTTTTAAAGATTATATGTAGTCTTTAGCATTTAGTAGTAACACTCTTATGTCTTGATGGGTTACTAATAGAGATGAGCGAGTAGTGAAATTCGATATTGGTTTTGAGTAGAGCCTTAATATTCGACTACTCGATCGAATATCGAATCCCATTATAGTCTATGGTAAAAAATGCTTGTTTCAGGGGAAACCACTATTCGACTAAAGGAGAGTCACCAAGTCCACGAGTAGCAAGAGTAGAGTGTTTAGGAGGAGCACTGGCAGTTAAAGCGCACGGACCCCATTATAGTCTATGGGGTCCGTGCGCTTTAACTGCACAGTGCTTGCAGTTGTGCTGATATTCCATTCAGGGGGGTCCTCCTGCGGACTCCTTCTGGGCGGGAGGCAAGCGCTAATGTGAACCGGCCTTTACTCATCCTGCAGAACCAGCATTGATTGGCCGAATGCTATACAGTGTGTAGCATTCGTCCTTGCTAGTCGGGAGAGCTGGCAGCTTGCGGTTATGCGGGAGCTGACTTTTTCTCATAGGAATGCATTGACCAGCGTTGATTGGCCGAATGCTATACAGTGTACAGCATTCGGCCAATCAACACTGGTTCTTCCGGAGGCTCGTCTGTGAAGAGGCGGAGTCTAAGATCTGACCACAGCAGTCTCCATTGTGGTCCAATCTTAGACTCCGCCTTCTCACAGACGAGCCTCCGGCAGAACCAGCGTTGATTGGCCTAATGCTGCACACTGTATAGCATTCAGCCAATCAACGCTGGTCAATGCATTCCTATGAGAAAAAGTCAGCTCCCGCATAACCGCAAGCTGCCAGCTCTCCCGACTAGCAAAGATGAGCCTGCTGCAGAACCAGCGTTGATTTGCTGAATGTTATACACTGTATAGCATTTGGCAAATCAACGCTGGTTCTGAATCGAATCTTTACTGCGAATAGAGATAGTATTCTAACAAGTACGAGTATTTCGAATAACGTAGTATTCGTTTGAATACCTACTCGATCGAATACTAGTGAATATGACAATGAATGCAGGAAGTGTCTATGGTCTGGCACTTGTCAGAAATCCAGCCATGATTTCCTTATTGTGACTCAGTTATCTACTTGTGCATGCACTTTCATTTCTGCTTCTATGCAGGCCACAATAAGGAAATTATCACTAGGTTTATGACAAGTTCCTGACCATAGAAAATTCCTGCATTCATGGATTTACTCGTTGGCAACCAATTCAAGACGAAAGACTGACAGAGGTTTAAAGAAAATCTTGAAAACTCTTCAAGAATTGTCACCAAATGTAGGCTAGAATTCACAAAAGTGTTTGGGATCCATCCTTTGGGTCCACATGGGGACCAGAAAGACGGAAAACCTGTCTGCTTAAAACGTATTTGCACCAGGAAACCCAAGGATCTCATAGACTATAATGGGCTCCACCAGGTATCTGACGATTTTATGATGAAACCAATGATGAATCTGGGATGGAGTCTTATATGGAGACTCAAACACTAGTGAGAACTTAGCATTAAATATGGTTATTTTTCCAAGTAGATTATCATATAAGTAGCTCTTGCAACTGTGTATAATTCAGTGGACTTTGTATGAACTCTGCCCTGTATTCGTTTCTCGAGCTAGGGGCCAGGGGAGAAGTATGTGCTCTGTGTATCGAGACAATCAAGAAGATGAGTCCTCTGGTGATAATATTGTTATGTTTTGCAGTCATATGTCACCAATGAGCTATATACATCATATTTATAGTTAAATTTATGATACCAATAATTGCCATGATAGATAAGAAACTGCCCTAACAAAAGTCACTAACGACCTGCTAACCGCCAAAGCCAAGCGCCATTACTCTGTCCTCCTCCTCCTCGACCTCTCCTCTGCCTTTGACACGGTTGACCACTCCCTCCTGTTAGAAATTCTCTCATCCCTTGGTATCTCAGACCTGGCCCATTCCTGGATCTCCTCATACCTCAATGACCGCACATTCAGCGTCTCCCACTCGCACACCACCTCCTCACCACGCCCTCTCTCTGTAGGTGTCCCCCAAGGCTCCGTCCTAGGACCCCTCCTGTTCTCCATCTACACCCTTGGCCTGGGCCAACTCATAGAATCTCATGGCTTTCAGTACCACTGCTATGCCGACGACACCCAAATATACATCTCTGGACCAGACATTACCTCCCTGCTGGCCAGAGTTCCAGATTGTCTAGCGGCCGTAGCCTCCTTCCTCTCCTCCCGCTTTCTCAAACTCAACATGGAGAAAACAGAGTTTATCATCTTCAGCCCATCCTGTATGGCCCCTCCACCTGACCCATCTATCAAAGTTAATGGAACCCCACTTACCCCTGTCCCACAGGCCCGATGCCTTGGGGTTACCCTGGACTCTGACCTATCCTTCAAACCACATATTCAAACCCTCAACACCTCTTGTCGCCTCCAGCTCAAGAACATCCACCGAATCCGCTCCTTCCTCACCCCAGAAACTACCAAGATGCTCGTCCAGGCCCTCATAATCTCCCGCTTAGACTACTGCAACACCCTTCTGCATGGACTCCCGGCAAACACCCTCGACCCCCTCCAATCCACCTTAAACTGTGCTGCTCGCTTAATCCACCTCACCCCCCGATCTTCATCAGCTGCTCCCCTCTGCCAGTCCCTCCACTGGTTACCCATAGCCCAGCGAATTGAGTTCAAGCTACTAACGCTAACATACAAAGCCATCCACAACCTGTCCCCTCCATATATCTCTGACCTCATCTCCCGCTACCTGCCCACACGTAACCTCAGATCCTCCAACGACCTCCTACTCCGCTCTGCCCTCATCCGCTCCTCACACAACCGTCTCCAAGACTTCTCCCGTGCATCCCCCATACTCTGGAACTCCTTACCACAACACATAAGACTGACCCCCACAATCACAGGATTCAAGAAGGCCCTGAAGACTCACCTATTCAGGAAGGCCTACAACCTCCAATAACACTATCACCCCACCGCCATCTGTACAGTCTCCCCCTCTCCTTCTGTCTCTACCCCCTTCCCTCATAGATTGTAAGCCCTCGCGGGCAGGGCCCTTTACCCCACTGTGCCAGCCGATCACTGTTAGTATGATATGTACCTGTATATTTTGTGAATTGTATGTAACCCCCAAATGTAAAGCACCATGGAATTAATGGTGCTATATAAATAAACAATAATAATAATAATAATAATAAGAAGAAGAAGAAGAAGAAGAAGAAGAAGAAGAAGAAGAAGAAGAAGAAGAAGAAGAAGAAGAAGAAACCCCTGTTCATCATTATTTGGCCTTGCTAAAGTCAGTTGTTTGTGGGAAGGCAATAAACCTTTTGTGGCTGAGAAGGAGGGAACATTTTTACTACATTTTGTTAGTGAATATTTTGCTTAACTACTAGAGGTGCCTATGTACTTTATATTAATATCATCTGAACTTGATGATTTATGTATGATCAGTTGATTTTATGTACAGTCCTATGAAAAAGTTTGGGCACCCCTATTAATCTTAATCATTTTTAGTTCTAAATATTTTGGTGTTTATAACAGCCATGTCAGTTTGATATATCTAATAACTGATGGACACAGTAATATTTCAGGATTGAAATGAGGTTTATTGTACTAACAGAAAATGTGCAATATGCATTAAACCAAAATTTGACCGGTGCAAAAGTATGGGCACCTCAACAGAAAAGTGACATTAATATTTAGTAGATCCTCCTTTTGCAAAGATAACAGCCTCTAGTCGCTTCCTGTAGCTTTTAATCAGTTCCTGGATCCTGGATAAAGGTATTTTGGACAAACAATTCAAGTTCAGTTAAGTTAGATGGTCGCCGAGCATGGACAGCCCACTTCAAATCATCCCACAGATGTTCAATGATATTCAGGTCTGGGGACTGGGATGGCCATTCCAGAACATTGTAATTGTTCCTCTGCATGAATGCCTGAGGATTTGGAGCGGTGTTTTGGATCATTGTCTTGCTGAAATATCCATCCCCGGCGTAACTTCAACTTCGTCACTGATTCTTGAACATTATTCTCAAGAATCTGCTGATACTGAGTGGAATCCATGCGACTCTCAACTTTAACAAGATTCCCGATGCCGGCATTGGCCATACAGCCCCAAAGCATGATGGAACCTCCACCAAATTTTACAGTGGGTAGCATGTGTTTTTCTTGGAATGCTGTTTCTTTTTGGACGCCATGCATAACGCCTTTTTTTTATAACCAAACAACTCAATTTTTGTTTACAAAATGAAGCTGCCTTGTCCAAATGTGCTTTTTCATACCTCGGGCAACTCTATTTGTGGCGTACGTGCAGAAACGGCTTCTTTCTCATCACTCTCCCATACAGCTTCTATTTGTGCAAAGTGCGCTGTATAGTTGACCGATGCACAGTGACACCATCTGCAGCAAGATGATGCTGCAGCTCTTTGGAGGTGGTCTGTGGATTGTCCTTGACTGTTCTCACCATTCTTCTTCTCTGCCTTTCTGATATTTTTCTTGGCCTGCCACTTCTGGGCTTAACAAGAACTGTCCCTGTGGTCTTCCATTTCCTTACTATGTTCCTCACAGTGGAAACTGACAGGTTAAATCTCTGAGACAACTTTTTGTATCCTTCCCCTGAACAACTATGTTGAACAATCTTTGTTTTCAGATCATTTGAGAGTTGTTTTGAGTAGCCCATGATGCCACTCTTCAGAGGAGATTCAAATAGGAGATCAACTTGCAATTGGCCACCTTAAATACCTTTTCTTATGATTGGATACATCTGGCTATGAAGTTCAAAGCTCACTGAGGTTACAAAACCAATTTTGTGCTTCAGTAAGTCAGTAAAAAGTAGTTAGGGGAATTCAAATCAATAAAATGATAAGGGTGCCCATACTTTTGCACCGGTCAAATTTTGGTTTAATGCATATTGCACATTTTCTGTTAGTACAATAAACCTCATTTCAATCCTGAAATATTACTGTGTCCATCAGTTATTAGATATATCAAACTGAAATGGCTGTTGCAAACACCAAAATATTTAGAACAAAAAATGATTAAGATTAATAGGGGTGCCCAAACTTTTTCATAGGACTGTATATGGAGATGTTCCCACTTACCCGATGGCAGTTGTATGAAAGAAGGATCGGTCTGTTGGATTTCTACATGCTTATTCATTTTGTTCTCAGGAGAGGTAAGTATATCACTATCAGAAATGTCTATCAGTGCCTTATACTCATCTCCACCATTGAAAAAAAAAAAAAAAAAAAAAACATGATCTTCTATAGGGAAGTCAAAAGGAGTAGCTGACAGCCAAAATAGTGTATAAAATATAGTGAAGCCCATGAATTAAAAATTTTGTCCCTAAAGGAAACTGCGCGTTGGGGCTCAGGGTTGAATATCATGGCTGCCATCTCTGCAGTAACCTGGATTGCTGTGAAATTTATTTATTATAGATTAATAAACTCTTATATATTTAATATATTTATATTTACTCTTTATTTTTGTGTTGGTTATTTATATATTAATTGTGTTAGGGGAAACCTACGGGGTATCATAAATTAAAAATGTTTTTGTTATAAGCCAATGGTTTATGGATTCCTGTATGAGATCTGACTACATTTTCTGTTTTTCCCCATTGACTGCTCTATTTTGACACTAAAGCAAGTTCTCCCTTATCGTATAGATAGGGAATAATTTGCATATTGCTAGAAGTCCAACTATTCAGACCCTCAATGATCAGAAGAATTGAGGACTTTTCTTCCCTGTTCTGAGTGGAGTGATGGTCGGACAGTGCATGCACTGTACTTACTTTGGTGTAAAAACCCCTTAGGCTAAGGCCTCACGTAGCAAAACCCAGCAAAAAAAAAAAAAAAAACGGCAGAAAAAAACATAGCAGAAATGCATCAGATTTTTTCCAGTGTTTTGCAAAGGTATAATTGACATGCCGCGATTTTCAAATATTTGGCTGTTTTTGAAAATGCAACTTTTGCACTGCAGATTTTTTTTCTGCAATGTGTGGATGGGATTAGCCAGAATTCCATAAACTTTGCAGTGTTTTTTGCAAAGTGGGACTTCAGCTTTAAACTTTTTTTCAAAAGAATCTGGTTCTGTTTTAGAAGCATTTCTTAAAATGAAATCTCTGAAATCTCTCCAGGGAAGAACATTTCAGGTCTTAAGTATTACCATATCTTTTTTGGGTATAATACTTCTTTCGTATGGAGTCATACGGAGATATTCTGTGTCAGATTCATATCAAATAGGAAAGATTTTAGTCGTACTCCAATGAACTCTCTGTATAATGTGGGTTACAGTAACTTCCTCTCTGAATAGTGTTAGTAGAAGAGGATATCTCTGCCCATATATGATCTCCATAATAATTTAGGTATATATGCCCAGTGCGCTGCCATATACTAATAAACCATGGGCTGCGGGTCTGCTCCACACATACTAGTACATAGCCAATTGTATGGAAAGATGTGGAGTGAAACTGATAGAGTGATACAAATACCATCATGGATCTCCTTTTATCATTACATCACAGTCAAGGAAATTTTTAGACAAGACCTCTACAAATCTGCAACAGATAATTTACATGTTAGATCTCAAAATCCACAAATTCGCTGCAGACATTTTTCCGCAGAACATAAATGAGAGTTCATAAAACCCAATGCAGTTTCTTTTTTTTCCCTCATATTTTCTCTACCTTATTGGACAAGGCTCAATATGGTTGTCTGTAGTAAAATTGCAGGTGAATTTTGCTCAAAAGCAAATATATCAATAAATGTCAACTGGAAAAATTATCGCCGTTTCACAAGGGTTGTTCAATTTTACATAGATATATAATTCTATTTATTTTCTTACCATTTGCTGTGTTGAGATCCTTAAATTTCTCCTGAAGTCCCTTTAAAATATTCAGTGTGGACTCCAATGTCTCCGTTGCTCCATTCAGTTTCACGTAGAGGGTTTTGCTAAGGTCTCGGATTAAGGGAATTAATGGACATATGAGTTCTTTTATGTCTTGATTATTTTGGGGGTGCAAGTCCTCCAGGACATCTTTCATATTGTCATTGTACTGTTTGATCTGTGCCAGAATCCGAGTGACTTCATCATCCTTAGCATTTGATGACATTTCCATTCTTAATATTCTAGTTTTCTGTACCTGGCTGGTTAGAATCAGGTTGCAGACTGTCTGACCTGTTAAAGAGCCCTGAGCAGATCTCAGTCATTGAGTCTCTAATAGCAGCAAGTTACTATAGCCACTGTAAGGAGTGGCTGCCCAGTACATAGAGATTACCGATAAGGAAGTGTATTGTCCACGGATACAAATCACTTCAGTCACTGACATGGGCTTTGTAAGAGACAATTAATAGAATTCTCTGCTGCAAATTCCTCCCATGTAAACAATCAGCTTATCTGTGCTTGATCTTAGCGTATGAAATATATTTGCTGAAACAACACGGATTTACTTTGTTTTTGCTAACAGGAAAATGTCAGTAGTAGAGATGAGCGAGTAGTATTCGATCGAGTAGGTATTCGAAATACTCGTACTCGATCGAGTACCACTTGCTGTTCGAATGGAAAAGCTCAATGCAGAACCAGCATTGATTGGCCGAATGCTATACAGTCGGCCAATCAACGCTGGTTCTTCTCCTACCTTTAGAAGTCTTCTCCGTGCAGCTTTTCCGCGGCATCTTCCGGCTCTGAATTCACTCTGCCAGGCATCGGGCCTGGGCAGAACCGACTGCGCATGCCCGCTTGTAGTGTGGACATGCGCAGTCGGCTTTGCCCAGGCCCGATGCCTGGCAGAGTGAATTCAGAGCCGGAAGATGCCGCGGGGACGCTGCACGGAGAAGACTTCTCGGAGGATCCAGCCCGACCCTCACTTGTAGACTTGGTAAGTGTAATCTGATCGAACATTGCCTACTCCTGAAACGAGCATTTCCCCCCCATAGACTATAATAGGGTTCGATATTCGATTCGATTATTTGAATATTGAGGGGCTACCCGAAACGAATATCGAATCTCGAACATTTTACTGTTCGCTCATCTCTAGTCAGTAGAAATAAAAATATAACCAGTTTTTTTTAAAATAAAAAAAAAAAAATTGCATGTTAATGGGTTGTTCCTAAGGTGGCAACAGGCTCTGTCCCCTAATCGAACCGGCGAGGACCCCCTTATATCCACATGTTCCAAGTGGGCATAAGGAAAGGTTAAGCAATGCATGCCAATTGGGAGAGGGGAGAAAATCCTCTGCCACATACAAAAGGAATGGAAATCCAACTGTCCAAATTTTATCTCTGCCAACTTCTCCTTGGGGGAATGTTGTATATATTAGATGGTTGGCCCAACCCTTCAAAATCATAAAGTTTGGTCAATATATATCTAACATAATACATCAATTCTACTAATATTATATATGAAAGTTTGTATGTTTGAATGTTTGTGTGTTTGTTACTCAATGACCCAAAAACGAGTGAACAGATCTGGATGAAATTTGGCACATAGATAGTTTGTAACCTCGATTAATACATAGATTACTTTTTTTTCCTTGTGAATGACATGGCTTCCCGACTGTTATGAATTTAAGTTCATATACTATATTAAACTGCTCTTGCTGCCAGGACTATCAGTTAATTGCACTTTGCTGATAAAGCCAGGTCTGTAATCTCTCTATGTAAACACACAGATAACACTGAGTCCATTGTGTACAAGCATTTGCATATTATATGATCTACTCCAGTGCTGAGACACTGACATGGGAAAACCCCTATAATCCAAATTATCAATTTGCCAATTTTAAACATGCCGTGAAAAAGAAGATCTAATTTGTCACAAAACTCTAAAACAATGAGAGCTATGAAGGTAGCCAGAAGTCAACAGCCAACAACACGCTCATTATATGGCGTCCCAGCGAGCTGCTGAGATGTCAGAACAATCACAGGCACGGCGCAAGGAACAAGTTGAGCAACAGGACAGCTTGATAACTGCCGAAATGATGGAACAGGCAAAAAATCGAAGGCAGCAATTTGCTGACTATAGGCAGATCATCAATGCCAACAAAACGCAGACGAAGTTGTGGGCAGAGGCTAGTATTTTATTTTATTTTATTTTTTCAAATAAAGATAATGACATAGAAAATGAAAAATAACATCAACAAAAATTCTTACAAAAAATATGTTTAAAATAAAAACTTGATTCAAAAAATTCATTTTCTGGTGAAATATTCCCTTTAAATAAGAGGTAATGTGTTCTGTTTCCATTGGCAGAAAGTGCCCATTATTTCATAGTCTTACTTCTCAGAGGCTGTGCCTTGATCTGCATGCAGTTTACCTTTGCAGAATTTTTTCCGACATCTTATAAGCGTATTATGTAATACCATCTTAAGCCGCTTCAAGTGTGTGCACACACAGGGAGTTCAGACACAAAGGAGTTCAGGAATACTATAAAGTGTAATGGCAGTGTCACTTTACATCCCTGTGTATAATTATCCAGCCTCTAATATAGTGTTAGAGGAGAACAATCGCTATCACAGTGTGTGATACTCAACAATGACTATAATTCTGCTTACTTAAATGGTATACACACCTTGTCCGTATTGTGTTACAAGGGCTAAATGGCTGCTAGATTATATTTTTCCTTCGTATATACATACATGTATTAGTGAAAACGCTCACAATTTTTGGCCAGTTCTTGTATTCCCAGAGAAGTGAAACTTCAAGCTTTAGCTTTTGGCCCCAATGCAAAATCTGCAATACAGCCCCACTTATCATGTGCTATTTATGGTGTGTTCTTATGTACTAGAAAGGCCTTTGGACCCCCTAAGGGCTACCACTGCCTCCTCTATAACTACCCGATCCGTAGCCAAAAAGTATAGCAGAAAAGACTTTGTGGGAAACACATCACATTTTATTTCTGTAGCGCTTTCTGTCTCTATTATACCTATATGGAAACCACCAGCGTCTCCCTAGGTATAATTGACTTGCTGCGATTTGCAAAATCGCAATGTTTTTTGAAATTGGAGCATTTCTGTTGTGGATATTAGTCAGAATCTCATACACTTTGCAGGTGCTATAATATACCACAATTTTTGCCAAAATAGTAACTAGTAATGGCAGGGCCCTATGGCGAACTTTTGATATGGGGTCTTTTCAGACACCAGAGTATAATAATCGGGAACCATTACTTACCTATCCCCAGCTCCCCTGCAGTCCTCAGTGGTGTCGGCCATCTTCAATGACGTTCGGGACGTCACATTACCCGGGATGCAGGCCCCAGTCATATGACGTCAGGGAGAGTCTCAGAAGTAGGCCAGAGCCTGCCCGGAGAGGTAAGTAACACTGTTTGTTATGTTACCTTACCTCCCCTGGACCTCCGATCATTATACTCGGGGGTCTGAAAAGACCCCTGAATATAATAATGGTGTTTGTGGGGCCCGTGGCATCGCTTATCGGTCCCGGCCACTTCCAGGATCAGTAAGTAAATAGGGCCTGTTACTGGCTTGAGTTACTCCAGCCGGTAATGGCCTATTAAGAGAAGAAAAAAACAAAAATGCAGCGGTAGTGGCTGTCGCTGGGCCCCTAATGTCCCGGCCCTATGGCAGCCACTACCTCTGCTTTCCCAGTAGTTACGCCACTGGTTTACGCTATGTGGAGCAATTCATCCGTGTAGCAAACGTGTAGGCTAACGGAAATGATTTACCCAATATGTTGCTTTATCTATCTTGCTCCATTTGTTATTTGATTCAGTAGACCCTAATCTATGTAATGAGGGAATTGCCATTGCTCCAAAGTGGTATGAGACAATGTTTAAAGGGGCTGTCCATAAAACATTTACTCAAATATTATTTTTTAAATTGTTGAAAAAAATTCAAAAGAAAACATGCTCACCTGTCCCTACTTGTTACAGCCCTGGTTCCCTTCCTAAGGCTGCTGATTGGCCTCAGTGGATAAAGGGGATTGGGACGTCACAACAAGAAAGCAGCCAAGCTGCAGGACTGGACCACCCTGGGAGGACACCATGGCACTGGGGATAAGTATGTTTAGTTTGGGGGGGTTTTCACCTCCTCAGCCTAAATTAGAAATGTATGTATAGCCTGAACAACCTCTTTAAGCAAGTAAAGCTGCAATGCCCTCGTTTCTCCAAAGAGTTAATTTACATATTGACAAAAACAGCAATATCTCGGTAAAGGAGGCAGCAATTCACAATTTAGGTGACCCTAACCTGTCTATCTGCTGCGCTGGGTTGATATACTGCATTCTGGTGACAGACTCTCTTCATGTTTATAACTATTTTGGAATAAAAAGTATATTTTTGTATTATTATAAAATCCAAACGCAAAATGGTTGAACATTTGTTAAGGTAGACACCTGATGCCTAAATAGTGTTGCAATTTGCCGTAGAAACATCTGCATTTAGAGATGAATGAACTGCATTGGATTGAACTGTATTCGAACCAAAATTTCCAAAAGTTACTCGCTCGGCTTGAGCATGAAACTTTGGGACTTTGTCACCTACAAATAGAAAATTAATTTATTATACTCCGATGTCTCTTTATTTTTTATTTTATTTTTTTAATGTAGATTGTGAGCCCCACATAGAGCTCACATTGTACATTTTTCCCTATCATTATGTCTTTTTTTTGGAATATGGGATGGAAATCCATGCAAACATAGGGAGAACATACAAACTCCTTGCAGATGGTTTTATGCCCTTGGCGGGATTTGAACACCAGGACTCCAGTGGTCCAAGGCTGTCGATGTCTCTTTATGATACAAGCATCATGGTTTCAGCACAACCCAATCATAGGCTTTAGTGGTGACCCCTTGGCACATTACAATCACGTAGGAGTGTGGAAGAGGATCCCAAAAGAGCTTCAGATGCTGCGTGGACACCCAGTAGAGCTGAGGGAAGGTGAATGTAAATGTTTGTTATGTTTCCACACGTCCACTGTACCTCCACAATATATACTCAGGCCTGAAGAGATCCCAGAGTATAATAATTTCACTTCCAATTTCTGGAAACTTATTTGACAAATTGAATCTTTGTGCCAACCGGAAACAAATTTTCAGAGGTTTTCCAATCTCTAGTGGTATTATACAGTCCAGCCATATTAATGTGACCACCGCCTACTTTTGACGTCAACGTTAAATAACCAATCGCAGAAGGCACGTGTCATCAGCCATCTTGGTGCACTCATCATTGTGGAAGGCACGATGGATCAACACAAGTATGCATCTATCCTTGCGGACCATGTTCACCCCTACATGCAAATTGTTCTTCCTCAGTATGATGGCATCTACCAGTAGGACAATGCGACGAGTCATAAAGCTCACAGTGTACGAGCGTGGCTCGAGGAGCACCAGGATAAGTTTACCGTACTCCCTTGGCCAGCAGATTCCCTGGACTTGAACCCAATCGAGAATCTGTAGGACCACCTCGATCGGGTTGTTCGCGTCATGGATGCTCAACCGCATAACCTAGTGCAGCTGGCCACGGCACTGGAGTCAGCATGGCTCAACATCCCAGTGACATCATCACAACATCCCCTCTCTTCCTGCACATCTCGCAGCGGTCCGCTCTGCCAAAGGGGGTTATTCTAGATTTTGACAGGTGGTCACATTAATGTGACAGCACTGTGTATATTATATTATATATAACTAAATATAATAGAAGTACGAGCTTCTTGACTTTTCATGCTGATAGCTTACATGCTAAGGATTACATCTGTCTTTACTTCGATTAGCACATATCCCTATGCCTTAATCTAAAATCCTACAGAAAACAAAAGTGACACGGGAGAGGTTCTTAGCTCCTGTATTAACATTCTTATGTCAGTACATGCAAACAAATACAATTGGCTTTGAATAATAAGTAGGAATTAGCAGTCTTTAGTAAGTGGCCGGTAATAACAGGATAGCAATGTCATGTCAAAAGCATTAAGTGTAGGGTATTGAGAGTCTAGTCCGGTGAAGTTACCAGATACCGTCCAGTTACCAGGTACACTAAGAGACATAGGCTCAGGAAACTCTTGTGCCATTCTAGTGCCCATAGTGAAAGTGGAACTGATCGAAAGAATAGAAGCAGGCATGGCATGAATAACACGTCAGCTTGTAAAGGTAAGTTCACATTGTATTTGACCATGACATTCATTGAGAAACGCTACAAAGAAACGAAACCTCAATCATATTCAAACGCATGATAGTTGTATATGCCATTGACTCCCATTCTATTTATGGATATTGGGGCATAAGAATATGTCTCTTACAGAAGGAACAACATTGAAGTTCCAATTTTAAGCTAGCAAAGATTAACTCCTTCACCCACATGGATGTTTTTTTTTTTTGCAGCAGTCACCTTATTTACAGTGCAAACATGATAGACAGGATTACAATAGAAGTTAACAACCCAATCAATACCACTACTGAGCCATCATTGCGTCCTCTACAGACAATAGATGATATCACAGCTTATCTATTTTTCTTTTCCTTCACAGAGCATGCATCAAAAAACTCTCCAATACACTGCTAACAGATCAGAGAAAAAACTAAAACAAGATGGCAGTCCCCATAAATAGGAAACAGAGTCAAATATGTCAATCATAGCTGCAGAAATGATGGCATTTTTCCTACAGTTTTAATTATGGAAAAAAATCTGCAGTAAAAAACTCAACAAAGGCGCAATGAAAAATGTTGCACAAACAAATCAGATGTGTTTCCACAGAGTTTATTTCCACATTGTTCTTTTTTTAGCTGTGTTTCGCTATGTGAGGCCTTAGGGTATGTTCACATGGCGGAAAATGGATTCCGTGTGTGAACATACCGCATGGCTAGCCCCGACGGATTTCTGATGCAGTGCATCATCCCGTTGCGGTATTCCTCTCCAGATTAGGCCTGAATGAATGGGCCTAATTGGGATGGAGTTTTGTGCCACGGATGCTGCGGCTGAATCAGCCTCGGAATCCATGGGAAGAAGGGGCATGTTGCTTCTTTTTCTTCTACTAGCTGGCGGAAAAAAGAAGCACGCGTCTCCCATTGAAGTCAATGGGAGATGTTTTTGGCAGCAAATTTTGAGGTGGATTCCAAATTCAAAATTTGCTGCCAGAAAACACTGTGTGAACCCCTTCACATGACGTAAGCGCTCGGCTCATTCCGAGCCGTACACGCGAGCGCTTCTAAACACTTCCCATTCACTTCACGAGCGCTCCCATTGAAGTGAATGGGAAGTGTTTAGAAGCGTTCGTGTGTACGGCTCGGATTGAGCTGAACGCTTACGTCGTGTGAAGGGGACCTTATATTTCTCAGGGATGTTGGATCTACTCCTGGTGTTGACTCAAAAACTGAATCAAAAACTGCATCTCAAACTGCACCAACACTGTACGTGTGATTCCAGCCTAAGAGATTCTCTTACAGTAGGAACAACAGCTATTATTTGTATAGGGGGACCTTCTTGGACAGAAGCACAGCCTGCACCTTTGCATGTCTATCCTTGTCTTTTGGCCTTGCCTTTAAATAGTAAGTCTTTGGCAATGGAAAATGATAAGTTTACCTTCAACTAAGAATGAATAAAACTTCCGAAGGTACCGCTTATTGACAATCCCATACTGCCAAGCAAATATGTACTTTCTTTTGAAGGTGCTCAGAAGAAACACTGTATGAGACAAAATAACAATCATATGGACGAGGAGTTTATAGACTTTACATCAGTCACCCTATTAGTCTTAGGTCTTATTCATACAATGCAATGTTCTTGCATGTTTTTAGCCAGAACAAGGAGTGGATTCATCAAAGAACAAGGATTTGATAAAAAATGAGTATAAGGAAGCACAAGCAGCTTTTTTATGCAATATTTAAAGACTAAACTAGTTATGGATTATAATGCGCGAGAGCCTATAAAAAAAACAGATGGCACTTTGCAAATTACTTCATCCCCTTCTGGTTTTGGCTTCAAAAATTACATAAAAACTTGAATGCCTGTCCTTACCTTTAGGGTAAGTTGCTGTAGAAATTCTGTAGCATTCTCTCCAACGAACCGCAGCAGCAAAAAATACCTAAAATCACAGCGGACGCAACTTTGTGCTGCGGGTTTTAAGCGCAACATGTCAATAAGATTAGTTTAAATTCATACTGCTGCTACTGTACATCTCAGCAATTCAGACGTCGGTGGTTTTATGGCCTCTGACCTTCTTGAGATAGATTGCAGGTCACATAACTCAGATAACTCATGTCTCTAGAAGTCTATGGAGAGGTAAGGGGGGAGTTACAGGAAAAAAGGAAAAAAATATAGGATTAGACTGTAGTTGGAGCTAAATATCTCAGGCAAAATACCCCTGACCTACTAGAGATAGACTGCAGGTCACATACTCATATAACTCATGTCTATAGAAGAATGGAGAGGAAAGGGGGAGAAGGAAGAGGGGAATTACAGGAAACAAGAAAAAGAAGATAGAATTAGTCTGTTGTTGGAACTAGATATCACAGCCAAAGTACTTTAGCTACATCACTATTAGTCAGTACTTCTCTACATATGCTCTGCATATACCTTGAGATATTTCTAAGTAAGACAGAGGCAATTATATAGAAAATTCCTTCTCTGCTCACTGTCTGCAATATATGGCAGCTAGTTTCCACCTACTAGGTTAGAGTGAACTACAAATTCCAGATATGGCATGCTAATGAAAACTGCTAAAGGCCGCAGCCCCATTTGGTATAAATATGGTTTGGCCAAGGTGGAAACGCCACAGGAAAAAAATGCTATTTTTTACAGTCACTGCAAAGTAATTGATTACATTTTATAATAGGGGTGGGGTAGTAGGTAGGTAGGTAATAGTTGGTGGGGTATGCAAAAATCTACAATTGTAATATTATTTTTTAAAAAACTTTTATTTACCACTATGTTCCTTGTAGTACTGTATAACTAATATGTTATTGTATGAGTTTATATGAATATGACAATCCAAAATTTTACACTGTAGGTTATTTTTAGTGAAGAAAAATATGTTTTATTGAAAAATAATTTTTATGTTACCATATTGGCACAGCCATATGTAGGGTATTTTTTTGCCTATTTTTCATGCTACTTCAACAATGTATTGTCTATTTTCTACTGTGATTTCTTTTGTTTTGCTATTTTCATTTATTGTTTGGGCAGAAAACTTGTTTCTTGTCATTAAATTTTACGCTCATCTAAGTTGTCTGGCTTGTTTTCCCCACTTGGGGACTTGAAACTGAGATCACCCGATCTAAGGCTTGAAAAAATAGAATCAGCTCTAAACCTGCAATGGCAACAGAAGGTGGACTGATAAGCAAAAAATCCAAAGAACACCAGGGGGTGCCATATAGCAGCAAAATATTTTGCTTCAATGATACCAACTGAAAAAATATTTGTTGTTTAACTGAAAATATTTCACTTTTTCTAATAATTTTTGCAAAAAACATCAATGATAAAGGTTCTATATTAAGTATATTGCATGTAATGTTGGTCGGGGGTTCCATTTTCCCAATTGTTTATAATGGTCAAATTTGGGAATCTTACCCAGCTCAGAGAAGAAATTAAACATTTCAAAGACTATCTCTGGGAAACCTGTTCTTCCCTAAGGCTTTTTTTGTTGCAGATTTTGTTTCGGGTTTTTGAGCCAAAGCCAAGAAAGGCTACATAAGGAATGGGAAATCTATAGGAAGCTCTTATATTTCTCCCTTCTGTTTAATCCACTCCTGGCTTTGGCTCAAAAAAACAACAAAATCTGCAACAAAAAAAGCTGCGTTTCCACAATGTGCGGCCTCAGCCTCAGTTGGGATCCTTTTCCATTATACGTAATAAAAACTATCAGAGAATATTTGGCTTTTTTTCAGCGCTGAAATTCCACACCAAATTCCTCACTATTTTCCTCCATGTGAATGCACCCTAAAGATATACCAGATTTAAAGGGGTTTTCTGGGATAAAATGATCTTTCTACTTTAAGCTAACCCCACCTACCTTCTAGATTACCAAATTATTAGGTTACCAAAAATCTCTATTTATCTAGATTGTTGGGGTAGTCATGATCGCCGCAGGCACATCTTTTGATTTTCTTGTGACGTTCTGTTTCGCCATTTCCGGAAACAGAAAGTCACCAATACTATTCCCTTCCCCATCATACTTACCTTTATTCCTGTCTGGATTTTCTGGGCTCAGGACGTCACTTGTTCTGGGCGGCTACTGCGTATACAGGCACTCTGGCTCTATTGAGCAGGCATGGGCAGTCGACACTTCCTTTTCTTGACATCTGCTGGCTGCACAACAGTGTAGCCAGCACTCTAGCTCTATTATGCAGGTGTAGGTGGCCAGCAGACGTCAAAGCATTAGCAATGCTGACACCTGTAGTACCACAATCCAAGGAAATATGAATCTGACTTGACATAAGTCAACATTGTCAAAAGTGGATAAGGCAAAACACAGACCGATCTCTTATTAGCTAAGATATACTATATGTGATAATTAAAAAAAAATTGTATAATTTACATTGGAATTCCAAAATGAGATTCAGTGAGCCAGGCAGAGTATCCGTCTTGTATGTGCCCCGGAGCCTAGCTTAAAGGGGTATTCCCACATCGCATACTCACCAGTCTTCACTGCTGTAAAATCTTCTTTCTTCCTGGTTTCATTTGGTGGGCGTGGTTTCATGCAACCTGCTGTTTAGCCATGCCCCCAAATTAGTGTGTAGCTCCGCCCACCGCATAGCGTGATCCTATGGGGAGGCTGAAGGGCCTGTGATGTCATCAAAGGTCCTCACATAACACTATATGCACAATATTGGACTATGAAGTACAGGCAGGAGCAACTCCATTCTGTGTAACATACAGAGACTGCCTGTCTCTGCCATATTGAACACAATTGAATTAGCTAGCCTGATAACTGGGAGAACAGAAGACGAGTTCAAAAATGAAAGCAGCTCCTCTCCCCTATCTGAGAGCAGGACGTAGGTCACGTGGTGTAGACACAGGAATAGCTAGAAACACAGGCTCGCTCCCGTACACTTAGCCCCTCCTCCCTCCCCCTCAGAGCAGCAGCTACATCACTTGACTTTTCAGCAGATAAGTCAGGGCTGTGTCAACAATGAATTGAATGAAGTAAGATAGTGGACAAACAAAGCAGTTTTGCTGAAGCAGTGTATTTAGGAAAAGTCTTACATCCACATTAACAAGCAGTATAGATAGGATCCTTGTGATGGGACAACCCCTTTAACTTGCGACTGTAAAGTGCATGCACAGTTCTAGAGATGCGCATGTACGATCGAAAGAATGTCAAACACAAAGTCTACATTTCCCATAAAGTTAGATGGTGGAATAAAAACGCAAAGTGTGATCAAAAAAGCATTGATCACTTCCATATCAATCAGAGCCTCTTTGTACCCATGTGCACATGTGCCTATGAAGGTTAGTTGAAGACATAAGAAAAACTAATGTGACCTATAAAATGACATATATGCTCATAAAGAAGGAGTTAGAAATGTATGTAGGAACTGGTATGGACAATAAAAATTAAAAATTAATTGTAGTGAACAAATATCACCAGTATTTTTGCTATAGAAACATATTAAAAACTGGCAAGTATCTCCATGGTACAAATAATGGAGGAGACGATTAAACTGGACGAGATATTGCAGACAGCAGAGGCAGTGGATGGATTCATAAAATAATCTAGAAAACTAATTTATATTATAACGACAATGAGAATTTCCAAACAAGATGAATAAATAATTAAAACTACATAAAATTAGTAATTTATGATGATAATAGAAAACAGAAAAAAAACACAAAGGAAAGGGGAAGGAACTTAAAAATTGCTCTCCATACTCCCTTTAAGTCCATAGGGTGATATGCAATTCAGACTGAGTATCCAAATTATTTCTCACTTCTGCAATAGATGGCAATTATCTGTTTTTCAAGTATTTTCTCTATAGGGAAAATCTTAGAGCCCGAGAAATTGAAATTGTGTACTTGAAATGTATCTTTCGATAAACTGTGTCTTAGATATCTATTAACCATTTTCCAAGCTTTTATGGTACTTTTAGGGCTTACATTTTGTTTTTTTGTGTTATTCTGGTTTCAGATAGGAAGAGTTTTTAAAAGTGAATGGGGTAGAATTAGGAAGACTGGCATTTTAAACCCCAATCTTCATATCTCCTAGGCTGGCGGAGAGTTTTCCCTATTTATGACATAGGAAGAATATGCAAATCTGTCTCCCAAGATGTAAACAGGGAGACAGTGCCTCTGTTATGCTGCCCTCTATAGCAAACACCCTGAACAACATGCCTGACTTCCCAGAAGTCTTCACTGCATGATGTGAGGTTATAACCAAATCAATTTCTCAGCTATGGACGGCACCGTTTCTGTCTCTTTGGACTTCATCAGCGCAGCCTAGAGAGAATTGATTTAGTTTAAGTGAGAGGCTGAGAGACCAGATTATGGGGATAACGTCTATCCTTAGGGAGAGACCACCTTCTCAGGTGTGTGGAGACTTATAAGACCATAGTTGTTCCACTGCAAGGGATAGACGTTATCCCCATAAAATTGATTTGGTTATAACCTCGCATCATGCAGAGAAGACTTCTGGGAAGTCGGGCATGATGTTCAGGGTGCTTCCCATAGAGGGCAGCATAACAGAGGCACTGTCTCCCTGTTTACATCTTGGGAGACAGATTTGCATATTCCTCCCATGTTCCCTTGCAGTGGAGCAACTATGGCTGTATAAGTCTCCACACACCTGAGAAGGTGGTCTCTCCCTAAGGATGGACGTTATCCCCATATTTATGACATAGGCATACATCTTCTAGTAGATCAGACGCACCTCCTGCCTGACCATGCACATGCACTAAAAAATAAGCTCAGGCATATTTATTCCAGTAAATTGATGTAAATGATCATATATCTGACAGGGCTTCTGACCTTGCCCACACCACGCCTCTTCACCTTGCTCTCTGAGGAAACTAAGAGAACATGGCGCCTAAGAGAAAAAAGTTGCACATTTTTTAGCAGAAAACCCAACTTAAAGGGATCTTATCATTGGATACCCTTTTTTTCTGACTAACACATAAGAATAGCCTTAAGAAAGGCTATTCTTCTCCTACCTTTAGATGTCTTCTCCACGCCAGCGTTTGGTAGAAATCAGGGTTTTCTTTGGTATGCAAATGAGTTCTTTCGCAGCACTGGGGGCGGTCTCCAGCGCTAAAACAGCACTGGGGGTGCCCCAATGCTGCAAGAGAACTCTCTTGTCCTGCCTCTATCTTCTTCTGGAACGCTCTCTACCTGTGTCTTCTTCTGTGTTGGGTTTCAATCTTCTTGGCATACACAGTTGGCTCTGCCATGCACTCATTTGCATACTGAAGAAAATCCAGATTTCTACTGAACAGCAGTGCAGAGAAGGTAGGAGAACAATAGACTTTCTTAAAGGGGCTCTATCAGCAAAATCCTGCAGATAGAGCCCCACATATGCGTGCATAGCCTTTAAAAAGGCTATTCAGGCACTGTAAAGTTTTTATTTTAAAACGGGGGGGTTGTTTAATTTAACTTTTACAGTGCCTGAATAGCCTTTTTAAAGGCTATGCACGCATATGTGGGGCTCTATCTGCAGGATTTTGCTGATAGAGCCCCTTTAAGGTTATTCCTTAGAGATGAGCGAACAGTGTTCTATCGAACTCATGTTCGATCGGATATTAGGCTGTTCGGCATGTTCAAATCGAATCGAACACCGCGTGGTAAAGTGCGCCATTACTCGATTCCCCTCCCACCTTCCCTGGCGCCTTTTTTGCTCCAATAACAGCGCAGGGTAGGTGGGAGAGGAACTACGACACCGGTGACGTTGAGAAAAGTAGGCAAAACCCATTGGCTGCCGAAAACATGTGACCTCTAATTTAAAAGAACAGCGCCGCCCAGGTTCGCGTCATTCTGAGCTTGCAATTCACCGAGGACGGAGGTTTCCGTCCAGCTAGCTAGGGCTTAGATTCTGGGTAGGCAGGGACAGGCTAGGATAGGAAGGAGAAGACAACCACAACAGCTCTTGTAAGAGCTAAATTCCAGGGAGAAGCTTGTCAGTGTAACGTGGCACTGACGGGCTCAATCGCCGCAACCCAGCTTTCCCAGGATCCTGAATGGAATACACTGTCAGTGTATTCCCGTATACCCGATATATACCCCCGATACCCGTTCCAACGGTGTGCCCCCCCACCTTCACCCCAGAAATACCCTGCAAGTCCCCTAGCAATAGAATTGGGGCTATATACACCCATTATTTTTACTACTGGTATACAGTGCCATTGTCTGACTGGGAATTCAAAGAATATATTGGGAATACAAATACCCTCATTTCTTGCTACTGCCATATAGTGCCAGTGTCTGACTGGGAATTCAAAGAATATATTGGGGTTACGTGCACCCACAATTTTTACTACTGGTATACAGTGCCATTGTCTGACTGGGAATTCAAAGAATATATTGGGAATACAAATACCCTCATTTCTTGCTACTGCCATATAGTGCCAGTGTCTGACTCGGAATTCAAAGAATATATTGGGGTTACGTGCACCCACAATTTTTACTACTGGTATACAGTGCCATTGTCTGACTGGGAATTCAAAGAATATATTGGGAATACAAATACCCTCATTTCTTGCTACTGCCATATAGTGCCAGTGTCTGACTGGGAATTCAAAGAATATATTGGGGTTACGTGCACCCACAATTTTTACTACTGGTATACAGTGCCATTGTCTGACTGGGAATTCAAAGAATATATTGGGGTTACGTGCACCCACAATTTTTACTACTGGTATACAGTGCCATTGTCTGACTGGGAATTCAAAGAATATATTGGGAATACAAATACCCTCATTTCTTGCTACTGCCATATAGTGCCAGTTTCTGACTGGTAATTCAAAGAATATATTGGGGTTACGTGCACCCACAATTTTTACTACTGGTATACAGTGCCATTGTCTGACTGGGAATTCAAAGAATATATTGGGAATACAAATACCCTCATTTCTTGCTACTGCCATATAGTGCCAGTGTCTGACTGGGAATTCAAAGAATATATTGGGGTTACGTGCACCCACAATTTTTACTACTGGTATACAGTGCCATTGTCTGACTGGGAATTCAAAGAATATATTGGGAATACAAATACCCTCATTTCTTGCTACTGCCATATAGTGCCAGTTTCTGACTGGTAATTCAAAGAATATATTGGGGTTACGTGCACCCACAATTTTTACTACTGGTATACAGTGCCATTGTCTGACTGGGAATTCAAAGAATATATTGGGAATACAAATACCCTCATTTCTTGCTACTGCCATATAGTGCCAGTTTCTGACTGGTAATTCAAAGAATATATTGGGGTTACGTGCACCCACAATTTTTACTACTGGTATACAGTGCCATTGTCTGACTGGGAATTCAAAGAATATATTGGGAATACAAATACCCTCATTTCTTGCTACTGCCATATAGTGCCAGTGTCTGACTGGGAATTCAAAGAATATATTGGGGTTACGTGCACCCACAATTTTTACTACTGGTATACAGTGCCATTGTCTGACTGGGAATTCAAAGAATATATTGGGAATACAAATACCCTCATTTCTTGCTACTGCCATATAGTGCCAGTGTCTGACTGGGAATTCAAAGAATATATTGGGGTTACGTGCACCCACAATTTTTACTACTGGTATACAGTGCCATTGTCTGACTGGGAATTCAAAGAATATATTGGGAATACAAATACCCTCATTTCTTGCTACTGCCATATAGTGCCAGTTTCTGACTGGTAATTCAAAGAATATATTGGGGTTACGTGCACCCACAATTTTTACTACTGGTATACAGTGCCATTGTCTGACTGGGAATTCAAAGAATATATTGGGAATACAAATACCCTCATTTCTTGCTACTGCCATATAGTGCCAGTGTCTGACTGGGAATTCAAAGAATATATTGGGGTTACGTGCACCCACAATTTTTACTACTGGTATACAGTGCCATTGTCTGACTGGGAATTCAAAGAATATATTGGGGTTATAAATACCCTCATTTCTTGCTACTGCCATATAGTGCCAGTTTCTGACTGGTAATTCAAAGAATATATTGTGGTTACGTGCACCCACAATTTTTACTACTGGTATACAGTGCCATTGTCTGACTGGGAATTCAAAGAATATATTGGGAATACAAATACCCTCATTTCTTGCTACTGCCATATAGTGCCAGTTTCTGACTGGTAATTCAAAGAATATATTGGGGTTACGTGCACCCACAATTTTTACTACTGGTATACAGTGCCATTGTCTGACTGGGAATTCAAAGAATATATTGGGAATACAAATACCCTCATTTCTTGCTACTGCCATATAGTGCCAGTGTCTGACTGGGAATTCAAAGAATATATTGGGGTTACGTGCACCCACAATTTTTACTACTGGTATACAGTGCCATTGTCTGACTGGGAATTCAAAGAATATATTGGGAATACAAATACCCTCATTTCTTGCTACTGCCATATAGTGCCAGTGTCTGACTGGGAATTCAAAGAATATATTGGGGTTACGTGCACCCACAATTTTTACTACTGGTATACAGTGCCATTGTCTGACTGGGAATTCAAAGAATATATTGGGAATACAAATACCCTCATTTCTTGCTACTGCCATATAGTGCCAGTGTCTGACTGGTAATTCAAAGAATATATTGGGGTTACGTACACCCACAATTTTTACTACTGGTATACAGTGCCATTGTCTGACTGGGAATTCAAAGAATATATTGGGAATGCAAATACCCTCATTTCTTGCTACTGCCATATAGTGCCAGTTTCTGACTGGTAATTCAAAGAATATATTGGGGTTACGTGCACCCACAATTTTTACTACTGGTATACAGTGCCATTGTCTGACTGGGAATTCAAAGAATATATTGGGAATACAAATACCCTCATTTCTTGCTACTGCCATATAGTGCCAGTGTCTGACTGGGAATTCAAAGAATATATTGGGGTTACGTGCACCCACAATTTTTACTACTGGTATACAGTGCCATTGTCTGACTGGGAATTCAAAGAATATATTGGGAATACAAATACCCTCATTTCTTGCTACTGCCATATAGTGCCAGTGTCTGACTGGGAATTCAAAGAATATATTGGGGTTACGTGCACCCACAATTTTTACTACTGGTATACAGTGCCATTGTCTGACTGGGAATTCAAAGAATATATTGGGAATACAAATACCCTCATTTCTTGCTACTGCCATATAGTGCCAGTGTCTGACTGGTAATTCAAAGAATATATTGGGGTTACGTGCACCCACAATTTTTACTACTGGTATACAGTGCCATTGTCTGACTGGGAATTCAAAGAATATATTGGGAATACAAATACCCTCATTTCTTGCTACTGCCATATAGTGCCAGTGTCTGACTGGGAATTCAAAGAATATATTGGGGTTACGTGCACCCACAATTTTTACTACTGGTATACAGTGCCATTGTCTGACTGGGAATTCAAAGAATATATTGGGAATACAAATACCCTCATTTCTTGCTACTGCCATATAGTGCCAGTTTCTGACTGGTAATTCAAAGAATATATTGGGGTTACGTGCACCCACAATTTTTACTACTGGTATACAGTGCCATTGTCTGACTGGGAATTCAAAGAATATATTGGGAATACAAATACCCTCATTTCTTGCTACTGCCATATAGTGCCAGTGTCTGACTGGGAATTCAAAGAATATATTGGGGTTACGTGCACCCACAATTTTTACTACTGGTATACAGTGCCATTGTCTGACTGGGAATTCAAAGAATATATTGGGAATACAAATACCCTCATTTCTTGCTACTGCCATATAGTGCCAGTGTCTGACTGGGAATTCAAAGAATATATTGGGGTTACGTGCACCCACAATTTTTACTACTGGTATACAGTGCCATTGTCTGACTGGGAATTCAAAGAATATATTGGGAATACAAATACCCTCATTTCTTGCTACTGCCATATAGTGCCAGTGTCTGACTGGGAATTCAAAGAATATATTGGGGTTACGTGCACCCACAATTTTTACTACTGGTATACAGTGCCATTGTCTGACTGGGAATTCAAAGAATATATTGGGAATACAAATACCCTCATTTCTTGCTACTGCCATATAGTGCCAGTTTCTGACTGGTAATTCAAAGAATATATTGGGGTTACGTGCACCCACAATTTTTACTACTGGTATACAGTGCCATTGTCTGACTGGGAATTCAAAGAATATATTGGGAATGCAAATACCCTCATTTCTTGCTACTGCCATATAGTGCCAGTTTCTGACTGGTAATTCAAAGAATATATTGGGGTTACGTGCACCCACAATTTTTACTACTGGTATACAGTGCCATTGTCTGACTGGGAATTCAAAGAATATATTGGGAATACAAATACCCTCATTTCTTGCTACTGCCATATAGTGCCAGTGTCTGACTGGGAATTCAAAGAATATATTGGGGTTACGTGCACCCACAATTTTTACTACTGGTATACAGTGCCATTGTCTGACTGGGAATTCAAAGAATATATTGGGAATACAAATACCCTCATTTCTTGCTACTGCCATATAGTGCCAGTGTCTGACTGGGAATTCAAAGAATATATTGGGGTTACGTGCACCCACAATTTTTACTACTGGTATACAGTGCCATTGTCTGACTGGGAATTCAAAGAATATATTGGGAATACAAATACCCTCATTTCTTGCTACTGCCATATAGTGCCAGTGTCTGACTGGGAATTCAAAGAATATATTGGGGTTACGTGCACCCACAATTTTTACTACTGGTATACAGTGCCATTGTCTGACTGGGAATTCAAAGAATATATTGGGAATACAAATACCCTCATTTCTTGCTACTGCCATATAGTGCCAGTTTCTGACTGGTAATTCAAAGAATATATTGGGGTTACGTGCACCCACAATTTTTACTACTGGTATACAGTGCCATTGTCTGACTGGGAATTCAAAGAATATATTGGGAATACAAATACCCTCATTTCTTGCTACTGCCATATAGTGCCAGTTTCTGACTGGTAATTCAAAGAATATATTGGGGTTACGTGCACCCACAATTTTTACTACTGGTATACAGTGCCATTGTCTGACTGGGAATTCAAAGAATATATTGGGAATACAAATACCCTCATTTCTTGCTACTGCCATATAGTGCCAGTGTCTGACTGGGAATTCAAAGAATATATTGGGGTTACGTGCACCCACAATTTTTACTACTGGTATACAGTGCCATTGTCTGACTGGGAATTCAAAGAATATATTGGGAATACAAATACCCTCATTTCTTGCTACTGCCATATAGTGCCAGTGTCTGACTGGGAATTCAAAGAATATATTGGGGTTACGTGCACCCACAATTTTTACTACTGGTATACAGTGCCATTGTCTGACTGGGAATTCAAAGAATATATTGGGAATACAAATACCCTCATTTCTTGCTACTGCCATATAGTGCCAGTGTCTGACTGGGAATTCAAAGAATATATTGGGGTTACGTGCACCCACAATTTTTACTACTGGTATACAGTGCCATTGTCTGACTGGGAATTCAAAGAATATATTGGGAATACAAATACCCTCATTTCTTGCTACTGCCATATAGTGCCAGTTTCTGACTGGTAATTCAAAGAATATATTGGGGTTACGTGCACCCACAATTTTTACTACTGGTATACAGTGCCAATTTCTAACTAGGAATTCAAAATGCGCAAGGCTCCCGGAAAGGGACGTGGACGAGGCCGTGGGCGAGGTCGGGGGAATGGTTCTGGGGAGCAAGGTAGCAGTGAAGCCACAGGGCGTCCCGTGCCTACTCCTGTGGGGCAGCAAGCATTGCGCCACTCCACAGTGCCAGGGTTGCTTGCCACATTAACTAAACTGCAGGGTACAAACCTTAGTAGGCCCGAGAACCAGGAACAGGTCTTGCAATGGCTGTCAGAGAACGCTTACAGCACATTGTCCAGCAGCCAGTCAGACTCTGCCTCCTCTCCTCCTATTACCCAACAGTCTTGTCTTCCTTCCTCCCAAAATTCCGAAGCTTTACAGAACAATAACCCAAACTGTCCCTGCTCCCCAGAGCTGTTCTCCGCTCCTTTCATTGTCCCTCAACCTGCCTCTCCACGTCACGATTCCACGAACCTAACAGAGGAGCATCTGTGTCCAGATGCTCAAACCCTAGAGTCTCCTCCATCTCCGTTCGATTTGGTGGTGGATGACCAGCAACCAACCCTCATCGACGATGATGTGACGCAGTTGCCGTCAGGGCATCCAGTTGACCGGCGCATTGTGCGGGAGGAGGAGATGAGACAGGAGTTGGAAGAGGAAGTGGTGGATGATGAGGACACTGACCCGACCTGGACAGGGGGGATGTCAAGCGGGGAAAGTAGTGTGGATGTTGAGGCAGGTGCAGCACCAAAAAGGGTAGCTAGAGGCAGAGGCAGAGGTCAGCAGCTTAGGCGAAGCCAGGCCACACCCGGAATCTCCCAAGATGTTCCAGTTCGTACCCAGCCCCGAAAAACTCCCACCTCGAGGGCACGTTTCTCGAAGGTGTGGAGTTTTTTCAAGGAATGCGCCGAGGACAGATATAGTGTTGTCTGCACAATTTGCCTCTCGAAATTGATTAGGGGCTCTGAGAAGAGCAACCTGTCCACCACTTCAATGCGCCGTCATTTGGAATCCAAGCACTGGAATCAGTGGCAGGCAGCAACGGCAGGACAAAGGCCGCCTGCCGTTCACGCCACTGCCACTGCCTCTGCCACTGCCTCTGCCTCTGCCACTGCCACTGCTGACTGTGCTGGCGATGCACTCCAGAGGACGAGCCAGGACACCATTTCATCTGCCTCCGCCACTTTGTTGACTTCTACCTCATCCTCCCCTGGTCCTGTCTTATCTCCTTCTCCTGCACCATCAAAGGCACCATCAGGCGTTTCTTTACAACAACCCACCATCTCTCAGACATTGGAGCGGCGGCAGAAATACACTGCTAACCACCCACACGCGCAAGCCTTGAACGCCAACATCGCTAAACTGCTGGCCCAGGAGATGTTGGCGTTCCGGCTTGTTGAAACTCCCGCCTTCCTGGACCTGATGGCAACTGCGGCACCTCGCTATGCCGTCCCTAGCCGTCACTACTTCTCCTGGTGTGCCGTCCCCGCCTTGCACCAGCACGTGTCACTCAACATCAGGCGGGCCCTTAGTTCCGCGCTTTGCACAAAGGTCCACTTGACCACCGACGCGTGGACAAGTGCATGCGGACAGGGACGCTACATTTCACTGACGGCACACTGGGTGAATGTAGTTGAGGCTGGGACTGCTTCCCAAACTGGCCCGGTGTACCTCGTCTCCCCGCCTAACATTCCTGGCAGGGACACGAGAAGAACACCCCCCTCCTCCTCCTCCTCTACCGCCTCCTCCTCCGCCACCGCCTCCTCCTCCGCCACCGCCTCCTCCTCCGCTGTTAGATTGACCCCAGCTACGAGTTGGAAACGTTGCAGCACTGGCGTTGGTAGACGTCAGCAGGCTGTGCTGAAGCTGATCAGCTTGGGGGACAGACAGCACACTGCCTCCGAGGTGAGGGATGCCCTCCTCGATGAGACGGCAATATGGTTTGAGCCGCTGCACCTGGGCCCAGGCATGGTCGTTTGTGATAACGGCCGGAACCTGGTAGCAGCTCTGGAGCTTGCCGGACTCCAACATGTTCCATGCCTGGCCCACGTCTTCAACCTAGTGGTGCAACGTTTCCTAAAGAGCTACCCCAATGTTCCAGAGCTACTGGTGAAAGTGCGGCGCATGTGCGCCCACTTTCGCAAGTCGACAGTAGCCGCTGCTAGCTTAAAATCTCTCCAGCAACGCCTGCATGTGCCACAACACCGGCTTTTGTGCGACGTCCCCACACGCTGGAACTCAACGTTTCAGATGTTGAATAGAGTGGTTGAGCAGCAGAGACCTTTGATGGAATACCAGCTACAAAACCCTAGGGTGCCACAAAGTCAGCTGCCTCAGTTTCACATCCATGAGTGGCCATGGATGAGAGACCTTTGTGACATCCTACGGGTCTTTGAGGAGTCCACAAGGAGGGTGAGCTCTGAGGATGCGATGGTGAGCCTTACAATCCCGCTCTTGTGTGTTCTGAGAGAATCCCTGATTGACATCAGGGATAACTCAGATCACACAGAGGAGTTAGGGATAGCATCCGATCCGTCACAGCTGGAGAGTAGGTCCACACATCTGTCCGCTTCACTGCGTTTAATGGAGGAGGAGGAGGAGGAGGAGGAGGAGGAGGAAGAAGAGTTGTCCGATGATGTGATGGTGATACAGGAGGCTTCCGGGCAACTTCGAATCGTCCCATTGTTGCAGCGCGGATGGGTAGACATGGAGGATGAGGAGGAAATGGAGATTGAACTTTCCGGTGGGGCCAGAGGAGTCATGCCAACTAACACTGTGGCAGACATGGCTGAGTTCATGTTGGGGTGCTTTACAACCGACAAGCGTATTGTCAAAATCATGGAGGACAACCAGTACTGGATCTTTGCTATCCTTGACCCCCAGTATAAAAACAACATCTCGTCTTTTATTCCGGTAGAGGGGAGGGCCAATCGCATCAATGCTTGCCACAGGCAATTGGTGCAGAATATGATGGAGATGTTTCCAGCATGTGACGTTGGCGGCAGGGAGGGCAGTTCCTCCAGTAGGCAACCAAGTTCTCACCGGTCCACACAAACGAGGGGCACACTGTCTAAGGTCTGGGACACCTTGATGGCACCCCCTCGCCAAAGTGCCGCCACGGAGGGTCCTAGTGTCACCAGGCGTGAGAAGTATAGGCGCATGTTGCGGGAATACCTTTCCGACCACAGCCCTGTCCTCTCCGACCCCTCTGCGCCCTACACGTATTGGGTGTCGAAGTTGGACCTGTGGCTTGAACTTGCCCTATATGCCTTGGAGGTGCTGTCCTGTCCTGCCGCCAGCGTCCTATCTGAGAGGGTGTTCAGTGCAGCCGGTGGCATCATCACTGACAAGCGCACCCGTCTGTCAGCTGAGAGTGCCGACCGGCTCACTTTGATAAAAATGAACCACCACTGGATAGAGCCTTCATTTTTGTGCCCACCTGTGTAAAGCACCCCAACATGAAACTCCATGTCTGTACTCAACCTCTCCAATTCCTCCGCATCCTCATACTCATCCACCATAAGCGTTGCACAATTCTGCTAATACTAGGTTCCCTCCAACATGATTTCCCCCAACTCTGCTGGTTAGAGGCTCCCTCCACCCTGATTTCCACCAACTCTGCTGGTTAGAGGCTCCCTCCACCCTGCTTTCCCACAACTCTGCTGGTTAGAGGCTCCCTCCACCATGAATTTGCCCAAACTGGGCTGGTTAGAGGCTCCCTCCACCATGAATTGGTCCAAACTGGGGTTTTTAGAGGCTCCCTCCACCATGAATTTGCCAAAACTGGGCTGTTTAGAGGCTCCCTCCACCATGAATTGGTCCAAATTGGGGTTTTTAGAGGCTCCCTCCACCATGAATTTGCCCAAACTGGGCTGGTTAGAGGCTCCCTCCACCATGAATTGGTCCAAACTGGGCTGGTTAGAGGCTCCCTGCACCATGAATTGGTCCAAATTGGGGTTTTTAGAGGCTCCCTCCACCATGAATTGGTCCAAACTGGGCTGTTTAGAGGCTCCCTCCACCATGAATTGGTCCAAACTGGGGTTTTTAGAGGCTCCCTCCACCATGAATTGGTCCAAACTGGGCTGGTTAGAGGCTCCCTCCACCATGAATTGGTCCAAACTGGGTTTTTTAGAGGCTCCCTCCACCATGAATTGGTCCAAACTGGGGTTTTTAGAGGCTCCCTCCACCATGAATTGGTCCAAACTGGGGGTTTTAGAGGCTCCCTCCACCATGAATTGGTCCAAACTGGGGTTTTTAGAGGCTCCCTCCACCATGAATTTGCCCAAACTGGGCTGTTTAGAGGCTCCCTCCACCATGAATTGGTCCAAACTGGGTTTTTTAGAGGCTCCCTCCACCATGAATTGGTCCAAACTGGGGTTTTTAGAGGCTCCCTCCACCATGAATTGGTCCAAACTGGGGTTTTTAGAGGCTCCCTCCACCATGAATTTGCCCAAACTGGGCTGTTTAGAGGCTCCCTCCACCATGAATTTGCCCAAACTGGGCTGTTTAGAGGCTCCCTCCACCATGAATTTGCCCAAACTGGGCTGGTTAGAGGCTCCCTCCACCATGAATTGGTCCAAACTGGGGTTTTTAGAGGCTCCCTCCACCATGAATTGGTCCAAACTGGGGTTTTTAGAGGCTCCCTCCACCATGAATTGGTCCAAACTGGGGTTTTTAGAGGCTCCCTCCACCATGAATTGGTCCAAACTGGGCTGGTTAGAGGCTCCCTCCACCATGAATTGGTCCAAACTGGGTTTTTTAGAGGCTCCCTCCACCATGAATTGGTCCAAACTGGGGTTTTTAGAGGCTCCCTCCACCATGAATTGGTCCAAACTGGGCTGTTTAGCGGCTCCCTCCACCATGAATTGGTCCAAACTGGGCTGGTTAGAGGCTCCCTCCACCATGAATTTGCCCAAACTGGGCTGTTTAGAGGCTCCCTCCACCATGAATTTGCCCAAACTGGGCTGGTTAGAGGCTCCCTCCACCATGAATTGGTCCAAACTGGGGTTTTTAGAGGCTCCCTCCACCATGAATTGGTCCAAACTTGGCTGTTTAGAGGCTCCCTCCACCATTAATTGGTCCAAACTGGGCTGGTTAGAGGCTCCCTCCACCATGAATTGGTCCAAACTGGGTTTTTTAGAGGCTCCCTCCACCATGAATTTGCCCAAACTGGGCTGGTTAGAGGCTCCCTCCACCATGAATTGGTCCAAACTGGGCTGGTTAGAGGCTCCCTCCACCATGAATTTCCCAAAACTTGGCTGTTTAGAGGCTCCCTCCACCATTAATTGGTCCAAACTGGGCTGGTTAGAGGCTCCCTCCACCATGAATTTGCCCAAACTGGGCTGTTTAGAGGCTCCCTCCACCATGAATTGGTCCAAACTGGGTTTTTTAGAGGCTCCCTCCAGCATGAATTGGTCCAAACTGGGCTGCTTAGAGGCTCCCTCCACCATGAATTTGCCCAAACTGGGCTGGTTAGAGGCTCCCTCCACCATGAATTGGTCCAAACTGGGCTGTTTAGAGGCTCCCTCCACCATGAATTTGCCCAAACTGGGCTGGTTAGAGGCTCCCTCCACCATGAATTGGTCCAAACTGGGTTTTTTAGAGGCTCCCTCCACCATGAATTTGCCCAAACTGGGCTGGTTAGAGGCTCCCTCCACCATGAATTGGTCCAAACTGGGTTTTTTAGAGGCTCCCTCCACCATGAATTTGCCGAAACTGGGCTGGTTAGAGGCTCCCTCCACCATGAATTGGTCCAAACTGGGTTTTTTAGAGGCTCCCTCCACCATGAATTTGCCCACACTGGGCTGGTTAGAGGCTCCCTCCACCATGAATTGGTCCAAACTGGGGTTTTTAGAGGCTCCCTCCACCATGAATTTGCCCAAACTGGGGTGTTTAGAGGCTCCCTCCACCATGAATTTGCCCAAACTCTGCTGGTTAGAGGCTCAATCCACCCTGATTTTCAAAACAAATGTTGGTGCCAACCTCAACTTACTACAAGGGCCAAATTCACTGCTGGTGACAAGCTCTCCTCACTGCAAGTGCCAAATACACATGTTTCAAGGTGTTTTCCTACTGTCAGAGAGGTGGTATTGAGTGTGTAAAGTGTGTAGTTGTTAGGCTGTGATGTTGGGGTAATAGAGGGTCTTTGGTGTGTTAGATGCCCCCAGACATGCTTCCCCTGCTGTCCCAGTGTCATTCCAGAGGTGTTGGCATCATTTCCTGGGGTGTCATAGTGGACTTGGTGACCCTCCAGACACGGATTTGGGTTTCCCCCTTAACGAGTATCTGTTTCCCATAGACTATAATGGGGTTCGAAACCCATTCGAACACACGAACATTGAGCGGCTGTTCAATTCGAATTTCGAACCTCGAACATTTTAGTGTTCGCTCATCTCTATTATTCCTACCTGTTAGTCAGAAAAAAGGGTATCCAATGATAGGATCCTTTTAAGGAATATATGCACTAAATATTTTTATTCATGGGTTTAGCTGAGTTTCAGGATGGTTTCGTTTTGAAGCATCTTTAACTTTTAAATTCCCACTGTGGGGTGCAAATTGTCAAATCCTGTCCTGTAATGCCCAAATTCAGGGTACAGAACATCAAAATTAGCCCTCAAAGCTACCCAAATTAAGAAATCTAACTTGAACCTTGGGGGCTTAGACAAGGACTTTGAGGCCCAAATTTCAACCAATCACCCTCTCTAACTCGCCTTGTCAGACCAACTACCTCATCCCGGGTGGAGAATTGCTGATCTTTCTTACGCTGTTCCTCAAATCTTTAAGGGAATATGTCAGTAGAACTCAGCATATGAACCCAGATAGATAGGTTATGGTTGCCTAAATCAAATTCAATTTCCACCTTGTGAATCAGATCCACCTGTGAAAGTACCATGTTTTTCAATATGCAAATATGTTCTTTGGAGCAATGAGGGAATGGACCTACCTTTCTGGAGCAATGACAAGACCATAGTTACTCCTCATTGTATATTGACAAAAAAGGCAATATTATTTGAATATAGACATAAATGGAAACCACTGTTGAAGTCTGGTGACTCTACTGCTTGCATCTTCAGGTTTGGGTTGTAATGCTGGGTTCTGGTGACAGACTCCATTCAGGCACAATGCACAATACATAAGCTAGTGCAAATAGCAGTTTCTTGGGTGGGAAACATTGAAATATGAACAACTATAGAAAAGTCAACACCAACCTATATTCTTCCATTCTTATGGAAAAAATAGGTCATGTAAGAAACATCCATTTAACTCATGTGTGATGCTCAGTGTTAATAATCCACAGTCCGATTTACGTATTCCAAAAAATCCTGTACAGACCGGCAATGTTGCCAATAGCACTACCAGATTCCTTCTTCAGATCTCTAAGGAGCCTCATCATGAGATTCATTTGGAGGGGTAAACCCCCTCGTATCTCCTAATCACAGCTGACAAAGAGGAATAAACAAGGAGGTATTGGATTGCCAGATATACGGAAGTATCATTCAGCGATTCTCTTGCACTGGTGGTCAGACCTTGCTGCCCCTCTCATTTCCCGGCTGCCAGCAGCATTGCTACAGAAAGGTGTGGACTCTCCACTCTCTGCAGCTCTATGGTTTCCCAGACTGTTTTGGAAATCTCTCACTCATGTCCCATCCTCCCAGATACATCTAGCCGTTAGGCTGACCTTTTAGAGTCATTGCTTCCACAACCCTCACCACTACTTCCACTTAATTTTATTCCTCATCTGCTGGGAGTGGATACTTCTGCACACAGAGACTTGTGGGACAAATTTCGTGCACTCTCTTTATGTGACATTATCACCCCTTTTGGCTTGTTACCAGTGTCAAATATTTGTCAGTTGCTTACTGGGGTATCATTGACTTTCCTGCACAAACAACATCTATTGTGGCTTTTCTCTGAGCTTCAGAAACGATTCTCTTTCTGCCTTCAACTGACGCAGTTTGAAAAACTATTGGCCTCCAAAACGATGATGTTACGTAGAATCTCCCACTTTCTGCACCACTTTGTTCATCCGCCTGAACATTTTAAACCAACATTTATCTTCGCATGGGAAAAGGAGCTATAAATATCTCTTTCTGCAGATGATGTAGACACTCCTGAGCACCGCACACGGCTTCTCACCAAGCATAAGGCTTCAAGAGAACAGTTAAAAATTGCTCACTAGATGTTACAGGACTCCTGAGTGGCTATTTGGCAAGAAATTGCACACTTCTGACGGGTGCTGGAGGTGTCTGAAGGGTCTTGACTAGAGGTGAGCACTGTTCGATTCCATACGATTCCATTACAGTTCGATTCCCCTCCCACCTTCCCTGGCACTTTTTCTGCACCAATAACAGTGCAGGGGAGGTGGGACAGGAACTATGACATGAGGCATTGAAAAAACTAGGAAAAAGTCATTGGCTGCCGAGGACAAGTAACCTCAGATTCAAACGAACAGGCGGCATCAGCTCTGATTCATTCTGTGCTTGCACTTAGTTAGAGACAGACATCTGCTGAGGGCTAGTTAGGTTTTAGATTCTGCTAGGCAAGAATAGCAAAGAAGAAGAAGAACCACAACAGCTCTTATAAGAGCTACACTAAAGGGAGAAGCTAAAACAAGCTTGGCACAGTGTCTGCCCACAAACGCTAAAGTGGGATTCACAGCAATTAAGCCAGGCTGTATCTGTGCAACCCAGCTTTCCGCGGTGGGGATTAAGCTAAGTGGGATACACTGAAATTGTATGTCCATATACCCTATATACGCTTAATCCAGAGTTCAACAGTGAGTTCTCAGCCCATATACACTATATACGCTTCATCCAGGTTGTCATGGTGTGTACCCCCAAAAAAGCAGTGGGATATACATTCTAATTCTCAGGTTATATACGCTTCATCCAGGTTGTCACGGTGTGTACCTCCCAAAAAGCAGTGAGATATACATTATAATTATCTTCTGACTGACAGTGGTGTCAGCCTTTGAGCACCTGGCTTGGGCCCCTGAGCTTGCTGTTAAGGCCTGCCTTTCCTCCATTTAAGGAGGCGAGTGTCAAGACCTTGTTTTGTTTAATAAAATTTTGTGTTTTTCTGTTGGGTTTTGAGCTGGTGGTCTGGGGTCTTATGGTGGTTTCCTTGCCATTAGGCCATCTGCTCGGGCATTTACGATCAGCCTTTTGAGTGTACCTGAGGTTCTATGGATCGAACCTCAGGTGTTGGTCATTTCCATTATCCTATGGGATTATCCTGGGGCCTTTATTAGGAGGAGGGCTGGCTTCACCAGTTGCCGGTTTTCGTGGTTACCACCTAGAACTCTTGGCTCAGGGAGGAATATTGTTTGATAGGTTTGCAACTGACTAGGAAGTGGTGTGAGTGTTGCCTTGTGTGAGTCTGGTTTGTCCCTCAACACTTCTACTCTACCCTGTCCTTCAGTTCTGTTTGCCTGGCACTAATCTGGTTATTTGTGAGGTTTGGGTTCCAGTTTGTTTTGCCCCAGTCCTGTGTTAACCCTTTCCTCACCTCTCCACTGTCCCTCTCCTCATTCTCTTGTTGCGTATTGTGTTGTACTGCGTGTCTGTTGTCCAGCACATCCTGTTTGTTTTGTCTGCAGCTGCACCTTGGTTTCTGCAGGGGTGACCACCTTAGTGTCCCCAGTCCCTAACTCTCTTGTAGCTCTTGCCCTATCTGTCGGCTAGGCCTTCGTGTTAGAGAGCCAGGAGTTGTCAGGGCAAAGGCTAGCTTGGGAACAGCTGACCACCACCCGCAGGCAGGGCCTAGCTAGAGACCGTAATGTCAGGGATAGTCTCCTTCCCCTGTTTCCTTTAGCGGTGCAGTCTGCAGTCCAGATTCTTGGTCTGGGCATAGACACGAACGTAATAGCGAGTTTGGCAGCCCGGTGCTCTAGCCTCATTACTGATTTGTGCACGTCAGTGCAACATTAGTTTTGGCAGCAAGTTGCCTTAGTCAGGTAGGGTTCCTAATGACCCTGTAGCAAGTGTACAGATGTATTTTGGGCAGTTTCTGCCTTCTATTTAGTTGAGTAGGAATTATGTATTCCTGGGGGAACTCATATCTCAGTTAGTCAGCTTCCTGGCTGTGCTGCAACAGCAGGTAGCTGTAGTGGGTGTGGCTCATTAAAGCTACTAGTACCACATGGTCATAGTTTCTGTTAGTCTAGCAGTGAAGCAACTGCTAGACTCTGTATTCATGTGTGGCTGCTCTGTGCTGCAGTGGCAGCTTCCCTGTAAGGTATCAGGGAGCACTCAGTTGCTGCTGTAAACTGGCAGTGAAGTTTACTGTCGGGCCTCGTTCACACCAAGGTGCCCTGCGGTTCAGAGCCCAGTTGGGCTCTGCAGGCTATTGTTTGTTTATTTTTTAAAAGTTAGCCTGCTGACTGTGACAGCGGCTCTCACAATAAGCATTAGTATCCTACTTTATTCTTTGCTCATAAGCAGGTCACTCAATGATGAACGCTTCTCTAGGTAGTGACTTTTTTGTGATGTCATCCATTTTGTGTAGGGATGAGTGAACTGATTTGTTTAAAACTGGATTCAATCTGAAATTTAAAAAGTTGCCAATGCCAAAGGTTTGGGGTTGATCCTTAAGGGACATAGCAAGCGAACTGAATTACCCAAAATCGACAGTGGCCTATATGATTATGAAGTGGAAGGTGAATGGTGATTGTCGGAATGTGCCCCGAGTCAGCAGACCCCTGAAACTGAGAGATAGAGACCGACGAGTGCTGGCCAGAGAAGTTTGGAAGAACTGCACCCAACTGATGGCTCACATACACTGGGAGTTTCAACAGGCATCTGGGAGTATTGTGTCGATCAATACCATCCATAAGGAAGCATCTGCTGGGTTCTACCAACTATTGAATATGAATAAATGTTGCTTTTCTATTCTACCACAGGTGTCCAAATACTTATTGGTAGACAGTGTATTCTGGGGTCTCCTAGAATAGGTGGAGGCCCAGGGAAGGTGAGGGAAAATAAACACTTATACTCATCTTACCTTTACTGAGCATCTAGCAGTCTCTCTTTATCATCTTGAAAGCTCTTCCAACCTCTGGCTGACATCATACTATGCAGAGTCAACGCTGAGGCCTCAGTGGTGACGCCAAGGCAGGTGATGTCAGCTGTAGGCCAGAAGAGGCCTGAAGAGGATGCAGAGGGACCTCAAGAAATCTCAAAGGTGCCCAGGAAAGGTAAGGCATGGTAAGTATAAGGGTTTGATATTTTTCCTCATTTCCCCTCTGCCTTCACTTATTATATTCTGGAGTCTTAGGAGACCCCATTGTACAATAACAACACTTCCAGTTCCATCCAGACAAGTTCATCCTGAAATGAACTGGGGAAGTGAACCTCATGACTATTCATCTAAATGAATCTTATGAAGTGTGCCCATCTCTAGCAATGTCCTACTGGGACACTAAACATACAGAGAAGGAAACTGGAGAATAAATTCATATAATGATTAGAGATGAGCGAACACTAAAATGTCCGAGGTTCGAAATCCGATTCAAACAGCCGCACACTGTTGGACTGTTCGAATGGATTTCGAACCCCATTATAGTCTATGGGGGGAAATGCTCGTTTCAGGGGTACGCAAAATTTGATAAAATTATACTTACCAAGTCCACGAGTGACGGTCGGGCTGGATTCTCCTTGAAGTCTTCTCCCGGCGCAACGCCCCCGCAGCGTCTTCCGGCTGGAATTCACTCTGCCTAGGCATCGGGGCCTAGGCAAAGCCGGATGGATGCCTAGGCAGAGTGAATTCCAGCTGGAAGACGCCGCGGGGACGCTGCACGGAGAAGACTCCTAAAGGTAAGAGAAGAACCAGTGTTGATTGGCAGAATGTATAGCATTCTGCCAATCAACGCTGGTTCTGTATCAAACCTTAAACTTTGAACAGCTAGTAGTGTTCGATCGAGTACGAGTATTTCGAATACCGTAGTATTCGATCGAACACCTACTCGATCGAACACTACTCGCTCATCTCTAATAATGATCAAAAATCGTGATATTCCTCATGTACACACACATAATAGCTCAACCTGAAGAGTCATAAAAAACATCAATTGCAGTTTAAATATCTTCCATCCTGTCATTGACATGTCAAGGTCTAAGCGGAAGCTCAAGAGTCATAACCCTTTGTTCCAATGGTTGGCGAGGATCTTAGTGACACGTCAGAAGATATTTGAAGGTGCACATGCCCTTTAGAGAAATTTCTGTAAAATCATTATTTGCTACTACTTTACATATATTCATAAAACAGCAATTTAGAAAATGACTTGTGGCTGTTATTTAACATATTTAAGTAGAAAATCCCAAAACTGGAGTCTCTATGAAGTAACGTTCATTATTTTATAATTACATATTGACTCCACTGGGAGATGTTGATATGATTCTCCTTCTGCAAAACACTCCAAGCCATCTGCTTATCATTATCTTTATCCCCCAAACATGACACAGGCCTTTTATCTGTTTGTTTAGGAAGTATCTGATCATTAACCTTTAATTCACAAGCTGCTTGTTTCCCGTCCCTTCTGATCTTGTATTTTGGTTTCTTTTCTTTGCCATCAATGAATCTTTTTTTTACAAGTCTCCACATGTACTGGAATTATTTGCAGCTGTTTCTCCGAATACCTGTGAGTGACTATAGATTTACTGGAAAAAAGGTATTTGCATTTATGTCTTATAACTCAAGTGTAGCCATCACACTATTTCTTCATAAGCTTGACATATCCCAACACGTACTGATAACTGTAGATTTTAGTCGGAGTGTACATATTACTAGAGATGGGCGAACACTATTCGTAACAACCGTTTTGAATAGCACGCTCCCATAGAAATGAATAGACGTAGCCGGCACGAGGGGGGTTAAGCGGCTGAGTGCCGGCAAAGTCTGCGTGCCAGCCGCTTCCATTCATTTCTATCAGAGCGTGCTATTCGAAACGGCAGTTTCGAATAATGTTTGCTCATCTCTACAAATTACATAATAGCAGACTCTACTTGCTCAGGTGGCTGAGGGCCTTTGGAGTCCAGGGGGCACTTCTTAGGGCCTTTTTCAACTCTGTAGTGGTATCAGCCATCTTCTTCAAAGTGGCCTGGTGTGGGAGTAGCCAGGGATAGCAATAGACTTGACAGACTGGTTAGAAGGGTCAGATCTGCCCAAGGGAGCCCCTGGACCCAGTACAGGTGGTGGGTGACAGAAGGACACTGTCCATGGTGAGCTTCATGATGGAGAACAATTCCCATCCCATGCATGAGACCGTGATAGCACTGGGCAGTACTGTCAGTGACCGACTGCTTCACCCCAAGTGTGAGAAGGAGCGTTATCAGACGTTTTTCCTCCCCACTACGGTTAGGCTGTACAACCAACACCGAGCTAAGCGTAGATCACTCCATACAGAGAACTGAAAGATCTTGAAGTTGTGACAATTTTTTACCTTTATCTTTTATCTGTACCTACTGTCACTGTAATGCCTCTAACCTGGAGCTTTACAGCTGCTGTAACACTATATTTCCCCATGGTGGACTATTAAAGGATTATCTATTTGTCCAGGGTTCAGAAAATGTAGAAAACGGCTTTTGTTATTTTTAAAGTGGCAAATATACAATTGCCAGATAAATAAAAATTTGCCATTTTTTATACTAATTTATGAATTTAAGTCAATAATTCTAAAAAAATTTTTTATCAGTCATATCATATATGCTAAATGGGTTCATACTAAGACAGAACAGATCCTAAATTGTGGTAGCTCCTGAAGGCCCCCCAAACCCAGACCAAGAACACTGACCTGTTTGTACACTAAGCTTCTTGATCTAGAAGAACTAACAAAAATTCTCCCAAGCATTTGCAGCTATACTTCTGAAATCTAAAATTCCTTTCTAGCAGTCATTATTTCCCTTCGATTAACCTCAATCTTATATCTTGTCTTATTTGTGATTAGAAAAGCATCTAGGTTTTTCTTAAGTGTATCATAATTAGAGCCGAGGAAAGCAGATGAAAAGCAAATGGGCTCGGTGTCACGCTGTGTGCTACACATTTGTTTCCGCTAGCAGTGGGGGTCTCAACACTTTTATTCCCACCTATCAAAGCTTCAGATCTGTCGCTATGACTTGTCTTTTTTTTTTAAATTCCAAATGATTTTCATGACTGTTTGATGCAAGCTTTGCAAATAAAGTTTGGGATGCCAAAGAAGTATAAGGTTACTAATTTGCTATCCATATTTGCCTGTGTATACAATACAGCTAGGATAGCAAAAACTAAACGTTAAGCAGTTGTTATGTTGCGTTTGGTTTTCTTGGTCGCTGTTAGAATATTCCCTTTCTTTGTCCTATCTTGTCTGGTATTTTACTCTGCACTTTGTGGTTTAATAATTAGCGACCTGTTCCTTATTCCAGCAACCTCTATGCCTAAACACATAATGGAGTGTTGTGTCAGATAGGCTTATAGCATTTACATCTCCTATATAATCCCTTGTAGTATTGACTTCTTTTGTTCCAGGTAGGGAAGGCGGGTACTTATATCTATATAGTATTAGCACCCTACTCTAGTCCTTGCCATAGCTGTGCCCCCTTTTAATGTCTTTGTTTTTTGTTTTATTTGGCCCAGATAAGAGATGAATAGGTTATGGAGCAACTTATAATTTATCTGCCCTCTGTGCACCACACAGCTTCAGGACCCATTCCTGGAAAATGTTGTTCAGGAAGATTGGTTAACTGATTTTTTTTCCCCTTAGTTTCTTCTCATAACCACGACATGTGAATAAACCCTAATCACATAACATAACGCTGACATCTCCTAATATACTTCTGAGACCAGCCAGTAAGTTGTAGCATAAGTTGCCATAAATAAGAATAATTGAGGTTATATGGTGAGACACCACATGCCTCACTATCTGTCTCCTGCAGCACCACATGCCTCACTATCTGTCTCCTGCAGCACCACGTGCCTCACTATCTGTCTCCTGCAGCACCATGTGCCTCACTATCTGTCTCTTGCAGCACCACATGCCTCAGAGGCTTAGAAAACAACCAATGGGCTGAGTATACCACCCAATCCCAAAATTCCTGCTATAGTTACAGTATTTCAGGTCCAAATTCTTTTAACCCAAACCCACCTTGCATTGTAATATTGTCGAATGCTATGCTGATGCCATCACTGCTGGTTCCCAGTTGTGCTATATACTGTAAGTTAGGTGCCAGAGTCTCCATTGGCAACCGCACGGATGACTATTCTCTTTGCCGGTTTCAGTATAAAAACAGTGGAAAACTGATGATGGTAAATGGTGTTTTAGCAGTCAGGGTCTCCATCTTTTGGGTCCGCCAATGGATCTAATGTGCACAGATGTGAACCTAGTCATAGCCGGCATCTGTCTCTCACCAAGAACATCAATAACAGCAGATTAATCCCTTAGTTTCAGTGATCAGTACAGACCATAGCATCTAAGTGGTTAGAAAGATGGAGATTCCCTCTTTCACCAAATCAACCCCCCTTCCCCCACAGCGGAGAAACTGAAGGTACCAAGAGGTAGCGTAATGAGAGATTACCATGGAAGCTGTGGGCTGTTCAACGGATCTAATGCCTATTTAAAAGCAGAACCTCTTATAGCAATCTCAGTTTCTTCCATGTGGAGGAAGGGGGGTTGAGTTGGTGAAAGAGGGAATCGCCATATTTCTAACCACTTAGATGCTTTGACCAGTCCAGACAATGCATTTAACAGTCACAGATCTAATACACTGCAATACATAAGTGTTGTAATATTTTATATTAGTGATTAGAGAATTGCGTGGTTAGGTACTCTGGGACATGGTAAATAAGTAAAATATTCTCAAAATATAAAACTGGGCTCTCAAAAATGATTTCTATACATTGTGAAACAATTCTAGAAGAACACCTCATTCACCATCTTCTTTGAGAAGACCACCCCCAGAAAAACACTTTTAAATGCATGTTTTGGTAGTTGTCTCAAAGAAGTTTCACTCACTGTATCCTATATAAACCTTAAACCTCCTTAACGAGGAGACTCTCTGCAGCTGGGTCGCTGCCGGAACATCCCCAAATTGTGGACTGGAGGGGGGTGGAATGACAGGTCCCACTTCCAACCTACCTGCCATTCCTAAAAATCCAGCCCAATACTGAGTATTTACCAAAATGCTCAGCAGACGAAAGTTTTCTGCTGAGAACAAACATTCCTTCTGGAGTTTTCTCATCTCACATACCTTAATAGTCTGGGTGAGATGTACACCCCTTCCATTACCTGACCAACCATTGGCTTACAATATGTATACTGTATATATATATAGATATATATATATATATAGAGAGAGAGAGAGAGAGAGACAATTGGGGGTATTTTAGCATCAAAGGTAAGTGGTTTTCCTGGACATAACAGAGGTGTTGGTGGCGCTGGGTGCCAATGGGTGCCAAGTAAACAGCAGATCAGATAATTCAATCCAAAATAAGTGGCTTTTATTCAGCATATAACAGGAACAAAAATAATAAACAATCCTAGCCCACATACAAGGCCATACCTCACTTCTTGAACCTTGTCTACTCTATTGGGGCAAGATACATTGCTGAGGTTTCTTCTCACCACTCCGGCTCACACTGAGCTTAACAAAGTCCTTTATGGAATCCAGTCCTTTTGGGACAGACCGCCTGTCTGTCTCTAACTGGTCCAGTCCACCTGCTCCTGCAGGTCACCAGCAGCACTCTCCTGCTGTGTGCACTCTCTCTGGAGTTGAGACACTTTCTCTCTCTGGTATGGGTGTGGTCGGAGTCCTTTTTAACCCTGCTTTGGATCACTCTACAGCGCCCTCTAGGTTCACACCCTCACTATATATATATATATATATATATATATATATATATATATATATATATATATATATATATATATTGTAGGGGGTTCAGCTCACACGGTTGGGAATGGCAATGACACCATGCAGACAGGTAGTATGATAAACAAGTCCAGAGTGTTTTATTTGGGATATCGTCATAAAACACTGTGCCAGCAAAGTAACAAAACAACAAAAACCTAAGCCTTGCCCGGCTCTACCTATACAACAGGTTACCTCTCTGATCTAGAGCCAGTTGAGTCCCCACATAAGCAGGTCAAAGTCAACACTATACCTGTTGGTCTCAGGAGTGTTTTCCTCACACACTCCGTGTGTGTATCAGACCCATAACTGAGATTCCTTCCCCAGTAAATAGCCCTAAGGAAGCCTCACCTGTGACTGCCCTGGACTCAGGGCAAAACCCGTGGTGGAGTAAGGGTGTGGACTGGAAGGCTCCCACTACCAACCCGCCCTCCAGTCCAGAAAAGCCAGCCCATAATATGGAACAAGAGCTCTAGCAGACTACGCTCTGCTAGAACATGATTGCTCTGGCTTTCCTTTATCTCGTCTGGCTGAGGAAACCAGGCGAGATATACACTCTGTCCACCACCTTACCGTACACTTTACCACAATAGATATATAAATAAATAAATGTATATATATATATATATATATATATATATATATATACTGTATATATATGTATGTGTATATCCTACTAATAATATAAATGTGAAAGTTTGTGTGTTTGTGTGTTTGGATGTTTGTTACTCAATCACGCAAAAACTGAATTGATTTGAATGAAATTTGGCACATACAGTAGTTTGTAACCTCGATTAACACATGGGCTACTTTTTATCCCGGTAAATGACATGGCTTCACAACTGTTATGAACTTATTTCCACATACTATATTAAACTGCTCTTGCAGCAGCTTATCTGAGATTCTGATAACCCCAGGTCTATTATCTCAACCCCCCTTCCCACATAGCAAGCTGCTAAGATGCTGAAATAATTACGGGCACAGCGCAAGAAACAAGTTCAGTGGCAGGCCAACTTGAGAGCTGCTGAAACACCGGAGCATGCGGATCATCAACACCAACAACACGCTCATTATATGGCTTCCCAGTGAGCTGCTGAGATGCCAAAACAATCACAGGCATGGTGTGAGGAACAAGTTCAGCAGCAGGCCAGCTTGAGAGCTGCCGAAATGCCAGAGCAGGCACACCATTGACGGCAGCAATTTATATTCACACATGTGGACAAAATTGTTAATACCCTTCCATTAAAGAAAAGAGCCCAGAAATGGTCATTGAAATATCTTAAAATTGACAAAAGTATTAATATATTAAAAATGACTGAAAATCGACAAATGAATACCAGACATTGCATTTTTGAATTGTGTTTCAGCATAACAATAATAATAATAATAATAATAAAAAAAAATAATGAAACTGCCCAGATCTTTTGAGGCAATCTCTGCTATTCAAAGATTTCTACAACTCTATGAGACTTCTGCACCTGTCCATACGTATTTTGGACCACTCCTTGTAAGCAAGCCGCTGTCTCAGGTTTGAGGAGTACTTTTTCCAGACAATGTTTCACCTTCTTCCATAGATGTAAATAGGACTTAGATCAGGTCTCATAGAAGGCCACTTCAGAATAGTCCAATGCTTTGCTTGCTGTGAGCTATTCTTGGATGTTTTTAGCTGCTTGTTTTGGGTCGTTTAGGTCAAATATATACTGGTATCAGTGCACCTTAAAGAGATTGTCTGGGGAAAAAAAAAATATTTTATAAATAGGCCAGGGGAGGTTTAAAAAAAAATAGAATAAAAAATAAAAATAGTCCCTGGTGCTCTAGTGTGTTCCCAGCGGGATCCAGTCCTACCGCTCAGTGACAGGATTCTCTATCCGGCTGCTGCACCTTTAACATTATCATGGCCACCTAGGAAGTTTTTGCTGTTTCAGAGACTTCCTGGCTTGGTCCAGTCAGCAGCTGAGATGGGCTATATAAGACCCCGCCCTCCTGAGATAAGGGCCGACTATTTTAGTTTGCTATTACTAGTTTGGCTCTCCCATTAGTGTGTGTACCTATTGGACTACTGACCTCTGGCTTTCTTCCTGGATTCCCTTTTTGCTTCCTGTTTTTGCTTTGATGCTCCTGGTTGGATCTGCGATCCTTGGCTTGCTTCACAGATTCTGCTCTCTTCTCCTGATTTTGTCTATTATTTTCTCTCCTGGTTTTGACCCTGCTGTATGACTTTTCTTGTCTCCATGCCACTGCGTACGTTTTAGTGGTTTCTGTGTTCTGGTTTCTGCAGCTATTATTGGTACATCTCTCTTTCTGGTGACAAATTCAGATTCCCAGATTGTCTCTACTGCTCGCAGTTATCAGCCAATCTCCTGTTATTAGTTTTATTGTGGCCTTGCATCTACAGTGTCATCAAAATTCCTTCCACCAAAGCTGCTGATTGCCCTCAGTGGTCACATGAGTGCTGAGACCAATCAGTGGCCTCAGGAAGGGACCCGGGACATCACTGGTAGTGATGTCCAGTGTATTTCGCTGAGGCTGCTAATCGGCCATAGCAGTCTCGTGCCTTGGGGACTTCTGCTGGAACACAACAAAGGACTGGGCAGGACCAGACTGCACTGGGAAGTACCGGGGCAACAGAGACAGGTGAGTATTTTTTTTTTCAACTCCCCCCCTGGACAACCCCTTGATGACAGGTTCAATAAAATTAACATATTGCTAAAAAATGCAATAAAATGTGCCCTAAAATGGCACCAATTCAGTGCAAAAAATTGGAAAGGCTGAATTGGAGAAAACCCTTGAACATTTTTCTCCTCCCTATAACCAGGAACATGATATTGTGCATTATCATCCCCAAAAAGTGATAAGATCCCTGATCTTGGGTTGGACATTGGGTTGGAATATTATGCAGTAATCTAATTAGAAATGTCATATTATGTCTTGCCATGTCATATGTGCGTATTGCATAATGCTAAGAATGATACATTGTAGCTCATGCAATAAGCACAAAAAAACATGCTAATGCTAGTCATATGTGCTACATGCAGTCTTCCATAATGGGAAGGATCTCGGCAGGTATTTTCTGGCCCCAGGCTATTCCTTCTGAGTACCTACAATGACAGCTCTTTCGACATAGTGTAACAAGAGATAGATTGCAGCTCATACTGAAAAAAAACATTCCTTTCCATTGACTCAGGTTGTGAGTTTGCAGAACTGGGTGTGACTTATCTACTTGCTTAGGTGAAAAGAAAATAAGGTAAACCTGTGCCCTGCCTCTGTGAGTATTATGCGCGGACAAAGTCTAAAAAGGAAGCAGGAAAAATTAAAAGGCAGAAACAGACGTCTCGTACTGTACATAATGCCTGGAACATTACCACACAGACATCTGCTCGAGACGATGGGGATATTGATAAGAGACTTGGAAATATACAATGAAAGTCAGGTTCACTTCACCAGGTAAGAGGAGAGAGGGAAACATGAAAAGCAAGAAAATATCAAAATTTATGGAAAGTCTAAACTGAACCACAACTGTATTCATGACTATACGTTAAGATTGCTACAAGTGGCAGACTGTCTTAAGAACAGGGCACTTACACATGCTCTAAGTTTTTAGTTTAGTCTCTATTATAATTTTTATCTTCTTGTCTGTTGGGAAAGGGGTTTAGGGTATAGATGTAGCCAAATTTAACATGACTTTTTATGTGTTAAGTAAACAGCTGATAATCACTAACTTAATGTTTTTACACTAGGTTCAATGGTATAACAACTTATCAGATTCATGTTGAAGATGGCTACATGTATATGTAATACAGATGTATAAAGAGTACACAGCAGACCTGATAAAGGTATGATCATTGTCCCTTGTCAATGATCTTAGATAAGCGATTAAGCTTGTCCCACCACAGACATCCCCTGTATTTAGTATCCATAGCTGATAATAGTAAGGGTCTTACTAATGCATGGATACCAAGTTATCTATTGATGCATATGCAATTGTGAACTCACTGACTACATTGTTCTAGGTTATATCAAACAGCTAGTAAGGTATACAGTACATGGATGAGCATATTACCCTGCTCCCTGTCCCTTCCTGTTTTTCACTGACAGGAGGAGCTGAAAAGTAATCTGAATCCTGCACTGCTGGTGAGCAGGTCAATAAGGATGCTTTTGTTTTCTATCCTGTTCTTAAAGGGGTTGTCCCATCTGAAGGATCCTATCTATACTGCTAGCTTATGTGGATTTAAGACTTTTCCTAAATACATTGCTTAAGCAAAACTGCTTTGTTTGGCCGCTAACTGAGATTATTCACTTCATTGTTTACACTGCATTTCCATAACCATGGACCTGGGGATGAACTTATTTCTCTGCCTAGGTCAAGTGATGTAGCTCCTGCTCTCATAGGGGGGAGGGGGAGCTGAGTGCTTGTGCTCGAGCAGCTTGTATTTCTGAGCTATTTATCTCCATCTTCCAGTTATCAGTCTGCTAATTGAATTTTGCTGATAAGGGCTGAGGCAGGGAGTCTGTTACCTCTGTATGTAAACACAGACCTAAAACTGAGTTTATTGCAAGCTGACTCTTGGTCCTGTAGTGTTTAAATTTGAGATTCTCATCACCTATCAAATCCAGCTCTACTACATCAGCTTCATATTGTGCATCTTCCAGTGATACTGTGCTAATTTATTTGCAACCATCCCTCATTACTGACTGTAAACATGTACTGCTATGAAGAGAGCTAGCAGAGCTGACTTTGTCTGGGAAACAGCAAGTGAAACCCCGCCCACCAATTTACAGAGAAAACCAGGAAGTGAGCAGAGCATACAGCCTGCAAGTTGGTGAATGGGTGAGTTGGGAAAACCCCTTTAAGCAGTAAAAGATGAATGCCACTGCTGTCCTGCACTACTATATAGAGTTTGTATTATTACTTCTGCAATAGTCTGTTCAGTAGAAGGCCAGTATGTTGGGTAGTATTCGCTGAGATCACTATAGAAAAAATATCAACTAGGTCCTCTAACGCTTGTCCTAGGCTTGTGCAGTGCTGAGGGGGAACAAGGTATCTGATGGTGGTATTAATGTTCTCTTGAAACGGGTCTTAGTTGTAGTAAGTCTGCCTGAGCCTTATGGTGGTTGGAGAGTCCATGATGGTAGGCATCAAGTTAATTGTTTTTACTTAGGTAGAACGGGGTACATCAAAACAGATTCCAGATACTGGAGGCACAGGTCTTAGGAGCGTTTGCACTGCAGCTGGAGCTCTATCTGTTTCTTCCTTGCTGGGGCCATCTTCCTGTTTAACAGTGTGCCATATTCTCCAAATCTCTAAAAATGTCTGCAATACTCAAGATGCAGGGTGCTAATCTAAAGAGGGAGCCCTTTCTGACTTGAGGTTGCAGGCAGGGTCATAGCTAAGTGGACCATGTAACATTACCCTCACAGATGTATCCTTCACTCAGTCTTCACAAATAAACAGTCTCCTGACTACAGAAGAACATTTGACTGTAGCATAGACAGACACAGCAGATAACTGGATGGTTACTCATGGTTTGAGACAGCAGACTTCAAACTATCTTACAAGTTGCAACAGTTTTTGAGGTTACGACACTTTTAGGCCCCAAGTACATAACCAAGTGTGCACCCAAAGGGGCTTCTCTACTATTGGATTGACTCATATTTGCCCTTACAAAAACTGCACATAAACTCATCTTGGAGTTCAACAATCAACCCAGTAAGATTTTTAACACTTTAAGGTAAAAATTCTACAGAACTCTGAATGTTTGTCATGTTCTGACAGGTCATTTCATTGTAATTCCCATGCATGTAATTTATCCTCTATCCAGCAGGGTCCCCCATTATAATCCCCACCAATCACGAGAACAGGGGTGTCTTCCTATCCTGTGAATACAAATAAGTTGCTCTAAAGTGCAAACCCGTATAATTAGTTATATTTGCACTTTACAAATGGATATCCTATATACTGTACATTTTGACCTGCAAGTTCAGTACTACTTGTTTGATGTAAAATACAAGCTACCAGATATGGGTTTTGGATTGCTTATTCCAAACAATAAACTTAGCCCTGCCTCATCTGCATTTGTTTCCATATGGAATTATGTTCTATTGGCAAGATGTGACTTCAGATTGGAAATTAATATTTCAACTACATGCATATCATGGTTAAAGAACATGCATCCAGCAAACAAACCAGTAGCACTTACACTAAACACTCCATCAGAAACCAATCTTATCATCTCTGCACCCCTCCACCTGACTGCCTATCACGTTCTGCGTTTCTCTCATGTATATTGTACTTACACTTCTTGTAGTGCAGCCTACTGTCTGCTTCTGATGCCCCTTTCTCTATGTTTTGCTATTAATCCCCTGATGTCTCAGTACAACATCACATGGACAGTTAGAGCAAGTGCAATCTCTGTCTGCTGGTAGGAGATTGCAATTACTGACCCTCTTATCATTTCCTAAACAAGTTATGGTTACAGAGAACTAGATAGAGACCACTGGTGTAATAATGTGTTTGTAGTGGTTGCAGCTGAGACCGGGTCCAGAAGCCAAGGGGGCCCACAGATTGTCCTCAAAACAATAGGGCTGGATAACAATCTTTGATCTCCTTTCTGTTTTCCTTTGATGGCTGGCAGTCTCTGCATTGTAAATGTATAACTTCTGCTGTCTGTGGAGCGGAAGTGAGATTTATGATACGCAGTCACATCTGTCATAAAAAAGGAAAATAACCTCTGGGTGCATTCACACTAAGTATACGCTGAGCTGATTCTGAACGTAAAACACGTTCAGAATCAGCGCGTACAAAGCAGATCCCATTCATTTCAATGGGAGCCGGCATACGTGTGCTCCCCATTGAAATGAATGGGCTGCTTTTTTTCCCTATTGGTTTCAATAGGGAAAATAGCAGTTGGTCAGCTCAGCAGCATAGTGTCAAGGAGGGATTCTGTGGGGAAGGTTATGGCACAAAATGGGGAATGATTGCTATGTAGGGGTACCAATAGGAATGATGGGACGTTTGTGTGCTGGCAGATATTTTGTGAACAAATCTTAATGATGATAAGAAAAGGAATGTAAATGCTGCCCAAATATAGGGATGAGATATGGCTGATAGTTATAAGGATACATTGTATAGGGGGCCCAAACTGAACTTATCCACCACTTGAGTTCACCGCTGATAGAGACTATTACGTAGAGATTAAAGAGAGGTAAATAAGCTAAGTATTCAGTCAGGATGGCTGCACTGCCATCCCATATACAATTTATGTATCTGCAGTAGTAACTGTGATAAAACTTTCCAACCCACTTATGAAAAACTTGTATACTACAGTCCATACAATTTCATCATACAGAGACATTGGTACAAATATGGGTGCTACATACTCCAAAAGATGGAGGAAGAAAAACACATGAAATGTATTTGTTGTAGAGCTCCATTTGAAACTTGTTTTAGGTGGAGTATCCCTTTAAGCAAAGTTATAGGGAAATAAAACATTAATACATTACATAACTGTTGATGTAATAATCAGACCATACCTACCACTATTGTCAATGGTCCTCAATGGGATATGATCATTTATTTTGTACATTTGTACACCAATCTTTGTGGTACAGTAGTTAAAAGGATTGTCTTGCATCAACTATTATTGCCAGAGCAAACCATATCTAGGCAGTCTTTTCATCTTTTATTATATATTTCATTTTAAAAATTCCAAACAGCCCAGACATGTTTTCCATGAATAAACTGAGTCTGTAAAAGCCAAAACATACTTTATAAAGTGGCTCTTTAGTCTGCCTCATTACACCCATATACCCTAAAATGGCAAAGGTTACCTTTACGGAGGTCAGAAATCAATACTTCCATGACTGTGTTAGCATCAATTCTTGACTTGAAGGGGTTGTCCAGGATAAACTGAGAATCAACCCCTAAACTAAACTCCCTCCCCCCACCTAACGCCCATAGATATAAATGGCAGCTACAGAAAATGTGCTAAAAATATTGTTTCCTTAACTATGGTGCTGCTCTGCTACACCATTTCCATACCTCTCATTGACCTCCATGGAAATTAAAGTGATTGTCAAGGATAAACTAAAAATTAACCCCTAAACTAAATCACCTTCCTCCTGCCTAATTTCCAATTTACTTCAATTAAAACAATCTATAATTACCCATATCACATGACCGCTCCAGGGACACTTTCTGATAATCCAGTGATGTTCCATTTCACCGCTTCTGAAACAGAACGTCATCATTACTCTCTCTTCTCCCTTATCCCCATCAATACTTACCAAGCCTTCCTTTGTCCAAGAACGGCTCCTCCCCTCTTCCTGTCTTCTAGTAATGGGTGGAATAAGTTAGCTAGGGAGATAGGAATGGTGAGAGGGCTAGTAATGTGCGGGATCACTAGGCTTAGTGAGACAGGAAGGGTGGGAAGGGCTAGTAATGGGCTGGATCACTAGGCTAGTGAGACAGGGAAGGGGAGTGTAGGAGTGAGAGGGTGGACTGAGTGAGAGGGAGTTAGTGTAGCAGCTACACAGGAAGCTGGACAGCAGGAAGCTAACACCAAATAAACAAAGGCAGAGGATGCAGCAGCAACCAGAGACACTCAGAAATCACTCCTAACACTGCTAATGGTATGTGGCTGTACTTATTAAGCTATTACTAGCACTAACAGACCTTTCTTATAAAAAAAAAAAAAAAAAAAGATTTTCTGCCCGGAAAACACCTTTAAGTTCAAATAGCTTTGCTTCCATTAAAGGTTGTAAAATAGGGTTACACTGGGACCTCCAGTGATCAGAAGAATGGAGGCTCAAAAGTCCCATGTGAATAAAACACTAGAGCACTTGCATGGCCAGATCTCTATTCACTTCCATGAGGCTGCGGGGACTGTAATCTGCAGTAGCCTCATAGCAGTGAATGGAGCACTAGTTATGCAAGCCCACTGGAGATTTATTCATAGGAAGGCTTCATTGGGACTTTCAGGCCCCTTTTCTACTGATCTCTGCGATCAGATCTCCAGCGATCTGACACTTATCTCCTATCTTGTAGATAAGGGATAAGTGTTTTTACTGGAACAACTTCTTTAACATAATACAGGTGTCATTTTCAACTATTTGGGATTAAAGCGAGGTCACTACCACCAAATCTGCTTTAAACCCACTCATATACTGTTACAGGGCTGGTTAGTGACATAGTGAACATAACTTACTTGTGTCAAAGAGCAACATCTCCTTTTGTGATTGCTGTAAATCACTGTCCATTGGACATATCAATCTTTTTTGTTTTAGGGGGAAGTACTAGGATGCGCCAACAGATGTAAGCTCCGCCCTAAGTGCACCAAACAGCTAATATGCATAAGTAATAAACATATGGATTTCTCAGCAGCAAGATACAATTTGACACACTAAAATTCTGTTCTCTATGCCATTTAGCGAGCCTACAACACATAAGTGGTTTAGAAGTAAGTGGTGATAGACTCTCTTTAGTAACAATTAGAATGAGAATATATTTACACATAATTTACCCAAAATCACACCTTTGTTAACGTGGAATGTTAATCTTTAATATAATAGCTGAATTGTGCCTGTTCTCTTTAGCATTTTGGATGATATTATCCTATAAAAATAGCTCAACACAATTACAGAAGTTTGACTAAGAAGTAAGTTATCGAAACAAGCGTCGCTTGCCAAAACTAGCCTATTATTTCTTCTCTGAAGCTGCTGAAGTAGATTATGTTTTATTATGTAATATTTTTTATACTAAAACAGAAGCTTAACACACTTTGAAAGAATCCATTTCATACTACAAAATCTGTCTCACTCATTTTACAGTTAGGCCATGTTCACACTGCCTATATAGTGTATGATTACTGTATGAATGAGGAAAGATCTTATTATATAAGCTCCTACTACATATAGTAAATTCATCCCCATTTACCTGACATACATTGTCTACCAATAAGTATTTGGCCACCTGTGGTAGAATCGAAAAACCACATTTATTCCTATTTAATAGTGGGTAGACCCCAACAGATACTTCCTTATAGATGGGATTGAGCGACACAATACTCCTGATGCCTGTTGAAACTCCTGGTGTATGTGAGCCATCAGTTGGGTGCAGTTTCTCTGGTCAGCACCCGTCAGTCTCTATCTCCCGGTTTTGGGGGTCTGCCAACTCGGGGCACATTCCAACAATCACTGTTCAACTTCCACTTCGTAATCACATAGGCCACTATTGATTTTGGGTAATTCAGTTCGCTTGCTATGTCCCTTAAGGATGAACCATTTCTGCGGTACCCGACAATTATCCCTTTCTTGAAATCGGACAACTCTGCACATGGTGGCATCTTGCTTGTAACTAATGCCAAAGCTGTTTTCTATTTAATGGCGGAAGGTGTGACGTACATCACAACCACAGATACTGTATCTTCATTTGCATGGGTGTCCAAATATTTATTGGTAGACAAAGTATACAGCACCAAGAGATTGTCCTTTTGTATTTAAGAAGCTATGATGGAAAAGGACAAGTTATAGGTTGATTTTTAAGACAAGTCAGCTCACTTTCCAGGACTCTTCCCTCCATCATGCCAGCACTGTTTTGACCATCTCTTGGGAGGAAGGGGAAGCCAGCAGGACCAGATCAAACCACTTGGGGAGTTATGACGTCTACAATCCCCCAGAGGTATCTTCTGTTTGTTGTATCAATTAGAGTATTGGTATATTTTTTTGTGGCATGGACTTCCGTAGGGTCAAGGGCCCAATAGGGATTGCTAATTCTGCACCTCCTAGCTTCACCCTTGACAACTCCTATAACTTCTTTACATCATTGAAACATCTAGTTTTAAAAAGTATCGTTCTGCTATATATATATATATATATATATATATATATATATATATATATATATATATATATTTGTTATTATTATTATTATTATTATTATTATTATTATTATTATTATTATATGTCCAGTTCTGTGTTTCCAGTTATGCTTTTCATATGTTAGGATAGCTTGCAGTTTGTGATAATTCACTGTCTTTTTTTTTTTTTTTTTAGGCATTGACACCTCGCCAAAAAGGTCTCACCTTTTAACCACAGTCATCTACCAATTATGCATATTATAATTTCCAAATTCAATAATGGCTACCAACCATAAAAACAGATATCCGGTTGACCAAATGCTAAATGACATTCATTTGGAAATTTATCACACACTCTTCAGGATATTAGGTTATAGGACAGTTTCAGACTGTGCAGAATTAAATCATGAAATATTGCAGGAAATGGGAGTCTCACTTACGGGACATAGGAAGAGAATTCTCAAGAAGATACAAGATGAATTGGAATGTGGAGATTCTGAACATCCTAATAATGGAAAACCAAAGACAAGTGAAGGCACCTTATTGACTAATGACAATGGTAAACTAGAACTTGGGAAAGAATCAGAACTGAATGATTTTTCAATGGAATGTAGTACAACCACAGCAGTGGATTGTGGGATGCCTAACAAAATCGGTGACAATATTTACTGGCCTTTAGAACACTTTGACCAAGATAAATCTCTGTCGAAAAAATACCAAGTATGCCAAGAAAAATACTCAGTTGAAAGTTGTGATGAAAAACTGGATTATACAGAACAAGAAGACTCTGGAAACTTTTTTGAGTTCCAAGGAGCTATGGTTGATAATGAAATATATCAAGAAATGAATATGGATGGGATAAAGAAAATACGAGGGAAGACAGTTCCAACAAGATCATTCATATTAAGGAATAGACCTGTCCCAGATTTACCAGTTTTTGCTAATAATACATCTTTTAATTTGTAAGTTACATTTTTAGCAATTGAGTAACCACTGAGATTATAAACTAGAAATCTGTCATTTAAGGTCCCCAAATACAATGTAATTATGGGTACAGCCGATGAGTTGAGGTCAAGTTATTTAGAAAACCACAAGATGTGTTCTTCCTTACTTGTACTAATGGTGGACATGTTCAGATACTATAGAATGTCACAAGATGATCATCTTTTCAAAACAGTAAGGTATATATACCTATATATATACACCTATATATGTGGCTACCAATTGGTTTGTGTTGTGGATTGTAGCCTGTGAAGGGCTGTGAAGGGCTTTGATAGCATGATGCAAAATAGAACTGAATTGGTAATGAGAAAGTAGAGTAATTACTAGAGATGAGCGAGTACTGTTCGGATCAGCCGATCCGAACAGCACACTCGCATAGAAATGAATGGACGTAGCCGGCACATGGGGGGATAAGCGGCCGGCCGCCGTCAAAGTGGAAGTACTAGGTGCATCCATTCATTTCTATGGAGCGTGCTGTTCGGATCGGCTGATCTCTAGTAATTACCTGAATTAGAGCTAATGAAAGGATGAAAGTTCATTTAAGGCCATTGTAATGATAAATGAGCAGGTAAATGAGGTAGAAGACCTATTTTCTGGTTTATCATTCTTTAATCAATTTTGCTTCCATAAAAGTCAATATCATGGAAAGCTTTTGCTTGGTGGGAAAGCATTTCCCTTGTCTTTGAGGATGGCATAAATAGATGCAGCCATTGGATCTGTATCGAATGGCTCTTCAATTTTTATCTTTTGGTAGCTTGATCTCGTTTTGTGAGAATGGGCCTGTAGGAGGCTTCTTTAGTTTGTTAATATGAGATATTCATTTAATGGTTGGATCTTACCTTAATAGAGTTGCATAGGATTAGAAAAATGTGACTCCAGCTTCCCATCTACTCAACCAATTCAGTCTAGCCAAAACAGCTGCAGAGATTTACTGGCTCAGTTAATATACCAAGTTATGTCCTGTGTACATCAGACATGTGCCTAGAGGTACCTACCTTCCAAAAAGTAGTGGTAGAAGAGGATTGATTTGCATCCCTTTACTCTGCTTTCTTTCAGAAGCAGCACCTGTCCACTGGTTTTTGTATTTCAGCTCAGCCCCATTCATGTCAATTAAGATGAGCTACATTATCACAGAGGTTGTGTTTGATATTGTAGCTTAGTGTCATTGACGTGAATGGGGCTGAGCTGAAATACAAAAAACGGTGGACAGGTTTGGTACTGTTTCTGGAATAAAGTAGACATGTTTTAAATATAGAAATGGCATGCCCCAATGTGATGAGGTTTGTTATCATTTTTAGCATAAGAGATTTAGGAAAATGTCTACTTTATATGCAAAGAATTTCCCAAAAGTGATATTTTTTACAAACTTTCCTGTTATTGATGATATCCTTGATATAATTTGTTTGTAATGGTTGTTGATGGAAGAACCTCATGAAACTCATTTCGATGAGTATTTGTTCAGTTCAGTCTTTCCACTTTGTTTTGGGTTGAAGTTGTTTGGCACAAACCAGAAGTACTATTATTATACTCTGGAGTGTTCCCAGACTTCAGAGCATAATAAACGGAGGCAAAGGGAAGGTGAGTAAAAATAACAAAGCATTATACTTATCCTTCCTCACATCTTCTGGGCATCTTTGCAGCATCCATTGGTTACCCGATGTCCTCTTCAGGCCTCTTCCATCCTCTGACATCACAAGGTGCATGACATCAGTCAGAGGCTGACAGAGGCCTGAAGAGGACATCTGGGGACTAACAGACACTCAGGAGAGGTGAGGGAAGGTGACTATAACTCTTTCTTATATTTACTCATGTTCACGGGGTCTACCCTTACTATACTCCGGGTATACTCTGAGTATAATAGTGTTTTGTGGGTGGTGAAACACAAAAGTTTTACCCTGACTGTCTATTTTAGCAAATACTTCTCCATTTGTTTGTGTTGTTCCTTGTTATTTTAGAAAATGATGAATACATTGACAAATGGGCGTTACCAGTTCGAAGTATGTCCATCCACAGTTTACCACTCTCCAATCGATTTTGGCAGTGATAGACTGTGTAGGGACACAACTGTTTCCCAAGGGAATGGTAACAACCACTTGTCAATAATTGATAAATATTCAGGATGAAAAACTGAGAGTTGGCTCAATGCTCCAAAATTATTTCATAGGAAACAGGAGTGTTCAGTAAAATAGGACTGGTGATAGATCCCTTGTTATTCCACTTTGATGTTTCCCAAGTGTATTATTTTTTGTATGTTCCTATTTTCTCCTTCAGGCAGAATATCTGATAAGTATGGATTGTCATGGTCAAGCATATTAACATAAATCTCATATAGCCAAAGACTGTGTTGATCCAGGGATTTATTCTAAATGACACATAGGACTTTTTCTCATAAAATTGGGAATCTTGGCTTCTACCTTGTGGCATTTTTGATGTGCTTTGGATCAGCACGGCATGTTCATAGGCAGAGCTGGATGGATAAATGTTTTGTTTTAGCCTTCCACTCAGATCTGCCTACTTCTACCATTACAAGTATGTCTTCAATGCTATGTGTTACCTTCTAGAGTTCACTTAAAACTGCCCAATGGTCTGTAAAAACAACTGCAAAAAGTTTCAGAAGTACTAAAATGGCCATAGCCACAATAGGCCTCATTGACTTGAGGGTTTGTCTTGTAGGTACATTTTTTTTAAGAAAAGCCATCCATTCCATGGCTCCTCATCTTCCCCTCCCGATAGCAAACTCTATTACTTGGTCACTCTTAACAAACAGGAAATTTCACTCGGCCATTCATTGAGGCCGGAAATTGGCTGAGGATGGTGAATTCCAATGTATCAAGAGTAGAGATGAGCGAGTAGTGTTCGATCGAGTAGGTGTTCGATCGAATACTACGGTATTCGAGAAACTCGTACTCGATCGAACACTACTAGCTGTTCGAAGTTTAAGGTTCGATGCGGAACCAGCGTTGATTGGCAGAATGCTATACATTCTGCCAATCAACGCTAGTTCTTCTCTTACCTTTAGAAGTCTTCTCCGTGCGGAGTCCCCGCGGCATCTTCCGGCTGGAATTCACTCTGCCTAGGCATCCGGGCATGCCCTCGCATGCGCAGTCGGCTCTGCTCAGGCATCGGACCGGGCAGAGCCGACCGCGCAAGCGCAGTCAACTCTGCCTAGGCCCCGATGCCTAGGCAGAGTGAATTCCAGCTGGAAGAAGACGCGGGGATGCTGCGCCAGGAGAAGACTGCACGGAGGATCCAGCCCGACCGTCACTCGTGGACTTAGTAAGTATAATTTTATCGAATGTTGCCTACCCCTGAAACGAGCATTTCCCCCCATAGACTATAATGGGGTTCGAAATCCGTTCAGACATTTTAGTGTTCGCTCATCTCTAATCAAGAGGGACCAAGAAGAAGAGACAACTGCAAATTTGAGGAGCATCACAATAGGAGTGATCACTTGAAGAAACAAATGTCACACTTGGATTGTGCTGTAATAATTGCTTTTTTATTCACATAGGGGTGAATAAAAAAGCGATAATTACAGCACAATCCAAGTGTGACGTTTGTTTCTTCAAGTGTATCACGGGCGGGGACCCTACATTCACACACCAAGAGTCTCCTACTGGATCCCTCTATACTAATAGGAGTGATCAGTTACAAATGAGTTGTATTGTGTCTTTTACTTTTTTGCGCCAATTTGAGACGTTAGTCAAAAACTTTACTTGCTGTACAAACCTTTTAACGATAAATCAGAATGTTTTTATCATGGGAAAAATTGGCTTTGCCCAATTTCCCAATCCTTTTTATTGCTCTATTGCATCTAAAAGAGGCTTTGCAAAGATTATTCATTTTAATTCCCTACCATTTTATGTCTATTGCTACTCTGCAGGCCTATTTTTGCATAAAACATAATTTTGGTGGGCTATTAAGCAGTAGGTGACAGATGGATGGGATTATGACTGCAGACTACAAAGTGTTTATTTGTAGTCTGTTACCATAGATATGTATACGTTTACATAGCAACTGTAGACATAAAATCTATCTATATCTATCTATCTATCTATCTATCTATCTATCTATCTATCTATCTTTCTTGCTGTCACCTATTAAATAAAGTGACTCTTCAAATCTGGAACTAAATTTGTCAAGGAATTGCCGGAATCATCAACTATTTTTTTATATCTTAATGCACAATAGCAGAGGAAAAGAGAAGTCTAGCTGTTAAATTTGTTTACTTCTCCAACTCCTTATGCTGTTTTATGCAAAACAACCCCCTGTACCTAAAATCCTGCTGCAATTTTGTTCTGCAATTCACATTTCCAGACACCATTTTCTCTTATGACTCATAATTCCCCTTTCTACATTGCACAAAATGATTATTTTCATGCTCATAACTCTCATCTCTAAGGCTTGCTGAAAATAATACGAAACTGTTCTTTTCTCGAACCTATGTGAAAACATTTTAACAGGTTTACACATCTCTTTTTAAAGAGCATCTCCGCTCCTTTTTCTAAAGAGGAGCCTTGAAGCATTGTGCCAGGGAGCGTCAGCACTTGGGTAAATGTTCTGTGCAAAGCAACCTAGGTGATCTAATGTTCCTGTCTCTGCTATAATGAAAAAGATAACACCCAGACATGTTGAGCACAAACCTAAAGCAATTCTATATGCATTAGATATGTATGTGTATTAAAATGCTGATTTCACAGAAGCCCCCCCTAACTCCACCATAAACATGCATATCCAATTCATCATTCCCTCTACACCAGTTTTCTGGTCTAGGAGGATAATACTGAGGCTCACATTTGGCACCCAGATCTTCCCACCTCATTCTTCAAATACACTGTCTACCAAGTGTACCAGTATTTGGACAACCAGTAAAGTTCGGCGGAGGTGGAGTTATGGTCTTGGGGTGTTTCTCTTGGTATGGACTGGGACCCTTGTTCCTAGTGCATGGTAAACTCAACGCTGACGCCTATTGCATTATTTTAGATAACAGTGTGCTTCCTATATTATGGCAGTTCTATGGGTCAGACCAATGTTACTTCCAGGATGACACCACCTGCTGTAGCAAGGTCTACCATGGCTTGGTATGGTGAAAATCAGGTTAACCGACTGGACTGGCCTGCTCACAGCCCAGGCACCTCTGAGCCGTCATACAAGGACTTGTGGAAATGCACCAGAGGGTTGCGGATGTAATTGCCGCTCGTGCTGCTTGGACCACAGGTGTCCAAATACTTATTGGTAGACAGTGTATGAACAGTGCAGGAGGGGTATCGGACGGGCTGATTTATTAAAACTCACTCCAGTTTTCTAGCATGATTTCCTACCCAACATTTTCATTTGTGCACTGGGATGTCCAACACATTTACAAAGAGGTTGCCAGTTAATGTGATATACTAGTCTTAATACATTTACCCCAATGTGTGTGGGTACTTCAATTGGGAAGTGGGAAATAAACAATTCCTAGTAGTGGCTTTTCCCCAATTTCAGTCTTTGGGGATTGTTAACAGGCTCCTAAAGGCTTTATGTTCTCAGCCAATCCTTCATATATAATATATGTATGGCTAGTTCACAGCTAAATTCCATTTCATACAGTCCTATGAAAAAGTTTGGGCACCCCTATTAATCTTAATCATTTTTTGTTCTAAATATTTTGGTGTTTGCAACAGCCATTTCAGTTTGATATATCTAATAACTGATGGACACAGTAATATTTCAGGATTGAAATGAGGTTTATTGTACTAACAGAAAATGTGCAATATGCATTAAACCAAAATTTGACCGGTGCAAAAGTATGGGCACCCTTATCATTTTATTGATTTGAATTCCCCTAACTACTTTTTACTGACTTACTGAAGCACAAAATTGGTTTTGTAACCTCAGTGAGCTTTGAACTTCATAGCCAGATGTATCCAATCATAAGAAAATTTATTTAAGGTGGCCAATTGCAAGTTGATCTCCTATTTGAATCTCCTCTGAAGAGTGGCATCATGGGCTACTCAAAACAACTCTCAAATGATCTGAAAACAAAGATTGTTCAACATAGTTGTTCAGGGGAAGGATACAAAACGTTGTCTCAGAGATTTAACCTGTCAGTTTCCACTGTGAGGAACATAGTAAGGAAATGGAAGACCACAGGGACAGTTCTTGTTAAGCCCAGAAGTGGCAGGCCCAGAAAAATATCAGAAAGGCAGAGAAGAAGAATGGTGAGAACAGTCAAGGACAATCCACAGACCACCTCCAAAGAGCTGCAGCATCATCTTGCTGCAGATGGTGTCACTGTGCATCGGTCAACTATACAGCGCACTTTGCACAAATAGAAGCTGTATGGGAGAGTGATGAGAAAGAAGCCGTTTCTGCACGTACGCCACAAATAGAGTTGCCTGAGGTATGAAAAAGCACATTTGGACAAGGCAGCTTCATTTTGGAAACAAAAATTGAGTTGTTTGGTTATAAATAGAGATGAGCGAACACTAAAATGTTCGAGGTTCGAAATTCGATTCGAACAGCCGCTCAATGTTCGTGTGTTCGAATGGGTTTCGAACCCCATTATAGTCTATGGGGAACAGATACTCGTTAAGGGGGAAACCCAAATCCGTGTCTGGAGGGTCACCAAGTCCACTATGACACCCCAGGAAATGATGCCAACACCTCTGGAATGACACTGGGACAGCAGGGGAAGCATGTCTGGGGGCATCTAACACACCAAAGACCCTCTATTACCCCAACATCACAGCCTAACAACTACACACTTTACACACTCAATACCACCTCTCTGACAGTAGGAAAACACCTTGAAACATGTGTATTTGGCACTTGCAGTGAGGAGAGCTTGTCACCAGCAGTGAATTTGGCCCTTGTAGTAAGTTGAGGTTGGCACCAACATTTGTTTTGAAAATCAGGGTGGATTGAGCCTCTAACCAGCAGAGTTTGGGCAAATTCATGGTGGAGGGAACCTCTAAACACCCCAGTTTGGGCAAATTCATGGTGGAGGGAGCCTCTAAAAACCCCAGTTTGGACCAATTCATGGTGGAGGGAGCCTCTAACCAGCCCAGTTTGGGCAAATTCATGGTGGAGGGAGCCTCTAAAAAACCCAGTTTGGACCAATTCATGGTGGAGGGAGCCTCTAACCAGCCCAGTTTGGGCAAATTCATGGTGGAGGGAGCCTCTAACCAGCCCAGTTTGGGCAAATTCATGGTGGAGGGAGCCTCTAAAAAACCCAGTTTGGACCAATTCATGGTGGAGGGAGCCTCTAACCAGCCCAGTTTGGGCAAATTCATGGTGGAGGGAGCCTCTAACCAGCCCAGTTTGGACCAATTAATGGTGGAGGGAGCCTCTAACCAGCCCAGTTTGGACCAATTAATGGTGGAGGGAGCCTCTAACCAGCCCAGTTTGGACCAATTAATGGTGGAGGGAGCCTCTAACCAGCCCAGTTTGGACCAATTAATGGTGGAGGGAGCCTCTAACCACCCCAGTTTGGACCAATTCATGGTGGAGGGAGCCTCTAAACAGCCAAGTTTGGACCAATTCATGGTGGAGGGAGCCTCTAAAAACCCCAGTTTGGACCAATTCATGGTGGAGGGAGCCTCTAACCAGCCCAGTTTGGGCAAATTCATGGTGGAGGGAGCCTCTAAACAGCCCAGTTTGGACCAATTCATGGTGGAGGGAGCCTCTAAAAAACCCAGTTTGGACCAATTCATGGTGGAGGGAGCCTCTAAACAGCCCAGTTTGGGCAAATTCATGGTGGAGGGAGCCTCTAACCAGCCCAGTTTGGACCAATTAATGGTGGAGGGAGCCTCTAAACAGCCAAGTTTTGGGAAATTCATGGTGGAGGGAGCCTCTAACCAGCCCAGTTTGGACCAATTCATGGTGGAGGGAGCCTCTAAAAAACCCAGTTTGGACCAATTCATGGTGGAGGGAGCCTCTAACCAGCCCAGTTTGGACCAATTAATGGTGGAGGGAGCCTCTAAACAGCCAAGTTTGGACCAATTCATGGTGGAGGGAGCCTCTAAAAACCCCAGTTTGGACCAATTCATGGTGGAGGGAGCCTCTAACCAGCCCAGTTTGGGCAAATTCATGGTGGAGGGAGCCTCTAAACAGCCCAGTTTGGGCAAATTCATGGTGGAGGGAGCCTCTAACCAGCCCAGTTTGGACCAATTAATGGTGGAGGGAGCCGCTAAACAGCCCAGTTTGGACCAATTCATGGTGGAGGGAGCCTCTAAAAACCCCAGTTTGGACCAATTCATGGTGGAGGGAGCCTCTAAAAAACCCAGTTTGGACCAATTCATGGTGGAGGGAGCCTCTAACCAGCCCAGTTTGGACCAATTAATGGTGGAGGGAGCCTCTAAACAGCCCAGTTTGGACCAATTCATGGTGGAGGGAGCCTCTAAACAGCCCAGTTTGGGCAAATTCATGGTGGAGGGAGCCTCTAAACAGCCCAGTTTGGACCAATTCATGGTGGAGGGAGCCTCTAAACAGCCCAGTTTGGGCAAATTCATGGTGGAGGGAGCCTCTAAAAAACCCAGTTTGGACCAATTCATGGTGGAGGGAGCCTCTAACCAGCCCAGTTTGGACCAATTAATGGTGGAGGGAGCCTCTAAACAGCCAAGTTTGGACCAATTCATGGTGGAGGGAGCCTCTAAAAACCCCAGTTTGGACCAATTCATGGTGGAGAAAGCCTCTAACCAGCCCAGTTTGGACCAATTAATGGTGGAGGGAGCCTCTAACCAGCCCAGTTTGGACCAATTAATGGTGGAGGGAGCCTCTAACCACCCCAGTTTGGACCAATTCATGGTGGAGGGAGCCTCTAAACAGCCAAGTTTGGACCAATTCATGGTGGAGGGAGCCTCTAAAAACCCCAGTTTGGACCAATTCATGGTGGAGGGAGCCTCTAACCAGCCCAGTTTGGGCAAATTCATGGTGGAGGGAGCCTCTAAACAGCCCAGTTTGGGCAAATTCATGGTGGAGGGAGCCTCTAAACAGCCCAGTTTGGACCAATTAATGGTGGAGGGAGCCGCTAAACAGCCCAGTTTGGGCAAATTCATGGTGGAGGGAGCCTCTAAACAGCCCAGTTTGGACCAATTCATGGTGGAGGGAGCCTCTAAAAAACCCAGTTTGGACCAATTCATGGTGGAGGGAGCCTCTAAACAGCCCAGTTTGGGCAAATTCATGGTGGAGGGAGCCTCTAACCAGCCCAGTTTGGACCAATTAATGGTGGAGGGAGCCTCTAAACAGCCAAGTTTTGGGAAATTCATGGTGGAGGGAGCCTCTAACCAGCCCAGTTTGGACCAATTAATGGTGGAGGGAACCTCTAAACAGCCCAGTTTGGACCAATTCATGGTGGAGGGAGCCTCTAAACAGCCCAGTTTGGGCAAATTCATGGTGGAGGGAGCCTCTAAAAAACCCAGTTTGGACCAATTCATGGTGGAGGGAGCCTCTAACCAGCCCAGTTTGGGCAAATTCATGGTGGAGGGAGCCTCTAACCAGCCCAGTTTGGGCAAATTCATGGTGGAGGGAGCCTCTAACCAGCCCAGTTTGGACCAATTAATGGTGGAGGGAGCCGCTAAACAGCCCAGTTTGGACCAATTCATGGTGGAGGGAGCCTCTAAAAACCCCAGTTTGGACCAATTCATGGTGGAGGGAGCCTCTAAAAAACCCAGTTTGGACCAATTCATGGTGGAGGGAGCCTCTAACCAGCCCAGTTTGGGCAAATTCATGGTGGAGGGAGCCTCTAACCGGCAGAGTTGTGGGAAAGCAGGGTGGAGGGAGCCTCTAACCAGCAGAGTTGGTGGAAATCAGGGTGGAGGGAGCCTCTAACCAGCAGAGTTGGGGGAAATCATGTTGGAGGGAGCCTAGTATTAGCAGAATTGTGCAACGCTTATGGTGGATGAGTATGAGGATGCGGAGGAATTGGAGAGGTTGAGTACAGACATGGAGTTTCATGTTGGGGTGCTTTACACAGGTGGGCACAAAAATGAAGGCTCTATCCAGTGGTGGTTCATTTTTATCAAAGTGAGCCGGTCGGCACTCTCAGCTGACAGACGGGTGCGCTTGTCAGTGATGATGCCACCGGCTGCACTGAACACCCTCTCAGATAGGACGCTGGCGGCAGGACAGGACAGCACCTCCAAGGCATATAGGGCAAGTTCAAGCCACAGGTCCAACTTCGACACCCAATACGTGTAGGGCGCAGAGGGGTCGGAGAGGACAGGGCTGTGGTCGGAAAGGTATTCCCGCAACATGCGCCTATACTTCTCACGCCTGGTGACACTAGGACCCTCCGTGGCGGCACTTTGGCGAGGGGGTGCCATCAAGGTGTCCCAGACCTTAGACAGTGTGCCCCTCGTTTGTGTGGACCGGTGAGAACTTGGTTGCCTACTGGAGGAACTGCCCTCCCTGCCGCCAACGTCACATGCTGTAAACATCTCCATCATATTCTGCACCAATTGCCTGTGGCAAGCATTGATGCGATTGGCCCTCCCCTCTACCGGAATAAAAGACGAGATGTTGTTTTTATACCGGGGGTCAAGGATAGCAAAGATCCAGTACTGGTTGTCCTCCATGATTTTGACAATACGCTTGTCGGTTGTAAAGCACCCCAACATGAACTCAGCCATGTCTGTCACAGTGTTAGTTGGCATGACTCCTCTGGCCCCACCGGAAAGTTCAATCTCCATTTCCTCCTCATCCTCCATGTCTACCCATCCGCGCTGCAACAATGGGACGATTCGAAGTTGCCCGGAAGCCTCCTGTATCACCATCACATCATCGGACAACTCTTCTTCCTCCTCCTCCTCCTCCTCCTCCATTAAACGCAGTGAAGCGGACAGATGTGTGGACCTACTCTCCAGCTGTGACGGATCGGATGCTATCCCTAACTCCTCTGTGTGATCTGAGTTATTCCTGATGTCAATCAGGGATTCTCTCAGAACACACAAGAGCGGGATTGTAAGGCTCACCATCGCATCCTCAGAGCTCACCCTCCTTGTGGACTCCTCAAAGACCCGTAGGATGTCACAAAGGTCTCTCATCCATGGCCACTCATGGATGTGAAACTGAGGCAGCTGACTTTGTGGCACCCTAGGGTTTTGTAGCTGGTATTCCATCAAAGGTCTCTGCTGCTCAACCACTCTATTCAACATCTGAAACGTTGAGTTCCAGCGTGTGGGGACGTCGCACAAAAGCCGGTGTTGTGGCACATGCAGGCGTTGCTGGAGAGATTTTAAGCTAGCAGCGGCTACTGTCGACTTGCGAAAGTGGGCGCACATGCGCCGCACTTTCACCAGTAGCTCTGGAACATTGGGGTAGCTCTTTAGGAAACGTTGCACCACTAGGTTGAAGACGTGGGCCAGGCATGGAACATGTTGGAGTCCGGCAAGCTCCAGAGCTGCTACCAGGTTCCGGCCGTTATCACAAACGACCATGCCTGGGCCCAGGTGCAGCGGCTCAAACCATATTGCCGTCTCATCGAGGAGGGCATCCCTCACCTCGGAGGCAGTGTGCTGTCTGTCCCCCAAGCTGATCAGCTTCAGCACAGCCTGCTGACGTCTACCAACGCCAGTGCTGCAACGTTTCCAACTCGTAGCTGGGGTCAATCTAACAGCGGAGGAGGAGGCGGTGGCGGAGGAGGAGGCGGTGGCGGAGGAGGAGGCGGTAGAGGAGGAGGAGGAGGGGGGTGTTCTTCTCGTGTCCCTGCCAGGAATGTTAGGCGGGGAGACGAGGTACACCGGGCCAGTTTGGGAAGCAGTCCCAGCCTCAACTACATTCACCCAGTGTGCCGTCAGTGAAATGTAGCGTCCCTGTCCGCATGCACTTGTCCACGCGTCGGTGGTCAAGTGGACCTTTGTGCAAAGCGCGGAACTAAGGGCCCGCCTGATGTTGAGTGACACGTGCTGGTGCAAGGCGGGGACGGCACACCGGGAGAAGTAGTGACGGCTAGGGACGGCATAGCGAGGTGCCGCAGTTGCCATCAGGTCCAGGAAGGCGGGAGTTTCAACAAGCCGGAACGCCAACATCTCCTGGGCCAGCAGTTTAGCGATGTTGGCGTTCAAGGCTTGCGCGTGTGGGTGGTTAGCAGTGTATTTCTGCCGCTGCTCCAATGTCTGAGAGATGGTGGGTTGTTGTAAAGAAACGCCTGATGGTGCCTTTGATGGTGCAGGAGAAGGAGATAAGACAGGACCAGGGGAGGATGAGGTAGAAGTCAACAAAGTGGCGGAGGCAGATGAAGTGGTGTCCTGGCTCGTCCTCTGGAGTGCATCGCCAGCACAGTCAGCAGTGGCAGTGGCAGAGGCAGAGGCAGTGGCAGAGGCAGTGGCAGTGGCGTGAACGGCAGGCGGCCTTTGTCCTGCCGTTGCTGCCTGCCACTGATTCCAGTGCTTGGATTCCAAATGACGGCGCATTGAAGTCGTGGACAGGTTGCTCTTCTCAGAGCCCCTAATCAATTTCGAGAGGCAAATTGTGCAGACAACACTATATCTGTCCTCGGCGCATTCCTTGAAAAAACTCCACAACTTCGAGAAACGTGCCCTCGAGGTGGGAGTTTTTCGGGGCTGGGTACGAACTGGAACATCTTGGGAGATTCCGGGTGTGGCCTGGCTTCGCCTAAGCTGCTGACCTCTGCCTCTGCCTCTAGCTACCCTTTTTGGTGCTGCACCTGCCTCAACATCCACACTACTTTCCCCGCTTGACATCCCCCCTGTCCAGGTCGGGTCAGTGTCCTCATCATCCACCACTTCCTCTTCCAACTCCTGTCTCATCTCCTCCTCCCGCACAATGCGCCGGTCAACTGGATGCCCTGACGGCAACTGCGTCACATCATCGTCGATGAGGGTGGGTTGCTGGTCATCCACCACCAAATCGAACGGAGATGGAGGAGACTCTAGTGTTTGAGCATCTGGACACAGATGCTCCTCTGTTAGGTTCGTGGAATCGTGACGTGGAGAGGCAGGTTGAGGGACAATGAAAGGAGCGGAGAACAGCTCTGGGGAGCAGGGACAGTTTGGGTTATTGTTCTGTAAAGCTTCGGAATTTTGGGAGGAAGGAAGACAAGACTGTTGGGTAATAGGAGGAGAGGAGGCAGAGTCTGACTGGCTGCTGGACAATGTGCTGTAAGCGTTCTCTGACAGCCATTGCAAGACCTGTTCCTGGTTCTCGGGCCTACTAAGGTTTGTACCCTGCAGTTTAGTTAATGTGGCAAGCAACCCTGGCACTGTGGAGTGGCGCAATGCTTGCTGCCCCACAGGAGTAGGCACGGGACGCCCTGTGGCTTCACTGCTACCTTGCTCCCCAGAACCATTCCCCCGACCTCGCCCACGGCCTCGTCCACGTCCCTTTCCGGGAGCCTTGCGCATTTTGAATTCCTAGTTAGAAATTGGCACTGTATACCAGTAGTAAAAATTGTGGGTGCACGTAACCCCAATATATTCTTTGAATTACCAGTCAGAAACTGGCACTATATGGCAGTAGCAAGAAATGAGGGTATTTGTATTCCCAATATATTCTTTGAATTCCCAGTCAGACACTGGCACTATATGGCAGTAGCAAGAAATGAGGGTATTTGTATTCCCAATATATTCTTTGAATTCCCAGTCAGACAATGGCACTGTATACCAGTAGTAAAAATTGTGGGTGCACGTAACCCCAATATATTCTTTGAATTACCAGTCAGAAACTGGCACTATATGGCAGTAGCAAGAAATGAGGGTATTTATAACCCCAATATATTCTTTGAATTCCCAGTCAGACAATGGCACTGTATACCAGTAGTAAAAATTGTGGGTGCACGTAACCCCAATATATTCTTTGAATTCCCAGTCAGACACTGGCACTATATGGCAGTAGCAAGAAATGAGGGTATTTGTATTCCCAATATACTCTTTGAATTCCCAGTCAGACAATGGCACTGTATACCAGTAGTAAAAATTGTGGGTGCACGTAACCCCAATATATTCTTTGAATTACCAGTCAGAAACTGGCACTATATGGCAGTAGCAAGAAATGAGGGTATTTGTATTCCCAATATATTCTTTGAATTCCCAGTCAGACAATGGCACTGTATACCAGTAGTAAAAATTGTGGGTGCACGTAACCCCAATATATTCTTTGAATTCCCAGTCAGACACTGGCACTATATGGCAGTAGCAAGAAATGAGGGTATTTGTATTCCCAATATATTCTTTGAATTCCCAGTCAGACAATGGCACTGTATACCAGTAGTAAAAATTGTGGGTGCACGTAACCCCAATATATTCTTTGAATTACCAGTCAGAAACTGGCACTATATGGCAGTAGCAAGAAATGAGGGTATTTATAACCCCAATATATTCTTTGAATTCCCAGTCAGACAATGGCACTGTATACCAGTAGTAAAAATTGTGGGTGCACGTAACCCCAATATATTCTTTGAATTCCCAGTCAGACACTGGCACTATATGGCAGTAGCAAGAAATGAGGGTATTTGTATTCCCAATATATTCTTTGAATTCCCAGTCAGACAATGGCACTGTATACCAGTAGTAAAAATTGTGGGTGCACGTAACCCCAATATATTCTTTGAATTCCCAGTCAGACACTGGCACTATATGGCAGTAGCAAGAAATGAGGGTATTTGTATTCCCAATATATTCTTTGAATTCCCAGTCAGACAATGGCACTGTATACCAGTAGTAAAAATTGTGGGTGCACGTAACCCCAATATATTCTTTGAATTCCCAGTCAGACACTGGCACTATATGGCAGTAGCAAGAAATGAGGGTATTTGTATTCCCAATATATTCTTTGAATTCCCAGTCAGACAATGGCACTGTATACCAGTAGTAAAAATAGTGGGTGTATATAGCCCCAATTCTATTGCTAGGGGACTTGCAGGGTATTTCTGGGGTGAAGGTGGGGGGGCACACCGTTGGAACGGGTATCGGGGTATATATCGGGTATACGGGAATACACTGACAGTGTATTCCATTCAGGATCCTGGGAAAGCTGGGTTGCGGCGATTGAGCCCGTCAGTGCCACGTTACACTGACAAGCTTCTCCCTGGAATTTAGCTCTTACAAGAGCTGTTGTGGTTGTCTTCTCCTTCCTATCCTAGCCTGTCCCTGCCTACCCAGAATCTAAGCCCTAGCTAGCTGGACGGAAACCTCCGTCCTCGGTGAATTGCAAGCTCAGAATGACGCGAACCTGGGCGGCGCTGTTCTTTTAAATTAGAGGTCACATGTTTTCGGCAGCCAATGGGTTTTGCCTACTTTTCTCAACGTCACCGGTGTCGTAGTTCCTGTCCCACCTACCCTGCGCTGTTATTGGAGCAAAAAAGGCGCCAGGGAAGGTGGGAGGGGAATCGAGTAATGGCGCACTTTACCACGCGGTGTTCGATTCGATTCGAACATGCCGAACAGCCTAATATCCGATCGAACATGAGTTCGATAGAACACTGTTCGCTCATCTCTAGTTATAAAAAAAGGCGTTATGCATGGCGTCCAAAAAGAAACAGCATTTCAAGAAAAACACATGCTACCCACTGTAAAATTTGGTGGAGGTTCCATCATGCTTTGGGGCTGTGTGGCCAATGCCGGCATCGGGAATCTTGTTAAAGTTGAGAGTCGCATGGATTCCACTCAGTATCAGCAGATTCTTGAGAATAATGTTCAAGAATCAGTGACGAAGTTGAAGTTACGCCGGGGATGGATATTTCAGCAAGACAATGATCCAAAACACCGCTCCAAATCCTCAGGCATTCATGCAGAGGAACAATTACAATGTTCTGGAATGGCCATCCCAGTCCCCAGACCTGAATATCATTGAACATCTGTGGGATGATTTGAAGCAGGCTGTCCATGCTCGGCGACCATCTAACTTAACTGAACTTGAATTGTTTGTCCAAAATACCTTTATCCAGGATCCAGGAACTGATTAAAAGCTACAGGAAGCGACTAGAGGCTGTTATCTTTGCAAAAGGAGGATCTACTAAATATTAATGTCACTTTTCTGTTGAGGTGCCCATACTTATGCACCGGTGAAATTTTGGTTTAATGCATATTGCACATTTTCTGTTACTACAATAAACCTCATTTCAATCCTGAAATATTACTGTGTCCATCAGTTATTAGATATATCAAACTGAAATGGCTGTTATAAACACCAAAATATTTAGAACTAAAAATGATTAAGATTAATAGGGGTGCCCAAACTTTTTCATAGGACTGTAAGATCCTATTAGCATTAGCATTATATAGATGGTTTTCTCAATACACTACTGGAAATACAACGGTACTCTTAACTATATAGTATAGTATGTAGCTGTTTAACTTGTTAAAGTTGTATTGTTTTCCTTTTAAGCTATCCGGAAGGAAGTAGAACAGGAGACCCTCATCCTGGAGCAAAAACTGACCAGAGCTTATCAAATGGTGAGTTGCTATACCTTGAATTAAATAGGTTCTCCAAAATGGGATAATAATAATAATAATAAATTTTATTTATATAGCGCCAACATATTCCGCAGCGCTGTACAATTTGTAGGGTTCAAACACAGACAGAAAGATGCATTACAAAGAAAGTCATTTCACACAATGGGACTGAAGGCCCTGCAAACAAGAGCTTACAATCTATGAGGTAGAGGGGGTGACACAAGAGGTAGCAGGGGCGGCATTGCTTATGCAGAGGTCAGACACTTTTGTAATAGAGGTTACTGTCATTACACAAACATAAAACTTTATGAGCCATCACTAGTGGTGTCCTGTAACATGTGGATGGAGCTTGAACCTATAAAGTTAGCCTGAGATGACATCCTATCATGTGGGGTAATGTGGGAGTGGGGACAGAGGAGGGTTAAGGGTTTACGTTAGAAATTGTGATAGGCTTGTCTGAAAAGATGCGTCTTTAGTTTGCACTTGAAACTGTAGAAATTGGGAGTTAATCTGATTGTCCGGGGTAGAGCATTCCAGAGAAGTGGTGCAACTCGGGAGAAGTCTTGTATACGAGCGTGGGAGGTTCTGATAATAGAGGATGTAAGTGTTAGGTCATTGAGTGAGCGGAGAGCACGGGTTGGTCGGTAGACAGAGATGAGGGAGGAAATGTAGGGAGGTGCGGCATTATGGAGAGCCTTGTGGATGAGAGTAATAACTTTATATTTTATTCTATAATGAATAGGCAGCCAATGTAGTGACTGGCACAGACCAGAGGCATCGCTGTAGCGTCTAGCCTGATAGATGAGCCTGGCCGCTGCATTCAGAATAGATTGTAGAGGGGAGAGTGTAGTGAGGGGAAGACCGATTAGTAAGGAGTTACAGTAAATGAAAGAAATTTTTTGAGAGAAGCCCTCAGTAGTTGATACCTTTTTAAATGGCTAACTCAAAAAGTTTTTTGATGACATATCGAGCTTTCGAGACTCTATAGAGGTCTCTTCATCAGGATGGTATAGCACATTGGAGTTACAGTAGTCATGGGATATTGATGGCCTGTTCTCAGGATAGGTAATCTATTTCAGGTCAGCAAATGGGAGCTGAGCTGCATTAGCTCAGGACGGCCACTACATAGTATACAGAGCCATTTGCTTCTGGCTCTGTACACTCTACTCTGAAAAGTTGATCATGGGGATATGGGGTCTGTACACTGATCTGATACTAATGACCTATCTAAAGATAAATCAGCTATATCCAGTCTCATTGAACCCCTTTAAATAGTCAAATCACTATCTATCTATGTTTCAGAAAACTGTCTTGTATGGTGTTTGATCATTGTGAGCACTGTTCCCCTTAAAGCCTATGAGGCTTTTATATTTCTTCTATTCCAACCAGGACATATTAGCATTTCATACCCTGTGCTTGTTTATATGACTATACTTTACTATATCCCTTCATGGCTTAAGATGTTTATATATAGTTTGGAGACAGGAACCATTGTAAGAGCATATCCATACATCACCATAGAATATGGAAGCACAGAATACAGTAAATCATAAATAATAAATGTTTCTAATATCAAAAAAGGGCAGTTATTGGATTCGCTGATATGGATGATTTATCACAATGATAGTAAGAACCGTAAGAGATATACTAAAAGCTTGTAAATATTATATCCAAATAGCAATAATAGAAATGCTGTTAGCTACATTATTTCACAGATACCTATAATGAGTCTGAAAAAAACATACCAAGATAAACAACAAAGAAAACACCAGCATAATGTATAGCCATGTATTGAAGGAGTTACATTGTAACACAGTCAGTCTTTTCCTCACTAAATATATCAGGCTCTATTATATCTTAGACTCTATTTCTATTATGTTTTTGTTCATCAAGCCATATTGTGAGATACAGAATGAGGTCATATTCCACCATGACCCCCAACCTTAGTACATGGAAAGCCTATAATGATGAATTTGGTTTTCCTAATGCACAGGCATAATGCAGAAATATAGACAAATCGATTATTGTATAGATATTGCTATAGCCAAAATGCATACGTTAACGTTACAGCAGGAAAAATATGCACAGTGATATCACAGTACAGGGAAAATGAACACAACTAAGTGTCACCTCTGGAAATATATACACAGTGATGCCGCAGTACCATCATTTATTTTGTTAAAGCACATGAGTTATGCAAACAGTGAGGCACAGTACAGGAATAACCAGTGCTTAAATTGGGAAATTATTTTAGGAGGAGCACTCTTCCCCCACTCCACCCCCATAGTGGCCCCTGAGCATAGTATTATGCCCCATAGTGGCCCCTGCATACAGTATTATGCCCCATAGTGGCCCCTGCACACAGTATTATGCCCCATAGTGGCCCCTACACACAGTATTATGCCCCATAGTGGACACCCATGAACCATTATTATACTCTGGGGTCTGAAAAGAATAATAATCGGAGACCCAGGGCGGATACAAAAAACACTGTTATTTACCTCTCCCTGGCTCTGGTGCATCCCCCGCAAATGTTGTCCATTTTCAATGATGTACGGGACACAGGACATTCCGTGAACAGGTACTTGTGTCACGACACATAAGGATGCAAGCCCCAGGTCACGTCTGGGACGTCACCAAGTAGGTCCGAAGCCTTCTTGATCCAGGAGAGGTAAGTAACTGTGTTTTTTTATGTTTTGCACATTCCATTTCAGACACATTTATGCCAGAACACTTAAAGTAATTTTGCAATTAGGCTGGAACTGAGTTCCAGCGCGTTCCAGGCTAATTTAACCACTGGGAATAACACATAGTGATGTCACTACTTGTACTTGCACAATCTACTTGGTGATGTTTCAGCATAGGATTTATGCAAGAACTAATGTGATAGTGGGTTAATGCACACAATGATATAACATAATGTAGACAAATTACACACAAGCAGGCTATAATATGATATCAGATTGGTGCAGGTGAAACACCTGTCACCCTCAGTATGAATGTAAAGCATACAAGCTATAAACATCTTTGCATAGTTAAATAATGGAGGTTAATATAAGAAACTATGTAATATACATTATTAAAGGTATCGTTTTCCCTCTCTCCTTAGGATGAGTACATTTCTACATGTTAGTATATGAAGAGGGGAGTGGGAGGAAGAGCCTGATGGAAAAGACACTCAAATAATTGTTGCTGCTATATTCTACTTTTCTGTGGGTTATGGAGCACTTTTAACATTACTACATTTGTAGAGAACAGGCTACTGGTGCACAGAATAACTCAGCTGTGAAACCTGGTCCATGCATTGTCCAGATTTACTGGCTTGAACAGTATGCCGGGAGAGGACTTCTAGCAATATAGTTATATAGGCTGCTAGGAATCCCTGTCTAAGCAACATACTGTCCTTTAATGATTATAGTATAGGACAATATGTCACTGTAAAATAAACTAAAATAAATCAACTACCCAGCAGGCAGCTGCCTCCTTCTCCTCCCTCATCCCCCCTCCATAAAGTTCTCTGTATGTTTCTTACAAGTTTCCTATTTTCATCTGTAAAACTCATATATGGACATATGCTTTAAAATAAATGTGTATATACTTAGATTATTTTAGAATAATTTATATATACTGTCCTAGTTAAGATGCTGTAGATATTCAGCAATATTAAAAATATCACGATTGTGACTGTTTATTGTACTCAATTAATGCAGAGCAATCTGGAGATGACAACATCCCTCCTATCTCACCATATGAAGAAACATTCTTTTTCAGGCATTCAGAGAACACAAAGGTATGTGAAATCTTATACGTCAATGCAAATCAGCTACAATAATAGAATCCCAGTAAACAATACATTTTTGCTATGTAAGATATAATTACAAACTAATGTACGCAATTAAAATCCCTGCAGATTGTTTGGAGGTGAATTATAAAAAAGGAAAAGAAACAAAAAAAACAAATAATTCAATCACAAATAAAATTACACGGCAAAGGTAATTTAGATTAGGTTTACCGTGATGCAGTTTTTACTTAAGGTGAAACTCTTAGGCCTGGTTCATATCTGCGCTCGGGTTCCATTTTGGGACCCCCCAAATGGAAAACTAATCCTCATGAAAAAGCGGCTACCTTTGGAAACTCGCGGACCCCATAGACTATAATGAGGTCCGTGTGGTTTTTGTTCAGTTTCCGCCCAAAACGGATGAAAAATTCGGAGAGAGAAGCGCTGCCTGCGGTGTTTTTCTCTCCGTATTTTTCATGCGGAAAGGGGAACAGAGTGCCCATACAGAGACTGGGCGCATCGAGCCTGAGAGAAATGAGTGAATCAGTTCATGACAAGTCAGGTTTGCCTTCAGTCAAACCCAATATTTTGAAAATGTGCCACCGGCAAATCATTGTTATACTTTGGGGTCTCTTCAAAGGAGGCCCCATTTTTAATTGGAGGTCCATGGGAGATGTAGAAAAATAAGTAGTCCTACTCATCATCCCTCACCTCTCCTGAACTGCCTAGCCACATCCAATGTTCTTTACTGAGCCTCTTCCATTCTATGCAAAAAGTTTTTTTAAAAAACATCCAGCACACCCAAATATTAAAAAAAGATAAAATGTAACTTTTACTTCATATAAAGATAAAAATCTTACAGCATGGATCCAGTAGATAAGATAAGAAAGCCTACAGTTTCAAACCTACATTCTGGTCTCTTAGTCATAGCTATGACTAAGACACCAGAATGTAGGTCTTGAAACGCGTAGGCTTTCTTATCTTATCTACAGGATCCATGCTGTAAGATTTTTATCTTTATATGAAGTAAAAGGGACATTTTATCTTTTTTTGAAGACTTGGGTGTGCTGGATGTTTTTTTAAAAACTTTTTGCATATACTCTATGTCCTATCAGTCTGGGACTTCTGTGCATCCCCCATTATATAGTGCTGTTCCTGGTTTAATTTTAGGGTAGAGCGGTTTTTCTCTTTTTTCCCTCTTCCGGTCTGTTCGGGCCTCCTCGGTGACATCAGCATCCAGTATTTTGGTGCAGAAACTAGAGAACAAGAATTCACATGAGTTGGCGTAAAGTTATTTTGCCATGCAGGGAAATTCAAAGATTTTATAACCGTATATATACAATGTTTTCTAGGAAGCCTCTGGTGATGCCGCTCCATTTTCCAGTAACAGTGACCTGTATGAAGAGACGGGAACCAAAACAAGGTACTAGAAAAGGGTTTGCCTGAAAATATCAAATAAAGACTATTTTTTAAACAATATTTACAGTATATTTCTTTTATTGGTTAGTACAAGATATAGTGTAAATCTCTTTTGAGTCAAATGCAGTTCAATAATAATAATATATTCAATTTACTGAAACTTTATCGCAATCAATGATCACCATTACTGTTACTTTCTACCTGATTTCTTTAGCACACTCATGTAATAATCACAAAGCGACACTGCAATCTTCATGTCACGTGCCAAAAGTCACCATGTAGTCCTGGCGTTATCGTATGTATACGTAAATAGAAGGGGAAAAATTAAATGGCATTACACGAATACAACTCCACTGGACTTTATGGTGACTGTATTGGATTGTTTATGGGATTCATTGGATTTAAGCACTAGAACTATCCTTAAAGGGGTTTTTGAACCCATCAAAAAAAAGTGAATAGAGCTTAATAGGAACATAGTAACATAAGAATCACCTCTCCATGATCCCATATTGCCCCAGTCCATAGGCTACCAGGCTGCCTGCTAAGTTCCATTTTGTGGTGTCTCCTGACACTAAAGGAAATGGTCTGAGAAGCCAGTCCTGTCAATAACTGGCATAAATGGTGACCTGTCTCAGCTAGTGATTGGCTGGATTGGCTGCATGGGTTTCTCAAAGCATTCCTCTGGTGTCAGGAGAGACCAAGAAACAGAGCTATGTGAAGACTTGGTCAAGGTGATCTTGGAGAAGGTGAGTAACTTCTTATGTTATGTCCCTATTAATCCCTATTAAGTTTAATCCTCTTTAAAGTGTAGCTAAAAATTTTTCATAAACATAAGATAACAAATTTTGTAATATACTCTGTTTCTTCACTTATTTGTCTTCTTCTGCCACTGATCAAATCTGTACAATAGAAATCTGTGGGGAAGGTCCATTTAGGGATAGGTTTCTTACACAACACAGCTGGGTTAAGCTGGCTTTACTCTTGAGCCTACTTCTGACGGAAATAATGTAGACAGCCTTATATCCACTGGCTTAACTCTAGGGTTTGCAGTTAGGCCCACAGGTCACCCTCGCCGCACTAGGACTCCCCTCACTAAACTCTCCCCTGTACAATCTACTCGAAATGCAGCAGCAAGGCTCATCTATCAGTCTAAACGCTACACCGATGAATCGTTATCTTGGGTGATAATAAGGTTCTTTGATGTGTCCTTGGTAAAGAAAGGTTGGATTCTGGAGATCTTTTTGAGGTGCAGGTGACATGAGTGTGTGAAAGACTGGATATGGGTGGTAAAAGAGAGATCTGAGTCAAACATAACCCCATGGCAGTGGATATGCCACCTAGGAGTTATGGCAACACCGGAGACCAAAATGAAAATATCAGGGATAGGTTGGTGAGTAGATGGTGGAAACAGTAGTAGTTCAGTGTTTGAAAAATTTAGTTTAAGACATAAAAAATTTTTCACTATGAGACATGATTCAGAGGGAAGACATGATATTAGAGACAACAGAGAGACAATCACTGGTGTTCTGTATTAGTGCAGGGGTGATGTCACAAGAAGAGATGTGTAACTGGGTGTCATCAGCATAAATAAAGCCAAGTTTGCTGATGGTTTGTCCAATAGGGGCTGTGCAAAGTGAGAATAGAAGGGGGCCTAGGACCGAGCCCTCAGGAATCCCAACAGCAAGGGGAAGAGGGGAAGAGACAGAGCCTACACATGATAAGTGCGGTCTGAGATCTAGGAGAAGAACCAAGAGAAAGCAGTGTCTAAGGAGGTGTTGGTGGTCTATTGTGTCAAATGCTGCTGAAAGATCCTAAGGAATATCTTCACTTTATCTTTGGCCATACCAAAGAAATACTGGGGACAGTGACTGATGACAAATCAGATTGTTAGCCGTACTGATGCTAGGTTCACACTAGAGTTGGAGTTTCCATTCTTTGGGTTTGCTTGGATCCAAAAATGGAAATCCAATCGACTTAAAAGCCATGGAAATCTGCAGAAACCATTGAATACAGGGTGGGCCATAAGTATGGATACACCCAGATAAAACTTAAGTGGTTTCTGATATCACCTTACTGTTTGCGGTATATTAGTACATGGGAGGGGGGAAACATTTGAGGCTAGGTGACGCCCATGGTGGCCATCTGCAAAGTCGCTATTATGGATTCATCTTAACTTTTTTCAATGGGAAGGGGGTCATGTGGCACATCAAACACGTAGAGAATTGCACAAGAAAGACAATGGTGTGCTCATTTTTAATGTAGCATTATTCATTATCGAGTTATTGACATGTTTGTGACATGGAGCAATGACAGTAACCCACTAAAGGATGTTTCAGGCGCCTCACATCCTGGATCTTCATGGAATACACCATAGCCTTCAAATGGCCCCAGAAGTAGAAGTCCAACGGAGTGAGATTTTGGATGTATCCATATCTGGGTGTATCCATATTTATGGCCCACCGGGGTGTATCCATACTTATGGCCCACCCTGTATAATGAGGAATATGTTGGAGCTGTATATATATATATATATATATATATATATATATATATATATACTGTATATATATATATATATATATATATATATATATACTGTATATATATATATGTATATATATATATATATATATATATATATATATATATATATATATACCCTATATCCACAAGCACATCCAAAAGTCATGGTCTAGTGCATCTTGCCGTTTGTGTAGTATACTGTATATCATTACACTAAGTACAATTGGTTAATTATTTTTATTTGATGCAAATCTATTTCTACCATTCTTTTGTTAACAGCAAGCAACACGTTTCTGAGAAGGATACAGATTTATCACTGCATGGAAGTTCAGAGGAGTCAATATATTCAACGCTGGAGGAAAGTAATATTCAGTTGGGTTTAACAATGTCATCCAAGGAGGACACACAAAGGCAGTCATTCCAAGATACCATGTTACAAAGTGACGACTTTAATCATCTTAAAGTAGAATCGGCAACACAAAATCAGAATTCATTATCATCCCAAGAAGACTTCTCAATCACTCCATATGCATGCTTCTATGAGCCATATGTTTCCTTGAATAAATCTGGATGGTTAGATAAACTCTCCCCACACGGGTAAGTTTTATTTTCTTTCATTTTTATGCATTCAAAATTTTGAAAATTCTTGGAAATTCACCATAAGTAAGACCAGTGGCTAATGCCAATGTAAAGGGAACAGATGGGTCCAGGCAATTCTACCACCTTTGGACCATTGAAAGGGTCCAGAGGCAATTCTATCACCAAAGAGTACACCAATATAATAAAGCCCACACAGTAGGTTGGGATGAGGAAAGGGAGGGGGAGGACTTCACAGATTTTGCATTGAGGCTTTTGGGGCAGGACATAAATAAAATCTCTTGTAAAGGGCTTGAGTTGTTTTCTTCTGTACAGTTGTTTAGGATTATATGTGGCCATTGTCTAGCTATATAGGTTTTTGAGCTGGATTAGAAAAAATTGTTTTTCTCTCAAAGAAGATGGCAATACAAAATGTATAGACAAGAACATCTTACGCAGGGGGATTAGGTCTTCAAAAAGGGGTGGTCTTCTTATAGATGTGATCTTTTGGAGAGGTTTTGCTGTTGTCATATACTTCTATGGCTGGAATGAAAATAAATGATAGTGCACTGTACAATAGATCAAGAGCTTTAATAAAGGGCTACAAAAGTCTGATAAATTGAAGACTGATCTCCTGAGCTGCCTCTTTCTTAGCTATTCATAGAGTAGGTTAAATACGTTATAGTGATAACACCATAGAACCCACTGTGAAGGGTACTTGAGTAAACTCAACTTATTGTAGATATTTCTCTTTTACAAATACTGATATCTAAGAGCAGATAGACATGGCATGATATACAGAAATCTTAATCGAAATCCTGTTGTGATGTCCAATGGACCTAGAGTGACTTGGGATGACCTTTGTTCAAAGAAAAAGTTGAACAATGACTGATGGTACAATACGCATAGTAACACTATGGAGACTATACAAGATTAATAAAACATGCCTGCTTTCTTAAAAAACAAAAAAAACACCCCTGTTATTAGGTTGAATGGAGGTAAAGCACCTCACTCCTTTTTCCTTAAAGCTGAGGCAACCCGTGTACATATGTGGTTCTGTATCCAGGAGAAAGTAGACATGTTTTTCTGTATTTCCCCTTTAATAGTTTGGTAAAACAGATGGATATGACAGAGGTTTAGCAATAATGAAAAAAAATTAGTTGTTATTCTGTTACCTGGAGCACCCCCTATAACAGCTGTCTGGTTGTGTTCTCCAAACTGATTTCTATAACTGCAGTTTAGATGTATAGTCTGGTCCTCACCCCCTATAACAGTAATCTGGCTGTGTAGTCTGGACCTCCCCCAATAACATCGGTCTTTTTGTGTAGTCTGGACCTCCACCTATAATAACAATCTGGTTGTGTAGTCTGGACCTCCCCCAATAACATCGGTCTTTTTGTGTAGTCTGGACCTCCACCTATAATAACAATCTGGCTGTGTAGTCTGGACTTCCCTCAAAAGCAACACTCTGGCTGTATAGTCCGGACCTCTCCAATAGCAGCAGTGTCACTGCGTAGTCTGGATCTGACCCTATAATAGCAGGTTGGCTGTGTAGTCTGCACCTCCCCCTATAATAGCAGTCTGCCTATGTAATCTAGGCATAATCAATAATAGAATTCTATCTGTGTAGTCTGTATCTTCTCCTGCAGCATCTTAGGCTGTATTCACACAGAGTAACGCCAGGCGTTTTTTGTGTGTTTTTTGCACATAGGCGCCGCGCTATTTTGCGGTGGCGTTGACCGGTGTTAACGCGGCGTATACGCGGCGTTAACGCGGCGCTATGTGCAAAAAACACACAAAAAACGCCTGGCGTTACTCTGTGTGAATACAGCCTTAGGGCTCGTTCACATCTGCACCCGGTCTCCGTTCATACAGGTTTCCATTTCCTGCACAAAACAGAGCAGGAGACAGAAACCTGCAGGACTATTTTAAACCCTTTCATTTGAATGGGTTTGAAAGATGTCCGGCCGTGAGCGCTGCTGAAAAACCGTTTTTTTAAAAAAAATCAGACACAGAGTCGGACAAGCAGTACTCTGTGTCCGGTTTAAAAAAAAAACGGTTTCGCGGCGGAGAGCCTAAAACGCTCACTGGCGCACATGGCTGGACCCGGTCTGACATTTTCCGTCTTCTGCATGCAGAAGACAGAAAGCTCAGAACGGACTCCGGGCGCTAGTGTGAACCTAGCATAACATAGTCTGGATTACTCATAATGATCCTTGAGCATGCGGCTGGTCCTGTATATCTAGTCAGCAAGTGTCTGACCTTTGATAACTAGATAAGTGTACAAGTGCCTGAGCTTTTCATCTTGTGTCTGATCCTGAATGTTTTCAGTGTTGAGGAAGTAAGAGAGCACCTGGCTCATGTTGGGTGTCATAGATCACCTTTTATTTGCACACTCTATCCTGCTATTGTTTGTATAGAACTTGGCATTACTATTTGCTTGTTTTAGTTGCACCTTTCATGTGGGTTCTGCACCTTGCTTTGCTTTATTACTATCTAGTGTATAGTATTTTTCTGTGGATAATGTGTGGCATGTTTCTTTGTAGTATTATGGATTGATGTGGGCATCTGCAAACCTTTGCAAACCATTGGATTTTTTTTTATATGCTGTGAATGTGGCTTTATGGTATTATTTGCATCTGTTGTGTTTGTTCTATTACCGGGATGCACATTTACATAATCACATTTATAAATTTATCTCTGCATGAGAAGCCCAGGTTTGGAAATGAAAAAGCCATTATGGTCAGGGGATCCTATTCTATATAACAGTAGTTGTACTTGCATGTGCTCATCCCTGGTGGAAGACTTCCTTAAAAGTGCTTTTACAGACCCTGAAATATATAGGTGAGGGTCAAGCAGTGTAATATCCCCCCCCCCTTCCCGACTAGGTAACTGGTATCTCCATTGTCAGGATATCACTGTTTTTGCCAATATGCAAATGAACTCTTTGGAGCAATGAGGGTATCGCTACTTGCTTCTTTGGAGCAATGGCAATAACATCATTACTCCAAAGAACTTATTTACATATTGAGAAAAACAGTAATATCCCAGCAATGGTGGCACCGATTCCCAAGGGGAAAACACAGTATGATTCTGGAGACCCTAACCTATCTAACTGTAGGGCTGTGTTGATATGCAGGGTTCTGGTAATTGTTATGGGATTCCCCATTTAAATAAAATGAATGTGGTTGGAAAACCCTTTACTATTCCATTCAGTGAGATAACCTATAGATTCCTCAGGTGTGACAAGGGATATGGCCAATTTTGGTCCTGCAGTTTTCTATATTATAGTACATTTTAATTTATAGATGTTCAATTGATCCTGACGGCCCTCTTATAGCTTCATATACACGTGGCCCAGACACAAAAGCCAGACTGCTGTGCAGCAACAAAATGACTTATTTCACCACTGACCAGGAGATGAGACTGCCAGAGACTAAGAAAGCTTAAAGCTTTTGTGGATAAAAATCAGTCCATGGTCATGTGATATACAGTCCATGGTCATTTGCTTTACAGTCCATGGTCTTCTGATATACAGTCCATGGTCTTCTGATATACAGTCCATGGTCATGTAATACACAGTCCACGGTCATATGACATACACACAGGTGCACAGCTTGTTATAGTCACAGCACAGTAATCAGACATCTGACTGGTAATGAGCTATGCACCTGTGTGCTCATCACATGACCATGGACCGTAAATCACATGACCATGGACTGTATATCACATGACCACGGACTGATTTTTATCCACTAGAGGTAAGCAGAATGAATGACACCAAACAAAGATCTAGCAAACCATGAATAATTGCTACAGAAAGTATATTAGAAAATTGTACAGTTTTTCATTATACAAACCATAACATTTTTCTCTCAATATTTTCTGAAACTGGACAACCCCTTTAAATTTTTATTTCTGCAGAAAAACCTTTAGATTCTATAAGTGGTTTAACCCCTTCCCGACAAGCGCCGTAATAGTACGGCGCATGTCGGGTCTGTAACTATGGCGACCGCCCGGGAGCCGGGCGGCCGCCATAGCCGCCGGGTGTCTACTGCTTTAAGCAGTAGACAACCGGCTCTAAAGCCTCCGATCGGTCCCCGGACCGATCGGAGGCATTAACCCTTTGACCGCGGCGCCGGAGGCGCCATTTTCTCGGCGGCGCATGGGCGCCGCCATTTTGGCCGGGATCGCTGGCTCCTGGAGCATGCTCCAGGGCTGACGTCCCATTGCCATGACAGCCGGGAGCCTTGTACAGGCTCCCAGGCTTGTCTGCAAAGTCTCTCTTTTGCAGGCTGGTCTATGCAGCCTGCAAAAGAAAGGATGCTTTTTTGCAATGCATTGCAATGCATTAGCATTGTAATGCATTGCATTAGTGATCAGACCCCCTGGGGTTCAACACCCCTAGGGGGTCTAATAAATGCAAAAAAATAAATAAAAAAAAAAGTTAAAAAAAATATAAAAAAATATAAAAAGAATTAAAAGTTCAAATCACCCCCCTTTCCCTAGAACACATATAAAAGTAGTTAAAAACTGTGAAACATATACATGTTAGGTATCCCCACGTCCGAAATCGGCCGCTCTACAAATCTATAAAAAATATTTTTCCTGTTCGGTAAACGCCGTAGCAGGAAAAATAGTCGAAAGTGCCAAACCGCCGTTTTTTCACTGTTTTGTTTCTGATAAAAATTTGAATAAAAAGTGATCAAAGCAATAACATTTCCCGAAAATGGTAGAACTAAAAAGTACATCTGGCCCCGCAAAAAAAGACGCCATATGCATCCCCGTACACTTACGTATAAAAAAGTTACGGCCGTCGGAATATGGCGACTTTTAGAAAAAAAAATTTTAACACAGTTTTGGAAATTTTTTTAGGGGTCAAAATGTAAATAAAACCATATAAATTTGGTATCCCTGGAACCGTACCGAAACACAGAATATAGGGGACATGTCATTTTGGCTGCACAGTGAACGCCGTAAAACCAAAGCCCGTAAGAAAGTCGCAGAAATGCATTTTTTCTTCAAATCCACCCCATTCTGAATTTTTTTCCTGCTTCCCAGTACATTATATAGAATAATTAATGGTAGCATAATGAAGAAAAATTTGTCCCGCAAAAATTAAGACCTCATATGGCTCTGGGAGCGGAGAAATAAAAAAGTTATGGGGTTTAGAAGGAGGGGAGTCAAAAACGAAAAACGAAAATCAAAAAATGTCATCGGTGGGAAGGGGTTAATATTGATTAAAATAATACTATTAAATTAATAAAATTTAGTAATGAATTTACTAATGATAACACATAATAAATCTAGGATATTTTTATTAGTAAATCTGATTCCATGAACGCTCACTCTACAGGACTGTAAAAATGTAAAACTGTAATAGAAAGATATAACATCAAAGCAGTACAAAGAGAACCTGACTGCTTCTTAATGTGTATCAGCAGTTACTAGGTTGCAGCGGCACGAGTCCATCCACTCTCATGCTAATGTCTCTGTCACCTGGTCACCCAGAGGGATATTTCCTCAGGCGTTCCTAGTTTTTGGTCACAGTGAGTCCTGCCCTATTCTTCCTTCTCACGGTGCGGTGACATTTTAATTTACAGTATGCCTGTGGAGTGTGAAATATGACTCGGAATGAGTGACCAAATGTTGGTCTGTCAGAAATGTGACAGATGAACCAGGGCGACATTCTGTAAGGTTACAATTTTTTTTTTAAGAAGTTGAAACACAAGTGAATATTGGAAAGTAAAATATAATAGTGACACTGATGAGGTTTTTTTCTTTTCTTCTATTAGAAGATCTAAGTACAGATCAGTAGAGCCCTAAAATGGGGCCAACGTTTTAAAAACAGCAGCAAATGGTAAAAATTAGCAAAAAAACTTTTTTCACATGACAGTGGTATTTTTCACAGATCTAATGATCACACATCAATCAATTGAAGCCATTTGGAAGGGCTTATTCACATGAACGTAAATGAAGGCCCTCATTACATTTATTTTGCCTACTTATGTGGCACCATCATATTCCACAATGCTTTGCAGTGTTAACTGTCCCATATAGGGTTCACTATTATAATGTCCTATCAGAATCTTTTTAGAGTGTGAAAGGAAACCCAAGCAAAAAAGGGGAGAACATACAAAGTCTATGTAGTTTTTGCCTTTGGCAGGATTCAAACCTTGGACCCCCCCCACACACACTGAGCCACCAAGCTAGGTCTATCCCCATCGCCACTTTTATATCCGTCAAAACAGACATAAATAGAACAAAAAATGGGCATGTGAATAGACATTTATAATTTTAATAATGGTTGTGTGAATAACCTTAAAGGGGTTGTCCGGGATAAGATTTAAAAAAAACCCCTAAACTAAAGTGTGCTTCCTACATTATGGCGGTTCTACCTTACCTTTACACTGTCTACCAATAAGTATTTGGACACCCAGTAAAGTTCTGTGGAGGTGGAGTTATGGTCTGGGGGTGTTTCTTCTGGTAAGGACTGGGACCCTTGGTAAACTCAACGCTGACGCTTATTGCACTATATTAGATAACAGTGTGCTTACTACATTATGGCAGTTCTATGGGTGGGACCAATGTTACTTCCAGGATGACAACGCCAGCTGTCATGTTGCGAGGTCTACCATGGCTTGGTACAGTGACAATCAGGTTAATCGACTGGACTGGCCTGCCCAGAGCCCAGACTTGAAACCTATCGAGCACCTCTGGGACAAGTCAGATCGCCAAACTATGGGGTGCAGTAGCTTACCTGTCTTCTCCAATTTACCTGTCTTCTCCAAGCCGAATGGAATAAAATACCATTAGCCATCACACAAGGACTTGTGGAAAGTCCCGGAGGGTTGAGGCTGTGAATGCCACTCGTGACGCTTGGACCACAGGTGTCGAAATACTTATTGGTAGACAGTGTAGCACAGCAACCTTGGGGGCATCGGGTACATGACAATTGCAGCCTATCATTGGTTTCAACAGTTCCATGCTGTATTCATACTATTGTGATACCATGAGGGACCCTGTTAGAGCTTTTGTGCTTGATCATAAGGTAATCAGAGAGGGGTGAATATTTTTTTTGTTATTTTACAGTATTTACCACAGTTTTATTTATTTTTATCAAAGGTAAAATTACCCCATAAACATTTTTTGTGAAATCAGGTAGCATTAAAAAAATTACTGCTGTATTTAATAAGAAAAATAAGTTCCTGTGCCTAGAAATTGCAGTTACTTCTTTGTTAAAACTTCCTGTCAAGCCTTCCATTCCATCCCGTGCTAGCATTGGCTGTGCTACAAGTGAAGCTGGTTAGGTAACCACTGTGGCCAATCAATGGCCTCACTGGTCACAGATTGGATATCAGTTACATATTAGCAGTGATGTCATCAGTACCCAACATGTGACTGCTGAGGCCAGTGATTGGCCTTCGTAGTCACTTAAGTGGCTTCATTTCCAGTCTGGCATGGGATAGAACAAGGAAACCAATGCCAGGAGTATATATATATATATATATATATATATATATATATATATATATATATATATATATTATACTCCAATTTCATTCCTGCTAAGCTTTCTAGTTTGCCCGGAAAACCCCTTTAGGCTAAGTCCCCACGGGCGTGAACGCATTGTGGTTCTTTCCGCAGCGCTTTTGAGAGAAAGTTCACAGAGTTGTCTTTTGTGGACTTTGTCTTAACATTATATGTATGGGAAAGCCGCCGGCGTTTCCGTAGATATAATTGACATGCTGCGATTTGCAAAGTAAATGAACAGGACTTGGTGGCTGAACGTTTATTATATGAAAGATAAAGCATGGTGAGCAAAACGAACAAAGTTGAGTTAAACAGTTTCTATTTAGAGAGATGGCTACAGGTTATACATTTGGTGGTGACAATGCTGTACTTGTATTTTCCTCAGTAGTCGCATGTTTCAGAAGAGATGGGTGAAAATGGATGGACATCACATTTCGTACTATCATAGTGACCGGGTATGATATTTGTGTTTATGTTGCTTTTTGTGTGTAATAGAAAAATATTAATACAGTATATTCATTTTCAAAAGGAAAAATAGTTTATATACTCACGTTTCTGTAAGGGGGTGTTCACACTTGCACCCGTATTCTTCCTGTGTCATTCCATTCCGTCCTAGCCCTGGCAAAACTGGACAGAGGACGGCTCCCCGGCGGTCAGCTTTAAAATCCAGTCATTTGAGTGGGTTTTAAAACCAAACCGATGGTGTCCGCCTGCTGCCTGTCCACGGGGAAACAGTTTTTTTTGGCCAGAAAGAAATTCCTGCATGTCCGACTTTGTGTCCAGCTGAAAAAAAAAAACGGTTTCCCCACAGAGAGGCCACACGCGGACACGGACGGTTTGCTTTTAAAACCCATTTAAATGACTGGGTTTTAAAGCTGACCACCAGGAAGCCGTCCCCTGTCCAGTTTCACCAAAGCTGAGGATGGAAACCCGAAGGAGGGAGGACACGGGTGCAAGTGTGAACACCCCCTTAAATCTCCCCATATACTGGGGTATTTTCTGACACAAGTTTAGGTTAAGGCTCCACATAGTAAAATACTGCAAAAAAGCATTTTAAAATAAAAACTTTCACTTTTTTTTTGTTTGCTGTGTTTTTCATTGCATTTTTTGTTGAGTTTTCCTCTGCGGACCATTATTATACCTACACAGAAAACGCTAGCGTTCCCATAGGTATCATTTGTTTTAAGGAGCTGAAATAAAAGTGACTATTATGTAGTACAATTCAATGATAACACTGATGATGAGGATTTTTTAAATTCTATTAGAAGATGTATGTACAGATTAAAATAAATCAATGTAGTCAATTTCTAAAAAAAACATCTTAAAAACAGCAGCAAATGGTATATATTAGCAGAAAAGAAAATACTTCTCCACTCTTCCTTATATGGTGATCTAAAATAAATCAATAAAAGCCCAAAATATCATCTATACCAGGGGTAGGCAACCTTCAGCACTCCAGCTGTTGTAAAACCACAACTCCCAGCATGTATACTTGCTCTGGTGTTATTGGAACTCCCATGGACGTGAATGGAGCATGCTGGGAGTTGTAGTTTCACAGCAGCTGGTGAGTCGAAGGTTGCTGATCCCTGAACTAGATATTCTTTAACCCCTTCACGCTTTGTGCTGTACAATTATATTGCACTGAGTGTATACTTCACACTAGCTGTATGCAACATACTGGGGATCTTAGAGCCCAGGTTCAAATCCCCTTGTGAGACATGTAAAAAATTAAAAAAGTTAACCGCCCCACACACACTTTTACATAAAAAAAAAAAAAAAAAAACACATAACATGTTAGGTATTTACATGTGCATAGAAACCTTCATTATCCAAGAATAGCGTACTTAAGGTACGCAAATTAACATATTTTGGCCACTTTGCTTTCCCCAAAAAAATATCAATAAAAAGTGATCAAAAGTCATGCTAAACATTGGTGCCAATAAAAAATACAACTTATCCCGCCAATAAAGAATCCTAACAGATCTCAATCAGCTAAAACTTATAGGCATGAAGACGGTGACCCCAGAAAAATCGTTCATTTTCAAAAAGTGTTGTTTTATTTGTAAAAGTGATCAAATATAATAAATTCTGGTATTGCTGTCATTGTAATAACCTGATGGACAAAGCTGCCATTTTTAATGCAGAATGAACGCCGTAAAACTAAAATGCAAAAAAAAAAAAAAGATAAATTGATCAAAACATTATATGTATCCAAAAATTGTAAAAAAAAAAACATTAAAAAGTTATGAATTTTGGAAAGTGGTGAAGGAAAATATGAAAAAGTTGCCAAGCATTAACGGTCAAACTACCCATTTTCCTTAAAGGGTTAACTTTTAATACATAGAGGGGGTTTTTTCAAATTAATTTTTGTAGATCAATATACTGCACCTACTGGATCTTACATAACATCTGTCTATCTACTCAAGTATAGTTTATATAGACTATACATAGCAAAGGATAAAAAAGTCAATAAAAAGACTTACTCCAGTCCTAAAAGTTACAACTTTAAACTTAAAGCATCTTAAAAAAATTAAAAATTGACCTATGGCTCGATTACCGTCAATAATTACACCGATCGTTCGGTCATTTCATTTAATGCAAGATACATTCAGGATTTGGAAGGCATCATGCTTACAAATTAGATCAAGCGAGCACCAGATGTTGGATAAAGGATGAATTGGACACACAGTAGCCATTAATGAAAATTGGTAGCTGGCAGATAAAGGCATTAGGAAGGGAAAGAAAAGTAAAGAAAATTGGCAGTTTGGGTATAAATCAATGGGTGGAGATTGTATTACTCTAATGGGATTGGATTAAAAAGTAGACGTGCGTTAGGATTTCTTTTTATAGCACCCGGAGCGATGTATCAGAAAGCAGTGGTCACTGATCTTCCAGTACATAAACCAGCTGCAGTAGCCCAAGCTGAAAACACATGCATTTATTTAATTAGCTGCTTACCACAAACCACAAACCATGGCGGAGAACCTACAGCCGGCTTTGATCCATGACATTGCAGCAATGGTTGTGTAACGTACTGTACTGTATATACTGTATGCATGGATACTTGTATGCTGCATATACTTGTATGCTGCATATACTTTTTTTTTTTTTATGTAGATTGTGAGCCCTACATAGAGCTCACAATGTACATTTTTCCCTATCAGTATGTCTTTGGAATATGGGATGGAAATCCATGCAAACACGGGGAGAACATACAAACTCCTTGCAGATGGTTTTTTGCCCTTGGCAGGATTTGAACACCAGGACTCCAGCACTGCAAGGCTGCAGTGCTAACCACTGAGCCACCGTGTGGCCCCTATGCTGCATATACTTGTATGCATGGATACTTGTATGCTGCATATACTTGTATGCATGGATACTTGTATGCTGCATATACTGGTATGCATGGATACTTGTATGCTGCATATACTTGTATGCATGGATACTTGTATGCTGTATATACTTGTATGCATGGATACTTGTATGCTGCATATACTAGTATGCATGGATGGCAAATTTAGCCCCACCCACTTTTGTGTTGACTCCGCCCACTCGTTAATTTTTCATGTGCCCGCACACAGTATAATCCTCCTACAGTCACCCGTAAATTATATGTCCCCCCTCTATCTCTCCCCCAGTTTCATATACACCCTTCATCTGCCCCCAGTTTCATGTCCCTCTTCCAGCTCTGCCCCCAGATTCATGTCCCCTCCATCTCTGCCCCCAGATTCATGTCCCCTCCATCTCTGCCCCCAGATTCATGTCCCACATCTCTGCCCCCAGATTCATGTCCCTCCATCTCTGCCCCCAGATTCATGTCCCTCCATCTCTGCCCCCAGATTCATGTCCCCTCCATCTCTGCCCCCAGATTCATGTCCCTCCATCTCTGCCCCCAGATTCATGTCCCTCCATCTCTGCCCCCAGATTCATGTCCCTCCATCTCTGCCCCCAGATTCATGTTCTCTCCATCTCTGCCCCCAGATTCATGTCCCACATCTCTGCCCCCAGATTCCTGTCCCTCCATCTCTGCCCCCAGATTCATGTCCCCCATCTCTGCCCCCAGATTCATGTCCCTCCATCTCTGCCCCCAGATTCATGTCCTCTCCATCTCTGCCCCCAGATTCATGTCCCCACATCTCTGCCCCCAGATTCATGTCCCCACATCTCTGCCCCCAGATTCATGTCCCTCCATCTCTGCCCCCAGATTCATGTCCCTCCATCTCTGCCCCCAAATTCATGTCCTCTCCATCTCTGCCCCCAGATTCATGTCCCCCATCTCTGCCCTCAGATTCATGTCCTCTCCATCTCTGCCCCCAGATTCATGTCCCCCATCTCTGTCCCAATGTCATGCCGTCCTCTCCTTCATCTGCCCCCAGATTCACGTTCCACCTCCACATTAAACTTACCTTCTCCTCCGCTCCCTCGCCGCCTCTCTCGCTGACACACGCGGCTGAAGGAAGGAGCTGACACAGGTCAGCTCCTCGCTTCACCGCTGCCCGCCTCTCTCCCTGACACACGCGGCTGAAGCTGCACGCGTGCTCGCTTCGCCGCTGCGTCTCTCTCTCGCTGACACATGCGGCTGAAGCGAGGAGCTGACCTGTGTCAGCTCCTCGCTTCGCTGCTGCCGCCGGCTCCTGGCGTGTACATCGCGTCTACAAGCCAGGAGCCGGCGGCAGCAGTGAAGCGAGGAGCTGACACAGGTCAGCTCCTCGCTTCAGCCGCATGTGTCAGCGAGAGAGAGACGCAGTGGCGAAGCGAGCACGCGAGCAGCTTCAGCCGCGTGTGTCAGGGAGAGAGGCGCGCAGCGGCGAAGCGAGGAGCTGACCTGTGTCAGCTCCTTCCTTGAGCCGCATGTGTGTTCAACTCAGATCTGCGTCCTCTGGACGCAGATCTGAGTTGAAATCGGGACATACCTCCCTCCAACCGGGACCGCGGGACATGTCACCCAAATCGCGACTGTCCCGCGGAAATCGGGACGGTTGGGAGGTATGCTTGTATGCATGGATACTTGTATGCTGCATATACTTGTATGCTGCATATACTTGTATGCATGGATACTTGTATGCTGTATATACTTGTATGCATGGATACTTGTATGCTGTATATACTTGTATGCATGGATACTTGTATGCTGTATATACTGGTGTGCATAGATACTTGTATGCTGTATATACTGGTATGCATGGATACTTGTATGCTGTATATACTTGTATGCATGGATACTTGTATGCTGCATATAATTGTATGCATGGATACTTGTATGCTGTATATACTTGTATGCATGGATACTTGTATGCTGCATATACTTGTATGCATGGATACTTGTATGCTGAATATACTTGTATGCATGGATACTTGTATGCTGCATATACTTGTATGCATGGATACTTGTATGCTGTATATACTTGTATGCATGGATACTTGTATGCTGCATATACTTGTATGCATGGATACTTGTTTGCTGTATATACTGGTATGCATGGATACTTGTATGCTGTATTTACTTGTATGCATGGATACTTGTATGCTGCATATACTTGTATGCATGGATACTTGTATGCTGCATATACTTGTATGTATGGATACTTGTATGCTGCATATACTGGTATGCATGGATACTTGTATGCTGCATATACTGGTATGCATGGATACATGTATGCTGCATATACTGGTATGCATGGATACTTGTATGCTGTATATACTGGTATGCATGGATACTTGTATGCTGTATATACTGGTATGCATGGATACTTGTATGCTGTATATACTGGTATGCATGGATACTTGTATGCTGTATATACTTGTATGCATGGATACTTGTATGCTGCATATACTGGTATGCATGGATACTTGTATGCTGCATATACAGTACTTGTATGCATGGATACTTGTATGCTGCATATACTGGTATGCATGGATACTTGTATGCTGTATATACTTGTATGCATGGATACTTGTATGCTGCATATACAGTACTTGTATGCATGGATACTTGTATGCATGGATACTTGTATGCTGCATATACTTGTATGCATGGATACTTGTATGCTGCATATACTGGTATGCATGGATACTTGTATGCTGCATATACTGGTATGCATGGATACATGTATGCTGCATATACTTGTATGCATGGATACTTGTATGCTGCATATACTGGTATGCATGGATACTTGTATGCTGCATATACTTGTATGCATGGATACTTGTATGCTGCATATACTGGTATGCATGGATACTTGTTTGCTGTATATACTGGTATGCATGGATACTTGTATGCTGTATATACTTGTAGTATGGGGGCACTCATCCACATTAGGGAGAGTGTTTGCCTACATAGGCAGTACGGAGACTTACAAGTCATTCCTGCTCCGCTAGGGATTATGGGTAAAAATATGCAAATCTATTCTCCTGGATGAAATTAGGAGAACAGAGTGCACTCTGTACACCACCCTATAGAGGGCAGCATCCTTAACATCATGCATGACTCAGTTATAAAGTCTTTTAATCATAATGTGGATTTAATTGCTAAATCAGTATTTCTGTCCCAAAAGGAACAGATTCCCAGCTATGGACAGCGCTGTTTCGGCCTATTGGGCCATCCTCAGCATAGCGTAGGAATACTGATTTAGCAGAGTGAGAAACTATAGACCAGGGTATGGGGGCACTCTTCCACATTAGGGAGAGTGTTTGCCTACATAGGCAGTACGGAGACTTACAAGTCATTCCTGCTCCGCTAGGGATTATGGGTAAAAAATATGCAAATCTATTCTCCAGGATGGAATTAGGAGAACAGAGTGCACAGCACTCGCACAAGTACAGTTGTCCCTTCAGCTGATCAGCGGGGGCCCTAAGGAATATCCCGTTGATCCTGAGGATTAGTAAGGAATGTACTATACGCTGGTTCTTGCCACCATATTGCCATATCTTAAGACAGAAGGGCTATGTTAGCTCCAACCAGGTAAAAGGAGATGACTGATTCTAAATTTCTTCAATTTATTTTCTGTTCTGTCTGTCTAAGGAAGAAAAAATATTTATTATTTTAATTTCTTTAATTCCAGGATGTGTTTTCAAGAGGGAAGATTTTGCTATCCGCGGTACTGAAAGCTCAAAAACTTGGTGACAATAAATTTGAAATTGTGACGTCGCAAAAGACAATAGTCTTTCGAGCAGAAAAAGAAGGTATGGAGCAAATCCCATTGGCAATACATTGAGCAGTAGAATATCAGGTTGACACATGTAGACTTGTTTAATTTACATTTATTCCCTCAGGATATACTGGTTACTCTACTATGTATACAGTAAGTCATAAGGTAAACTACCTGAGAAACAAAAACAGACTAACAATTCACATATCTTGCTGACTGGTGGGTCATAGATGGGATACCCACCATTCATAATTACGGGGTCCTATGTTTGCTAAAATAAGTGGATCAGCTAGTTGGGCGTACTTGTCCATTCCACTCACTTCTATGGACTGCTTGAGATAGCCAAATGCTTAGCTAAGATTGTTACTTGCTAGAGCAATTTGATATGGCACAACTCAAATTCATTATGGATTTCCCAATAGTTTGGGATTTTGGAAATTTGAAAATCTTGAGATTCATTTCACAGCACCCTCTCTAGCCAATAAGGAGGTATCATAGCCCATCACTTTGACATCACTAATACTTTCTTGTCCACAAAGATCTTAAAAAGGGTTGGATGTCATCCTAGGAGATCTCAGGGTTTCATACATGACTATATGGAATTTATTTGGACCAAATTGAAAATCAAGGTTGATTGGATTGAATTGGACCTGAAACAAATTGCAGGAAATTAGCTCATTTCTGTTACTTACATTTGGAAAATCCCTTTAATTGAAAACAGGTATCTGTGTCCTTCCTTCCATTTCCTCTTGCCTTAACATATTCCAAGATGAATCATGTGAGATGACTAGATTGTAAAAAGATACATGATTTCACAATCATGTTGGGAGTGGAAAATGGTGAATCGGTTTGTAAAGAGCCAGGTTGGTTCCGAATTTTTTTCAGATCCAATAGTCAGTCAGTGGTTATAATGGGCTGGAACATTCTGGAACTCAGTTACGACATAATTAAAAAATGTCTGTCAGCATTCCGGTAAAAACTAAGAAATTATCTGACCGGGAAGGTGAAATATAAATAACACTATTACTTACCTCTCCTGGGCTTCGGGAAGCTTCAGGCCTATTTGGTGACGTCCCAGACGTCACATGGGCTGGGACTTGCATTCTTATGCATCACAAAATAAGCTGCTGCTCACGTGACGTCCCGTACATCATTGAAGATGGTCAACATCAGCAGGGAGTGCGCCAGAGCCAGGAAGAGATAAGTAACATTATTTTTTATGTTTTTATCCTCCCCTGGTCTCCGATTATTATGCTCTGGGGTCTGAAAAGACCCCAGAGTATAATAATTGTTCATGGGTGTCTACAAGGGGGCATAATACTGTGTGCAAGGGCCACTATGGGGCATAATACTGTGCGCAGGGGCCACGAAGGGGAATAAATTATACTCCATATTGGCCCCTACACACAGTATTATGTGGCATAGTGGCCCCTGCACAAAATATTATGCAGCAAAATACTGTGTGCAGGGGCCTCTATGGGGCAAAATACTTTTTTTAGGGGCACTATGCCTCATAATACTGTGTGCAGGGGCCACTATGGGGTATAATAGTGTGTGCTGGAATGCGGGGGGCAAGTCGTCAGTAGGATAGTCAGGGTCTATGTGGAAGGTGGGGGGAGAGTTCCTCTTAAATTTTTCTTTCTCCGTTCCTAGTGTCAGGATGTCACCCATGGGCTCTTCTGAGGCTTTTGATGTTTTCTCCAAAGTCTTTTTCCTCAGGGTCAACGCTGTGGCCAGTGATGGGTCTGAAATGAAAATTGCAGGTGAATCTTGTCTTTATTTAAAAGACTAATCTCTGCCCTCTCTAGTTGGGTGGTTTACTCATCACTAGTTGGGAGTAAAAACAAGTAAATGGTTCAGATGAAATCGGATTTGACCCAAATTTTTCAAAAGTTTTGGGTTTAACCCAAACCTAATGCTTTTGGTGTCTGTCACACACAATACACCTTTATGCTCAGACCCAAGAATATAATAAGGGAAGGCTCATGTGAGGTGCGGCAATATAACATACAGTTATACTCACCATGCCTCACCTCTCCTGGGCATCCTTGCTGTATACGTCTTGTGGTCCCCTGGCATCTTCTTCTGGCTTCTTGCACAGTTCTTTATGCTATATGTGTCTATTAGAGATGAGCGGTATTGGAAATACTCGTACTCGATCGAGTACCACTCGCTGTTCGGATGTAAAAGTTCGATGCAGAACCAGCATTGATTGGCCGAATGCTATACAGTCGGCCAATCAACGCTGGTTCTTCTCCTACCTTTAGAAGTCTTCTCTGTGCAGCTTCCCCGCGGCGTCTTCCGGCTCTGAATTCACTCTGCCAGGCATCGGGCCTGGGCAGAGCCGACTGCGCTTGTCTGCTTGTAGTGCAGGCATGCGCAGTCGGCTCTGCCCAGGCCCGATGCCTGGCAGAGTGAATGAAGAGCCGGAAGATGCCACGGGGACGGGCAAGGAGAAGACTGCTTGGAGGATCCAGCCCGACCCTCACTCGTGGACTTGGTAAGTATAATTTGATCGAACGTTGCCTACCCCTGAAACGAGCATTTTCCCCCCATAGACTATAATAGGGTTCGATATTCGATTCGAGTAGTGGAATATTGATTGTCTACTGGAAACGAATATCGAACCTCGAACATTTTACTGTTCGCTAATCTCAAGTGTCTATATGTGGGTGTGATGTGAGTTGCCGTATATGTCTTGCGGTCCCCTGGCATCTTCTTCTGACTTCTTCCAGAGTTCTTTATGCTATATGTTTCGATATACGGGTGTGATATAAGTTGCAGCCCGTCCAGGGTGTCGCTAGCATGCTGCAATGTTGTATTGAATTTATGTTATGAGAAATTGGAGTCCTTAACTAAATTTTCCCAGAAAGGTAGAGGTGAAGACATCTGCCAAATTTTGTGTTGATTTATACCTTATATTGTGTATCTTTTTACATAACACATAACCTTCTTTCAGTCGCATAATAGCCTGGGTTATTTCTTCGCTGTCACTTATTTTCCATCAGAGATTCTGTTTGTCCGGGACTTCATCCTCCAATTCTACATCTCCAAAATGTAAATACATAAACAAATAAGTGAAAAATCGAGAATCCGGCTGGAGATGATTACATTGCCTCTCTTGGAAATAGTATTACTCATGCAAACACACTATGGATGCATGAAAAACAAAACCCATTTCCCATCTATTGCATCTCTCATGTCTTCATGAATGAAAAATGATATGCTGCTGCAGGTCTCCTAGGTACATTACACATCAAGTCATAACCGATAATATATATTTTATAGCAATAGACCCTGTTGGTGCAAACATTTACATGTTACTTAGATCTATGACACAACCGGAATATGATCTTTTTATATTGTATTTGCTTCCTGCGATTTTTATTCGCCCCCCATTATAAATTATTGGACTATTTACTTTTGCGGCAGAAATTATTGGTTTTTACAGACGCGATATACTACAGTATTTTCCAAGGGCCAATAAGTCTTACTCTATATAATACATCATTACAGTTTATATTTCTTGTCTGTACTTATTATTATCCTAATGATGAAAAGGTCACCTTTCTCCTGGCAAAGTAATCCGTCCAAGGAGCCGCGGAATAGAGATGTAGCGGTGCGGAGTATGTCATTTGGCACAACCCATGCATCATGATGTATCTGTGCCTTTCCATAGGACTGCAGGTAAACCTAAGGAGTTATCTTATATCTGTAATTAATAATGGATTTGTCCTCGTAGGGCACAGAAACGTCTGGATAAGAACATTGCAAGACGCGTTAAGAAACCAAGTGGAGAGGAATCCTGGGCTCAGCATCGGTGATAAAAGCGGATACCTTGAATTAAGAGGATATAAAAACAAAATTTTTACGGTAGTAAATGGAAGAAAATTATGGCTCAGCAAAAGCAAACAGGTAACGCATTTTCATTTGCAACCTGCCATGGAGATTCTTAGTCTGCGTTTAATACTAAGCTCTGTGTTTGATCATATTGGCTCGGTTTTGCTCTGCTTTTTTTTTGCATTGCCAGGTCTGTGAGTTTGACTAGGAAGCCATCAAAATGGATTTTTTATGTATTTTTAATATCATGTTGTTTGCACTTTAGTCCGTCATAAAGATTGCACCTAGATTATTATGCATACATAGCATATGGGGTTGTACTTTAGGTCAAATGTCTGTTTGCCTTGAGCTATATACATACTTAGCATAAGGGCAAGCACTGTAGGGAGATTCACATTCACAAGACATTCCCAATATATACAGGATACCTAACAGCGATTTATACAGGTGTAGCGGAGTTCAACTTTCTGTAGTGGGATATATTACCGCAGTCTGATATTTTATCCCAAAAGACAACAAAAGTCAGTGAAAAGGGATTCGATTTTTCTTCCAATCACTTTTCATTGACTTTTGTAGAAGGATTTATTCCGCTGCAGAAAATTTGAGTTAGCCCCGCTACATCTGTAAGTCATTTGACTCCTCCCTTACAGTAGGTGTCCATTGTACAGTGTATATTTATTAAGTATTTACAGGGCAATTGGCTAATACTGTACATTTATTGTCTTCTAAAATTGTAACATGTGTATATAGTTATACATATATAGGTGTAGGTCAATTGCCATTATCCCCTCTAGGCTTTATTATATAGCTAACATAGGGATCATCTAGCTTCCCTATAGACTGCCCCTATTTTATAGAGTATATTTAAAGGAGTTGTTCCAAACTTTTAAGTTATCCCCTATTGATGGGAGAGGGGATAACATCACAATCAGTTTGAGTTGTTCTGATGGATCAGCAGGCCAAACATGCTCCCTACCGCAACTTCCATACTCTATTTGCGCATGGGAGATAACAGAGGGCTGTACTTGGCTGTCTCCCATAGAGAATAAATGGAGCAGCAGGACACATGCTTGGCTTGGAGGAACTGGACCCCTTCCCAGGATCAGTCAAACCCGACCAATCTAAGATTGATGGTTAAAGGGGTATTCCCATGATGCTTGTTCACTAACCTGCAGGCTGTTGTGCTCTCTTCACTTCCTGCTTTTCTCGGCACATTGGTGGGCGGGGTTTCACTTGCACAGGATTGGTTGTAAATGAATTACCACAGTGTGAAGCTGATGTAGCAGAGCTGGATTTGAGTCAGTTTGCATTACATACAGAGGTTACTGACTCCCTATCTCAGCCCTTATCAGCCAAATTCAATTAAACCGACTGATAAGAGCTCAGAAATCCCGGAGCTCTCATCTCCCCTATCTGTGTCATTTAAGTAGCAGAGCTTCTCAAATAGCTCAGAGCTACTCCCAGCCCCTCCCTCCCCCCTGAGAGCAGGTGGCTACATCACTTGACAAATGAGCAGATAATCCCAAGGGCCATAGAAACGGAGTGTAAACAATGAAGTGAATAAATTAAGATAGTGGCCAAACAAAGCAGTTTTGATAAAGTAATGTATTTAGGAAAAGTCTTAAATCCACATAAACTAGCAATATAGATAGGATCCTTGTGATGGGACAACCCCTTTAAAAAGAAGACTGTGTAAACCCTTAATATTGAATCTTAGCTATATGCATTAAAAATAAACCTTTCCTATTTAAGGCTAGCGGACGGAGCGGGTCGCAGCAAAAAAATCGATGCAGTAAAATCTGCGATGGCAGGTTTCCTCAGAGGACTTTCTGCTTTCATTATACCTATAGGAAAATCACCGGCATTTCCGTTGTTATAATTGACATGCTGCAAATTCTAAAACCGCAACGGTTTTGGAAATCGCAGCGTGTCCGCTGTGTGTATTTTTCCGCAATGTGTGGATGGGATTTTCTAGAATCCCATACACGTTGTAAGGACTGTAAAACTGTGGCGTCTATACCACGTGTGGCCCCAACCTAATCCTGACAACGCAACCTGTTGGAGGTATCTGGGGGCCAGAAGGGCACAGTTGTCGGTGATGGCGATGAACAGGTTTTTGCAGCATACTATTAAATCATTGTTCACATCTATGTAGTTATGTCCCTTCTTCTGGTAAGTCTCATGACCAAAAGAAATCCAAAAATGATCCATATATAGATGGTCAGCAAGGATTATATTGCAGTCGATCGATTGTCCAGAATTTTCTTTACAGCCATTGCTAAATGAAAAGTCAGGCCTATGGGGTTTTTTTTGCCTGTTATTTCTTACGGACTTTAGGCTTTAGATATACTAATGACAATACAACATGTCTTATCCTATAAGAAGCCACTAAGATAAAATTCTCTTCAGTTGTATAAATATTCGTGATACAACGTACTATACCCCTGCACCGTCCCTTTTATTACACATTTATATTGCACATTTAATGGGGGTCTTATATATCTATCAAGTCATTTCATGCCGTGTCCAGGACCCCAATGATCTAGGTTTAAAGCTGCGCATAATGTTCAGTGTCATGACCAGCAGAGGGCAATGTTGTCTTATAAAAGGAAACGAGTTGCGCGCAATAACCCTGAAAATTCACAAAGGGATGAGCTAATACTCTTCTTATATTGGCACTCACATCCATGCTAGAACTACTCCCATTGTGATTTATAGAGCTTTATTATGACTGCAGTGCTAAAACTTACCTAGTGTTAAAATAAGAACACATCACACTGAATTCTATTAACTCCAGTTCTGACAAAAGTGACTCCATATAGTGTTTTTTTTCTCTTTTTTTTTTTTTTTTGTTAAGATTTTCTCAAACATTTCTCATGAAATGTAAATCACGGTGTTGGATTTGTTCATATGTGTTGTTCGCAGTTTCCTGCTGCTTGTGGACTGTCATATATATATGAATGACGTAGACATCCATGACATCTGCTGTTTAATGTACTGGCAAACTTACAGGAAGAAAAAATGCCGGATTGTTAGGAAAACAAATACATGGTAATAATATTTTATTGGTAATTATATGCGCAATGAAGCCAAGTACAGACTAATTCTAAGGACTGTAATACACAAAAACAATCATTATCATATTAGGGAATAACACGCTGTATAATATGCACAAGTCAGTTACAAGGTATGGCTGCCTATTCCGAAGATCATTTGTGCGCCGTCATGACTATAACATTGGGAACTACAAGTAACGCAATGGAAAGATGCCATTAAATAATAGCCAAGATAGGGATCGGCCCAGGGCAATGATACTAGAAATTAGATTATATTGAAACCATATAGTCATAGTATATGCAAATATAAGAAACTTTGTAATACTGTATATACTCGAGTATAAGCCGACCCGAATATAAGCCGAGGCTCCTAATTTTACCACAAAAACTGGGAAAACTTATTGGCTCGAGTATAAGCCTGGGGGGGGGGGGGGGGGGGCGGGAATGCAGCAGCTACTGGGAAATTTCAAAAATTAAAATGGTCGGAGTTTTTGGGTGCAGTAGTTGCTGGGTGCTGGGAAAGGGGAGGGTTTTTTTTTTTGATTGTCTGTCTGCCCCTTCTCTGAGCTTGAGGACTGGGGTTTTCCCCCCACTTGGAACTCAGCCTGGCTGAATATAGGGTATCTGCAGTGCTCCTATTAACCCCTTCCCGACGGAACAGTAGCACTGCAGATCCACTATATTCAGTAGATTGGGCACTTTCAGACATAGGGATACCTAATGTGTTTGTGTTTCACAGTCATTTTCTACTTTGTGTCTATTCTAGGGAAAGGAGGGATTTAGAACTTTTAATCTTTTTTTTTTTTTTTTAAAGCTTCTTTTTCCCCCCCACTATTTTATGGGAGATTCTATACATTGATATTGCGGCTGGTCATAGACCCCCTCTAAAAAAAATTAAATTTTTTTTTTTTTGCTGATTCGAGTATAAGCCGAGGGGGGCTTTTTCAGCTCAAAAGCAGTGCTGAAAAATTCGGCTGATACTAGAGTATATACGGTATATTTTATTCAAGATATATGTTTCCTCCTCCACTTATTAAAGGGATTATCCAGGATTAGAGAACATGGCTGCTTCCTTCTTTTCAGGAAGTGACATCACACCCATTGGTTACATAATAATGCTACAGCTTAGTCCTATTCAAATGTGACCGACAAATGTGATGTCACTTCCTGAGAAGAAGAAAGTAGCCATGTTCTCTAATCCATTTAAACTGATCTTATCCTTATATTAGCCAAGAGAACAAGGAACAGAAGGACAGATCTGTAGCTGTAGCTGGAATAGGTTCCATGTGCCATTTTTTGTTTAATATTGGAGTTTTCTTAAGTGGCCAAAATTAATTTGGACTCTTTTCAACTACACGTTTCTAGTGCAACTGCAGCCATCTAGCTGAGGTAAACCAGTAGGTTGGAAATAGCAGTGATCACAGTGACAAGGATTTTGAATATATCTTCTTGCTTTCCTCCAAGGCTGGTGAAGTGCTGAGGTGTATGAGGATGTTCTATTGGTTGTAAGCATCCCTGTTCTTGATGTTGGATGGAGTTCACATGATGGTCATAATGTCAATGGTTAATTTAATCAGTTAGCAAAGGGAATAAAGAAAACCCAGAAATCTAAATCATATCAATATTTGGTGTGACTGTCCTTTGCCTACAAAACAGCATCAATTCTTCTAGGAACACTTGCAGACAGTTTTTAAAGGAACTCAACAGGGAGGTTGTTCCCACCATCTTGGAGAACTAAGCTCAGATCTTCTGTAGATGTAGACTTGCTCCAATCCATCTGTCTCTTCATGTAATCCCAGACATACTAGGTGATGCTGAGATCAGGGCTCTGTGTGGGTCATATCATCACTTCCAGAACTCCTCCTTTAGATTTCTCTTGTTGTTTATTTACTTCATTTTGTATTATATTTCCTATTTTAATGTATTCCCTTTTACTATAATGCAATATGGCAAAGTGATCCAACCACACGGCTTCTGGCTGACCTGCATTTTTCCCGAAATGAGTTGAAAACTGTAACATAGCGGCGTTCAAGTACTTAAAGCTGTATACTATTTTCCTGTCCAGTAGGTGCTTGGAAAACTATGAAGTATCCATATTCACTAATTCTGCAAATTGGGAGTAACAGAAGTAGAAGATGATGTATCCTGTATTTAGTGTACAAAAGAATAAGCTCCAGTTTTAGGAAACATACAGTATGCAATAAAATCAAAACTTTATTAAAGGGGCTCTATCAGCAAAATCATGCTGATAGAGCCCCACATATGCGTGAATAGCCTTTAAAAAGGCTATTCAGGCAACCGTAAAAGTTATATTAAACTACCCCCCATTTTAAAATAAAACCCTAAAAAAGAATGTTATCTACTTACTGAACGTGCACGCTGGGCGGGCATTCAGGGTGTGTCTTCATCTTCATCCACGCCTCTTCTTCCTCCGATGTCCTCCGGTCCTGTCTTCCTCCGGTGCTCGCGAACGGACTTTGAAAAAAAAAAAAATGACCTGGGCGCATGCGCAGTAGCATGCGGTTTCTACTACGGCTACTGCGCATGCGCCCAGGTCATTTTTTTTTTTTATCAAAGTCCGTTCGCGAGCGCCGGAGGAGGACAGGACCGAAGGACATGGGAGGAAGAAGAGGCATGGATGAAGAAGACAGCGCACCCTGAATGCCCGCCCAGCGTGCAAGTTCGGTAAGTAGATCACATTCTTTTTTAGGGTATTATTTTAAAACTGGGGGGTAGTTTAATATAACATTTACGGTGCCTGAATAGCCTTTTTAAAGGCTATTCACGCATATGTGGGGCTCTATCAGCATGATTTTGCTGATAGAGCCCCTTTAAATTATACAATAATAATACTGTAACATCTCTGCCTGTTCGGGTCACTGCACCACCCTCTGCTCGCATGCTGTGGCGCAGGAGGCGCGTGCAGTTTGAGAATCTGCTTAAAGTTTTTAGTTGCACTGTGTGAACATGGCTCTAGTCCTTAATTGGATTTGCACCACACCCGTCTTCTGCCAAGGTTGCCTCTGTCCATTAAGTGGTTAATCTGGCCTTGCCCTGTGATTGACAGCTGCCTTTCTGTGAACTCCATGGGCGGGTTCTTCCTCCCTATTTAGCCTTGGTTCCCATTCACACCAGTGCTTGTTATTGCCGTGCGCATACCTGCTCTTACTGTCCCTGTTTGCTTATACTATTATACTTGACCTTTGGCTTTTCTCATTGACTATTCTCTTGACTCCGATTTGGCACTGCATCTCCTGTTACCGAACCCTGGCTAGCTGTCCTTCCTTTGTTGTTGTTCGCCTTGTCTGCGTTTTGTGTTTCACATATTCAAGGAGGGACTGTCTTCATGGTTGTCGCCTATTACCTAGGATAGGGCCTGGCAATAGGAAGGGAAAGCGGGGGGCTTCAGCTTAGGGCTCACTGTCTCTTGTGCCCCTCCCAGGGTTTAACAGTTCTGGGAATTGCTGTCTTAGCAATTCCCTTACATATACCCACACAAAACATAGGAAGTAGTGGACTGTAAAACAAGTGTAAAAGCCACCCAGATAGGACAACTGAAACATCATAAATTGTCAGAGGACATTATACAGTGATAAGAAAGTATCACATACTACACTGTCTACCAATAAGTATTTGGACACCTGTGGTCCGAGCTGCATGAGCGGCAATTACAGTCTCAACCCTCCGGGGGCATGCTTTCCACAAGTCCTTGTATGACAGCTAGTGGTATTTTTTTCCATTCGGCTTGAAGAAGACAGGTAAGTTCTTTCACCGATTTTGGACGGCTGCTGCACCCCTTAGTTCGGTGATCCAACTTGTCCCAGAGGTCCTTGATAGGGTTCAAGTCTGGGCTCTGGGCAGGCCAGTCCAGTCGGTTAACCTGATTGTCACTGTACCAAGCCATGGTAGACCTCACGACATGACAGCTGACGTTGTCACCCTGCAAGTAACATTGGTCCGACCCAAAGAACCGCTATAATGTAGGAAGCACACTGTTATCTAATATAGTGCGATAGGCGTCAGCGTTGAGTTTACCAAGGGTCCCAGTCCTTACCAGAAGAAACACCCCCAGACCATAACTCCACCTCCGCAGAACTTTACTGGGTGTCCAAATACTTATTGGTAGACAGTGTAAAGGTAAATAATAAAGGTCTGAAAGTCACACAAGAATAAAGAAATCCATTTGCATATATTTATGTCCACTCCATTCTATTTTATTATGTTTTTATTTCATTATTATTTTTTTAAATAAATTATTGCCTTTATTGCATATCTTTTATGTCTGGGGCTTATTTTGTAGGTTGAGTATGAGATACTGGACTTGGCTCCAAATATCCTATAGACACTGGGCCCGATTAGTAGAGTATATTCATGGTGTATTCTAGTGATATGCAATGTCTTCCTACATGTTTATTAAAATGAAATATGAATTATTTTTCTAGATATAGAATTCATCACTTGTCATTTTTGATGTTACAGATGACTGCTATTATCTATTTATGACTTTTCCTTTTTACATATCCTATTTTGGCAAGTGGCTGTAATAGAAGGGTTAGCCACCACCTTAGAACTTTCTTCTATTTATTAGAGCCGTGACCTTCAACAAAGAGCAATTCTCTACTGTAGCCATTAACTAATAGTACAGGAAATAGTGAATTACACAGACAGCTTAATGGGTGCCATGTACTCCTTCATTTTCCTTAAATAGAATCTCATTGACTACTTCCTGCAGATATAATTGTCGAACAACACTGGGGAAACCTTTAGAAAAGAGTTATCCAAACCTGTTCCAAAATGTTGGAATGCTAGGGGGGTCTGATAGGTGGTACCCCCAACAATCATGAGAATGGGGAACTACAGTCAAAGTCCAGACCTAAAGCCCATTGAACATCTGTGGCAAGACAGGAAATTTGCTGTGCACAGACGCTTTCCATCCAATGTGGCTGAGCTTGAGCTATTTTGCAAAAAAGAATGGGCAAAAATCTCAGTCTCTAGATGTGTAAACCTGCTAGAGACAGACCCCAAAAGACTTACAGCTGGAATTTTCGCAAAAGGTGCCTCTACAAATTATTATGCATTTGCATGTCACACTTTTCAGATTTCTATTTGATAAAAATTTTGAAAACCATGTATCATTCTCCTTCCATTTCCTTTGTGTTGGATATCACTTAAAATCTCAAGAAAATACATTTTAGGGGGCATTCACATGGAGTAACGACGGGCGTGTATCACAGCCGTACACGCCGGTGTTACGGCAGACCGCCGAACACTTCCCATTCACTTCAATGGGAGCGCTCGTAAACGCCGCTGTTACGAGCGCTCCCATTGAAGTGAATGGGAAGTGTTCGGCAGTCTGCCGTAATGCCGGCGTGTACGGCTGTGATACACGCCCGTCGTTACTCCGTGTGAATGCCCCCTAAGTTAGTCATTGTAAGGTGACAATATATGAAAAAGTTATCTTGTTTAGCAATATTTTGGGAAAGATTGCATGAATTTTAGGAATTACTGTAAACATGTTTTTACTATGTGGTCTAATATTCATTTATTTTTATTAGCTTTTTTTTCTCTTTCCCAATTTCCTCTTTGTCTTTTTTATATCCTTCTGTTCTTGTAAATTGTATGTAAAACATAACCTAAAATATATTGTTTTGTACATCACTTGAAGGGCTTCTTCAGGCTAAATTGTGGATAACCTATCTTTTAGATCAGGGTAGGCAACCTTTTTGTTGTATCTTGGGACTTAAGTGTAACATCTCTGCCTGTTCTGGTCTCTGTACCACCCTCTGCTCGCATGGCGCGGCGCAGGAGCCGTGCGCAGTTTAATAACTTGCTTAGCGTTTTTGTTTGCATTGTCTGAACACTGTCCTATACCTTCACTTTGTTAATTGATTTTCCACCACACCCATCTCCTTCATCTTCATTTCTCTCTGCTCCTCTAAGAGTTACGTTTTGTTTTGCCCTGTGATTGACAGTCTGCCTTCCTATCAGATTCAGGGTGGGTTTTTCCTCCCTATTTATTCTTTGTTCGCATTCACATTGTTGCTTGCTATTGCTTTGTGCGTGCTGGCTTTTCTCTTGCTGTTTTTTCGTGTATTCTGATTCTTGACCTCTGGCTTTCCCTATTGACTTCTCTTTTGGATATCGATTTTGACACTGCATTGCTCGACTGTTACCGAACCCTGGCTAGCTGACCTCCGTTTGTTCTTGTTTGTCTTGTCTGCATTTTGTGTTTCACGTACATAGGAAGGGATCATCTCTAAGTTGCCGCCTATTACATAGGATAGAACTAGGCAAGCAGGAAGAGACAGTGGGGGCTTCAGCTTAGGGCTCACTGTCTCTCATGCCCCTTCCCAGGATTTTCAGCAGCTACTGGGGAATTGCTCCTCTTGCAATTCCCTTACATTAAGGCTGTAATACAGGGCATCAGTACACCTGTATTATAGTCCTGTGAAACCAGTCTAATGCTGCCTTCATAGGCTCACTGAATGTTATTAAACACCTGTTATTGATTTTTTTAAAAAAATTTTTGACAAAATAGTGCACTTTGCAGTGCTTTTTTATGTGTAAAATGGCATGAATCCCTATAATGCACTGCACCTCTCCATCTCATATTTAGGACTACTGAACCCTCTTTATCCTTTACTTTTGTATGAATGAAGGGGATGCAGCAGTGCTGTGTGAAGAACAAAGAGGTGCAGGTTTCAGCAGTCCTATGTAAGTAAAGAATGGGGTCTGTGCTCCTGGCTACAGCAAATATATTTCACACAAGGCTGGTGTAGCCTGGAGTCAAGATTATATTTTTTCCTTACAAAGGACTGCTGCCTGCCCCTCCATACCTTAAACAAGGCAGCATGCCCATACCAATAAAAAAAATCACTTACCTGGAGCTGTATAAAGACTGGGACGGAAGAAAGCAAGTAAACTCCAGCAAGGGTTAACTCCACAGAGCCCGGCCACACAGGGTACAAACAAGGGGGTCAGGTCAGAGGCCGATGATTTATTAATTGGTTTGTTCCTTCTATGATCTGGAGCATCACTAGTGTGAAGACATTCTCTTCAATTAACTCATTGTCCGCTTGCTCATTGCTGACTGGCCATTGACAGGGGAGTTAACCCTTGCTGGAGTTTACTTGATTTACGTGCTTTACCAGCACAATCTGCTGTGCCAAGCAAATGTAGCTGGTGCTGGAGACTTCAGATCCTTGCTCTAGATAGATCAGTAACACATTGCAACCTCATGAATTAGTTTTTCTCAGGAGGATGGAGCAGGAAGCAGGCAGCTCTATTCTCTGCTTAGTGGCAGAACTTAGTAACTGCAGCTTAGGTCCCATTCAGATGAATTGGAGCTGACCTGCAGTACCAGGTCTGACTACTACACGGAGTTATTTGCTTCCTACTCCATTTCTTTTTGTATCAGATGGTGAAAACAGCTGATCGATGGGGTGGCCGGTGTCACACCTTCACCAATCTGACATTAATGACCTACCTAGAGGATAGGTCATCCATATTTTCAGCCCAGAAATCTGCATTGATATGAAAATAATTGGTGTATTTTACTTGCAATACCTGATGTAACCTCATGGGGTGCTATTACAGGAACCAGATCAATTACAATGCAGGGGTTTTCCAGGTTAAAAATATTGATGACCAGTTCTAAGGATAGGTCATTAAAACCAGATTGGTGGGAGTTTGATGTCTGAGGATATCCCACTAATCAGCTGTACTCGGCAGCTGATACCTCAGAGAATAGAGTAGGAAACAGATAGCTCTGTCCTCTGTGTAGTGGTCAGACCAGGTTACTGCAGATCAGCTCCCTTTCATTGGGACCTAAGCTGCAATAACTCATTTTAGCCACTACATAAACAACATTGCTGTCTGCTTCCTGCTGCATTCTCTGTGTATCAGCTGCTTAGAACAGTGAATCAATGGAACTTCCAGGTATTGGACCCCCACCAATTAGATAATGATGACTCCTTAGAGTAGCTAAGGATAGATCATCAATATTTTTAGCACCCAAACATACATAAAAAAGTATTGCTTTACACATCCCTCAATACAAATGACGTGTTTACCTTCACAGCACCCCCATGAGGTTATTTCTGGTATTACAAAGGAAATGCACTGATCCTTTTTATTTACCATGATGCAAAAATCAGAATAGGCAAGTGACACAAACCCAAAGTATAAAATGTATGTTCTATCCACATTACGGCTTCAACAGACAAAACTTTCCCTGGAAAAGTTCTACCAATCTAGAAGCTTTGTATAAAGTTGGTGCATGGTAAAAAATACTTTTTCGTGCTGAGGCCTTTGACCAATGGATCTCTGCCAGCATTAGTAATACTGTTTTAATAGAAACAAATGCATGCTGCATGGCAAGATAAATCTATTCATAGCATTTACTCCCCAATTAAGAACGCCTAAATTAAGAGAAGTTCATTACATATACAGGCATAATAAACCAATAAAATATTTGAGAGAAAAGCGCATTGATTATGTGTTAGGCAGATAACCAAGACATTGTTTGCATCAGCATTAGATTAGGCCTTGAAACGCGTTGCCGAAACAAAGTAATGAAGCAGGCGTAAAAACATCTGCTGCATCTGTACAAAGTGATGCAATCATTCTTTATTTAATTAGTTAGTCAGAACACTTCTAATTTTACAAACCATTCTAGTAATTTAATTAATTTGTCATAGTGCCGAGTGGAAAACGCATTCTATACATAAATAGTAGCCAAAATTAATAAAGTGCACTAACAATATACAAGCCACATTTTATAAAATATTTATTTTTTTATCGCTGAATAATTTACTCCTCGATATTGATTTTTTTTTTCTTCCCAAACCGTGTCAAGACAGGTGTTTGATTTTCTGCGTTTCTCTTAATGACAAGCTATGTTCCAATTGAGGATAATCTATTTGCATGATCCATAGAGTTACGGGGGTTTTATGTTGTTTTAATTTGTGTTGCTAGATTTTATGCACTTTCATTTGGAGGCGGCAGCGCCAACAAATCACGCTTTGATTTTATTTATTTTTTTTGTGTGTTTTGTTTTATAATGAAATAATTCTAATTAATCGTAATACCATAAATTACTGACAGTACGGGAAGCCGTAAAAAGAGACGGGCAAAATTGAGCTGCCAGTCGGAATGAGGAATTGAATAAGCATCGCTTGAATATATTTTCCAGAATCAGATTACAATGGAAGAAATAGATTCAGCAGAGGTCCTCCGAGGTATAAAAATAATAGGAGGAGGAAACTGGTACAAAAATATATTGATAAACGGAGCTAAGGAAGAGACTTTGGGGAAATCATAGAAAAAGAAGGCATTGGGACCAAAATGTATCTAGTTATTACATGTGATAAATGTTCCCAGTTGTGTTACCTCTGGCACTGGATGTGAGATGAAATCTATGCACAGTGTTAATGATCATCATATCTAGTGGGTATACACTAAGGAGGTGCAACCTTTCATTTGTAGATTTATTTAAAAGGCTTTTGCCCTTGAGTCACCGACTGGATGTGTTTTGGATTCAAATGGCTTTATACTACTCTGTTGAGTTATTACAACCCGGCTCTACTATGTCATCCTCAGAATATATTCATACTAAATCAATCCCCGCAATACCATCTGCAAAAAGAATCCCACCAAATCTGTCCAGTGATGAAACAAATGGCAGCCTAATAACCAATGGACCTATTTATTCCAAAATGCATTGTCTATCGTTCCCGTATCGTGTGTGCAAATTGGTTAGGAATCAAAATAGGGGGCGCCCAAGGCAAAGTATCGTATGGTTAGGCCACGTATTGTTGTTCCAAGAAAATGTCTAAAATCTACAGCTCAAGACGGAAGCAAATATTTATTTTGAAGGCACATGAGTAAGAGTGGCTGGAGGGGAGAAACAGACGTATGTTTTAATTAGTAGCTGTATTTATTGGCATTTCATTGCTGTGCCATATGTGCCAGGGATCCGTCATCCTGGATTCCGTTAATGGACTTCTGTTCGGTTCCTTAATGTCAATGTCCACTTTTTAATACTATAGCATAGTTATTGCACCTGACATATCTTCATACCAGTGGGAGCTTATATATATATATATATATATATATATATATATATATATATATATATATATATATTATTTTTTTTTTATATTAAAGGGTGTGCTGCCAGATTTATTTTTTGTGCTTTTCACTATAATGTGTCTTTTGAATGCACTCATATTTTAGATATGGCCTTTAAAGGAATTTGGTCATCAGAACTCAGCATATCCACCCAGCCCCACAGATAGATAGGTTATGGTCACTCGAATCAAACAGTTTTCTCTGCTTGTGAATTGCTGTCTCCGTTGGCACAGGTTATTTGGAGCAACGTCCAAAGAGGTAAGCAACAATTCCCTCATTGCCCCAAAGAACTCATTTGAATACTACCAAAAATTATATCAGGTGACCCTAACCTATCTATCTGCATGGCTGGGTTAATGTTCTGGTTCTTTTTTTTTTTTCTAATGTAGATCTCACAATCAAAAAAGTTCAAAAAAAGTAGACACTGTCACTCACCATATAGTGGAAACCAAAGGGTGCACGACCTTCCAAATCTCTGGACTCCAAAGAGAAAAGCTTTCATGTGAAGGTAACAAATTGTTGAGGTCCGCAATACTTTGGTCCAATTAAAATTCAACTTTTAATAAATCTTCTTAAGATTTATTAAAAGTTGAATTTTAATTGGACCAAAGTATTGCGGACCTCAACAATTTGTTACCTTCACATGAAAGCTAGATCTCACAATGTACATTTTTCCCTATCAATATGTCTTTGGAATATGGGATGGAAATCCATGCAAACACGGGGAGAACATACAAACTCCTTGCAGGTTTTTCACCCTTGGCAGGATTTGAACACCAGAACGCCAGCGCTGCAAGGCTACAGTGCTAACCACTAAGTCACCGTGTGGCCCCCAATGTTCTGGTTCTTGTGACAGACTCCTTTTAAGCTTAGATTCCTTGGTGGGTCATGAGATCTGGTCATAGCTTCCTCTTCTTCATGAGTGTGACATCATGTACTGTACAATGGTCACATGGATTTATCACATGGATGAATGCTACATTATCAATCAAGTGGCATACCAAGGGCTAGGCTATATTTTGGAGCTACCTATTCTGCAGTATCTCCAATGCATACTTAACATCATGACATCATGAGATCTGGTCATTGCTTCCTCTTCTTCATGAGTGTGACATCATGTGCTGTACATCAGTCTCATGGCCATATCACATGGATGTACGTTACATCATCAATCCAGTGGCATATAGAGAAATGGTCTATATTTTGGAACTACCTGTTTTGTGGTATCTCCAATGGATACTCAACATCAACACATCATGAGATCTAGTCATTGCTTCTTCTTCTTCAGGAGTGTGACATCATGTGCTGTACATCAGTCACATTGCCTTATCACATGGATGTATGGTACATCATCAATCAAATAGCACATAGAGGGTTGGGCTATATTTTGGAACTACCTGTTTTTCAGTAGCTCCAGTGCATGCTCTAAAGTATGTACTCAATCCCCCCCATTTATGGCATATGAGCATATTACATACCGTACACGAGGAAGACAGCGATGCACATTTGCTGGCAAATTAATTTCAATGAAACAAGTGTAAGTGCCACATCACGTAGTAACCTATAAGGGATTTAACGGCACTGCTTTAGTCCATCAACGCCGGAGGGGACCTGCAAATTTTTGATTTTCTGAAAATTTCTGTACATGCTTTCTAGCTATGGAAAAGTTGAGACATGATGGGAAAGGCAGTTTTCAGAGTATCATTAAAATAATGGTCACTTCCTGTATCTAAAAGGGATAAAGAAATGTAGGACTTTTATACCGACTTTTCCGATCATTTTTGTCTCAACAACCCCTTTAAAAATAGACAGACAATAAAATTCTGACAGCAGCCACCACCAAGGGAAGAATAGGAAGAATAGATGTCTACTGCCTGCTGCATACAGGAAGTCAGAATGTTATAATGGAATGGAATTGACTCAGCCGCAACAAAAACAGTTTGCCCCAATGAAAGAACTTTATGTAAGCTCATTGAATTCCAGGCACTAATATGTCCATTTCTATACAGTACATACACCTATGTACTTACCTGACCTTAACTAGCTGTAACAAAATAGTTTGGCATATTGAATTTCGCTTTTCTAAAGATCATTTGAGAGTTACGTAATTGTAATATTGCAACATTAATCTGACTGAAACACAGTAATGTCTCAGTACTTTACCCAGCTGAAACTCTAAGTGATGCCATAGTAGATTACATGGCTGAAACCCACTGGTGATGTCACAGCAGCTTACCTGGCTGATTCAGGGGATGCCAGCTTTTTTATGTTGCATTACTTTTACACAAAAACATAATTTATTTGGAAGGGCTTGTTTTTTTGAGGGTTCATCTGTTATTTCTATTGATAACATTAGGTTATATGTAACTTTTTGATCTTTTTTTAATTTTTTTTTTTTTCAGAGGCAATGTGACAAAAAACCCTCAAATTTTGTTGTTTTTCATTTTTTTTTTTTTTTTTTTTTTTTAAATGTTCACTGTGCAGGATAAATATTGCTCTATTTTTATAGTATGGTCTGTTGTACTCACTCACATACTGGGACTTGAATACTAGGCTGCACTCTTGGTGCTAAAGAACATTGCAATGCTAATGCATAGCTATGTACTATAGTTTATAAACTGAAAGTTAAAGTATATAGAGCCTTGTAAGTATATTTATGGGGGTGACAGCAGGTCCCTTTACATCATGATTAGAGATGAGCGAACAGTGTTCTATCGAACACATGTTCGATCGGATATCAGGGTGTTCGCCATGTTCGAATCGAATCGAACACCGCGTGGTAAAGTGCGCCAAAATTCGATTCCCCTCCCACCTTCCCTGGCGCCTTTTTTGCACCAATAACAGCGCAGGGGAGGTGGGACAGGAACTACGACACCGGGGGCATTGAAAAAAATTGGAAAAAGTCATTGGCTGCCGAAATCAGGTGACCTCCATTTTAGACGAATAGTGGATTTCAAATCCGGGTCATATGAGAATGTGAACTTTGTGACTATGAGACAGGGATAGCTGTACAGGCAGGGATAGCTAGGGATAACCTTTATTTAGGGGGGAATGTTATTAAAAATAACTTTTTGGGGCTCTATCGGGTGTGTAATTGTGATTTTTGTGAGATAAACTTTTTCCCATAGGGATGCATTGGCCAGCGCTGATTGGCCGAATTCCGTACTCTGGCCAATCAGTGCTGGCCAATGCATTCTATTAGCTTGATGAAGCAGAGTGTGCACAAGGGTTCAAGCGCACCCTCGGCTCTGATGTAGCAGAGCCGAGGCTGCACAAGGGTTCAAGCGCACCCTCGGCTCTGATGTAGCAGAGCCGAGGGTGCACTTGAACCCTTGTGCACCCTCGGCTCTGCTACATCAGAGCCGAGGGTGCGCTTGAACCCTTGTGCACACTCTGCTTCATCAAGCTAATAGAATGCATTGGCCAGCGCTGATTGGCCAATGCATTCTATTAGCCCGATGAAGTAGAGCTGAATGTGTGTGCTAAGCACACACATTCAGCACTGCTTCATCACGCCAATACAATGCATTAGCCAGTGCTGATTGGCCAGAGTACGGAATTCGGCCAATCAGCGCTGGCTCTTCTGGAGGAGGCGGAGTCTAAGATCGCTCCACACCAGTCTCCATTCAGGTCCGACCTTAGACTCCGCCTCCTCCAGCAGAGCCAGCGCTGATTGGCCGAATTCCGTACTCTGGCCAATCAGCACTGGCTAATGCATTGTATTGGCGTGATGAAGCAGTGCTGAATGTGTGTGCTTAGCACACACATTCAGCTCTACTTCATCGGGCTAATAGAATGCATTGGCCAATCAGCGCTGGCCAATGCATTCTATTAGCGTGAACTGAGTTTGTACAGGGGCTCTAGTGCACCCTCGGCTCTGCTACATCTGATGTAGCAGTGCCGAGTGTGCATCAGATGTGTAGTTGAGCAAAACTGACTCAGCACTGCTAAGTCTCTGCATTCACATAGGAATGCATTGGCCAGCCTTCGGCCAATCAGCGCTAGCTCTGCCGGAGGAGGCGGAGTCTAAGGTCGGACCTGAATGGAGACTGGTGTGGAGCGATCTTAGACTCCGCCTCCTCCAGCAGAGCCAGCGCTGATTGGCCGAATTCCGTACTCTGGCCAATCAGCACTGGCTAATGCATTGTATTGGCGTGATGAAGCAGTGCTGAATGTGTGTGCTTAGCACACACATTCAGCTCTACTTCATCGGGCTAATAGAATGCATTGGCCAATCAGCGCTGGCCAATGCATGAAGCAGAGTGTGCACAAGGGTTCAAGCGCACCCTCGGCTCTGATGTAGCAGAGCCGAGGCTGCACAAGGGTTCAAGCGCACCCTCGGCTCTGATGTAGCAGAGCCGAGGCTGCACAAGGGTTCAAGCGCACCCTCGGCTCTGATGTAGCAGAGCCGAGGCTGCACAAGGGTTCAAGCGCACCCTCGGCTCTGATGTAGCAGAGCCGAGGCTGCACAAGGGTTCAAGCGCACCCTCGGCTCTGATGTAGCAGAGCCGAGGGTGCACAAGGGTTCAAGTGCACCCTCGGCTCTGCTACATCAGAGCCGAGGGTGCGCTTGAACCCTTGTGCAGCCTCGGCTCTGCTACATCAGAGCCGAGGGTGCGCTTGAACCCTTGTGCACACTCTGCTTCATCAAGCTAATAGAATGCATTGGCCAGCGCTGATTGGCCAATGCATTCTATTAGCCCGATGAAGTAGAGCTGAATGTGTGTGCTAAGCACACACATTCAGCACTGCTTCATCACGCCAATACAATGCATTAGCCAGTGCTGATTGGCCAGAGTACGGAATTCGGCCAATCAGCGCTGGCTCTGCTGGAGGAGGCGGAGTCTAAGATCGCTCCACACCAGTCTCCATTCAGGTCCGACCTTAGACTCCGCCTCCTCCAGCAGAGCCAGCGCTGATTGGTCGAGTTCCGTACTCTGGCCAATCAGCGCTGGCCAATGCATTCTATTAGCGTGAACTGAGTTTGCACAGGGGTTCTAGTGCACCCTCGGCTCTGCTACATCAGATTGCTACATCTGATGTAGCAGTGCCGAGTGTGCATCAGATGTGTAGTTGAGCAAAACTGACTCAGCACTGCTAAGTCTCTGCATTCACATAGGAATGCATTGGCCAGCCTTCGGCCAATCAGCGCTGGCTCTGCCGGAGGAGGCGGAGTCTAAGGTCGGACCTGAATGGAGACTGGTGTGGAGCGATCTTAGACTCCGCCTCCTCCAGAAGAGCCAGCGCTGATTGGTCGAGTTCCGTACTCTGGCCAATCAGCACTGGCCAATGTATTTCTATGGGGAAAAGTTAGCTTGCGAAAATCGCAAACTGACAGGGATTTCCATGAAATAAAGTGACTTTTATGCCCCCAGACATGCTTCCCCTGCTGTCCCAGTGTCATTCCAGGGTGTTGGTATCATTTCCTGGGGTGTCATAGTGGACTTGGTGACCCTCCAGACACGAATTTGGGTTTCCCCCTTAACGAGTTTATGTTCCCCATAGACTATAATGGGGTTCGAAACCCATTCGAACACTCGAACAGTGAGCGGCTGTTCGAATCGAATTTCGAACCTCGAACATTTTAGTGTTCGCTCATCTCTAATCATGATATTCCATGTTTTTAAAGGGGTTTTCGGGGTAGATTTTTTTTTTTATAAAGTTCTGAGAGTGCTAGTAATGGGTTAATAAGTACACCCATATACCTTTAGCAGTGTTTGGAGTGATTTCTGGGTGTCTCTGGTTGCTGCTGCATCCTCTGCATTTGTTTACTTGGTGTCACCTTCCTGCTGTGCAGCTTCCTGTGTAGCTACTACACTAGTTCCCTCTCACTCAGCTCCCCTCTTCTCTCACTCCTACTCTACCTCTCCCTGTCTCTTATTAGATTAGCGATCTCGCCAATTTACTAGCCTCTCCCACCCTCCCTGTCTTACTGAGACTAGCAATCCTGCCCATTACTAGCCCTGCCATCTCCGTGCTAAGCAATTCCACTCACTACTAGAAGAGAGGATGAGAGGGAGGGCCCATTCTCCGGATACAGGAAGGCTTGTTAAGTATTGACGGGGATAGGGGAGCGGTAAGAGTGATGGTGAAGTTCCGTTTCGGAAGCGGTGAAAGGAGCGTCACCGGTTATTATCAGAAAGTGTTCCTGCAGCGGTCACATGACCGCTCCAGAGATATGGGTAATTGCAGATTTTTTTAAAAAATTGAAGTAAATTAGAAGGTAGGTGAGGGGGAGGGAGTTTAGTTTAGGGGTTAATTTTTAGTTTAGCCTGGACAACCCCTTTAAGGGGAAACACAGAGACCCCTTAGATGCCATTATTATTGTTAATGTTAAGCACAAATGGTGTTTCCGCTTCTCACAGCATTTAAAGAAAGATATCTGCTGTGTGTTATGGAGGACATCCTCTCCCGATGGTGCCAACTCAAATTCTGAGTCATCTTTATGCCGTATTTTTGTGTCAATTTGCAGGAACAGGCACCTGCTCCAGAAATAATAGGATATTATGGCGTGGGAACAGGCTAATTGACTGAATCCCACTTGTTGTATCACAGCATCTTACCTAAAAGACACACATTTATAATATCACAGCACTGTCACACCATCTTACCTATGTGATAGACATTCGTCAGACATTGATTCACAAGGGCCTTTTTCTTGGCTAAAACAGACTTGTGATATCGTAACTTGCTGAAACTCACTTTGGATATATTAGCAGCTCACCCAATAGAAACACGTGTGACGTCACAAAACGTACCTGATGTCACCTGAGTTGTAAAGTAGTATACTGTTGATAAGCTGTGCAGCAATAGCAGATCAGCAAGGATCCGACTCCCAGCTCTATGTAGAATCAGTTAGTTTTGCAGAACTAGTACAACTCTATACAGCATATATGAAGTTCTTGAAATTCTCAGTCCCTTTTAAGTCAATGGTGCTGTGTATACAGTAACTTCCATTGTTGTAGCAAAGTTTATGGAGCTTTGCTAGTTCTGGTATACTGCCGCCAGATTGAAATTAATTTTTTTAGGGTAGCATTGGACCCCTGTATACTGTAGTTGCACAGATTGTACATATTTTATTTTATTGATTGATTTCAGCATTGTTTCCACGCCTTCCTACATTTCCACAATACTATATATATTATAAATAGAGATGAGCGAACAGTGTTCTATCGAACACATGTTCGATCGGATATCAGGGTGTTCGCCATGTTCGAATCGAATCGAACACCGCGTGGTAAAGTGCGCCAAAATTCGATTCCCCTCCCACCTTCCCTGGCGCCTTTTTTGCACCAATAACAGCGCAGGGGAGGTGGGACAGGAACTACGACACCGGGGGCATTGAAAAAAATTGGAAAAAGTCATTGGCTGCCGAAATCAGGTGACCTCCATTTTAGACGAATAGTGGATTTCAAATCCGGGTCATATGAGAATGTGAACTTTGTGACTATGAGACAGGGATAGCTGTACAGGCAGGGATAGCTAGGGATAACCTTTATTTAGGGGGGAATGTTATTAAAAATAACTTTTTGGGGCTTTATCGGGTGTGTAATTGTGATTTTTGTGAGATAAACTTTTTCCCATAGGGATGCATTGGCCAGCGCTGATTGGCCGAATTCCGTACTCTGGCCAATCAGTGCTGGCCAATGCATTCTGTTGGCGTGATGAAGCAGTGCTGAATGTGTGTGTTTAGCTCAACTACACCGGTGGAGTAGTTGAGCTAAGCACACAGATTCAGCTCTGCTTCAATCAGCGCTGGCCAATGCATTCTATTAGCTTGATGAAGCAGAGTGTGCACAAGGATTCAAGCGCACCCTCGGCTCTGATGTAGCAGAGCCGAGGCTGCACAAGGGTTCAAGCGCACCCTCGGCTCTGATGTAGCAGAGCCGAGGGTGCACAAGGGTTCAAGCGCACCCTCGGCTCTGCTACATCACAGCCGAGGGTGCGCTTGAACCCTTGTGTACACTCTGCTTCATCAAGCTAATAGAATGCATTGGCCAGCACTGATTGAAGCAGAGCTGAATCTGTGTGCTTAGCTCAACTACTCCACCGGTGTAGTTGAGCTAAACACACACATTCAGCACTGCTTCATCACGCCAATACAATGCATTAGCCAGTGCTGATTGGCCAGAGTACGGAATTTGGCCAATCAGCGCTGGCTCTGCTGGAGGAGGTGGAGTCTAAGATCGCTCCACACCAGTCTCCATTCAGGTCCGACCTTAGACTCTGCCTCCTCCGGCAAAGCCAGCGCTGATTGGCCGAAGGCTGGCCAATGCATTCCTATGCGAATGCAGAGACTTAGCAGTGCCGAGCCAGTTCTGCTCAACTACACATCTGATGCACACTCGGCACTGCTACATCAGATGTAGCAATCTGATGTAGCAGAGCCGAGGGTGCACTAGAACCCCTGTGCAAACTCAGTTCATGCTAATAGAATGCATTGGCCAGCGCTGATTGGCCAATGCATTCTATTAGCCCGATGAAGTAGAGCTGAATGTGTGTGCTAAGCACACACATTCAGCTCTACTTCATCGGGCTAATAGAATGCATTGGCCAGCGCTGATTGGCCAGAGTACGGAACTCGACCAATCAGCGCTGGCTCTGCTGGAGGAGGCGGAGTCTAAGATTGCTCCACACCAGTCTCCATTCAGGTCCGACCTTAGACTCCGCCTCCTCCAGCAGAGCCAGCGCTGATTGGCCGAATTCCGTACTCTGGCCAATCAGTGCTGGCCAATGCATTCTATTGGCGTGATGAAGCAGTGCTGAATGTGTGTGTTTAGCTCAACTACACCGGTGGAGTAGTTGAGCTAAGCACACAGATTCAGCTCTGCTTCAATCAGCGCTGGCCAATGCATTCTATTAGCTTGATGAAGCAGAGTGTGCACAAGGGTTCAAGCGCACCCTCGGCTCTGATGTAGCAGAGCCGAGGCTGCACAAGGGTTCAAGTGCACCCTCGGCTCTGCTACATCAGAGCCGAGGGTGCGCTTGAACCCTTGTGCACCCTCGGCTCTGCTACATCAGAGCCGAGGGTGCGCTTGAACCCTTGTGCAGCCTCGGCTCTGCTACATCAGAGCCGAGGGTGCGCTTGAACCCTTGTGCAGCCTCGGCTCTGCTACATCAGAGCCGAGGGTGCGCTTGAACCCTTGTGCACACTCTGCCGACATAATAAAGGTACTTAATGCCCCCAGACATGCTTCCCCTGCTGTCCCAGTGTCATTCCAGGGTGTTGGTATCATTTCCTGGGGTGTCATAGTGGACTTGGTGACCCTCCAGACACGAATTTGGGTTTCCCCCTTAGGGTGCATTCAGACTACGTAACGCCGGGCGTGTATGAGAGCCGTACACGCCGGCATTACGGCAGACTGCCGAACACTTCCCATTCACTTCAATGGGAGCGCTCGTAAACGCCGCTGTTACGAGCGCTCCCATTGAAGTGAATGGGAAGTGTTCGGCAGTCTGCCGTAATGCCGGCGTGTACGGCTCTCATACACGCCCGGCGTTACGTAGTCTGAATGCACCCTTAACGAGTATATGTTCCCCATAGACTATAATGGGGTTCGAAACCCATTCGAACACTCGAACAGTGAGCGGCTGTTCGAATCGAATTTCGAACCTCGAACATTTTAGTGTTCTCTCATCTCTAATTATAAATATTCCCTTTTATAATAATCCTTACCCGCATATCACACCACTCCAGAAAACATGTATTTACATGGAGATTAATTTCGGAGAAGGAAAGTTCTTGTGGTTTGCTGTCTTCCCCCAGTTTAACTATATCAGGCATTGAGTTGTATCCAAAATATCCAGCATGGGCACACAACATGAGCTAAATAAGCATTACAAGTATCCTGTTAAGAAAACAAGAAAGCAAATAAAACACTTTTTTTCTGGCCCCAGCTGACTATACCTCAACGTCTTGCCTCCTGGAGTTGGTAGCAGGACGAGACACATTTCTATCAGACTAGTAGAAGGTGGCATAACGGAAATCGAATCATCTTGTTAGGAGAAAGCCGCTGTTCTAGACATCTAACATGTAGAAAAGTGTCTCTGCACTGAGGATCTGTTATTTACGTAGTGATGCGGTAATAACAAGGAAGGAGCATTGTAATTTTTTTTTATTATATAGTGTCTGCATGTCAGCGATCAGATGAGATGATATACATTAGCACACCGTATTTAACAATCTTCTTATATCATTATGATTTACCTCAAACCAGAGAAAGTGAAAAGGTTTGATCGAAAGTGACTGCCTAAATAGAGAGAGCACATTCTATAAGGTTTCCAGGGACACGATGGTCCTGCTATTGGCAGAGGTCTTCAATCAATGCCTTTCCTCAGATTTTCTGCCATCTTTAATGAGAAATTCAACCCTAATTATCTTGTAAAAGGAAGAAGACTGAACAATGAATGAGAATCGGCATCCTATCCAACTTATTAACAAAGGCACTGATACAAAGTTACTTGAGAATTACTTGAGGATTAGTCGAAAGCTTTTGGGGGGTTAATTGTGCACACCACTTGGATCAAGAAAACTTCCCTGGGAGGTTTACACCTTGGATAAGAAATGTATATACAGTGGCTTAAACTTTATATAATGCTATTGGATAGGTCAGGTGCTTTGCTGAGATCAGGTTAGTAAACAGACGATGGCGAAAAATTAGACTATTGACATCTCGTTTTTTAGGGGCTTCCCTCTTGGCTTAAGCTATCCTGAGATTAGTGGCCCGAGAGGACTTCATTAAATAATCTAATGCTAGCAATGCCCAACAGTAATGCAAAAGATATTTTTTCTTTTTTTCCTAAAACATGGTCATTTTTAGCTGAATTTTACAAGAGTTTTCTTGACCCAAATCCAAAACTTTTACACCCCTCAGGATACTACCCAAGATTGAACTGAACCCTCTCTTCAGATGCCCGTGTATAATCAGTGGAGGCCCAGGGGAGGTGCAGAAATATAATATAACCTCTCCTGGTTTTTGCAGCGTCCAATGGTACCCCATCTGACATCATGTATCCCATAGTCATGACATCAGCTTGCCCACTTGATTGGCATGCCACACTCCTAGGCCCAATCACAAGTAAATGACCCTGGAATGTCAGCCAGAGGTTCGGGCACCTTGAGGTTGTCCAGGCATGGTGAAAAAAAAGTGAGTATAACTTATTACACTCTCAGGTCTGTAGAGACCTGTGCTATAATAGCACATTCAGTTTGTGCTGAACACCTTAAGGATATCTTCACATGGAGTTTTTTGCAGGTGGATTTTGAAGCAGAATCCGCCTCAAAATCCACCTGCAAAAATGGCTCCCATTGACTTCAATGGGAGCTGCTCACTCATAGTGGAAAAAAGAAGCCAGATGCCCTATCTTGCCGCGGATTCTGCGGCTGATTCAACTGCGGCATCCACGGCTCGAGACACGCTCCTGTTTAGCCCTATTCATTCGAGTCTAATCAGAAGCGGGATGCCACGACAGAATGCCAATACTGCATCAGTATCCCGTCGCGGTTAGCCGTGTGGAATATTCACATGGCAGAAAAGGTTTTCATGACCTTTTCCTCCTTGTGAACATACCCTAATAGTTATTTCTCCACCAGACCTCTATGTGCTTACTTCGACTGAACACACATGTGATCTCTCCAGATAGAGAGGAGAAAATTTTTGACAGACACCTTATGCAGATAGTTATTGACCCTGAGAACAAAAGGATCAGATGCTGAAATGAATTTCAAAATTAACATGACACATAAAATAGTCAATCATTCCTGTTAAAATTAACAGATTTGGTAACATCTGCTTTAATTAGAGATAGGCGAACTTCATAAGATTTGTTTCGATGAATGTCTGTGAGGTTCGGCCTTCTTCCATGGAAGTGCTACTCTGGAATTAGATCCCAGGTTATATATTAAGTAGAGATCCGGGTGAGTTAAAGCAGCATATTAAACCATTATATTCACCTTGTGCAGGTCTCCTGGGCGCCTTCTTGGCATTCAGAGGTCCCTTGGCAACCTCTTAAAGCCTTTTCAGGCCATCTGGCTGACATCAGATGAGGTATACCATTGGCTTAGATACAAGTCTCATGATGTCCGTGCACCTCACGTGACTCGGAGCCTCTGACTAGGCCTCAGCGGTGACTCCAGGGTGATAACAGCCAGGAGATCAAAAGAGGATTCGGAGGGACTGTTAGATGCTTAATGGATGTCCAGGAGAGGTGAGGGAAAAGAGTATAATGGTTTATTATGTTGCTAGGCCTCACAATGACTTTTGGTTATCCCAGAGGATAACAGGAATTCGTAGATGACGAACCCCAAAAGTTTCAAGTTTGTGTCGAGCCGGTCAAATCTGGTTGAAACCGAATCAGTTTGTTCATTCCTATCTCTAATGTATCTGAAAGCCTTTAAGGCCCCATAAGTGCCTTATTAACATATAAATACGCACCATTTACATATAATATTTCAGTATTTAATGTATTCTTCTAGTATGTACATGTTTCCTATACCTAGCACCCTTTCTCTACAGTCAATACACATACTACCATGGTACTTATAGTGCAGTCCCACTCTTGGGATATCCCTTTAAATAAATTTGTAACACAAATACATAATCTACTCCAATAATAAATAATTGAGTGACTATACGCAATTTGCCGTGCCGTATCCCTAACCCTATAATCAAATTGAGCCTTGTAAGAATAGCGGAGAAGAATTCCTACTTTCCATACAGCGCTGCTCTCTAATGTTAAATTGGTGTAATCACAGTTTAGATGGAAATCAGCAGCCTCTTGTTAAAGCTTGTATCATCCATCTGCCGGGACAATAACAATGGCTTTCCGCAGTCAATCTTTTTCTCAGACAAGACTGTCAGGTCGCTTCTTCTTGCTTAACACTGGAACTGAAGACACTGGAAAGAATTTCCAGCCAGTTTTTTAGGTTAGTCTGTTTAATCTTCCTGAGCAGGAAATAATAGGGCGATATAATCTAATCAGCAAAGCCATTCTTAAGCTATTGAAGTATCTCTGACCAGTCCCTAGATGCGTACTGTGCTCATCAGCGTGAGCCTTGTTTGTGCCTCACATTTCAAGGGACAGTGGCTCTTACTGGAATTATGTCTGCTTTCCCTCCTATTTTATGTTGACGGGAAAAAAAAAATTGTGCTAGTGCCAAGCCTCAGCAAAAATATATGTATGTAATACGGAAACACAGCTTGCCTTGTTGCTGATGCTGTGAATGGATTCATGATGGCTGGCTGAAAAGAACATTATTAATGGCACGCACTGAGGTCTCACGCATCAGCATGAGCAATCCTCATATCACCTCTCTCCACAAAATCCATTACAGATCAAAACCTAAAAGATAATGTGCAAGTAGGAGGCATCTATTAGAAATGATCATGAAGTGGAAAAAATAAAATCTGACCATCCTTAAGACTTATACATTTTACAGTAAAAAATAATCTACTGTATGTATGTAAGGAAGCTGACACTTTACTAGCAGTTGTGAACAGTGCTTTATGACTATCAGTTGTGGACGGGTTGTATGCTACCTCATGTAATGGCGTTGGTCAAAAATGTATCCTTAGGATAGGACGTAAATATCTGATCGGTAGTGCGCCGACAGCCAGCGCCCACACCGATCAGCTTCCGACACCTGTCCTATACACACCACGGAGCCAGAAGCAGACGACCCAGTGCTTGTCTGAGTACGATTCAATGCATGGAACCAGTGTGCACTGTTTAGTGGCTGTGCACCATTGCTGGAGCTCAGATCCCATTGACTTGGACAATGGGAACTGAGCCGCAGCAATGGCGTCCGGCCACTAAACAGTGCACACTGGTTCCATGCATTGAATCGTACTCAGACAAGATGTACCATTGAACAGCTGATATGTGCTGCCTGTTGGCCCCCACCAATCAGATATTCATGGCCTATCCTAAATATAGACTATAAAAAATTCCTGTTCAACCCCTTCTAAAATTCAAAAGACAAAAAACCCTTCCACCCAGAAAGCAGCATTACACTGGTCCATGGGCCATGTCTGGTATTACAGCTCAAACCTACTCAAGAAATGGAAACATGTAGTAATTAGAGAAGAGCGAACAGTAAAATGTTCGAGATTCGATATTCGTTTCGAGTAGCCGCTCAATATTCGACTACTCGAATCGAATATCGAACCCTATTATAGTCTATGGGGGGAAAATGCTCGTTTCAGGGGTAGGCAACGTTCGTTCAAATTACATTTACCAAGTTCATGAGTGAGGGTCGGGCTGGATCCTCCGAGAAGTCTTCTCTGTGCAGCGTCCCCGCGGCGTCTTCCGGCTCTGAATTCACTCTGTCAGGCATCGGGCCTGAGCAGAGCCAACTACGCATGTCCGCACTACAAGCGGGCATACACAGTCGGCTCTGCCCAGGCCCGATGCCTGGCAGAGTGAATGAAGAGCCGGAAGATGCTGCGGGAAAGCTGCACGGAGAAGACTTCTAAAGGTAGGAGAAGCGTTGATTGGCCGACTGTATAGCATTCGGCCAATCATTGCTGGTTCTGCATGGAACTTTTCCATTCGAATAGCGAGTGGAACTCGATCGAGTACGAGTATTTCGAATACCATAGTATTCGATCGAATACCTACTCGATTGAGTACTACTTGCTCATCTCTAGTAGTAATACCATATATTACCAGATAGAAGACCAACACTATTTTTGGGTTCAAACAAAAAAACAAAAAAAAAATCCTAATTTTTCCTTTTAAATGAGTTAATAAAAAAATTAACATGGTTGCCCTTCCTGTCAACAGGAGAAACATTAAATACCTATAGAAAAGGGGTGGAAGGCGAGAAAGAAAGATGGCGGCTAAATGTAGATTGCTGAAGAGTGCCTTCTCATAGCAGAGAGACAGTGGATAAAGAGGAGACACCTCTCCATGAGAGTTATATACTTGGAGTATCAGGATTATTGTTGCCCCAGCTGTAGCCATGAGGTCGGTACTAGGCACTTTTAGTCTCAAAAGCCCGTTGTCACATCCCTCCTTGATTTCATACTAGAAAAAGATCTCATCAATGGCAAGTCTTTAGAACAATCACCAAGTACAAAATGCTAAATCACGTACCTCATTTCATTGTCACTGTGCCCCAAAATAATTTTTTATATAACTCTGTCCACACATTCAAAAGATATGGCCCACCAAAGGTTTTATTTAAATCAGCATGGATAATACAGTAATATATTACAAGAAAAAACACATAAAAGCTCATAGCAGATAGAAAAGATACTAGGAGTCACAGCAACTAAAAGAAAAAGAAAGACTCAGGATCATTTAGTTCTCTGTGTGGAGTGATCTTCGCAGGGAAGGTGAAAAAATTAAAATTTTTACTTGCCTTCTCTCCTCTTCCCTCACCTCATTTGCATTTTGTAGTCTTGTGATACACCCCGGGTCACGGCTAACATCTTTATGTGCAGCATGCCTGTGATTGGACCCCAGGGAGACCTTGAAAAATTGCCCTGGATTATCTTCCTAATTAAGACATAGCCCATTTACAGAGCCAAAATTGAAGAGGAATTGAGGTGGACTTCTGCCTTGGCTTCTCCAAGGTGGAAAGCCAAAGACCCTGCCGATCAGCCCCAGATGAATGGAACTGATCAGCTGACTGTCCAATGCCACAGGTTCTGAAGCTGTTCAGTTGGATAAAGAAGTATACTCATTTTTTTCAGTGTCCTATTTCAATCTTTGTCTTCCTTAGAAAACATTGCGTAGTAGATTTTTTGTAATGCTTGGCTTTGATTTTGAGGCAGATTGCACCCCAAAATCAGCAAAAAATTGTGTGGAAATACCCTAAGCAAATTTAAGAGATTTTTTTAAGTCGAACTCTTATATTTTAGACATTTCTATAGATGACCTTTAACTAATTCTAGAATTGCCCTAAAACCTTTTCCCTATATAATGATGTAAAGGCTGCAAATGCACAATACAATAGTTTACGCTGAACAGGTTTAAAGGAAACATATAAATGTAAACTTGTTTGAGATCATATTTGGAAAGCAGACCTTTTCAGCTGATGTCTTCTGTCTATAGCAGCAGTGAGCCAACATTGTGTTATCAAGTAGTGTCACATTAGATTAACATGGTCCCACCTGCTGAGAACTAGTGACAGCAAATGTGTTCTTCAGAAAACACTGAGCCTGTCACTCCACGTTGTGCTGCCAGATTGTGGATTTTCTATTCTGGGAGATAAAGTAGAAGATACAAGAACTGTGAATATAGAGAATTGTAAAGCAGTTCAATAACCGGGAAGTAGTCATATAATGATATCTTACTTAAGGTACTGGTTACGGAAATCTCTAGCTGGCATCTAGTTGTCTACCTAATATTTTTTTTGTGCATAAACTCTTTAGACATGTTGACATTACTTGCTTTACCCAGTAAGGATCGCAGTCTAAATTCCCTATCAATATGTCTTAGGAGTGTGGTAGGAAGCCAGAAAAACGCACAAACCACATACATATACGTTGCTCATGGTTGTAGTCCAACCCAGGACTGGCAATGATATAAACCACTTAACTTCTTGGGACTAAGGATAACTTCACATCTCTGAAATGAAAAAAGCCCGACTTTTTCGGCTTGCGAAGTCAGTGAGAAAATAACAGATACACAATAGACCCCATTACAGTTAATCAGATCCCTTGGGATCCATTGTTATCTGTCTATAGTCTTATCCATTGTATTGTTTTATCTATACTTTTGGTCCTAAGTACAGACCAGAAGAACAGATTATATTACACTAAGGGTGCATTCATAGTAAATATTTTACATCCATTTAGCAGATCTGTGTAACAGATGCAAAAAGTGGATCCAAATGGATGGTAGACCATCGACATAGAGATCAATTTAGAGAAAGAAAGCAGATTTGTCGATTTCATTTTTTTTTTTTTAATGGACACAAAAATGTAGTACATTACATTTTTGTACCCTTGAAAAAAGGAGGTCTGAAATGGACCCACTTTTTTTACATTGATCTCTATATAACCAGTTTTTTTTGGTTTTTTTTTGCATTCTGGACGTAAAAATCTTGTTGTGAATGTACCCTAAGGAGGAACAGATAGATTGGGAAATTTGAGTTTTAACATTCCAAATCGATTATTTTCTCCCCTCAGACATGTTTGGCTAATCTGAGCACACATGTGTATGGAGTGGGGCAAGCAAGAGCTATGGACCAAAATGTCCTAAATGAAAGGAAGCTTAGGCTGGATTCACATCTTCGCTGTTCCAGGATTGTATCCCTCATTCCGCTTGAAAAATGCATTCTGCAAATTGTGGGCGGAGACTGGGCAGAAATGTGGTGGACCCCATTATAATCTATGGGGTCCATGGGTAACCGCTTTTTAAGCAGATTGGGTTGGATTTCCATTCCAAGTCAAAGTGGCACTCCAGCTAAATATTTAATTCACTGCCTTTCAGAATGGTACATATGATGTATACTGCAGTGGAGGTAATCTTCTTACTGGTGGTGTACTTGAGCGTTATCCACTCCTGTATGGTCCTCAGCTGGGTCATGTGACCAATGCTCTGTATCTTCAGCTGATACTAAGTGTAGTGTATGGACAGGACGTCCATTTACCTCTTTATTCCTAACGCTAGGTTCACAGCTGCGCTGGGGTTTTCATTCTTTGGTCCACTTGGGGACCCAGAAAATGTAAACCTAATCCACTTAAAAAGTAATTACCATTGTAAACCTGCGGAAACCATAGACTATAATGGGGTCTGCTTGGCTTTCGTGCAGTTTCCACCAGTAAAATGAAAAAAGTCCTGCTTGCATAATTTAAGTGGAATGGAGAACGGAAATCGATTGCAGATGTGAACCTAGCCTTAGAGAACCTTGATCTGAGTCCCATGTTAATGTATAGAGAACGTGTAGGGAATGTATCACCATTTTCTGTAAATGACTATGAGGACTGCCAACTTGTGTGAATTTCTTCTCTGCTCTATAAACTGCATTCAGTGATCTGCCTTACAGCATAGTCATGGCCATGGGCAGCAATAGTCTGGAGCCAACTCTAAAAAGGTTTCAAAATATAGACAGTCATATGGAAAACGCCAAAAAAATCACAAATCGTCATGGAAAATACAGGTTTTCTGGTGACACATTCCCTTAAAGATGCTGTATCCTTTAGCATTCAGTTTTTGTGAGACTGACGGGGGTAGTTGAATATCCTTTGTCAGTCACATAGACTTTGGATGGAGCAGAAGAACACATGCACGACCAATGATACATTCAAAGGCCTCCAGTATTGATCCTTGTAAGCCCCATTCCAGTGATTATTAGTGATTATTATTGGATCTGTGGACATGATAGAAATGTGTTGTTGAATATTGCTATAACAATGTGTCTGCATCTTACCCTTCTGACACTGGTCTTATATGGAGGTGCAAAGTCATACAATCTATACAGTCCAAAAAAATTGCATCGGTCGAAAAAAATTCAATATCAATTTATATATTGTACACTTCAATTTTTGCCTTAAAAGTAGTGGATTCCTATTATTATCCAATCCTATAACTGCAGGTTTCTCACATTTATATTTTTTATCATTTATGGTATCTTTTACATTGTTACTTTTCAATAGCTAAGAACATATAACCTTTGCGTTCCTCATTATTCTTGCCCATCTATTTTCCAGGACATTAATACAGGGATCGCCATCACTGACATCACGATGGCAATGGTCACCCTTAAAAATACGGACAGGAAGAATTTTGAGGTCATAACACCTTTTCGAAGTTTTTGGTAAGGACAAAACTATTCTTAGTAGTGCATAAAGGATTTTCTAAAGTATAACAAATCTATAACAATTCCTGAAATATTTTAGCTTTACAGCAGAGTCAGAAAGGGAGAAGCAAGAGTGGATTGAAGCATTGCAGCAATCAATAGCAGAAAGTGTGGCTGATTATGAAGTACTTGAAAAGATTTGGTTCAATGAATCGAATAGGAGTTGTGCAGATTGCCGAGCTCCGAATCCTGACTGGGCATCCATCAACCTCTGTGTTGTCATCTGCAAGGACTGTGCAGGTAAATGAATACTGGAGTGTTATGCTTTAGAATAGCTCAGAGTTCATTGCTTAATATTAAGTGGATTGTCTCCTCTTTTTCATTTTACTTCCTTTATAAGGCTGAGATATGAAATCCTGTACATATAACAACTGCTAAGAAAACTGTATAATAACTGCATCTCCTCTGCACATAGTACTGGCATTAGATCGTAGCTATTGTATACAAAATGCTCTGCACAATGCTGAGGAAGGATCCTGCAAAGTAAGAATGCTCTCAGACATCGAAGGGTTAATAGGTTATTTTTGTCAATTGATAAATTAAAGGGAATGAACAAAAGAGAAATATCAATATTTGATTTGACTACTCTTAGCTTTCAGAATAGCATACATTTTCAAGATACTAGGGGCATAACTAGCAAAGCCTGGGCCCCACAGCAAAATTTTGAGCTCAAGGCCCCCCTCACAGCATAAAACCCCCTTTTGTGGCCCCCACACAGTATAACACCCCATTTACGCACTACAATGTCCTAAAGTGGCCCCTTCACACAGTATTATGTCCTATAGTGGCCCATAGGCGCAGTATACTGTTTCATAGTGGCTCCATTACAAGGTAGAATGTTCCATAGAGGCTCCTGCACATAGTATAATGTTCCACAGCAACCTCCATACAGTATAATGCCTGACAGTGGCCTCTCAACACAGTATTATGTCCTATAGTGGCCCATAGGCGCAGTATACTGTTTCATAGTGGCTCCATTACAAGGTAGAATGTTCCATAGAGGCTCCTGCACATAGTATAATGTTCCACAGCAACCTCCATACAGTATAATGCCTGACAGTGGCCTCTCAACACAGTATTATGTCCCATTGAGGCCCCTCCATCACATAGTATCTCCTCCATACAGTATTATGTTGCATTGTGGCCCCAGTGGTATTCGTTGCAAATATTGCAAAATTTTCATGTTCAGCATAGTCCGAAATTTTGGGGCATACCACCCACAAACTATTATGGGGTCTTTTCAGTATAATAACAGGAGCCCAAAAGAAAATGACAAACATAGGCCTGGAATTCCCCGGGGCCTCCAATCATTATACTTTGGGGTTTGAAGAGATAGCAGAGTATAATAATATCAGTATTTTAAGGAGTATGTGAGCCTGCGGCCTCACTTACTGATCCCTGCTCTTGCTCACAATCACCTCCGCTTTCCCTTCTGCCCTTCAGAGAGCAGAAAGGTAAGCGGTGGCAGCCGTGAGCTGGAGCGGGGATCGGTAAGTAAATAGGGCCTGTTACCTGGCTGGTACTGTGGTGCTTATGCCAATGCTAGTTATATTTGCAGATAGTTTTTGAAGGAAATTGGCTGGGAGGTTGGAGAACTAAGCTCAGATCTTCTGTGGATGTAGGCTTGCTCCAGGTCTTCTGTCTCTTCATGTAATCCCAGACAGACTGGATGATGATGAGATCAGGTCTCTGTGGGCGCCATATCATGACTTCCAGGATTTCTCCTCCTAACAGTGATCACACCAAATATTGATGGGATTTAGATTTCTCTTTTCTTCATTCACTTCAATTTGCTCACTGACGAAAATAATCTATTAACACTTCGATTTCTGAAAGCATTCTTACTTGGCAGCATTATTTCCATACGTGTATGTACAGTGCTGTATATTATAAAAAAAAATAATATATAAAACTAGCTGGTACCCGCGACTTCGTCTGCGGTGATTGTGAAAGTGGGTAAACAGGCGCGGGTAAGCTTTTCGTACTGTGTATAAGGTATGGGATATGAAATGTAACTTTGTATCTTGGTTTTGCTGTAATTATGAGAATACGTGAGACTTTTGTGATGAAGGTAATTTGTATTTCAGCTGCTATACGGTGTTGGTATAAACTGTACATAGTGTCTTTGGGACAGAGGTATTTCAAGTGAATATACTTCGATATGCGACATTGTATGATTTGTTATTTTCTGCCAGTACATGTACATTTTGGGCACAGGATACTCTTGAGCAAGCAACATAAAGTCTGTCCCTGTGCATGACAGTTTAGTAACTCCATGTGCCTCTTATTAATAGCAATTAACCCCATCATGTCCCTCCTATTAACCCTTGTGTAAGAGTTACTGATATGTGAGAGACTTGGAGGTAATAATTAAGTATCTTCATTACTGAGGTCTTTTATTAGTACCTCCATATGTCTCACATATTAGTAACCTTTATATGAGGCACACAGGGGTTAATATGAGGGACATGATGGGGTTTATTCCTATTAATGTGAGGCATATGGAGTTACTAAGACTAAACTAATAACCCCAAATGCCTGACATTAATGAGAGCAGTAATCCTATGTACCTGTGTGTTTTTCAGTTTCACTTTGCTAGCAGCTTCCTGTCCTCCTCGGGGAGTGTTTGCAGGGTGCAGATGGCAGGAGCTATCACTATAGCAGGCAGAGACCTGAGTGATTAAGCTCCACCCCCTGGGTTTCCTGCACCCCTCTCAAAGGGGAGTGTCCTTATGCCTCAGCTCTAGCAGCCCACTGAAGAGACTCGGACTTCATTTAACTCTTGCAGGTCCTGTGCTGCTGGTGTGCCAGTGAAATATGGCAGGAGTGCCACTCTTGGCACGTGTGCCAGGGGTTGCTGACCTCTGCTGTAGAGGGTAATATGAATTTTGTGGCTTGCTATGGTCCAAAGTGTGTGAGATTGCAGAGATAGTGATGTGAGTTTGGGTTTTGTGGGGGTCCTGGGAAAAACGTATGTGCGCTATTGTGACGAAAAGTAGCCTATTGTGCAATCGAGTGTAGTGACTATGTTTGTGGAAAATTTCAGCCAAATCGGTCGAGCTGGTTTTGCGTGATTGAGTAACAAACATCTAAACATCCAAACATTCAAACCCACAAACATCCAAACTCACAAACCCACAAACATCCAAACTCACAAACCCACAAACATCCAAACTCACAAACCCACAAACATCCAAACACACAAACCCACAAACATCCAAACTCACAAACTTTCACCTTTATAATATTAATAGGATGAAACAAATACAGAAAATAAAAGTGAAAAAAAAGAAACTTTTAAAAATATTAACCCTTCGAGACATCAGCTGTAATAGTACAGTGGATGTCGGGTATTTAAATATGGCGGCCGCTCAGCTCTCCAGCTGCCATTTTGGCTGCACAGTGAATGCTGTAAAAATGTAGCCTGTAATAAAGTCGCACAGATGCACTTTTTCTCAAATTCTAAATTTGTTTCCAGCTTCCCACTACATTGTACAGAATAATAAATGGCACCATTATGAAGAACAAATTGTCTCACAAACATTAAGCCCTCATATGATAAAAAAAAGTTTTGGGGTTTGGAAGGCGGGGAGTCCAAATAGAATTGAAAAATGTCACCTGCAAGAAGGGGTTAAGATGTACAGATTGTGTAACAAATGGGAACGCATACAGCTTTACTATATCCTTTACCAGCAGAAAATATATGTACAAAGAGATACAAGTCAGAAACTGCATCTTCTCCATTCACAGGGCAGGTCTTAGTTTTGTAAACGTGGCAAATTTTGTTCTTTTTACAATTAAAGGGGTAGTCCAAATCATATAAAATTTTGCTTTAATGCAGCAATGTGTTGGACTAAATCATAAAAAAGTAACCCTCTCTTCCCGTACTATCACCAGGTATATTTAATCTAGCACATTTTCAGATGAGTTGACAACCCCTTTAAGTATGCCCTCAAATTACCCCTTTAAGCCATTACAAGACGATTCCACTACCCTTGCTTTTCCTTCTGGACATCAAATAGTCATTGTGCATCTGAAAAATCCCATCCAGAAATCGTCTCTGACATAACGTATATACTCATTATGATTAACTTCTTGTTTGCCAAAGCCAGGTGATATTTAACTAAGTCAATCATTGTCTCATGTCGTTGGATCTGACCTTTTCATTCATCATCATTAATCCTGGTCGCCATGGTCTTCTTCCCTCATGGTCTTTTCCCCCCTTATTCAATCAGTCCTTACAATTAAACCGATAGCTATTCCCTCTCTGACAGCTATTACTGCTCTGTGTCTACTGAGATTCAGGTATATCTAATCAATATACAACCAGACAGTTTCCATGTATCCATATTAAGGAGCTATAAATCTACTGTAGGCAGCTACAAAAGTTAGAAGATAAGCAGATATTGCCATTGACACAGACACATATATATGCATATGTATCTAGAGGTTCTCAGAAATGCAGATATGTGACATCAAGTAGAGAACATCATAGAGGAACAGATATTATGCATTACTGTAGATACAAACTTTGTTGCTAATTTTGACAGACCCTTTGCCTTCAAAACAACACCAATTCTTCTAGGTATACTTGCAAACATTTTCTAAAGGAACTCAGCAGGGAGGTTGTTCCAAACATTTTGGAGAACGAAGCACAGAACCACATAGAGATGGGTGAACTTCCCAAGAGGCATTTGACTTCGGGTTTGGCTGGTTTGGGTCCCTGATTCCATTCAAGTCGAACACATTTAGTACGAAGCGGAAGTGAAATTGTTATGTCTTCAGACCCCCGAGTATAATAGGTGGAAGTTTAGGGGAGGTGTTGAAATTAAAAACAAAAAACACATTTGTATTCACCTTCCCTTACCTCTTTTGGGCCTCCTCAGAACATTCAAGAGACCTTCCTATGAAATAATTGCAACGGGAGTTCTTAACACCTCAGCAGTCACATACTGATATTGATGATGTCACTGATTGAGATGAACGAACACTGTTCAGATCAGCCGTTCCAAACAGCACACACCCATAGAAATGAATGGAAGCACCTGTGCTTCCATTCATTTCTATGGGAGAGTGCTGTTCGGAACGGCTGATCCGAACAGTGTTCGCTGATTTCTAGTCACTGATAATACTAGAGGTGATCAATAGGTTATCTACCTCAATGAGCTTGGCTGTACAGGTTGAGGCATATCTAAACATGCAACACATACAGTAGCAGTTCAGTCTGATGAAAGCACTGGAAGTGACAGGATGGCATGTGTAGTACACTGCAGATCGTCAATGAAACGGAGGGTTTGGAACATCGTTCTGTGATTAAATTCCTTACAAAGGAAGAAAAGAAGGCTAAGGAAATTCATGAAAGGATGATTACTGTATATGGTGATGATGCACCTTTCTACTACCTTGTACAGTTTCGGGCCAAGCCGTTTTAATGGTGTGTTTTATCGAAGCATCTTTAGAAGAAATGTGCCAAAAAGTGGAGGCCATGATATTGGAAGATGGTCAGGTCAAAATCTGTCTTATAGCTTATGTTAAGTTTGCACCTGTGTTAGGGTTTTCATTCTTTGGATCCACTTAGACAATAATGGAGTATGCCAGGTTTCCGCCCGTTTTCTGCCTGAAAAATGCAGAGAGAAAAGTCCTGGTTGCAGGGTTTTTCTCTTTGCATTTTTCAAATGAAATGCAGGATGGAATCCCAAAATGGTGATCAAGCACAGATGTGACCCTAGCCTGATGAATTAGACATTTCAGTTGGCACAGTTTCTGGTATCATTCATGATGTTTTGATGATGTCAAAAACATATCGCCAGTAATTTAGCCAAGAGAATTTAGACATGCTTAGCAAAAATACAGGAGACTTCTATTCTCGGGTTGTTACAGGTAATGAGACATGGGTCCGCTACCATGGTCCGGAGACCAAAGAAGAATCCATGAAATGGAAGCTCAAGAGATCACCAACTCCAAAGAAATTTTATGCACGGCAGTCAGTTGGAAAGGCCATGGCAACAGTCGTGTTACTAGGAATAGCGGGACCCCGTGGCGAACTTTTGACATGGCCCTCCCTCCTCTGACTGACACCAAAGACCCCAACCGACCAACCCCCCCCCCCCCCCGCATTCTTGCAGACACTATAGTGGCACCAGCGCACAGTATTATTGCTCCGTAGTGGCCCCTGCACACAGCATTATTTCCCCATAGTGGCCCCTGCACACAGTATCATTGCCCCATTTTGGACCACCCATGTACAATTATTATACTCTTCAGCGGTAGCGGCTGTTGCCGGGTACCTTAATGTCCTGGGTCCTGTGGCCGCCACTGCCGCTGCTACCTGGTAGTTATGCCCCTGCATGGCAAAAATTTTTTGGGATACAAAAGGCATTTTATTATTAGAATTCATGCTACATAAGATTATTGGAGACACCTATACTTAAACAACGGAGACAAAGTGAGACAATGAAAAAGAAACACCGTGAGAAGTTGTCGATAGGAGTGTTGCTGCTTCACGACAATGTGCCAGCTCATAGGGCTCACAGATCGCAAGCTGCTATCAGAGACTGCAACTTCATAGAGCTTTACCATGTGCTCTGCAGTCCAGGCCTGGCTACCAGTCTTTACTTTCTATTGAAGAAATTTCTATGGTCTATGATTTCCTGATGATGACGCAATAATCGGCGGTAGCTGGTTACTGCAGCAGTAAGAAATCTCCTTCTATTATGAGGACATCCAATCACTCGAGGTGAAGTGGAAAAATTGTGTTGAAGTCAAAGGGGAATTACGTAAAAAAGTAGAAAGTTCAATTTTTATTTTTTATTTTTAGAAAATTTGGTTTTCATATTCAGGTAGGTATTGAACCTTTGTCTGCACTAGATGGAACAACAGTTTACCAGTTTTCTTGGAAAACCTTGGTACTTACTGTTCTCCATCCGCACGGCTTTGTCTAGGTAATAAATATGTATGTTATGATGTATCAGGGCTTGATAAGGAATAAATCTTATGGAATCTTTTTTGCACTGTATTTTGTGTATTTTAATGTGTTGCTTAGTCACAACTATCACGCTTTGCATCATTTACTTTTAGTTAATTTCAGAATTTCACATAAAACAGCAATTTACAGCTACGAGAACCAACGTTGTGCAGGATTTGTAAGCAGAAACAGATGCTTTGGCTTATTAGCGTCTTGGTGGTAGATCCTGTCAGTGACTCGCTGCAGAAATTTAGGGAACAGGTTAGGTTCGGTTAGATGATAGGTGTTGATGAAGTGACACGGCTTAAAGAAAATTTTACATCAATAATGCTTTGTAATATTTCACTTTTTAACTCGTGATTTAATATTTGTGTTACATTTTGGGATCTAGGTACCAATACTAAGGATGGGTATAAAAACAAGCAGCAGATACAAGATGCAAATCATGGTAGTGTGCATGGTGCTGTATAGCAGGTCTAACATGGTACATGAACATTTTCAAAGTGTACACAAGACATGCAATACATTGTAGATCAGGGGTGAACTGAGACTGATTTAGATCCCTGTATATTGGTTATAAACCCCATGCCAACTATCATACTGTAGATACGGAATAAAACAGTTGAGCTGGGTTTACTCAGTGACAAATAGCATTTATTTCATATTTTTTTTCGAACTGTGTGCTCAAACATTAAAAAAGTCACCTGAATCCAGGATATCAACCAGCTCCACAGATGGGCTAGGGACACTCGAATCAGACTATGTTCCCCCCTTGTGAATTGGTGTCTCCGTTTTTGAGCTATCACTGATTTTGCCAATATATACATGAGCATTTTGGAGCAATGAGGGCATTGTTGTTGCTCCAAAAAGGTAGATGGCTATGATCTCATGGCTTCAAAGAATTAATTTATATATTACCAAACACAGCAATATCTTGACAACTGGGGCACCTGCATGATTCAGGTAACCCTAACCTATCTATCTGTGAAGCTACATTGATATGCTGGGTCCCACTCCAGATTGCCTCACCCAGGAAACTACCAAGATGCTCGTCCAGGCCCTCATAATCTCCCGCCTAGACTACTGCAACACCCTTCTCCATGGACTCCCAGCTAACATCCTCGCCCCCCTCCAGTCCACCGTAAACTGCACTGCTCGCTTAATCCACCTCACCCCCCGATCTTCATCGGCTGCTCCCCTCTGCCAGTCCCTCCACTGGTTACCTATAGCCCAGCGAATTGAGTTCAAGCTACTAATGCTAACCTACAAAGCCATCCACAACCTGTCCCCTCCATATATCTCTGAACTAATCTCCCGCTACCTGCCCACACATAACCTCTGATCCTCCAATGACCTCCTACTCCGCTCTGCTCTCATCCACTCCTCACACAACCGTCTCCAAGATTTCTCCTGTGCATCCCCCATACTCTGGAACTCCTTACCAAGACACATAAGACTGATCCCCACAATCACAGACTTCAAGAAGGCCCTGAAGACTCACCTATTCAGGAAGGCCTACAACCTCCAATAACACTATCACCGCACCACCATCTGTACAGCCTCCCCCTCTCCTTCTGTCTCTACCCCCCTTCCCTCATAGACTGTAAACCTCGCGGGCAGGGCCCTCTACCCGACTGTGGTCTGTGTGTTTCCCGCACGGTGTCTGCACGAGTTATAAGGAGAGGAAAGTAGTTCATGAAGTACTTTTCTCTCTGCATGTTCTGTGCGGACACTGTGTGTAAAGCACACTGACCCCATTATAGTACATGGGGTGCGTGTGCTTTCATAAACTCATCGCTTGTCAATGATTTCAGTATTCCATTCGGTGGGTTCCCATGCGGACTCTCCAAATGGAATACCGAATGTAGATGTGAACCGGGCCAGAGGTTTACCAGCCTATTAACTCTGAATGTCCTTATAAAGTCTTTAAATATGAGTTTTGTGAACCCGAAACCGTTTTTTTTAATCACAGCAAAGGTATTTATTTGCATGCCTTGTTTTTGTCTTCCTTTTTGATGTCGTTGATAATTTATGTAGTGACCTGATTGTTTTTGCTATCTATGCAAGACAAGAAAATTATTTCACTAGTTGTTGTTGTTTCTTATTATTGTTATTATTGTAAAAATTAACTCTATTGATTGACTTTAGAATTTTTAAGTAATAAGTTCATTTCTTTTGAAATTATATATTAATTTTAACTTAATTATCACTGCAACAGATGTACCGAACATGCAAATTGGTTTTGCAAAAATTACAGCTTTTTCAAATTGCCACCTTTGCATTACAGATTTATTTTATATTATAAACAATGTTTTTGTTCACTTAACTATTTGTTTTCCAAATGAATTGCATAAACCCATTAAAGACCACTATGTGGAAGCAAGGTGTGCAAAAAAAGAACTCAAACATACTGGTTGAAGTGACAAACATAACATATGACTTTTATTTTTTTTAATTTCAAGCTCACTTCAAACAGTGATCAAAAATTATTGTGGAATTGACTTTGAATTGGCCAAACACATCAAGTTTAACAGGACTTCTTGACCATCTGTAACATCTCTGTGTGTTGGGGTCTCTGCGCCACCCTTTGCTCGCGTGCTGTGGTGCAGGAGGTGTGTGCAGTTTGATAATTTGCTTAAAGTTTTTAGTTGCACTGTGTAAACACGGCTCTAGTTCTGTGATTGTATTTGTACCACATCCGTCTTCTGCCCTGGTTGCATCTGTCCATTAAGTGGCTAAATTTTGTCTTGCCTGTGATTGACAGCCTGCCTTCCTGTCAGGTCCAGGGCGGGTTCATCATCCCCTATTTAGTCTTGGCTCACATTCACACTGGTGCCTGTTATTGCCTCGTGCTTGCTGGCTTCTCTTGCTGTTAATTTACTTGTACCCTTATCCTTTACCTCTGGCTTTCCCTACTGACTATTCTTTGGACTCCGACTTTGGACTGCATAGCTAACTGTTACCGAACCTTGGCTAGTTGACCTCCCTTTGTTGTTGTCCGTCTTGTCTGCGTATTGTGGGTCACCTATACAGGAAGGGACTGTCTTCGTGGTTGTTGCCTATTACAAAGGATAGGGCCTGGCAATAGGAAGGGTCAGTTGGGGTCTTCAGATTAGGGCTCACTGTCTCTTGTGTCCCTTCCTCCAGGGTTCTCCAGCAGCTTCTGGGGAATCATCACCTGGCTATTCCCTAACACCATCTATTGTGCATGGGGGGTCTTCTTAATTCCCTCAAAAGACAGTGGTCAGAAAAATTAAGGTTTGGACAGTTGACTTTCAACTGTCCAGTCCTTTTGGTCTTTGGGAGATAAGACAGCTCTAGCAATGGTTTTCTTCCCTTTCCCTGTTCAATGAGCGTCCATGTTTATGGGGCTGTTCAGGAAAGATAACTATTGCTGAACTTGTAGACAGCTACACTTTTACAAAAGAGCCCCCGTTTCAATCTGCAGTGGGGTAAGTGACAAGGGAAGTAAAGATTTCTTTTTGCTGAATATAAATCACAAGTCCTGGTGAAACTTGGCTGAAGTGAACACAATTCGGAATGCATACTGATAAATGTAGCTTCAGTATACATCTTAAACTTCAGGAATTCCCTATAGCAGAAGGAAGTCAACAAGTAGCTTGCAATGTCATCACAAATGCCTAGAAAAAAAATGAACTACTTAAAGCAATTATATAAGTGTAAGGACCAGAGTCCCATGGCTCAACCCCAACTATGCCAACTCCATTTCAAAACAAGCCAAACAAACCTTCCCCTACTCAGTACTTACTCAAGGTCCATGGAATTTGGATCATGGCTTCTTGGCATGTTGTCACCAGTGTTTACCGAGGTAGATGATATTTGGCACAGCAAATATTAGCACATGTTGCCCATTGGAAAGGAACTCAGTAGAAAGGAACAACCAAGATCAGCAGTCCTACACGATAGATGCAAATCAGCTCATGAGTGGTAACTATAGGGGATGTAGAGGTATAAAAACCCAGAATTCCAGATAGCATATGGTAAGTGGGGTTCCCATTTTGATATTGCATTGAGAGAATATCCCATTGAGAATGCAGTGGTTTTGTGCTTGAAAAATATGGTAACTAGTTCTCAGATACACACCCAGTTGACCGTACAAGCTGACTGAAGTTCATCCAGAATTGCGTCATGTAGATAGACATACGAACTGATGGTATATGATTTCAGGATGCAAGACCTGAAGGAATGAGAAAGCCACTCTATAATATCATAGATTTTCTTCCTGGCATGACTATAGAGCATTGGGCGTAGCACGCAAAAACTGTAATCATTGCAGCACCACAGGGACACTACCTGCTGCACACTCAAAGGGCGTAACTAGGTTTAGCCCAATTGGAAAATCATTGTTCTATCTTCTTGCCAGAAAATACCAAACTAGGCAGCAAAACACATTGTGACAGTGTTATACAATGCAATAAGTCATAAGCATATTCACTGCAACACATATCACAAAATGCACAACAATACACACTGAACACAAATTGGCACACAATATAAGGCCATAAGGGCCAATCTTGGGTTGTAGCCAAAGAAAACTTGGAACGTAAGGCCATTTTGTGGAAAGTGGCGGCTCCTGCCACCCTACAGGACCATGTTCTGTACAGGGTTTACATTTACACTTAGACTTAATAAATCCTGTACCATTTTTAATGTTTTAATAATCACGTGCTACTGTTGGCTACTGAAATCTAAAAAAAATTTTTTACAGCACAAAAAATACATTTCTGTTGCCTATTTGTGAATTTTTCTTTTCATAAAATACACTAAATGACTGGGTTTTTTTTGTGTGTGTGTTTTCTGTAGGTCATCATAAGACCCTGGGAAGCAAAATTTCAAAGGTGCACGGCTTAAAACTAGATTCGACATTATGGAGCAATGAACTTGTGGAGGTATGGCTCAGTAATAATGCTTTATTTTTCTTGTCATTCAAGTAAATATGGAAATTTTTTCTTCCATAACCTAGTGGGGCTCCTGATCACAGCCCGCAGTCTAAGCTTCGTCACCACAGTAATGTAGAGGTGCTAAGACTTGAAACCGGCAACACATATAATAAATGATTTCATTATGTTTGGGTTTGTTCGTGTTTTCTTTTGGTAGCTTTTCATTGTTCTGGGAAATGAAAAAGTTAATAGCTTCTGGGAAGCAAATCTTGCGCCTGAAAACATGCTTTGTGTGACCTCCACTATTAATCAGAGAAGATTATTTGTCGCACAAAAATACAAAGAAGGAAGATTTAAAAAGATGCTTTCTCCGAGCCCGACTTCTCAGCAACTAAATGAGGTGTGTAAGTATCACAAAGTGTATATGTTATTCTTCACCCGTGATTTAATAATGGAAGGGCGCTGACTGGCATTGCTTAGAAGAATGAAGAAATAGCATACGGCATAGTACTATACCGAGCATTCAATTTACATTGCTTAGATTTTCTTTATTTGACTACCTGTACACATAACCTAAAGGTGACCATACAAATTAGAAAGATGTACGCTGATGGTAAAACCACCATTGAGCGCATAATCAACTACTGAACAATCGTTATATAGCCATACACATTTTAGTCTATATTAGCTGTTATGGTTTTCAGACGACCGGTACGTGTTCAATGACACTGAGCAAAGGACAAATGATCTTTCTCTGAACGTTCTTTCAAGTAAAGATCATTTGAAGACAACAATAGATCTTTTAAAATTGAAAGATCTTTCGTCTGACTATTGCATGGAGATTTCAGTCATGGTTGACTTCTTTCTAGATGACAATGAGGTGTCAGTGGTTGGCCAAAAGGATTGTTTGTTGTTAAATTTCACTTGAACAATGTTCATTATGGTTGAAGTCATCCATTATCATCAAATTATGTCTGATGTGCCTGGTCACCTTTACATGGTGGGAGAGAAATTCAGCAATCCAGAAAGAAGTGAGGAGAAAATGAAGGTAGTAGTAAGGATAGGTAACAGTGGCCAGAGTGATCTCCATCAAATCTCCCACACTCCTCGGGGATGTGCAGTGATGATGAAAGCCGCATTATTCATGATATTGGTAGTAGTTATTACACCCTGTTTGATGGCTGGTGGTGGTTGGGGTGCCGTTGATGGTGTGGTGTGGCATAAAACAAGACACTTATAATAACTTGCTAAAAACACGGTGCATACATTTTTGTAAAACACTTTCGACAATTGAGGGTCAATCTCTTAAGGTGGTCTGGGTATGTTAGGAGATGCTGTGATACAGGTGAACAGGACTTGCTCCTAGTGGCGTAACTAAAGTCTTGTGGGCCCGGTGCAATCTTTGGTCCGGGGCCCCCTACTTTATCCCTACAGTGAACTCTTGATAGTGATAGTTATGGGTGCTAAGGAGTTTAATCCACCTTAGCGTGGTTAGGATAATCTGTGGGTCTCCTTGGTTTATGGGCCAGATGGAAGCTGCAATCTCAATACTGACACCAGTGCTCATGGGTTCCCTAAGGCTCCTGGGCCCCGCTGTGACTGCACCCTCTGCATCCCCTCAAGCATCTGCTGGCTCCTTGTCCTATTAGTTTCTATAATCTACCATAAAAGTGACCTTTTTCTCCAATTCAGCCTATAATGCCAAAGCTGCGGGGTGTTGGTCCAAAACACAGCTTAGAAGATGCACCTGGACAAAATCTCAGCGAGACCTTGTCAAAGGCTGGGAGTCTGTGACAAATCTCCTTATAGACTGTGCTACACAAATACACACTGCCTAACTTACTAAGAGCAAGGGGAGAGGGAAGCTTACATAGACCAATCCAGCCTCTTGCTAGAGCATTCTCGGAACTAACCTAAAAGTGAATTCCCTTTCTCACACTCCAACTTTCCATGAAAAACTCCATAATAAACAATAAAGGAGCAAACACAGCAAAATATCATATAAAGTGCAAACTTCTATGTAAGCCTCATTTGGGTTGGCAATACAACAAGTGCAGTTTCTGCAATAAAACCTACTAGTTGATCGAGAGGCACTATTTGGCTACCACTGATCTCTAAATTTCACCGGATTACACATGTGTCCACCATTAACGTTTCTTAAATTTGGTGAAGGATTCTTTATATGAAACCAATTCACAGTACAACCACCCGAAGATACACATAAGACACATTTAGAAGGGTGACCTGCTTTCTGATCAGATGAGGCATGTGCAGTAGAAATTTTTTTAAGCAGGCAGCCATGTGCTACACAGCATAGGATTGCGTGCTCTGGCCATTGTAGACTGAACATGTAATAGAACAATAGTGGTGTGGATCCTGGAAGAGAGGGCACATAAGGAGGTGAAGTCACATTTACATTGCACATAGGTTATCTCCATGATTGTTCAAGAGTTAAGAGCGTTTTATCTTAAAACTCATTTGATAACATTATCTTTCTGCACTTAAAATATTCTTCAGAATCCTACTGTGATGCAAACTATGATTTAAAGGAAACTTTTTTTTTCTAAAACTGGGTCTAGGCTTTATGTGCTGCAGTGACTAAACCAGATGTGTTGGAAACCATGATGTTAGTGTTTAGTGGAGCTGATGTCATGTGCCCAACTGGAGACCCTCTGCATAGCACTCCATACCTTCTAGCAAAAATGGCTGGACAACGTCTACAGATGGAATTTCTATATCACAACAAGTTCTCAGGTACTGTTCAAGCTCTACTGGATAACTGAACACAACAGCCCCAATCATTATAGAAAGGTTTTACACCAACCAGTACTAATACAAGCTTTGACTTTTGGACACTTTCAATTTTCAGGCATTAATAGTCATGGCCCCTTTTTCGATAACTATGCTTGTGATTAATACAAGGTATTTCCATTTTTTCGTTGGTCTTTGCAAACGCTGAAATGAGGCTTTAATAAGTATTCTAACTGACAAAGAGGCAAGCCCACAGTGGGCTTGCATACCTTTCTTTAGAGTAATAATATCATGGGTTTTAGGAACTAGACTTTTTGTGATAGGTTGTTTATCCAGGAACGTATTCCACATACCATATTTCAAGTTAGGATTTTTTTTTTTATCAGATGGGATAACTGGCATAAGCCTCATGTTTTTTTGTTTTGTTTTTTTGCCTTCCTCTGGATCAATTTGGTAGGTTTATAGGTTGTGCATGTGTTTTTATCCAACCTTATATATTATGTTACTTTGTAATTAATCAATCAAGATAATTAGTAAACTATTGCAAATATGTGTTCAGTACTTCAATAGTAGCATAAATAAATGTACCATGCTTAGTTCTATTTTGCATTTTTAGGATAAAGCCCAATATTGCGAAAATACTTCATTATTTGTTTCAGATTTTGATTCAATGTTTTGAGCCAAAGTCAGAAGTTGATTTAAAGGAGTATTCCCATGTCCCTTGTTCACCAGTCTTCGCTTCTGCAAAGGCTTCTTTCTATATGGGTTTTCGACGTCAATTGGTGGGTGGGGTTTCATATGCAAAGCTATACTGTCCGACTACCTCCAGTTTAGCTACGCCCCCAAATTAGCATGTAGCTCCGCCCATCACATAGCGCGATCCTATGGGACGACTGAAGGGCCTGAGATGTCATCAAAGGTCCTACAACACTTGGATTTAGCTTGTTCTATATAGAGTTGGCTAAATCCTAGTGGTCTGAGGGACCAGGTCCTTCTGCCCACTAGCTTTTAGCCTGCTCTATATAAGAAAGTTAAATCCTAGTGAGCCGAGGGACCAGGTCTATTAGTCCACTAGGATTTAGACTGTTTTATATAAGAAAGCAGCACTCATTTATCCCCTCCTTTATCTGAGAGCAGGAAGCTAGGTCACATGTGTGGTGCAGACACAGTAACAGCTACAGACACCGGCTCGCTCCCGTGCACTTAGCCCCCCCCTCCCCCCTGAGAGCAGGCAGCTACGTCACTTGGGAAATAAGCAGATAATCACAAGGGCCATAGAAACTCAGTGTTGACAATGAAGTGAATAAATTAAGATAGTGGACAAATAAAGCAGTTTTGCTGAAGCAGTGCATTTAGGAAAAGTCTTAAATCCACATTAACAAGCAGTATAGATAGGATCCTTGTTATGGGACAACACATTTAACAGAAGGGAAACATCTAAGAGCTTCCTTTACATTCCTTTTCAAGCCACTCCTGACTTTGGCTCAAAAAAAAAAAGCAGCAAAAACTGCTGCATTTCTGCAACGTGGAGGCTTAATGAGAAATGTAGATTTACATGTGGCAAAAAAGTTCATGCATGCACCAACTTTATTATGATTTTTAGACTCTATTTAAAAACTGCCCAACCCTTAGTTCACATCTGTGTTTGGTAATCCATTCAGGGAGTCCGCATAGGGACCCCCCGAACGGACTTCCGAACGCACTGGCAAGCAGTGTGCAGTGAAGGCACACAGACCCCATAGACTATAATTATATATTATTATTACATTATATACAATTATAATTTTAGGCACACGTTACTGGAATGCGCCACATTTTCAACATCTATGAGGTAGGTAAAACAAGTGTGTAACAAGTAGCGAGTGCCCCCACACAATGCACACATATATGATTTATGTAGCAAGCACTAAGCAATGTGAAACTTAACCTTTTTTATTTTAAATATTCCAAATAATTAAAAACTAAAAAAAAGCATAGCTAAATTTTTGAACAATTTTTGATTATCTGGCAGTATTGTGACATTAATACATTTTGTGGTATATTTTATTAATGTATTCTGTGAAATCCTGCATTGAGAACCACTTTCCTTTTTTCCCTAATGAATCCTTTCATCTGTTTCTCCACTGCCATCTGAAATGTGTACACTGCTTTTTGTTAGGTGCACATGCGCACGTGGCTTTATAAATCCTATTAATGGAGGGGGCCAGGGGAGGTTTAGGGCTAGAGGGCGGAAGGTAAGTAAGGGGGAGGGGGGCCAGATTGCACATGTAGAAAGTGGGGGAGAGTAACCTGAGTGACGGGTGGGGGGAAGGGGTAGATGTATGAGGTGACTGTAATCTCTAAAGGGGGGAAGGGGTCGGGGGTGTGGGTGGGGGTTAAGGGGAGGGCCGGGAGGTGGGGGAAACGGGACGGCCGGAAGTGCAGCAGCGGGGCCGTGGGGTCCCAACCCACGATGCTGTCTGAGGGGCCCGTGCCAGCCACAATGAAATGGCCATGGGCCACAGGCTGCACTGCAGGTGGTTCGTGCAAGGCTGAGGGGACATCGGACAAAGTCGCGGGTTATAGCTAGTAACTCTATAAAATTACTGATCTCGAGCTGTTCCTTCAGCACACGTCCAACAACATGTTTCTTAGTTTTTATAAAGCCACAGGCCACACACCCACTATAGTGTCAACACCCCAAGACCCATCATTCTAGCCATGTATAAGGACTAAGAATGCAAGTTACATTCTTTAAAAGATCAGTGAAATATCTTGAGATATTTTACAGAAGTAAACAACCTTGCCTAAAACTTTTCAGATTACAAATCATCAGAGGATCAGTCAGAGAATGGAAGCAATCCCTATATGTCCTATTGTGGATTCTTATATAAAGCGTCTTCAAGCTCCTCTAAGATGTCAGCAAACCGGAAACTAAAAGAAGGTAAATTTGTTACATATCATGTTACACCTACCTGTTATAGTACTATGACAAGTAATACAGCAAGTACATAGGAAAGTTCTTTTGTTATATCTAGAACTAATTTTTATTACTATAGTTTACATTTTAGAAAAGTATATGCAGTTTAGTAATCAAATGGTTAATGAACCAAATTGTTTGACTATACACAAATGCATAAAAGAGCTCCAAGATTCAGATCAATAGTTCAAGTTTGGTTTTATTCAGTTCCAGAAAAGATTAGATGAAATTAAGATATAAAATATAAAAAAATTCATACTCCTCTTCCGTTGCCTCTTTTGGGTCTCTTCCAACACTCTCTCTCCACCTTCACGGTTGATGAACCCAGGGTCACTACTGAGGCCTGTGATTGTGCCTCCATGGTGACATGGGCATGCTGAGCGTCATGACATCACCAGAACTCCAAACACTGTGATGAGGCCCAAAAGAGGTAATGGAAGATGAGTATGTTCTTTTTTTTCTTTTTTTTTTTGTGGCCGATGAATCTCCATTTGTTCAGTACAGTTAAAAAACAAATTTGGAATACTCAGTTCGAACCCGGCTCGGTGTTAGTTGGTTCTCCCATCTCTAATAGCTTATTGTCTTGTGACAGAATATCATAAAATCATGTTGTTTTGAAAAGTTGGTCATCTTAGGTTACATTTTCTAGACCTTTTTGGCCAAGTGGACAAGCATGGAAGGCAATTTTATGCATAGAGTTAATAGCTATCAAATATACAATCAGATTGGCTATTGCCAGACTCCTCTGCTGCAGCTTATCTCCTATGAAACAAAGAATTGTGCATGTTGATATCACCAATATCTGCTGTCAGGAGACTGTATGGCTGCCCCTAAACAAATTAAATAACCAATATCTGAGAATTTCCAAGTGTTCTAGTCAATTATAGTTAGGATAGTTAGTTCCAAGTGTTCTAGTCAATTATAGTTAAGATAGTTAGTTAGGATAGTTGCAAGCCAACGACAATAAAAAATACTTCTCATACATAAAAAAATAAAACTTACCAATATCATACTTTTGATTTTTTTTTTTTTTAAATCATAGTACAATACTAGTATATGTTGTAATTCTATTCATTTAGAAATGAAAAAATGGTGGTGTACAATAGAAAACAGTCTGCTAAGCTATTATGAGGATGAGAATCAATCTGTGCCGGATGGATTTATCGATTTAAGCGAAGCCGTGTGTTTAGACATCCATTCAACAGAGTATACCCTAAACACAAGGTATGTCAAACAATCAGTTTTTGTCATTTATATACATATTAATTTTTTTTAAACAAGTCAGGAGTGATCATGTCTATCGACTATCAGTTATCTTGCGTATGTGACCAGATCGACTTCCTTATGTATCACTGTCTATTGGCCGCAAAATGTCCTTACTAGTATATTTTTACTGGATATTGAAGATATCCAATGAGAAGAAATAAAATATTATATGGGGCCTGGCGTTTTGAATGCAAGTCTTCATAACGCCTGAACCAGATGGTGTACACATCCTCATAAATGAGGAGCTCCATTCGCTGGGCCATGCACCTGCAGGGAAATCTCATAACTGGCGTGGATTTCCAGCATTTTTTGTGCCAGATTTTTTATGTAAATGATGATAAATCTGGGGAGTCCAATAGCCTCGCACCTAGCATTCCTTTGCCAAGTCTCCATTTGGCAAATAACGTAGGCCATGTTGAATAGAAGAAAAATCACACATTTTTGAACAAAAACAATTAGCACAAAAAAATTATGATTTTGTATGCCGAGTATGCCCGAAAACAAGGTATAATAAGTCTGCTCCCATAACTATATATATTAAAATAATGTGATCCTTACAAATCATCATGCAAAAAGTCTATCTAAAAATTGCTAGGGTTGGAGTTAGCATGGAGATAAATCAATCTACCTTCTAGCAGCAAGTTTGGCTAGTTTTGTTGTGACCTTTGAACTCGTTGAATACATATTTTTGACCCTAACCCTTCGTTCACATCTGCGTTCGGTATTCCGTTCGGGGAGTCTGCATGGGGACCCCCCCCAACTGAATGCCAAACGCAACTGCAAGCGCTGTACAGTAAAAGCACACGGACCCCATAGACTATAATGGGGTCCGTGTGCTTGCCACGCGCTGCCCGCACAAATCATGCGGGCAGGAAAATAGATTGTGAACTACTTTCCTGTCCACATGATCCCTGCAGAGATCTGGCGGCAAGCACATGGACCTCATAATAGTCTATGGGGTCTGTGTTTTTCCACTGGCACACCGCTTGTAGTTGCATTCGGTATTTCGTTCGGGGGCGTCCTCATGCGGCCTCCCCCGGACGGAATCCAAACACAGATGCAAATGAGGCCTTAAAGGGATTCTGTCATTTCCAAAATACTTTCCAAACTTGAAAAAAATGGAGCATGTCAATTATACTCATGGAAACGCTGGCATAGTAGTGTTTCCATCACATTTTTTTTCATAGCATTTTTTTTTGCTACGCACCACTATTTGTTTATCTGAAAAGGATGCACCAAAGTTACAAAGCTCTTCCATCTGTAAAGTATATGCTCGTATCCGTATATCCGAATTTTTCAGCCCAGATTTTGAGCTGAAAAAGCCCCCCTCGGCTTATACTCGAGTCAGCAAAAAGAAAAAAAAAGAAAATATATATATATATATATATATATATATATATATATATATTTAGGAGGGGGGGGGGGGTCTATGACCAGCCACAATATCAATCATAACAAAATAAAAGTTCTAAATCCCTCCTTTCCCCTTTCCCTAGAATACATACAAAAGTAGAAAATTACTGTGAAACACATACACATTAGGTATCCCTGTGTCTGACAGTGCCCGGTCTGCTGAATATAGGGGATCTGCAGTGCTCCTGCTCGGTCGGGAAGGGGTTAATACAAGCACTGCAGATCCCCTATATTCAGCCAGACTGAGTTTTTCTTCCCCCACTTGGAATTCAGTGTTCAAGCTCAGTGAAGGTGCAGACAGACAACCAAAACATCCCCTCCCCTTTCCCAGCATCTACTGCACCCAAAAACTCCGACCATTTTAATTTTTGAAATTTTCCAGTAGCTGCTGCATTTCCCCCCTAGGCTTATACTTGAGTCAATAAGTTTTCCCATTTTTTTGTGGTAAAATTAGGGACCTCGGCTTATATTCGGGTCGGCTTATACTCGAGTATATACGGTAAATCAGATAAGAACACAATCTTACTAACTAAGTTATATTTAATATTTTTTAATTATTGGGTACCCTTATTTTAGTGTGAATTGAAAAAATTACAATGGGACACTGCGCCTTTAATTCCAACAAGTCTTGTTTCCAAAGTGCGAATGTTTTATTCTTCCAAAGTACCAGTGTTTTATTCTTGCTACACGTCAGTTTGAGCAGCTTCGATAAATTGATTCCGGCATACCACTTTTGTTGCAAGTAATAAATTATTTTGATAGTGCAACAATAAAGTTGATGTTAAAATTCATAGCACATTGAGTGCCGTCCAGCACATTTTTTCAGAACACAGTGGGCATAATTGTATGTCAAAACCTAAACATTTTCTACAGGTAGTCATTTTATTACTTTGGGCAGGTGTGTTAAAAGTTTGTAAATTTTAGGTTGTCAATCTTATTTTTGTACAGCAAGTAGGTTTAATGAAAGATGTTGAGGAGGATCTGACAAAAACGACTTGTTAGTTGAACATGTTTTTGAATAAAAAATGTAAAAAATTAAAAATAAATTCTTGTAACACAAAAAGTTTCATTTCGGTCTGAACAGAACTTTTTAATTGTTTAAATTGAATTCCTTTTTTTTATCCTGTATATTTATTGGTGGACATTTATGGAATAAAAAGGGCACCAAAATCTATTACAAAACGAGGGTAAGAGTTTGTGAGCACAACCATTTTTGTCATCCATGTACTCAGGATGTCCGTCAAATTTTTTTATGGGCTCATGAACACGTCAGTTTTATTAACTGATCCATGTACCCATTTAGTTTTTTTTAGTGCATGCCCTATTCAGGTCTGTTTTCAATGACCCAAGCTGCCAATTGAAGTCTATGGATGAGTGAAAAAACAAATGGTACTCTTCTATCTTTCACTGATCTTTTGACAAGAGACAGATTTGAAAAAATGTGAAAATGCATGTAAAAGAGACGCAACAGGGATGTTAAAAATGGATATTCTTATCATAACCATAACCAATATCCTACTAATATTATAAATGTGAGTATGTGTGTTTGGATGTTTGTGTGTTTGGATGTTTGGATGTTTGTTCCACAATCACGCCGCAACGGCCGAACACATTTCACTCAAATTTCGCACGTACCTAGAATGGCACCAGGAATAGACGATAGGCGCCTCACAATCACTGTATATAGCCACGTTTGGTCACCGCGAGCACCAAATTCACAGAATTCACAGTCAGTATAGGCAGCAGGACCTGAGATGACGTCACGACCACATACGGCATGCTCCCATTGGCCCAGGCGACTGCAGGGGGTGGAGCTGGATCGCCATGAACAAAATGGCGTCCTGCAAGCCGGCAGCTGAGAGCCGCAGACGCCGCCCACGCTGTAGCCAGTCGCGCGCCCTGCAGTGGTGAGTCAGGCGGAACCCTGGGGGTGGGAAGGGTTACAGGGCACCTCACTATCACCGTATATAGTCACGTTTGCCAGCCGCAGCCACTGAATTCCCAGTCTGTGTAGGCAGCAGGACCTTAGATGACGTCACAACGTCATATGGCGTGCTCACATTGGCACAGGTGACTGCAGGCGGCTGAGCTAGAGCGCCACAAGCTGACTGCGCATCAGCCTGACAAAAAAGGCTTCCTACATGCCGGCAGCCGAGAGCCACTCACGCCACCAGCGCTGGAGCCTGGTTTGCGTCCTGCAGCGTTTAGTCCACGGGGGGCGGAAGAGATAGAGGGTACTGCGCGGCACACTCCGCAGACCCTGGACGCCCCTGTCACCTTGGCACACGGTGGCACCCGGTGAGGCCGGTCTGGGATGCGCTATGCCGTCCTCACATGTTGCAGTAGAGGGGGGGGAGGGTGCCAAGTGTAGGGTGGGGGGGTTTGGAAGGGGCCCATGAGGTAGAGGGACAAGGTATGGGCTCCGAGGCTACATGGACGCACTGGTGTAGGAAAAGGCCCACAGCGGCCACACGGCAAGCGAGGGAGGGGCACGGGCCCCCCATGCAAATAGGTCGCACAACAACTCACGCCTCCACGGACGAATTCGCGGGTACTGCTAGTACTTTTAATAAACCTGATATTTTTATGAAGTGTTATTCCATTCACGCAATACTAGTAATATCTTTTTGACTTTGAACAATTTATGGACACATGTTACATATTACTTAACCAGGTTAATTGTAATCATTATTTCCTGTCACTGATGTCAATATGAATATGTCCACGATTGTGTTGGACGTCAATATGAATATGTTCATGTCTGTGTTGGAGGTCTATATGAATATGGCCTCTTCTGTGTTTGAAGCTCCATCAGCAACCTCCATTTTAGATTTTGTGAAACTAATTTCGGACAAAGTAGTATAGCAAGCTACACTTTTTTTCATCAGCATGGTGGCTAGTACTGTTGCCTTGCAGTAGTGGGGTCTTGGATTTGAATCTGACCAAGGGCAACATCTGCATGGAGCTTATATGTTCTCCCTGTGTTAATATGGTTTTCTTTAACATACTTTAGTTTCCTTACACATGTCAAAAAATACCATTAGATAAATTAGCTACCTATAATAGCCCCTGACCCTTGTGGGATTGGAGAAGAGTTGCCTGTTTGGCAACCACTTACTCTTCTACTCCACAATGCTCCTTGTGCTTTACAAATGTTTGTCATCGTCACAAACTGTTCTGATAAAATAATGGACACCATAGCAGAAACCCATCTGACCCAATTTTAATCAAAGGGGTCCATCAGGTACTATTAGTCTCCATCATGTAAAGCTGCTGAAAACTTTGTATTCTCCTATGATAGAGTGAATCAATGGAATTGATCAATGCACATCTGAACAGAGCCTTAAAGGCTAATGTAAAACTGGGGTTGACCAGGTTAGATCGGTAGCACAAAAAAAAAAAAATCACAGAAATTAAAAAAGTCCTTTCCACTCATTGTATAGGAACAATTTTCATGGACCTATTATGTCAATATTAATAGGGTCTAAGTTAGGTATAGCTTCCATTGGGGGGAAATTTATTAAGACTGGTGATTCTTATGCCATTAATAATTCATTCCCCAACAGTTGCAAGACACACTAGAAGTAGTTAATAATTCTTGTGTATGTAGGTGCATCTGAACTGGTATAACTAATGCTAGTTTTCTAGCTTACTAAGTTATAGTAAATATGACTGACCGGAGTATCCAGGTCCCAGCTCACCTAAGTCCCCACCCCATCCCCCACTGTTTAGAGAGGCAAGAAGGACATATAAGTTGCTATACCCCATCATGCATCCAGTGGCCATTTTTGATACTTTCTAGGCACAGATCTGATACTAAATCTGGGTCATTGACTATATGCCTTATGTTATACAGTTGTCCAGGATATACAGTTTTTCTCAAGGAGTCTGGAAAAAAAAAAAAAAAACTAAAAAAAAATATACTCATCTGTTCCCTGTTCCCAGCGCTTCGGTGTCTCCCATGTCCTGATTCCTTTTCTTAGACAATCGAGGCCACTGTTTGGCCTCAGTGGTCTTTAAAGGGATTCTACCATTAAAGCTACTTTTTTTTTCTAATTACCGTGTCGGAATAGCCTTAAGAAAGGCTATTCGTCTCCTACCTTTAAATGTGGTCTCTGTCGCGCCGTTCCTTAGAAATATCGGTACTTACCAGTATGCTAATGAGGTCTCGGCAGCAATGGGGGGGGGGTCCTTCTTCTTCATCTGCCTCCTCCCCTTGTCTATCGTCTTCTTTCTTTGTCATGTCTGACGCCTGCGCAGTTGGCTCTGAGACCCTGTTAGAGCCGACTGCACATGCTCAGTAAGGTCCATACAGCCCTCTGACACCTGGATGAGTTCACTCACGTGTCGGAGGGCTGTACGGACCTTACTGAGCACGCGCAGTCGGCTCTAACAGGGTCTCGCTGTCAGAGCCGACTGCGTAGGCATCAGACATGACGAAGAAAGAAGACGACAGACAAGGGGAGGAGGCAGATGAAGAAGAAGGACGCCCCCATTGCTGCCGAGACCTCATTAGCATACCGGTAAATACCGGTATTTCAAAGGAACGCCGCGACGGAGACCACATCTAAAGGTAGGAGATGAATAGCCTTTCTTAAGGCTATTACGACATAGTAATTAGAAAAAAAAGTTGCTTTAATGGTAGAATCCCTTTAAGGTGAGGACTTCTGCAAGAGGAAGTGCTGGGAGGAAAGCAGTGGGGGACATCGGAGTACAGATTAGTAATTATTGTTATTTTTTTATACATATATGTTTTTCACCTTCCTCACCCTCCTTCTGGAAAATTGTACATCCAGGACAGCCCCTTTAATCTAACTCAACAAAAAATTTAGGAATTTGTAAAGTTATTAATTTAACTTTATACTTCCTGAATCATCTCCACATTATCATCATTTTATATGAATTAACAACAGTACTTACAGGGGTTTTTCTCATCTCCCTGTCTCAGTAGATTTGCCTGCTGTCTCTTCTTCTGACTTTCTGTACTCCACCCTCCCCCCAGCTTGCTGTACAGGACACTATGAAGTGCAACAATGCTTAATATAATTACTAGAAATCTAATAGAAATGCAGATTAGATAGTATGCACATGCTTCTAGAAAGCAGACTGTTATCTGTGTGTTCTCATAAAGAGATAACAGACTTGATTAATTAGTAAACTGTGATTAGATGAACTGATTGTCCTGTCAGCATAGCTGTAGATAACAGTGAAAGCAATGAGTGATGTCACTTGTCCTATCACACAGGTCTGTGGTTATGGAAACGTTGTGTAAACAATGGGAGGAATAAGTTCACATAGCAGTCAAACAAAGCAGCATTTCTAAAGCAATATATTTAGGAAAAATCTTCAATTTAATTAAGCTACAAGTATAAATAGGATCCTTGAGATGCGATTAACCCTTTATTTGTATGTAGTAACCCTCAACTCAGGTATACAGTATACCACTTCAATGACATCAGAGAGGTGGAGGGTAGACCACAGTGGCACAAACAAGGTGACTAAATCGATTAATTTTCTACATTGTTGAAACTAATAAATTTGTTCAACAGTACACACAAATCCAGGCTTTATTATGATAATTTACTTTTTCCTTTTTTCCTTTCTGCTTCATAACCCTTAATTCAACTTTATTGTATTGTTTAAAAGGTTTTTTATTATATGAATAAATTGTGACATTAATAACACCAATAAAATTTTATTGTATTCCCATAAAACCGAATGTGGTGAAACTGTAATTTTAAGAAATTGCGGTACACACAGGCACAGTGGCATACTGTATCATTAACATCTCTGAGGACCCACCATTGTAATGCACTATTATTACAATACAAGCCCTCTTATATGAAGAAGCTCTTTGTACACTCATTAAAAGTAGAAGTGTTGATAAAACATTCTCATCCTCATATCATTATATACAACTGCGTTGTCATCTACACTCACAATATTAGGAACTTTGTTTTCACTGTTGTTTACCTCAATTATATACATGTTATTTGTTCTAGAGGTCGTACAATCCATATATATATATATATATATATATATATATATATATATATATATATATATATACACTCATCGGCCACTTTATTAGGTACACCTGTCCAACTGCTCGTTAACACTTAATTTCTAATCAGCCAATCACATGGCGGCAACTCAGTGCATTTAGGCATGTAGTCATGGTCAAGACAATCTCCTGCAGTTCAAACCGAGCATCAGTATGGGGAAGAAAGGCGATTTGAGTGCCTTTGAACGTGGCATGGTTGTTGGTGCCAGAAGGGCTGGTCTGAGTATTTCAGAAACAACTGATCTACTGGGATTTTCACGCACAACCATCTCTAGGGTTTACAGAAAATGGTCCGAAAAAGAAAAAACATCCAGTGAGCGGCAGTTCTGTGGGCGGAAATGCGTTGTTGATGCCAGAGGTCAGAGGAGAATGGCCAGACTGGTTCGAGCTGATAGAAAGGCAACAGTGACTCAAATAGCCACCCGTTACAACCAAGGTAGCCAGAAGAGCATCTCTGAACGCACAGTATGTCGAACTTTGAGGCAGATGGGCTACAGCAGCAGAAGACCACACCGGGTGCCACTCCTTTCAGCTCAGAACAGGAAACTGAGGCTACAATTTGCACAAGCTCATCGAAATTGGACAATTGAAGATTGGAAAAACATTGCCTGGTCTGATGAGTCTCGATTTCTGCTGCGACATTCGGATGGTAGGGTCAGAATTTGGCGTCAACAACATGAAAGCATGGATCCATCCTGCCTTGTATCAACGGTTCAGGCTGGTGGTGGTGGTGTCATGGTGTGGGGAATATTTTCTTGGCACTCTTTGGGCCCCTTGGTACCAATTGAGCATCGTTGCAACGCCAAAGCCTACCTGAGTATTGTTGCTGACCATGTCCATCCCTTTATGACCACAATGTATCGAACATCTGATGGCTACTTTCAGCAGGATAATGCGCCATGTCATAAAGCTGGAATCATCTCAGACTGGTTTCTTGAACATGACAATGAGTTCACTGTACTCCAATGGCCTCCACAGTCACCAGATCTCAATCCAATAGAGCATCTTTGGGATGTGGTGGAATGGGAGATTCGCATCATGGATGTGCAGCCGACAAATCTGCGGCAACTGTGTGATGCCATCATGTCAATATGGACCAAAATCTCTGAGGAATGCTTCCAGCACCTTGTTGAATCTATGCCACGAAGAATTGAGGCAGTTCTGAAGGCAAAAGGGGGTCCAACCCGTTACTAGCATGATGTACCTAATAAAGTGGCCGGTGAGAATATATATATATATATATATATATATATATATATACACTTCACCCTCAGGCATTAACATGTCAAAAATAGCATATCTTTCCCACCAAGGCAACTTGTTCTACACCAAAATTTCTTATTTTTTATTATCACCGTATGAAATTAAAGGGGTTTCCAGCCACATCTTCCAGCCAAATCTTATAATAGTGCAAATCAGCAAACTGGATATACTCTCCTGCAACATCCATGCCTCCATATCCTAGATCCCATATTAGCCCCCACTATATGGCATTTTGATAAAGATATATAACATTGCAGCAGTGACCATAGAAAGAGAGTTTGGAGGCCATGTTCACCTTTGCAACCAACTTTTGCTTTATTATTCTAAACTGAAAACTGATACAACTTTGCAAATAGTCAGCGTTAAAATGTTCCTATTGCATCATTCCATAAATCCATATTTCTGAATTACTAGGCAGATTGCAGTACATCTATAATTGAAATCTAATTGACGCCTCCTTTAAGTTGTGAGTGTAAACATATTAGTTATCAGAAAAAAAACAGATTAAAAAGTGGAAGACATTTTAGGAGCTTCAGGACTTACACCTTATTTACAAGTGTATTTTAGGGTAATATATTATATGTGATAAGAGTCACCTGTGAATACTTTTCATGAAACTCCAGGCAAAAAAATTTGAATTCTAATTTTTGTCAGAAATATGGAAATTTATACTTTGCTTTAGTTACACTGTTATTATTATGGTCACCATTTAAGGCCTGGTTCACATCTGCAGTCGGTATTCCATTCAAGGAGTCTGAACTGAATACCAAACAAATTAAAAAGTGGTGAGCAATGAAAGCACACTAACCCCATAGACTGAAATGGGGTCCGTGTGTTTTCTGCACAAATTATACGGAGAGAAAAGTAGTTCTTGATGTATGGGGTCCGTGTGCTTTCACTGCTCACCTCTTTTTAATGCATTTGGTATTCCGTTCGGGGGTGCCCAAGTGAACTCCCCGAACGCAGATGTGAACCAGGCCTTAGAGATTACCTGTTATCCTTTTCTAATATGCCCAAGGGCATATGTATCTAGAGACAGCCTATGTGACTGATCTATCCTTGGACCTAGCCCCTATTGATTCTATCTGAGACCTAGCCCCTATTGATTTTGGGTGACCCTGTATATGATGTTTTAGATATTGAGTGCTGGGCCATAAAATAGAAGACAAACACCTGGCTGTCCTATATTGAGTGTCCACAAAAGGGCTCAATTCACTTTTTCTTTCCGTATTTATATCACTGTAAAAAATCAAATGCAAATAAAATTACATCAATTTCAAAGCTATTTATACACTGTCTACCAATAAGTATTTGGACAGCCAGTAAAGTTCTGCGGAGGTGGAGTTATGGTCTGGAGGTGTTTCTCTTGGAATGGACTGGGCCCCTTGGTCGCAGTGCATGGTAAACTCAACGCTGATGCCTATCGCACTATTTTAGATAACAGATTGCTTCCTACATTATAGCGGTTCTATGGGTCAGACCAATGTTACTTCCAGGATGACAACCCCAGCTGTCATGTAGCGAGTCTATAGCGTGACAATCAGGTTACCGACTGCCGAGAGGAAGGGACGAGCGTCCCGAAACGCGTCACTTTTGTATACCTGACTTTACACCATGGTTGCTTTGTAACCTTTTTATTCAAACGATGGAATAAAAGTTAAATTTTAATTTATTGCGGAAATTCTTCATCATTAATCTGGACGTAGCTGGCTTCATTTATTTTTGCAATACCGACTGCACTGGCCTGCCCAGAGCCCTGAACCTATCGAGTACCTCTGGAACAAGTTGGATCGGTGAACTAAGGGGTGCAGCAGCTGACCAAAATTGGTGAAAGAACTTACCTGTCTTCTCCAAGCCGAATGGAATAAAATACCACTAGACGTCATACAAGGACTTGTGGAAAGCATGCCCCCGGAGGGTTGAGACTGTAATTGCCGCTCATGGTGTCCTAATACTTATTGGTAGACAGTACTGTACATGTCTTATAAACCAGCTCCAGATTTGCTTTACTTTTTATCTCAATAATTTTCTTCCACCCGATTTACTAGAGAGCATTATTTATACATCTAGCGCAGCCATTTTCGTCAATTTACAGTTTCTTGGAAAAATGAATCGCATCTACCATACACTACAGACTAAAGGGCAGCCATCAGAATAATTTTCTGCTAATGGACGCAATAAAATACCTCTGTTTTCCACCGAACAATAATTAGTTTTAACTAAAATGGATTGCTTTTAGCATGATCAATGGAACGCAGCGAGGGTTGCGTATTTAGCTCCAGTAATTTGTCTGAGAAGCCTTTTAAAACATAACTAAGTGTATTTTAACTTTTAAGGTAATTACAAATATAGCATATGTCAGACTGCCAATTTACTCCAAGGTGCTCGCTGAAAAGGACACGTAAAAAAAAAAAAACGTCTGAGGTTTGTTATTCATTCCATTCTTTCCATAGAACACAACCGTTTCTATTTTTCCCGAACGTAACGCGACTTTCGCCTTTTAAATGTTTCATACAATTTGATATTAGTAACATTTTGCATCTTAGAAATGATGCATTTGCTTTCTCACTAACTGGGTTACATTAATTCTCGCCATCGACTCCCTCCACTCTTTGTACCACTGGAGTGGAAAGAATACCTCCAAAATTGATGGCATTAATCTCTATTACATTTTTATTCTGCCACCACACTATACGCTGGAGTTTCACTGATTGAACACATATTTCTTGGCGTGAAGCTGAAGAAATCTAAACAGCAATTATCATTATATCGAAGATAACGCTTTGTATTAATTTAAATAATTAAAAAAAAAAAAAAAGGGAAAGAAATACGTCTCTATATCAAAGTTTTCCGCAAGGATAATCTAGCAGTATTTTAAATGAGTGGTACTTTTAAATAGCTTTAGGAAATGAGCTGTAAATCTATAAAATAATTGTATCAGATATATTGCAAGAACAAATAGGCATTTAGTCAAAGAAGACAAAAAACTTCTAAGTGGTTATTGACTATTTGTGAGCAGCCGCCTAAAGTCTTTACTGGGAATTAAATATAATTGTTTTCGGCGCTCTCCATTTCAACTGGAAATTTTAAAGGTATAGCATACGGAATAGACAACGTTCCAATAGATCACACGTTATTAGAATTTTTTTTCTCCTCTCTCGGAGATATGAGTAAGTATTCTACCGGGGCAAGAAACGCCAAATGCTATTGAAAGGAGTTAAGCCTCTGGCTATGTTAGATTATAGAATCTAAATACAGTACAACTTTTTTATGTTTGCTCTAGGGCCATATTTACCTTCGAGATCTACTTATTGTCAGAACGTATGTTTCTTTTCGGAGCTGAAAATGTGGAGTCTCAGAGAGAATGGGCCAAGGCAATATCTAAGGTAACGCTGATAATTATCTGATAACGTTAAGCCTAAGGCATTAGCATAAAATAAATTGGCACCGTTAACAGTGAGCTCTCAAAGGAACCGGCTTTAATGGTTTTAATTTATTTATTTATATAGGTTTTGCGGTGCACTTTATAATGTACATTTTTATTTTATGTTCTCTTTTTTTTATTTAGTTTTACTGTGCTGAAGGGAAAAAAAATAACATACAGAGCATGCTTTGAATTGTGCTAATGTCATAAACTATTGCAAATGGATTTCCGACTGTAGCACTTTGCGAGAATATTGCTGTGAAACAAGCAGCTTAGCAGAATTATTAAAATATGTCACTTGGAATAGGTATATGTATGCATGGGGTTCACTGAGAAATTTCCTGAAAAGTCTTTAATTATTGATGTGTATAGTCACATATAGAGGCCAGAATGACCCTAAGTTACTTTATATATTATCCTTATTCTTATTGTTTTGCTGTGGCATTAACGCTTAGTTTATACAGTCCTATGAAAAAGTTTGGGCACCCCTATTAATCTTAATCATTTTTAGTTCTAAATATTTTGGTATTTGCAGCAGCCATTTCAGTTTGATATATCTAATAACTGATGGACACAGTAATATTTCAGGATTGAAATGAGGTTTATTGTACTAACAGAAAATGTGCAATATGCATTAAACCAAAATTTGACCGGTGCAAAAGTATGGGCACCTCAACAGAAAAGTGACATTAATGTTTAGTAGATCCTCCTTTTGCAAAGATAACAGCCTCTAGTCGCTTCCTGTAGCTTTTAATCAGTTCCTGGATCCTGGATGAAGGTATTTTGGACCATTCCTCTTTACAAAACAATTCAAGTTCAGTTAATTTTGATGGTCTCCGAGCGTGGACAGCCTGCTCTCAAATGATCTGAAAACAAAGATTGTCCCACATAGTTGTTCAGGGGAAGGATACAAAACGTTGTCTCAGAGATTTAACCTGTCAGTTTCCACTGTGAGGAACATAGTAAGGAAATGGAAGACCACAGGGACAGTTCTTGTTAAGCCCAGAAGTGGCAGGCCAAGAAAAATATCAGAAAGGCAGAGAAGAAGAATGGTGAGAACAGTCAAGGACAATCCACAGACCACCTCCAAAGAGCTGCAGCATCATCTTGCTGCAGATGGTGTCACTGTGCATCGGTCAACAATACAGCGCACTTTGCACAAGGAGAAGCTGTATGGGAGAGTGATGAGAAAGAAGCCGTTTCTGCAAGCACGTCTCAAACAGAGTCGCCTGACGTATGCAAAAGCACATTTGGACAAGCCAGCTTCGTTTTGGAAGAAGGTCCTGTGGACTGATGAAACAAAGATTGAGTTGTTTGGTCATACAAAAAGGCGTTATGCATGGCGTCCAAAAAAACCAGTATTCCAAAAAAAACCACTTGCTATCTACTGTAAAATTTGGTGGAGGTTCCATCATGCTTTGGGGCTGTGTGGCCAATGCCGACACCGGGAATCTTGTTAATGTTGAGGGTCGCATGGATTCCACTCAGTATCAGCAGATTCATAAGGATAATGTTCAAGAATCAGTGACAAAGTTGAAGTTACGCCGGGGATGGATATTTCAGCAAGACAATGATCCAAAACACCGCTCCAAATCGACTCATTCATGCAGAGGAACAATTACAATGTTCTGGAATGGCCATCCCAGTCCCCAGACCTGAATATCATTGAACATCTGTGGGATGATTTGAAGCGGGCTGTCCATGCTCAGCGACCATCAAACTTAACTGAACTTGAATTGTTTTGTAAAGAGGAATGGTCCAAAATCCCTTCATCCAGGATCTAGGAACTGATTAAAAGCTACAGGAAGTGACTAGAGGATGTTATCTGTGCAAAAGGAGGATCTACTAAATATTAATGTCACTTTTCTGTTGAGGTGCCCATTAGAGATGAGCGAACAGTGTTCTATCGAACACATGTTCGATCGGATATCAGGGTGTTTGCCATGTTCGAATCGAATCGAACACCGCGTGGTAAAGTGCGCCAAAATTCGATTCCCCTCCCACCTTCCCTGGCGCCTTTTTTGCACCAATAACAGCGCAGGGGAGGTGGGACAGGAACTACGACACTGGGGGCATTGAAAAAAATTGGAAAAAGTCATTGGCTGCCGAAATCAGGTGACCTCCATTTTAGACGAATAGTGGATTTCAAATCCGGGTCATATGAGAATGTGAACTTTGTGACTATGAGACAGGGATAGCTGTACAGGCAGGGATAGCTAGGGATAACCTTTATTTAGGGGGGAATGTTATTAAAAATAACTTTTTGGGGCTCTATCGGGTGTGTAATTGTGATTTTTGTGAGATAAACTTTTTCCCATAGGGATGCATTGGCCAGCGCTGATTGGCCGAATTCCGTACTCTGGCCAATCAGTGCTGGCCAATGCATTCTATTAGCTTGATGAAGCAGAGTGTGCACAAGGGTTCAAGCGCACCCTCGGCTCTGATGTAGGAGAGCCGAGGGTGCACTTGAACCCTTGTGCACCCTCGGCTCTGCTACATCAGAGCCGAGGGTGCGCTTGAACCCTTGTGCACACTCTGCTTCATCAAGCTAATAGAATGCATTGGCCAGCGCTGATTGGCCAATGCATTCTATTAGCCCGATGAAGTAGAGCTGAATGTGTGTGCTAAGCACACACATTCAGCTCTACTTCATCGGGCTAATAGAATGCATTGGCCATCGCTGATTGGCCAGAGTACGGAATTCGGCCAATCAGCGCTGGCTCTGCTGGAGGAGGCGGAGTCTAAGATCGCTCCACACCAGTCTCCATTCAGGTCCGACCTTAGACTCCGCCTCCTCCAGCAGAGCCAGCGCTGATTGGCCGAATTCCGTACTCTGGCCAATGAGCACTGGCTAATGCATTGTATTGGCGTGATGAAGCAGTGCTGAATGTGTGTGCTTAGCACACACATTCAGCTCTACTTCATCGGGCTAATAGAATGCATTGGCCAGCGCTGATTGGCCAGAGTACGGAATTCGGCCAATCAGCGCTGGCTCTGCTGGAGGAGGCGGAGTCTAAGATCGCTCCACACCAATCTCCATTCAGGTCCGACCTTAGACTCCGCCTCCTCCAGCAGAGCCAGCGCTGATTGGCCGAATTCCGTACTCTGGCCAATCAGCACTGGCTAATGCTTTGTATTGGCGTGATGAAGCAGTGCTGAATGTGTGTGCTTAACACACACATTCAGCTCTACTTCATCGGGCTAATAGAATGCATTGGCCAATCAGCGCTGGCCAATGCATTCTATTAGCGTGAACTGAGTTTGCACAGGGGTTCTAGTGCACCCTCGGCTCTGCTACATCAGATTGCTACATCTGATGTAGCAGTGCCGAGTGTGCATCAGATGTGTAGTTGAGCAAAACTGACTCAGCACTGCTAAGTCTCTGCATTCGCATAGGAATGCATTGGCCAGCCTTCGGCCAATCAGCGCTGGCTCTGCCGGAGGAGGCGGAGTCTAAGGTCGGACCTGAATGGAGACTGGTGTGGAGCGATCTTAGACTCCGCCTCCTCCAGCAGAGCCAGCGCTGATTGGTCGAGTTCCGTACTCTGGCCAATCAGCACTGGCCAATGCATTTCTATGGGGAAAAGTTAGCTTGCGAAAATCGCAAACTGACAGGGATTTCCATGAAATAAAGTGACTTTTATGCCCCCAGACATGCTTCCCCTGCTGTCCCAGTGTCATTCCAGGGTGTTGGTATCATTTCCTGGGGTGTCATAGTGGACTTGGTGACCCTCCAGACACGAATTTGGGTTTCCCCCTTAACGAGTTTATGTTCCCCATAGACTATAATGGGGTTCGAAACCCATTCGAGCACTCGAACAGTGAGCGGCTGTTCGAATCGAATTTCGAACCTCGAACATTTTAGTGTTCGCTCATCTCTAGTGCCCATACTTTTGCACCGGTCAAATTTTGGTTTAATGCATATTGCCCATTTTCTGTTAGTACAATAAACCTCATTTCAATCTTGAAATATTACTGTGTCCATCAGTTATTAGATATATCAAACTGAAATGGCTGTTGCAAACACCAAAATATTTAGAACTAAAAATAATTAAGATTAATAGGGGTGCCCAAACTTTTTCATAGGACTGTATATACACTGTCTACCGATAAGTATTTGGACACCTGTGGTAGAAGAGAAAAACAACATTTATTCATATTCAATAGTTGGTAGAACCCAGCAGATGCTTCTTTACAGATGGTATTGATCGATACAATACTCCCGGATGTCTGGTGAAACTCCTGGTGTATGTGAGCCACCAGTTGGGTGCGGTTTTTCTGGCCAGCACCCGTCGGTCTCTAGTATCTCCCAGTTTTGGGGGTCTGCCAACTCGGGACACATTCCGACAATCACCGTTCACCTTTCACTTTGTAATCACATAGGCCACTGTCGACTTTTGGTAATTCAGTTCGCTTGCTATGTCCGTTAAGGATCGACCATTTCTGTGGTACCCCACAATTACCCCTTTCTCGAAATTGGACAACTCTGCACTTTGTGGCATCTTGCATGTGACTAATGCCAATGCTGTTTCCTATTTAACAGTGGAAGGCGTATCTTCATTTGCATGGGTGTCCAAATACTTATTGGTAGACACTATATGTAAGCCTTCCATTTTTTGGGTCCACAAGCAGACCCAAAGATGCTAGTGTGAATACTTAAGTCATGTTTATCTTAGAGTAAGTTGACACTACCATAATTATAGTCTGTTGTTCTCATTCATTATAGAGAAAACATCCAAAGATTGACTAATGCTGATAGAGCACCCTCTCTCTGCATTTATTTTAATGTGAAAAACATAATGAGAATATACTTTCCGAATATTTGTTGCAAAGTTGAAAAGTAAACAAACATGAAGTAAGAAGGCTACCATCATGTCTTTTACATTAGAGTGAATGGGAACAGATGCAGATAGAGGAGGCTCTATCTAATTTGGTCATTCTATTGCCGTCATCCTATGACTGATGAGACCAACAAACTCTAATAAGATATTCGGGTCCTATCTCTGGGATTGCATCTATCTAAAGGCTTGAGGCATGTGCGTGACTCTCTCCATGCCAAGCAAATGTGACCCCATCGATATATCTTAAATGTCTAACATGGGAATACAATTTGATTGCTTAAAAGACTTATTTGTAAACAGAGTTTTACATCTCTTCATGGGTTTTGTATGATTTTAACACAGATGCTGTGGGGACAGGTGTAGTACTGCGTTCAGGTTTCCGTTTGGGGAGTTCTCTTGGGGACCCCCTGGATGCAAACCTTTACTCATATAAAAGCAGTTACCTAAAAAAAAACCTGCGGACCCCATAGACTATAAAGGGGCCTGTGTGGTTTCCACTCGGTTTCCACATGAAACATGCAAAGAGAAAAGTGCTGCTTTTTTATGTACGTATATACGTTTCTGTTCAGGGGGTCCCCAAGCGGACTCCCGAACAAAAACCCAAACGCAAATGTGAACCGGAACTTAGAAGAAAGTAGTCATGTTTTATAATCAAAATAAGGAAGCTAAAGGCACTGCTCCATCTGTTGTTCATCTTGTCACTGTCTGATATCTATGAGTCCTTATTCCTTAGACCCACCTAATATTAGATCCAATATTTCTCATGAAGCTGTGTGGACATATATGCACAGTGGGCCCTTGTTACTGAATTAGCCAAAATCTCCAATGTGTTGTGCTGTAAATCCATTAAATCTTAAGATTTTTATACTGATTCCGCCTCTGTGTGAGAATAATAAGATCAACACTAGAGATGAGCGAACACCATATTCGATCAAATACCAGGCCGTTCGAGGTTTTCGTTCCTAATTGAATACCACGCGGCATACGCAGTAAAAATTTGTATCCCCTCCCACCTTCCCTGGCGTGTTTTTTGCACCAATAACTGTGCAGGGGAGGTGGGTCAGGAACTACGACAACTGAGGCATCGAGGTTTAACTTCCCAATGTGTCAGAGACAGATGTGTAGGTGTCCAGGCTGGTGGTCTGGACTGCAGCACCAGCACTGTAAACAGTGGAATAGGCAGTGTCGGCAACGCCGGGCAACGATTGTCCTGCGTTTGCTCTCTCCCACTGAGTCCAGGGCTTGCCTTCCAAATGACAGCGCACGCAAAAGGTGGTAAGTTTGCTCTTTTCAGAGCCCCTACTCAGTTTAGACTTGCAAAGTGTGCAAACCGCACTAAATTTGTCATGTAACTGACATTTAAATGATGGGTCTATCCATTGGCTGTTCATTTTGATGAAAGTCAGCACTGTCAGCTGACAGCCAGCTGTACTTATCAGTGATGATGTCACCAGCTGCACAGAAGACCCTTTCCGATAGCACGCTGGCAGCAGGGAAGGACCTCCAAGGCGTACAGTTCAAGTTCCAGCCACAAATCCAACTTGAAGACCCAATGAGTGTAGGGCGCAGAGGGATCGGAGAGGATAGGGCTGGAGTCGGTCAGGTACTCCCGCAACATGCGCCTATACTTGTTCCTCCTGGTGACACTAGGCCCCTCAGTGGCGGTAGTTTGGCCAGGGGGTGCCATTAACATGTCCCAGACCTTGGAGAGTGTGCCCCTGTTGGGTGTTGACTGGATAGCAGTTGTTAGCCTGTTGGAGGAATAAGTCTGGCAACATGGGCGAGTTTTGCATGAGTGGCTAGTACACGTAAAATCTTTGGCCTTGCTGCCTCTGGACATGCCTCTGCCTCTAGCCACCTTTTTTTCTGCTGCGCTTGCATCCACATCTACACTGCTTTTGCCTCTAGACATCACCCCAGTCCATGCCTCTGTCTCTAGCCACCTTTTTTTCTGCTTAGCTTGCCTCCACATCTACACTGATTTCCCCACTAGACATCACCCCTGTCCATACCGGGTCGGTGGCCTCGTCTTCCACCAACTCCTCTTGCAATTGCTCACTCTCCCCTTACTGCAAACCGCACATAACCACAGCTTGACCTGATGTCAACTATGTCTTATCATCATCACTGAGGCCCAGAAACGCCGGTTGCGGGTCCACAACCCCAAAATTGGTAGGAAATGGCGGATACTCCAGTATTTGGGCATTGGGACACACAAAGTCGTCTGGTAGCTCCTGCAATTTGAGAAGTGGTTCAAAAGAAGGAGAGACAGTAAAAGGACCCAAAAATAGATCCTGGGAGGGGGCAAGGGTGGGATGACTCTGTTGGGAAGATTGGGCATGTTGAGAGGAAGGAGGGGCAGACTCTTAGGTATGAACACGACTGCAGGTAGTGGCTGACTGGCTGGTGGAAAAGCAGCTGGAAGCATTATCCGCTAGCCATTGTAACACCTATTCCTGGTACTCGGGCCTGGTCTGCGTTGTACCTTGCACCCTGCTTAACACAGCTGTCATATCAGGAATTGTGATGAGCGCATGATAATGTTTCTAGTCCAGTGGAAAGGATGGGATAGGATTTCACATAAGTCTGCCACCCATGGAAACTCATGGTGCAGAAACTGAGGGAGCTGACTTTGATGAAACCTTGGGTTTTGGAGATGGAACTCCATCAAAGGTCTCTGCTGCTCACACATCCTGCTCAACATATGGTATCTAGGGTTTCAGCGTGTGGTGACCTCGCACAACAGCTGGTGCTTTGGGCAGATGTAGGTGTTGCTGGAGTGTATTGAGGCTAGCACCAGGTACTGTAGACTTGCCAAAGTGGGCGCAGAAGCACTGCATTTTAACCAGTAGCTCATGTAAATTGGGGTAAGTTGTTAGAAACCATTGCACCAATAATTTGAAAACATGGGCCATGCATGGACCATGTTTGAGTCTGGCAAGCTCCAGATCTGCTACCAGGTTCCAGCTGTTATCACATATGCCAACCTGCCTTGGCCCAAGTGCAGCGGGACAAAAAACATTGCCATCTTATCCAAGATGGCATCCCTGACCTTGGAGGCAGTGGTGCTGTCTGTCCCCCAAGCTGATGAGCTTCAACACGGCCTGCTGACGTCTCCCCACATCAGTGTTGCAGTGTTTCCAGCTCGTAGCTGGGGTCAATTTAACGGCGGCGGAGGAGGAGGAGGGTGGTGTTTCAGCACTCCTGCCAGGAATATTGGGTGGGGAGACAAGGCGGGACACCTCAGTTTGCGACCTGGTCCCAGCCTCAACTACATTCAGCCAGTGTGCCGTGATTGAGATGTAGCGTCCCTGGCCGCATGCACTTGTCCACGCGTCGGTGGTCAAGGGAAACTTTGTGCAAAGTGCAGAACTTAGGGCCCGCCTGATGTTACGGGACACGTGCTCAACTCACCCTAAGGGCCAAAAACACTGCTGGTGAATTTTGTTCCAGTCCAAAGGACTCTGTGTTTAGATTTGGCTCAGTCGCAGCTCCAGAGCATTCCTTGGAAGGCAAGGTTTCCTTTAGTGGCTCCATCTCAGCAGGATGATGATGGTGAAGCTTGGTTAACTCTGGTGTCGGAAGGGAAAGTGGTTTCTGATCTACATTTAAAGTACTGGAGCATGTTCTTTGGACTATTAACACCTGATCAGAACCCTGTAGGGGTAATGTAGAGTCCGATATTAAAGGACCATTACCGGTAGTAGTAGTTGCAGCCAATTCTCCACTTTTGTGGTCCTCTAAATAGAAGTTACCCCCAGGACTTGATGCCAAAATGTTATCAATTTCCCAATCCAAATCAAGGTCAATGTCTGGGTCCTCAGTCCAATCCACTGCATCAATCCTACACAATGAGAGTGATGGTTCTGGAACCACCGTTTTAGGGGCTAACAATTTTAAAGGGGCTAACACTCTGCTGGTGCAAGGCTCAACACACGTAAAGGGCAAAAAACTCTGCTGGTGCAAGGCTGAACTAAGTTAAAGGGCCTAAAACTCTGCAGGTAAAAGGCTGAAGTCACCTAAAGGGCCTCAATCTCTGCTGGTAACTCAGCTTAAGGGCCTGTAACTTAATTTGGAAGGGTTCACGTTAAGGGCCAGAAAAGTGAATTTTGGAAGGTCTTACCACATCACACACACACACACACACACACACACACACACACACACACACACACACACACACACACACACACACATCCACAATGACAGTTCAGAGTGGGTACTGTTGTTTTTCCCATTGCTTATTCCATCTGTGGTGGTCATGGGCAACGTGATTTAAAGGGGTGCTTGTTAATGTTTATTTAGCTTAAATTTGGGTTTCTGTCCATCCATTTGGGGAATTAAGAAGGTTTCCACGTATTTTCCCACTTTGGTAGAGGGGTTTTTTTTGAGTGTGGAAAATGTGTAGTTGATAGGCTGTGATGGTGGGGTAAAACTGTGACTTGGGCTTGTTAGATACCCCCAGACATGCTTTCCCTGCTGTCCCAGTTGCATTGCAGAGGTGTTGTCATCATTTGCTGAGGTGTGATAGTGGACTTGGTGACCCTCCTGAGTCGAATGGTGGGTTCCCCTGAAACAAAGCATTTTTCCCCATAGACTATAATGGGGTTCGATATTCATTTGAATAGTTGAATATTGAGCGGCTATTCGAAACGAATATCGAATATCAAATATTTTACTGTTCGCTCATCTCTAATCAACACTAAAATGCAATTTTAGTTATTAAAACATACTTTATGATTTTAAGACGTAATATCTACAGTTATGTATATTTTATCTTTTTTTAGAATTTTGTTCCTACTGTAGATGAATATTTAATGGAGCTAGAGTTTGATTTAATTGGCTATTTATACTACAAAGACACCTATAGCCTTATGGAGTGGAAAGAAGGCTGGTTTGCCTTGGAGAAAACCCACCTACACTACAGTCATGAGCAAGGAAATACTCAAAGAGATGTAATTTATCTGAAGAAGCTGAAGGAACTGAGTAAGGTTATATAGTTCTATAGTATCCCTGATTAATAAAAAGTATTTAGGCACGTAATAAGCAGAACGAGCTATTCTGGCATCAATAAGGCTTTTCCTCTTTAATTTTGATGTATATTTGTTTTGTCCGAAATGAAAATTGCACCAATTTATCCCAGTTACAGAATATATCTTAGATACAGAATATATCCTAGATATAGTATTTCACGGTATCTATAAATGGCTACAAAGTATATTCTATTATTTATTGTTGGAACAATAAGGTATAAAGAGGATCTGTCACCTGGTCTGACATGTCTGTGTTAGTACAATAAGTATTTTATTCTCCATATTCCAATTCTTCTTATACTCCTGTGTTGCGCCTTTCCTCTCTTCTTCCTTCTAGAAATGTATAGATATATTGACAGCTGGGTGTTACCCATTTTGGTGCATCCCCTACACATTATGACATTGTCCAATTGTCAGTATCACATTGTGTAGAGGCACACCCCTTTGAAAAGGGAAATGGTAATGCCCACTCGTCAATTTGTTCCTAAATATCTATGGCAAATTTCAAAAGAATAATTCAATACAGTTCTAAGAAAAGATGTTCCGTTATCCTATTGGAATTATATGGGTTGTGCCAATAAAGACAGTTATCTCTTATCCTAGTGGTTAGATCCTACCGTAGTCTATAGAGCTTGGACCAAAAATTCCCCTGGATACTATTGTGAATAAAGTACAGTGAATGATACTCATTTACTTCTATGGAGCTGTCCAAGACTGCCATGAGAATGAATACAAATGGATACCAGATATAGGGGGCTCTATCTGTATTCTAGGGTTGATGTCCATTGCTCTTATCCTATGACGGGGTAGTGGCTGTGTCAACAGGCAGGATGGTTGGTTGGACCTCTATTCATGAGAAAGTACCCTATTCCCAGAGTTGAGACCCAAACGTACCAGTTATCTGTGGCGTATTTTGTGGATATCCGATAAATATCTACAATAAGATAATCCCAAGACTTATGTAATTTAACCATGTGAAGTCGCAGTCAGTATTATAAGCTTCTGATACAGATCAGATAAAGGGAAAATTTCATATATCCATAATATAACTTGTAACATGTTTCTTCCTAGCACAAAGTTCAACCATGATAAATGGAGAGAAGAGAAATGTTGTATTACTGGTTGAAAATGGAAGGTAATAATTTTACAAAATGATGTTACATTATTTTTGCAGAAGGTGTAGAAAACAAATGTGACAAGTGCGAAGAACCATTTTTCACTTTTTAATTAAACAAACACTATCCCTAGAATTTTTAAGATGTAATGTATAATATTCTCCAAATGAATTTCTATAATCTGATAGAATTTAAAGGTAAAAAATATGCAGATCTATTCTCCAGGATGTAATTAGGAGAACAGTGCCTCTGTATACTGCCCTCTAGAGGGCAGCCTCCTTAACATCATGCATGACTCAGTTAACCAGCTTACTAACATGATACGGATTTAATTGCCAAATTAGTATTTCTATTCCAAAATGAACAGATTCCCAGCTATGGACAGCGCTATTTCGGTCTTTTGGACCTCCTCGGCATGTAGGCACACACTCTCCCTAATGTGTATGATTATCCCCTGACTGTTATGTCAGTCCAGGTAGCTGCAACGGGGCTAAGGACCAGCAGTAGGAAATCTCGCCCTGCACTACTCCCACTAGCTATCCCGGTCCCTGCCTCACGGGTGTGGGTCGGCTGTTCTCAGGCTAAGCCTGACCCTGACAGCACCTCTCTCACTGATTCCGTAGGCCTAGAGGGAAGTGGGAGAAGGAATGCCCTATAAGACCTCTAGGGACTGGAGACTAAAGGGGGTCACCCCTAACGAACAAGTGAAGCTGCTACTGACAGGGACTGACAAGGGTGTGCGCTGACTAACAACACAAGCAGCACACAGGAAAAATGTGGGAAAGGATTCCCCCAAACCAATATGGGAAGGTACCTTACACTAGGAAACAAACACAGGGAAACTGAGTAGAAATCAAAGGATAAGGCAATTCACTCACACAGTCAATTACACACAGAGGAAGGATTGGTGAACACAGAAGGGAAAACTCACACACCAACTAGTTCACCCAAACCTCCCAAAAACCAACCACGGAACTTCCTCTATCCCAGATCACCACCTACTCCTCCTGCTAAGGCCTAGCTCTGTAAAAGCGACACTCAGCACAGAACCATGGGAGGCATGGGTTTAAATACAGAGTAGAGACCACTCCTCCCAGGTGCAAATGGGAGGACAGACTAATCAACCAGGAGATAAAGCTGCCTACCAGCAGTGCGTGCGAGCAAGTCAGAAGGTGTGCACCAATACCCACGACAGGACAACCCCGCAGCACCAGGATGCCACCCCAGACACCGCGCAGCCAAAAACTCCCCAGGTAAGAAAAACAGAAAGCAATGAACCTAAATACTCCTAACACTGACCCTGGTCTATAGTCTCTCACTCTGCCAAATCAGTATCCCTGCGCTATGCTGAGGAGGTTCAATAGACCAAAACAGTGCTGTCCATAGCTGGGAATCTGTTCCTTTTGGAATAGAAATACTAATGTGGCAATTAAATCATGTTAGCAGGCTGGTTAACTAAGTCATGCATGATGTTCCAAAGTTTCACTTCCAAATGTGGTTAATACAGAATGGGATTTTGTATTGGCTATAATTTAGTAATTCAGGCTGGACTTTGTTACATCGGGGCACCTTTGCAATATGAGTAATGCAGTGTTCACACTACCGCCACTTTCCACCTTTTTGTGTCCTAATTCCTGAAAAAACTAGATAGGGGACGGGTTGCCGGCGGTCAGTTTAAAAACCCATTCATTTGAATGAATTTTAAAGCAAACCACCAATGTCCATATGAAATCTCTCCATGGTGAAACCATTTTTTTTTTTTTTTTGCACAGACAGAAAGCCAGACATGCAGCACTTTGTGTCTATGCAAAAAAAAAAACGGTTTCACCACGAAGAGGCGGCATATGGACACCGGCGGTTTGCTTAAAACACCCATTCAAATGAAAACTGACCACCAGGAAGCCATCCCCTATCCAATTTTTCCAGGACTAGGACGGAAACCCAAAGGGCGGACGGGGCGCAAGTGTGAACAAAAAGTTGTATATTCTGTTATTTAAAACACAACTAACTTTTTCAGCTTGACAGCTCCTTTAAAAACTTTAAAAAGAATTGTTGTTGCTGCACTGAATATAGGGTTTCTTCTAGCACTGGCATACAAATTGACATCTACACATCATACTGTATTTTGTGAATAACTCCTTCAATACATACTTCTTTTATCATGTATGGTTTTATATGGCATGAATCTATTTTTCCTAACTAAATATTTTGGAATATGCAGGACATTATACATCCACGGACACACAATACTGGATTTCATGGTCTGGCATTGTGCAATTGAAAAAGCAGCAGGTACAGATGGCAATGCACTACAGGATCAGCAGCTCTGCAAAAACAACATTCCTATTATTGTGAACAGCTGTATGGCATTTGTTACGCAGTATGGTGGGTAATACAGACTTTATGCTCAGCAGATTGTTTCTAAATGATATTAGTTGTTTGTGAGGCTGCTAAAATCTGCATTTTTTTAATACATGTATATCAATTAAAATGAGAAAAGTCAGGATGCTGAAACTTGTTGTTTCCTGAGCCGTTATAATCAGCCTTCTGCTGTCAGATCTGTTGAGCCGCGCTTTGTTGGAATACTTCGCCACAATAACTGTAAAAACTAAATGTGCAGCTTGTCTAACAAGAGTTATTTGCAGACTTTTATCCCTAAATACACTGTAACATTATGAGCTGGGGGACCGCTTAGTAAAGAAATGTCATTGGAATAGCAGACAACGTTCCGTATTTACACATCAGGCTACATTCAGTAGTATGGACTAGGCGGGCTGCTATAGGGAACAGCACTAAATTCCCCCCCCTCGCATACTGTTAGGCTACACTCACATCTGAAACACTTAAGTAGGTTAATATACACTGTGTCCCAGCCATATTTTTTATGCCTCCAAAAGGTTTTAACTTGTAATTTTTTGAATTGTCCGATTTTTTTCCTTGGGCTTCAAAAATTATTTTTCTATTTTGTGTACACTTACATCTGCAGGTGTGAACATACTCTAACATTTCAGGTGCCACTAGAAGAGCATACCGCATACAGATTTGTACAGCCGGGGTATAACTAAAGGCTCTGGTTCAAAAACTCAGCTTGGAGTAACTTCTCATATATATGCAGGGGCATAACTACTGGGCTAGCAGCAGTAGCGACTACCATAGGGCTCAGGACTTAAGGGGGCCCGGCGACAGCCGCTACTGCTGCGTTTTTGTGGGTTTTTTTATAGGCCGTTACCTGCTGGAGTAACTGCTGGGCAGGTAATGGGCCCTATTTCTTACCGATTCTGGCTCCAGTTCATGGTTGCCCTCGCTTCTCATTCTGCGGAGGCCGTTGTGAGCAGGACCTGGGATCAGTAAGTGACGCTGCAAGCCCCACAAACACTATTATTATACTTGGGGGTCTTTTCAGACCTCCAAGTATAATGATCAGGGGGCAGGAGAGGTGAGGGAACATAAAAAAAAAACACTGTTACTTATCTCTCCTGGATCCAGGCAGGCTTCAGGTCTACTTGTGTCACATCCTTAGGCGTTGCAACACAAACCCCGGCTTAAGTGACTTCCCTTCCATCATTGAAGATGGCAGACATCAGCAGGGACTGCACCGGAGCCAGTGAGACTTAGGTAACAGTGTTTTTTATGTTTGCGTCCTCCTCTGGGTCTCCGATTATTATACTCTGGTGTCTGAAAAGATACCAGAGTATAATAATTGTCCACAATGGGGCATAATACTGTGTACAGGGGCCACTATGGGGCATAAAAGTGCATGCAGAAATGCAAGGGGGGGGGAGTCAGTCAGTCGGAGTCTTTGGCTGTGGTTGGCGTGGGCCCATGTCAAAAGTTTGCCACTGGGCCCCACCATTCCTAGTTACTAGAGATGAGTAAACACTGTTTGGATCAGCCGATCCGAACAGCACGCTCCCATAGAAATGAATGGAAGCACCTGTGACGCCGGCCGGCCGCCGGCAAAGTCAGCGTCACAGGTGCTTCCATTCATTTCTATGGGAGCATGCTGTTCGGATCGGCTGATCCGAACAGTGTTCGCTCATCTCTACTAGTTACGTCACTGTATATATTGCCTGGGTTCTGGTTTCATCCAGACATTTTAGCAGCATTTATACCTCCCTTCCTTCTCTTTCTGGGCCCAGATGCTATGAAGGCTTCTCACCATTCCCATCCACTATCCCAGTGCCCTCTCACAGTAATAGTCTCCACTATTGTGCCATAACCTTCCAAACAGATTTCCCAAACCGTCGCGGTTTGGGAAATCACAGCATGTCAATTATACCTGGTGATTTACCTACAGATATAATAGAAGCAGAAAGCCTGCAGAGGAAACCTTTGTATGAAAAGCTATATAGGAAAAATGGCGGTGTTTCTTCTGAAGCGCTTTTTTGCTTTATTGATGTCCTAGCAATAGGATATCAGTTTTAGATCAGCAGCAGTCTGACTATTGGGACCCCCATAGATCAGCTGTTTACGGAAGACAGCACAAGCACAGTATAGCGCCATTATTGTAGTGACTGCCCCATTCATCCTGTGAATATTTTGACAAAATGTGTATTTTTTTCCGTTTTCTTATTTCCATTTCTGTTTATTTCTGTGCACAAAATATTTTTTTCTACAATTTATTTCTTGACTCATTGTTTATCCCAAGCAAATATATGTTTTATAAGGTCTCTATGATAGGACTGAAGTATTTTGCTTAAACATCAAGCGACATCCTAGCTGAAGGAATAATTTAGGATGTCAAGCTGCTTTTTTATATTTTGGCAAGACGTGATTTAATATCATTTGTGCCGAGTGTAACTTACAAGGGAGCGTTTACATACTTCATACATCATTTTAACATACATTATTATAATTTGCTCAGACATGTTTATTTTCATGTCCCTTTCTATTAAGGTTTAGGGAGCAAATCTCTGTATCTGAAGGATGGGAACCCACTTAAAGTAAGAGAGTTGTTAGAAGACTTTAAAAAGGATGCACGGAGCATTAAACTAAAAGTCGGAAGACATCATCTGGAAGACGTGACTGATGTCCTGAAATGTTTCTTCTATGAAATAGATGATGCACTTCTGACAAAAGAACTTTATCCATATTGGATCTCTGCCCTAGGTAATGACACTGTGTTCCAGAAATAGCTGTTTCATTATTCATTTCAATGAATGCATCTACTAAGTAAAAGATGTTTATTTAAGTGAAAGATTTTTTGCTTAAACTCCCCTGAGACGGTAGACATAATGCTATTAGAGTAAGCTTCCTATGCTGTAAAATTAGAATGAAGCATCCTGCTGTCAGCGAATACAGTACCTTGAACCTACCACTTTACAGAAAGCTGATAATATAAGCAACATATGCTATCAGATACAAACTGTTACATTAGACGCCTCTATTTCCTCTTGGAATGTTTTTAAAGATGATTTCATCTGCGCTGTACGGAGCCTCGATCCATGAACATATGATAGATGCATCATGAGCTTTACTTCACTTTATAGCATGAAAGTAGAACATCTGACCCTAGAGGCTTGGAGATGTTGCGAGAATGTCTCGGGCAGCACCTTCTACAGACATCTTAGGCTGGCCTCCGGGCTTCCTTTTCCCAGGTCAGGTCTAAAAGAACATCTGTTTTGGTGCTCGATTCCTATAGTATCTCAGTATCTCTAAGTATCTGGTTCATGTTATATGCATTTTGATAGTAAGTCAAGTTATGCTTTTTCGCCACTTGTGGTGGCACCTTACAGAGACTTAGTACAATATAGAGTAAAGTTTAACAATAGAGTTAAAGGGGTTTTTCAATGTTTTGTAAAAAGGCTGGGAATGTTGTAACATACTGTAATAAACCAAATTATATATCTCCATTTCTCACCCTCCATCATATTTCCAATGTCCAATGAACATACACCCTTAAAGGGGACAACGTTGCATTACCTCCACCAACTCCAGGTCTTTGCATCCTTCAATAGGGGCTGCTCCACTGATTCCTGGGCAGGAATATTTCTCTAGTCCCCACCATTCCTGAGCAATTGGTGCTGTTAATTTCAGCATCCAATATGCTCATTAGACTCTACACTGTCAGATGGCTTTCAACTTGCGCCCGTGTCCGCCCACTGGTTCTCCATCCTACTTCCTGGGAAAACTGCATAGGGGACGGCTTCCCAGCGGTCAATTTTAAAAGCAAACCACTGGTGTCTGTATAAAGCCTCTAGACGGATAAAACGTTTTTTTTGGACAGATACAAAGTCCTGCATCTCCAACTTTGTGTCCATGCAAAAATACAATTTCCCTATAGAGAGGCCGCATACGGACACCAGCGGTTTGCTTTAAAAATCCATTCAAATGAATGGGTTTTAAAACTGATCACCTGGAAGCTGTCCCTTACCCATTTTCCCCAGGAAATAGGACGGAGACCCAGTGGGACGTAGGAGCAAGTGTGAACTCCTGCTCAGCTGGGTAGTTCGGGAATGAAGTAGACAGTCAGGGACCACCGACCTGACAGTAAAGAGTCTAACTGATATATTTGCTGCTGAAACTTACAGAAATGATTGCTCAGGAACAGTGGGGGCTAGAGAAATATTTGCAACTGCACCAAAATAAATGGAGCAACCCCTATATAAGAATTCAAGGAGCCGGAATTGGTGGAGGTGGTAAAAGGTTAATGCCCTCTTTAACTATGTTATGACTGTATTGCTAAAATTATATTTGCTCTAGTTAAAAAGGTGTGGTCAGCCACACCGAAGAACAAGGGTTTCGTAAATAAAAAAAAGTGGCCTAGGTGTAGGAGAGTTGGAGAAGGCATGGTATGGAGACAGCCATATAAAGTGTTTGCTGCTAGCCCAGTGCTGTAGTAGGTTAGGAGCAAACACTTTATATGGCTGCCTCTGCTCCCAAATACGTGGCAAACAGTAACATTTAGTCCACTTTGTTAAATTATGGGGTAACATTGACAGTCTACACATGTGTAGTGTGTTATCAATGTATGTGTGTTTTTCTTATTTTAATCTATGGTGAATAAAATTGGGATTTTATCTTTTATATCAATTTGCCATACTGGTATAGTTTGACAAAGAGTTTAATGAGCTGTTCATTTCTGCTCAATCAAAATATAGCTCCCAGTAAACCCTTTAAGCGACAGGTTGTCACCTATACATATATGCCAATCCAAATATAGAATGTGTGGTAATGTCAAGTTTAAACAATCAACACTTTCATCCTGGTATGTAAATGAGTGAAGTTCAACGTGTTTTGTAAATTGCAGCTCTAATGGTGTGAGATTTGCATTGGTTTGTGTTAGATTTTATGTGTCAGTAAATAAATGTATATACTGTAAAGCATATCACCGGAAGAAGTCATCGTTACTGTAAAGGGGTTATCCAGCTTCCAAAAATTATCTGCAAATACACCCACAGTAGTGCTAAATATTCACTGTTCTCTTGTGCAGCCTTTGCTCGGCTTTATTTTACTTGCTGCTCCTTGTATCACTGTTATTTACATGCAATGAATCTGTGGACAAACTACATTTCCCATGATTCATCTGCCTGCTCTTACTCTCCATGTACTCCTACATTCTCCACTCTCCCCTGTAATGAAATCAAGTGGGTAATAAACCACCCCCACATCTTAGGTCACATGATCAAGCTCACTACCCTTCTGGGGTGAATTTGGAGTGGGAGCAGGCAAATGCATCATGGGAATTGTAGTTTCTTTACAGATTCACTGCCTGGAAATAACAGTGATACAAGGAGCAGCAAGTAAAATAAAGCCAAGTAAGGCTGCACAGGGGAACAGTGAGTGTTTGGTACTGCTGTGGATGTACTTGCAGAAAAAATTTGGAAGCTGAATAACCCCTTTAACACTTGTGCAGATAACCTTTATATCCACTAATCTATGTATTTGTAGTGAGATATCACACCATTGGCTTGTTTCCATTATTTAAGGATGAGCGGAGAAGGGGAACAGGATGATGGGAGTTTTTCTGTTAGCAAAATCAATGTTTAATATCTTATGACAATTTCCATGAAGACGTTATATGAGCAATCTGAATATCCTATGGAGTCCTGGAGTCACAATATAAGTTTGATATACATTAATACCATATTCCCGCTCCCCTTCACTCTATCCATTCCTCCATCCCACTTACTTGCTGGAGATGTCAGCAGATGTCGGCGCTCTCATTTATATTTTCTCATGTCATATGCTACATTCGTGCCTGTTCCTTATTATGCCAGTTTGATATTGCTAAAATATGCACTTAATATAATTTTCTATTCGGTGTTATATATTTCATGTTTACAGTTAATCTTTCCCCCACAGACTACTAGAATATTTCTTTCTTCTGCCAATTGCATATCACACATCAATATAGAGTTTCACTCCAATCTTATTGACTTGTAATTTTGGCAGTAAGGATAACCATGCTCATTTAATGTGTATCAGCTGAACCCACCAATTTTATCAGGTTTGGTGTTTACGGGGTCATCTCGACTCTTCCCATAAAATAACTAACCCTAGGGGTTGGGGGTGAGCACATGTATGGCAGTCGCTATCTGCCTTACTCCATGACACTCCCTGTGCTTTGAGTCCCTTGGATGAGAAAAGCAAATTAGTAACATTATAGTAAAGCTCCCACTTGGCAATAAAGATAAAGACTGTATGGTGCATTGGATTATATGCAGTTTTGAGCCATAAATTAATGTTCATATTGTAACTCATTATGAGTAGTAATTAAATCAATTAATAAATAAATATGACATCTCTTGGCTAAACCAATGTTATTCGCAGTCTTCACTTTGTTGTATTGAGTGTCAAACACATCCAATCTGTGATACAATTAGCAGCTCTTCTCCCATCAGTTATCTTATCACCCAACCATTCCAATACCTGTTACCGCAGTCACTAAGAATGTAGGTGAATAAAATCTACTATTAATGAATACATTGCTGCTTAAATATTGACTAACATCCATAACCTTCACCCTCATTACTTCCCTGTTCTCTCCTTTAATAAGCCATTCACTGTTTAGGTAAAAAGGAGAAAAAAGAAATGATAGAATTTGAATGCAAAATACTTCTATTAACGTTATATATATTTACTGCATTGTCCAACTGTTAGGCCTGGTTCACATCTGCGTTCGGTATTCCGTTTGGGAAGTCCGCATGGGGACCCCCAGAACGGAATATCAAACACATTGACAAGTGATGTGCTTATGAAAGCACACAGGCCTCATAGATTATAATTAGAGATGAGCGAACACTAAAATGTTCGAGGTTCGAAATTCGATTCGAACAGCCGCTCAAGGTTCGTGTGTTCGAATGGGTTTCGAACCCCATTATAGTCTATGGGGAACAGATACTCGTTAAGGGGGAAACCCAAATCCGTGTCTGGAGGGTCACCAAGTCCACTATGACACCCCAGGAAATGATGCCAACACCTCTGGAATGACACTGGGACAGCAGGGGAAGCATGTCTGGGGACATCTAACACACCAAAGACCCTCTATTACCCCAACATCACAGCCTAACAACTACACACTTTACACACTCAATACCACATCTCTGACAGTAGGAAAACACCTTGAAACATGTGTATTTGGCACTTGCAGTGAGGAGAGCTTGTCACCAGCAGTGAATTTGGCCCTTGTAGTAAGTTGAGGTTGGCACCAACATTTGTTTTGAAAATCAGGGTGGATTGAGCCTCTAACCAGCAGAGTTTGGGCAAATTCATGGTGGAGGGAGCCTCTAAACACCCCAGTTTGGGCAAATTCATGGTGGAGGGAGCCTCTAAAAACCCCAGTTTGGACCAATTCATGGTGGAGGGAGCCTCTAACCAGCCCAGTGTGGGCAAATTCATGGTGGAGGGAGCCTCTAAAAAACCCAGTTTGGACCAATTCATGGTGGAGGAAGCCTCTAACCAGCCCAGTTTGGGCAAATTCATGGTGGAGGGAGCCTCTAAAAAACCCAGTTTGGACCAATTCATGGTGGAGGGAGCCTCTAACCAGCCCAGTTTGGGCAAATTCATGGTGGAGGGAGCCTCTAAAAAACCCAGTTTGGACCAATTCATGGTGGAGGGAGCCTCTAACCAGCCCAGTTTGGGCAAATTCATGGTGGAGGGAGCCTCTAAACAGCCCAGTTTGGGCAAATTCATGGTGGAGGGAGCCTCTAAACAGCCCAGTTTGGGCAAATTCATGGTGGAGGGAGCCTCTAACCAGCCCAGTTTGGACCAATTAATGGTGGAGGGAGCCTCTAACCAGCCCAGTTTGGGCAAATTCATGGTGGAGGGAGCCTCTAAACAGCCCAGTTTGGACCAATTCATGGTGGAGGGAGCCTCTAAAAAACCCAGTTTGGGCAAATTCATGGTGGAGGGAGCCTCTAACCAGCCCAGTTTGGGCAAATTCATGGTGGAGAAAGCCTCTAAACAGCCCAGTTTGGGCAAATTCATGGTGGAGGGAGCCTCTAACCAGCCCAGTTTGGACCAATTAATGGTGGAGGGAGCCGCTAAACAGCCCAGTTTGGACCAATTCATGGTGGAGGGAGCCTCTAACCAGCCCAGTTTGGGCAAATTCATGGTGGAGGGAGCCTCTAAACAGCCCAGTTTGGGCAAATTCATGGTGGAGGGAGCCTCTAAACAGCCCAGTTTGGACCAATTCATGGTGGAGGGAGCCTCTAACCAGCCCAGTTTGGACCAATTCATGGTGGAGGGAGCCTCTAACCAGCCCAGTTTGGGCAAATTCATGGTGGAGGGAGCCTCTAAACAGCCCAGTTTGGGCAAATTCATGGTGGAGGGAGCCTCTAACCAGCCCAGTTTGGACCAATTAATGGTGGAGGGAGCCGCTAAACAGCCCAGTTTGGACCAATTCATGGTGGAGGGAGCCTCTAACCAGCCCAGTTTGGGCAAATTCATGGTGGAGGGAGCCTCTAAACAGCCCAGTTTGGGCAAATTCATGGTGGAGGGAGCCTCTAAACAGCCCAGTTTGGACCAATTAATGGTGGAGGGAGCCGCTAAACAGCCCAGTTTGGACCAATTCATGGTGGAGGGAGCCTCTAAAAAACCCAGTTTGGACCAATTCATGGTGGAGGGAGCCTCTAAAAAACCCAGTTTGGACCAATTCATGGTGGAGGGAGCCTCTAACCAGCCCAGTTTGGACCAATTAATGGTGGAGGGAGCCTCTAAACAGCCAGGTTTGGACCAATTCATGGTGGAGGGAGCCTCTAAAAACCCCAGTTTGGACCAATTCATGGTGGAGGGAGCCTCTAACCAGCCCAGTTTGGGCAAATTCATGGTGGAGGGAGCCTCTAAACAGCCCAGTTTGGGCAAATTCATGGTGGAGGGAGCCTCTAACCAGCCCAGTTTGGACCAATTAATGGTGGAGGGAGCCGCTAAACAGCCCAGTTTGGACCAATTCATGGTGGAGGGAGCCTCTAAAAACCCCAGTTTGGACCAATTCATGGTGGAGGGAGCCTCTAAACAGCCCAGTTTGGGCAAATTCATGGTGGAGGGAGCCTCTAAACAGCAGAGTTGTGGGAAAGCAGGGTGGAGGGATCCTCTAACCAGCAGAGTTGGTGGAAATCAGGGTGGAGGGAGGCCCTAACCAGCAGAGTTGGGGGAAATCAGGGTGGAGGGAGCCTAGTATTAGCAGAATTGTGCAACGCTTATGGTGGATGAGTATGAGGATGCGGAGGAATTGGAGAGGTTGAGTACAGACATGGAGTTTCATGTTGGGGTGCTTTACACAGGTGGGCACACAAATGACGGCTCTACCCAGTGGTGGTTCATTTTTATCAAAGTGAGCCGGTCGGCACTCTCAGCTGACAGACGGGTGCGCTTGTCAGTGATGATGCCACCGGCTGCACTGAACACCCTCTCAGATAGGACGCTGGCGGCAGGACAGGACAGCACCTCCAAGGCATATAGGGCAAGTTCAAGCCACAGGTCCAACTTCGACACCCAATACGTGTAGGGCGCAGAGGGGTCGGAGAGGACAGGGCTGTGGTCGGAAAGGTATTCCCGCAACATGCGCCTATACTTCTCACGCCTGGTGACACTAGGACCCTCCGTGGCGGCACTTTGGCGAGGGGGTGCCATCAAGGTGTCCCAGACCTTAGACAGTGTGCCCCTCGTTTGTGTGGACCGGTGAGAACTTGGTTGCCTACTGGAGGAACTGCCCTCCCTGCCGCCAACGTCACATGCTGGAAACATCTCCATCATATTCTGCACCAATTGCCTGTGGCAAGCATTGATGCGATTGGCCCTCCCCTCTACCGGAATAAAAGACGAGATGTTGTTTTTATACCGGGGGTCAAGGATAGCAAAGATTCAGTACTGGTTGTCCTCCATGATTTTGACAATATGCTTGTCGGTTGTAAAGCACCCCAACATGAACTCAGCCATGTCTGCCACAGTGTTAGTTGGCATGACTCCTCTGGCCCCACCGGAAAGTTCAATCTCCATTTCCTCCTCATCCTCCATGTCTACCCATCCGCGCTGCAACAATGGGACGATTCGAAGTTGCCCGGAAGCCTCCTGTATCACCATCACATCATCGGACAACTCTTCTTCCTCCTCCTCCTCCTCCTCCTCCTCCTCCTCCATTAAACGCAGTGAAGCGGACAGATGTGTGGACCTACTCTCCAGCTGTGACGGATCGGATGCTATCCCTAACTCCTCTGTGTGATCTGAGTTATCCCTGATGTCAATCAGGGATTCTCTCAGAACACACAAGAGCGGGATTGTAAGGCTCACCATCGCATCCTCAGAGCTCACCCTCCTTGTGGACTCCTCAAAGACCCGTAGGATGTCACAAAGGTCTCTCATCCATGGCCACTCATGGATGTGAAACTGAGGCAGCTGACTTTGTGGCACCCTAGGGTTTTGTAGCTGGTATTCCATCAAAGGTCTCTGCTGCTCAACCACTCTATTCAACATCTGAAACGTTGAGTTCCAGCGTGTGGGGACGTCGCACAAAAGCCGGTGTTGTGGCACATGCAGGCGTTGCTGGAGAGATTTTAAGCTAGCAGCGGCTACTGTCGACTTGCGAAAGTGGGCGCACATGCGCCGCACTTTCACCAGTAGCTCTGGAACATTGGGGTAGCTCTTTAGGAAACGTTGCACCACTAGGTTGAAGACGTGGGCCAGGCATGGAACATGTTGGAGTCCGGCAAGCTCCAGAGCTGCTACCAGGTTCCGGCCGTTATCACAAACGACCATGCCTGGGCCCAGGTGCAGCGGCTCAAACCATATTGCCGTCTCATCGAGGAGGGCATCCCTCACCTCGGAGGCAGTGTGCTGTCTGTCCCCCAAGCTGATCAGCTTCAGCACAGCCTGCTGACGTCTACCAACGCTAGTGCTGCAACGTTTCCAACTCGTAGCTGGGGTCAATCTAACAGCGGAGGAGGAGGCGGTGGCGGAGGAGGAGGCGGTGGCGGAGGAGGAGGCGGTAGAGGAGGAGGAGGAGGGGGGTGTTCTTCTCGTGTCCCTGCCAGGAATGTTAGGCGGGGAGACGAGGTACACCGGGCCAGTTTGGGAAGCAGTCCCAGCCTCAACTACATTCACCCAGTGTGCCGTCAGTGAAATGTAGCGTCCCTGTCCGCATGCACTTGTCCACGCGTCTGTGGTCAAGTGGACCTTTGTGCAAAGCGCGGAACTAAGGGCCCGCCTGATGTTGAGTGACACGTGCTGGTGCAAGGCGGGGACGGCACACCGGGAGAAGTAGTGACGGCTAGGGACGGCATAGCGAGGTGCCGCAGTTGCCATCAGGTCCAGGAAGGCGGGAGTTTCAACAAGCCGGAACGCCAACATCTCCTGGGCCAGCAGTTTAGCGATGTTGGCGTTCAAGGCTTGCGCGTGTGGGTGGTTAGCAGTGTATTTCTGCCGCCGCTCCAATGTCTGAGAGATGGTGGGTTGTTGTAAAGAAACGCCTGATGGTGCCTTTGATGGTGCAGGAGAAGGAGATAAGACAGGACCAGGGGAGGATGAGGTAGAAGTCAACAAAGTGGCGGAGGCAGATGAAGTGGTGTCCTGGCTCGTCCTCTGGAGTGCATCGCCAGCACAGTCAGCAGTGGCAGTGGCAGAGGCAGAGGCAGTGGCAGAGGCAGTGGCAGTGGCGTGAACGGCAGGCGGCCTTTGTCCTGCCGTTGCTGCCTGCCACTGATTCCAGTGCTTGGATTCCAAATGACGGCGCATTGAAGTGGTGGACAGGTTGCTCTTCTCAGAGCCCCTAATCAATTTCGAGAGGCAAATTGTGCAGACAACACTATATCTGTCCTCGGCGCATTCCTTGAAAAAACTCCACACCTTCGAGAAACGTGCCCTCGAGGTGGGAGTTTTTCGGGGCTGGGTACGAACTGGAACATCTTGGGAGATTCCGGGTGTGGCCTGGCTTCGCCTAAGCTGCTGACCTCTGCCTCTGCCTCTAGCTACCCTTTTTGGTGCTGCACCTGCCTCAACATCCACACTACTTTCCCCGCTTGACATCCCCCCTGTCCAGGTCGGGTCAGTGTCCTCATCATCCACCACTTCCTCTTCCAACTCCTGTCTCATCTCCTCCTCCCGCACAATGCGCCGGTCAACTGGATGCCCTGACGGCAACTGCGTCACATCATCGTCGATGAGGGTGGGTTGCTGGTCATCCACCACCAAATCGAACGGAGATGGAGGAGACTCTAGTGTTTGAGCATCTGAACACAGATGCTCCTCTGTTAGGTTCGTGGAATCGTGACGTGGAGAGGCAGGTTGAGGGACAATGAAAGGAGCGGAGAACAGCTCTGGGGAGCAGGGACAGTTTGGGTTATTGTTCTGTAAAGCTTCGGAATTTTGGGAGGAAGGAAGACAAGACTGTTGGGTAATAGGAGGAGAGGAGGCAGAGTCTGACTGGCTGCTGGACAATGTGCTGTAAGCGTTCTCTGACAGCCATTGCAAGACCTGTTCCTGGTTCTCGGGCCTACTAAGGTTTGTACCCTGCAGTTTAGTTAATGTGGCAAGCAACCCTGGCACTGTGGAGTGGCGCAATGCTTGCTGCCCCACAGGAGTAGGCACGGGACGCCCTGTGGCTTCACTGCTACCTTGCTCCCCAGAACCATTCCCCCGACCTCGCCCACGGCCTCGTCCACGTCCCTTTCCGGGAGCCTTGCGCATTTTGAATTCCTAGTTAGAAATTGGCACTGTATACCAGTAGTAAAAATTGTGGGTGCACGTAACCCCAATATATTCTTTGAATTACCAGTCAGAAACTGGCACTATATGGCAGTAGCAAGAAATGAGGGTATTTGTATTCCCAATATATTCTTTGAATTCCCAGTCAGACAATGGCACTGTATACCAGTAGTAAAAATTGTGGGTGCACGTAACCCCAATATATTCTTTGAATTCCCAGTCAGACACTGGCACTATATGGCAGTAGCAAGAAATGAGGGTATTTGTATTCCCAATATATTCTTTGAATTCCCAGTCAGACAATGGCACTGTATACCAGTAGTAAAAATTGTGGGTGCACGTAACCACAATATATTCTTTGAATTACCAGTCAGAAACTGGCACTATATGGCAGTAGCAAGAAATGAGGGTATTTATAACCCCAATATATTCTTTGAATTCCCAGTCAGACAATGGCACTGTATACCAGTAGTAAAAATTGTGGGTGCACGTAACCCCAATATATTCTTTGAATTACCAGTCAGAAACTGGCACTATATGGCAGTAGCAAGAAATGAGGGTATTTGTATTCCCAATATATTCTTTGAATTCCCAGTCAGACAATGGCACTGTATACCAGTAGTAAAAATTGTGGGTGCACGTAACCACAATATATTCTTTGAATTACCAGTCAGAAACTGGCACTATATGGCAGTAGCAAGAAATGAGGGTATTTATAACCCCAATATATTCTTTGAATTCCCAGTCAGACAATGGCACTGTATACCAGTAGTAAAAATTGTGGGTGCACGTAACCACAATATATTCTTTGAATTACCAGTCAGAAACTGGCACTATATGGCAGTAGCAAGAAATGAGGGTATTTATAACCCCAATATATTCTTTGAATTCCCAGTCAGACAATGGCACTGTATACCAGTAGTAAAAATTGTGGGTGCACGTAACCCCAATATATTCTTTGAATTCCCAGTCAGACACTGGCACTATATGGCAGTAGCAAGAAATGAGGGTATTTGTATTCCCAATATATTCTTTGAATTCCCAGTCAGACAATGGCACTGTATACCAGTAGTAAAAATTGTGGGTGCACGTAACCCCAATATATTCTTTGAATTACCAGTCAGAAACTGGCACTATATGGCAGTAGCAAGAAATGAGGGTATTTGTATTCCCAACATATTCTTTGAATTCCCAGTCAGACAATGGCACTGTATACCAGTAGTAAAAATTGTGGGTGCACTTAACCACAATATATTCTTTGAATTACCAGTCAGAAACTGGCACTATATGGCAGTAGCAAGAAATGAGGGTATTTATAACCCCAATATATTCTTTGAATTCCCAGTCAGACAATGGCACTGTATACCAGTAGTAAAAATTGTGGGTGCACGTAACCCCAATATATTCTTTGAATTACCAGTCAGAAACTGGCACTATATGGCAGTAGCAAGAAATGAGGGTATTTGTATTCCCAATATATTCTTTGAATTCCCAGTCAGACAATGGCACTGTATACCGGTAGTAAAAATTGTGGGTGCACGTAACCCCAATATATTCTTTGAATTACCAGTCAGAAACTGGCACTATATGGCAGTAGCAAGAAATGAGGGTATTTATAACCCCAATATATTCTTTGAATTCCCAGTCAGACAATGGCACTGTATACCAGTAGTAAAAATTGTGGGTGTATATAGCCCCAATTCTATTGCTAGGGGACTTGCAGGGTATTTCTGGGGTGAAGGTGGGGGGGCACACCGTTGGAACGGGTATCGGGGTATATATCGGGTATACGGGAATACACTGACAGTGTATTCCATTCAGGATCCTGGGAAAGCTGGGTTGCGGCGATTGAGCCCGTCAGTGCCACGTTACACTGACAAGCTTCTCCCTGGAATTTAGCTCTTACAAGAGCTGTTGGTTGTCTTCTCCTTCCTATCCTAGCCTGTCCCTGCCTACCCAGAATCTAAGCCCTAGCTAGCTGGACGGAAACCTCCGTCCTCGGTGAATTGCAAGCTCAGAATGACGCGAACCTGGGCGGCGCTGTTCTTTTAAATTAGAGATCACATGTTTTCGGCAGCCAATGGGTTTTGCCTACTTTTCTCAACGTCACCGGTGTCGTAGTTCCTGTCCCACCTACCCTGCGCTGTTATTGGAGCAAAAAAGGCGCCAGGGAAGGTGGGAGGGGAATCGAGTAATGGCGCACTTTACCACGCGGTGTTCGATTCGATTCGAACATGCCGAACAGCCTAATATCCGATCGAACATGAGTTCGATAGAACACTGTTCGCTCATCTCTAATTATAATAAGGTCTGTGTGTTTTCCACTTGGTGTCCGCACGAGTAGATCATGAAGTACTTTCCTCTCCGCACCATCTTGGCAGTTGATATCAAGTCTGTTATGTCAGTCCAGGTAGCTGCAACGGGGCTAAGGAATAGCAGTAGGGAATCTCGCCCTGCACTACTCCCACTAGCTATCCCGGTCCCTGCCTCACGGGTGTGGGTAGGCTGTACTCAGGCTAAGCCTGACCCCGACAGCTCCTCTCTCACTGATACCGTAGGCCTAGAGGGAAGTGGGAGAAGGAACGCCCTATAAGATCTCTAGGGACTGGAGACTAAAGGGGGTCACCCCTAACGAACAAGTGAAGCTGCTACTGACAGGGACTGACAAGGGTGTGCGCTGACTAACAACACAAGCAGCACACAGGAAAAATGTGGGAAAGGATTCCCCCAAACCAATATGGGAAGGAACCTTACACTAGGAAACAAACACAGGGAAACTGAGTAGAAATCAAAGGATAAGGCAATTCACTCACACAGTCAATTATACACAGAGGGAGGATTGGTGAACACAGAAGGAAAAACACACAAACCAACTCGTTCACCCAAACCTCCCAAAAACCAACCACGGAACTTCCTCTATCCAAGATAACCACCTACTCCTCCTGCTAAGGCCTAGCTCTGTAAAAGCGACACTCAGCACAGAACCATGGGAGGCATGGGTTTAAATACAGAGTAGAGACCACTCCTCCCAGGTGCAAATGGGAGGACAGACTAATCAACCAGGAGATAAAGCTGCCTACCAGCAGTGCGCGCATGCAAGTCAGAAGTTGTGCACCAATACTCACGACAGGACAACCCCGCAGCGCCAGGATGCCACCCCAGACACTGCGCAGCCAAAAACTCCCCAGGTAAGAAAAATAGAAAGTAATGAACCTAAATACTCCTAACAAAGTCAGGTTACATTTTGAGAAAGACCAGTTTCTTTATCTCACATATCTTCCATCCTAACCAGGGAGATACTACAGCTGCTATACTTGAAGATACTAGGACATTCTTGGACATTCTTCTTTATTACGATAAAATCTACATAGTCAACAGTGCAAGTACAGGGGTAGACTAGGCTTGACAACGAAAATTGGGAGGAATTTATTAAGACTGTGTTAGGGAATTGCTAGAACAGAAATTCCCCAGTAGCTGTTGAACCCTGGGACGGGACACAAGAGACAGTAAGCCCTAAGCTGAAGCTCCCAACTGTCCCTTCCTATTGCCAGGCCCTACCGTATGTAATAGGCGGCAACCACGAAGACAGTCCCTTCCTGTATACGTGAAACACAAAATGCAGACAAGACGGACAACAACAAAGGGAGCTCAGCTAGCCAGGGAAACAGTCGAACAGTGCTAAATCGAAGTCCAAAAGAATAGTCAGAAGGGAAAGCCAAAGGTCAAGGATAAGAATGCAAGCAAACAATAGTGACAGTAAGGAGCAAGTATGCACAAGGCAATAGCAAGCACTGGTGTGAATAAGAGCCAAGATACAGTCCTATGAAAAAGTTTGGGCACCCCTATTAATCTTAATCATTTTTAGTTATAAATATTTTGGTGTTTGCAACAGCAATTTCAGTTTGATATATCTAATAACTGATGGACACAGTAATATTTCAGGATTGAAATGAGGTTTATTGTACTAACAGAAAATGCGCAATATGCATTATACCAAAATTTGACCGGTGCAAAAATATGGGCACCTCAACAGAAAAGTGACATTAATATTTAGTAGATCCTCCTTTTGCAAAGATAACAGCCTCTAGTCGCTTCCTGTAGCTTTTAATCAGTTCCTGGATCCTGGATGAAGGGATTTTGGACCATTTCTTTCTACAAAACAATTCAAGTTCAGTTAAGTTTGATGGTCGCCGAACATGGACAGCCCGCTCTCAAATGATCTGAAAACAAAGATTGTTCAACATAGTTGTTCAGGGGAAGGATACAAAACGTTGTCTCAGACATTTACCCTGTCAGTTTCCACTGTGAGGAACATAGTAAGGAAATGGAAGACCACAGGGACAGTTCTTGTTAAGCCCAGAAGTGGCAAGCCAAGAAAAATATCAGAAAGGCAGAGAAGAAGAATAGTGAGAACAGTCAAGGACAATCCACAGACCACCTCCAAAGAGCTGCAGCATCATCTTGCTGCAGATGGTGTCACTGTGCATCGGTCAACTATACAGCGCACTTTGCACAAATAGAAGCTGTATGGGAGAGTGATGAGAAAGAAGCCGTTTCTGCACGTACGCCACAAATAGAGTTGCCTGAGGTATGAAAAAGCACATTTGGACAAGGCAGCTTCATTTTGGAAACAAAAATTGAGTTGTTTGGTTATAAAAAAAGGCGTTATGCATGGCGTCCAAAAAGAAACAGCATTCCAAGAAAAACACATGCTATCCACTGTAAAATTTGGTGGAGGTTCCATCATGCTTTGGGGCTGTGTGGCCAATGCCGGCATCGGGAATCTTGTTAAAGTTGAGAGTCGCATGGATTCCACTCAGTATCAGCAGATTCTTGAGAATAATGTTGAAGAATCAGTGACGAAGTTGAAGTTACGCCGGGGATGGATATTTCAGCAAGACAATGATCCAAAACACCGCTCCAAATCCTCAGGCATTCATGCAGAGGAACAATTACAATGTTCTGGAATGGCCATCCCAGTCCCCAGACCTGAATATCATTGAACATCTGTGGGGTGATTTGAAGCGGGCTGTCCATGCTCGGCGACCATCTAACTTAACTGAACTTGAATTGTTTGTCCAAAATACCTTTATCCAGGATCCAGGAACTGATTAAAAGCTACAGGAAGCGACTAGAGGCTGTTATCTTTGCAAAAGGAGGATCTACTAAATATTAATGTCACTTTTCTGTTGAGGTGCCCATACTTTTGCACCGGTCAAATTTTGGTTTAATGCATATTGCACATTTTCTGTTAGTACAATAAACCTCATTTCAATCCTGAAATATTACTGTGTCCATCAGTTATTAGATATATCAAACTGAAATGGCTGTTGCAAATACCAAAATATTTAGAACTAAAAATGATTAAGATTAATAGGGGTGCCCAAACTTTTTCATAGGACTGTAAAATAGGGGAGGAAGAACCAGCCCCTGGAGTTGACAGGAAGGCAGGCTGTCAATCACAGGCAAGACAAAATTAACCACTTAATGGACAGAGGCAACAAGGGCAGAAGACGGGTGTGGTGCAAATACAATCACAGAACTAGAGCCAAGTTCACACAGTGCGACCAAAAACTTTAAGGATGTGGCTATTTATAGGTACCATACCTATAAACAACTGGCTATTTATAGGTACCGTACCTATGAACTATTGGCTATTTTTAGGTCGTACCTATGAACTACTGGCTATTTTTAGGTGCCGTCCGTACCTTTAAACTACTGGTTATCTATAGGTAGTACCGTGCCTATAAACTTAAATGAACTGTCTTTATTAAGACATTTATGTTACAATGAATATGGCTAGTCTTCCTCGCATTGCGGACATCCACTCTATAACAATCTTCATGTAGTGTGGAACAACAAGAAAACCAAGTTGTCAATTTTTTCCGGGGGGGGGGGGCCACACGGTGGCTCAGTGGTTAGCACTGCAGTCCTGCAGCACTAGAGTCCTGGTGTTCAAATCCCGCCAAGGGCAAAAAAGCCATCTGCAAGGAATTTGTATGTTCTCCCAATGTTTGCATGGACCTCTATCCCATATTCCAAACAAGACATGCTGATAGGGGGAAAAAAAAGTACATTGTGACACTGTGAGCTCTATGTGGGGCTCACAATCTACATTTAAAAAAAGAAAAAAAAAAAAAAAAAGAATTACTTAGAAGATCCAGTCTGATCTCACATCTACAGTACATTTGACATGGACTGGCCTAGACTTGTCATATAACTCATGCCAGTTTTTCTATAAAAAGTGCAGAGAGGCTGAAATGGCTGGGCCAAAATGTGTTGAGATGTATTTTTGGCTCCCATCACAGATATACTTAATGTACTTGTAAAGAATTCTCTTGTTACATGTCATTTCAACTTTTTTTTTTTTTTTTTTAAATAAACCAGCAGTCCCTAAGAATCTGTTAATATTTACTGTTCCAAAATACACATGACAGGTTCCCTTTACAGACCATGGACACATTTAAAGAACTTGTTTTTATATTATTGCATGTATTTTCAGCTACAAATAGCATTTGCAATTCTTTTTTTTTTATAATTCTGAATGCTCATTCTAAGTCCTGGATGCATTCCAAATACATAGCAAGCTGTAGAATGTTCCTTAAAAATTTGCAAAACTAAGAGCTTGATATCTGGAAGTTCCTGTCCTCTCTAGTGATCTTCTAATTGACAACAAATCAAAGGTGAATGACTGTAATTCGATCATTTCATTGACATATCAAGCTTTCAAACCGATATCTCAGAGAACTTCATCCTGCAGCATTCTATGTATTAGAATTCATGCATGCAAAATAGTTCTGAGCTTTTAATAGAAAACAATTTCAAAAAATTTAATCTAACATACATGCAATAAAAACTGAATGAACTGAAGTAATATTTTCACCAAATAGAATTAATACTATATTTCGGTGTATCAGGGCACAGAAAATGCTCCTGTTGTTAATATGTTGGTTTATTAATGTCAGTGTGCTCAGGTGACTTGTTCTCAAGGAAGGCAGATAAATAACATTACTTTCTGCAAAGATGATGGACTGTAATAGAAATATAAAGTCAATTTTTTTTCTCTCTGTGCTAGATATTCAGGATGATCAGGATCGGGTGATAATGTACAAAACCCTAATTGATACGCTTCCAGCACTGAACAAGACTACGCTGGCAGCTTTAATTGAACACCTTTACAGGTCAGTCTGCCGTCTGTGCAATGTGATTAGATGAAGCAAAACTAATAGAAAATGAATTCCTTGTTTGTCTTTAATGGTTGCCATAACAATCATTTTATTTTTACATTCCGAAAATGTCACAGTACCAGACGGTATTTTTTTAAAAACTTGAAAATATGATAATCATGATACTAATAATTTATATCAAGGGATAAAAAAATATATAGATGGCAGTAAATATTTGTCAATTAAATGTCTGTCATACATAGATTTTTTATTTATTTTTTTGTATTTTTTTTAAACACTGTGCAAGGTTGTAAACTAAATTTAGTTGCAAGGGTTATAGTTATTGTATGTTCCTGAACACTCATAAAGGTGTTGGGTGTCTCTGGCTGGAGCTTTCTGGCCCCAAATGGATTTTTCATACTGATGACCTATTCTGTGGTATGCAAAATGTGGGGGTCTGCGTCTGACAACCGAAACCCCTCATAGTTAAGTTGGTCTGGAAGTCTCCAGGTACTGAAACCTGCTACAATTGATAAGGAGTGCATGCAGTCTATGCCTATTCAAGTAATAGGCACAAAGTAACTGCCCCATCCACTGTATTGTGGTGGTTCCGGTGAACTGCAGCTCTGCTCCTCTTACTTGAATAGGAGTCGTCTGCACAAGATTCCTGTCCGCTGAGCAGCTTCTGTTGCTTAGAGGCTGTCGGAGAAGCTGATCTGTTACTAATAATCTATGTATTGGATGGATTATCAGTATAAAAAATCCATTTGGAGCCATAAAAACTCTTTTACGCCAGGGCCCCATATTGCGAAAAAAGTGGCGTATTGTCGACGACGGAAACATCTTGGCAAAAAACATTGCGTTTTAAAGTACCTGCAAAGTGGATGGGATTCTGGCTAATCCCATCTACACATTGCAGAAAAAAACTGCAGTAGAAATGTTGTGGTTTCAAAAACCGTTGCATTTGGAAATTATACCTACAGAAAAGCTGGTATCTTCTGTATAGGTAAAAAAGCATAAAGTCAGCAGAGGAAAACTCTGTGGACTTTACAAGAAAAACGCTGTGAAATAACCGCAATGCATTTCCACAGCGGTCTTTTCAACACCGTTTTTTTCGGCTGCAGCTCGTTACGTGAAGCTTTACTCTAAAGCTAATGCCCAATGTTGCAGAAAAGCTGCTATTTTTGTTGCAGATTCGCTGTATATTTTGAGCCAAACCAAGGAATGACTACAGAGAGAATGAGAAATATATAGGAAACGCTTATATTTCTCCATTCTGCTAAATCCATTCCTAGCTTTGGCTCAAAAAAACGCTGCAAAATCTGCAACAAAAAAGCTGCGTTTCTGCAATGTGGGGCTTCATTCTAATGGTGATTTCCCAGGTTCAAAATATTGATGGCCTGTGCTCCGGAGGTCCAACTCCTGCAATCCCTCATGGATCCTTTGTTTACTGGGGCATTCATGCAAGCACTGCTGCTATTCTGTTAGGATATCTACAAACTAGCTCAGTGCAACCTTGCAATCTGAGTCAAAGGTCTCAATATCTTACATGTTCCTATGGTAAAATCAACATCTGAAAGAGAAATCATCATAGGTCATATCAAGGAAAGAAGGTTATAGTTACCTGATGCTAGGTTCAACAATGGTTCACTGCAGGACACAGACAGGCCCAAGTAGTGTATGGTCAAGACATACTATTTGGACTATAAACTGACTACTGATCACAATGGACACCATTTTAACATTATCGTTCATCCATTTTTAGGTATCGTGAGTGAAACTGGTTTTGTTGAGCATAAGTTGCTACCTTTATTAAGTGGAATACTAATGTTACTTCAGGAAATGGCCATTATTTTAATGAAAGCATTACATCTAAGTAGATTTTGATCATGTGGTCTAGTGCGATTTTCTGAGAATACCTGCTGATTCACAGCCATTAGTAGACATACAAATGTGTCTTTTCTCGCAGGAGAATTCAGATGACAGTAATTAGAAAGAATAATGATATAATCAGGATATTATATTCTAGCCGGGATTTCCACGCTCATTACCGTTTCCTAAGCTCTGTGTATTTTAAAACCATGTTAAACAAAAAGTTGGTGACTAATCTGCCGGCTCTTCACTTGAGTCACCAATGCCCCAGAACTATGTTACGTTATGTCCTTATACACGGCATTGAACAGAATATGATGCTTATAACATTGACCCAGAACGCCTGTTCCTCTATGCATACGCTTTGATCCCTTGTGTTTCACTGTTTAAGTTTCATGCACTTGAGAAAGGGCCGTGTTTTGTCTGAAACACTTCTGCGTTGTGCCTTCCAATAAAGTGTACGCAACATTCTACACGTGTCTGACCTCCTTGACCAGAGTGAGCCCCTCTGATTTCCCTCTTGGTTGTTTACCCATAGCTTCCATTGATGTCAATGGGAACTGAGTTGCAGTAACATCGCCAGGCCACTACACGGACTATGGGTCTATCTTCTTCTGGCTCCGTACATTCTATCGTATGGTGATTAGGGTTGAGCAATCATGTTCGGAAAAAATCAAATTCTGATCGGCAATCGAGAAAAATTCACGATCGTGATTGGAATCCCGAACACGATCTTTTTAGGTGGGATTGAGATCGGTACTATTTCCCACAATGCTTTGCTTAGCCTTCACACTGAGTATATAGTGTATATTCAGTGTGAAAGCTCTGCTGTGGATCCATAGGAATGAATGGAAGCAGCCGGCACACAGCCTTAACCCCCTGCGCGCCGGCTGCCTCCATTGATTCTAATGGGAGACTAAACTAACATCTGTAGTAGCTACTTACCTCCAGAGATGGCTGCTCCGGTGCCCGGTGTTCTCCTTCTTCTTCGCCTCACTGGCCCTCCACGCTGCTCTTCTCGCCTCGCTGCCCCGCCTCCCAGGTTAGTGTTTAAAGAGCTAGGAAGGTGGGGCTTGTGGCTTAGGAGAGTGTGGGCGGGTACAGGGCGGGGAGACTTGACATTTCCCCTCCCAGTACCCGCCCACACTCTCTTAACCCGCCCACACTCTCCTAACCTGGGAGGCAGGGGGCAGTGAGGCGAGAAGAGCAGCGTGGAGCGGCAGCGAGGCGAAGAAGAACACCGGAGCAGCCATCTCTGCAGGTAAGTGGACACCAGGGGGGACTAAGTAGCTAGTGGATTAAAAAAAATCCTCTGGCTACTTAGTGATTCACTACACAGCGTGGATTCTAACAAAGCGTTCAATTGTTAGATTCCATGCTGTATAGTGAATAGGATTGCTTTTAAAATCCGATCTCCGATTATTAAAAAAATCCCATTGACTTGCATTGCGATCGGAATTGGGATCGAGATCGGGTTCGAATGAAAAATGATCGGAAATCGGATTTTAAAATCGATCCTGAAAAGTCAAGATCGGCTCAACCCTAATGGTGATCCAATACTGTTGTCCCTCCACTGATCAGATATTTCTAGCCTATCCTAAGTAAAAATATAAAAACCCCTTTAATGAAATAAAGTCTCTATATAGAGCAGCCTGTATCCCCTGAATGGAATGAATAGAGATGGAGGTCACGTCTATTTAATTTTTAAAAACGTATTTCATTGAGTGGTAAAAATGTCCAATATTTTACAAAACCCTCTCATCCAGCACCTTGATCTTCCTTCGTATTTTTAAAACGTGGTCTTATGTAAGGATTAGGATCATTTTGAGTAGGAATTAAAACACAGAGAATATATTAATAACTTCCTCCGCATGTCTGTTCCTCCCATTGATTTAGCAATGTGTCTGCTGTGGTTTGCAAAGCAGACTAGAAAAAGTGCAATGCCCATGGAATAAAAATGTGGATAAGAGAAATCATACATGTTTAGACTGGAAATAAATGTGCTGTGCACTCAGCTGTACATTACCTCTACAAAATGCTATCTCTGCTGCCTCCACAGCAGCGTAATGTTACTCTAGATACCGATGTTCTGTTAAAGGGTGAGGTAATGTAGATCAGCAAAATCCGTAAGTAAACATTGACTCTCGGGATTTCTCTTCCTGCCTCTTTCTTGACATTTTCACATGAAATTGTTCTCCTAGAGAATCAGTAACCATTCTAACTAGAAAATAAGTACAAACATTAAGTGGAATAATGCTAATGTGAAACCGAATTCTCGCAAAGTTTCTTTGGGGAAATAATGGGTTTATGAATATTTCATATTTAAATGCAGTAAAATTCTTTACATTGCACGTATATAGAAATGAACAGTCGTCAATCTACAACCCCTCTGACACTCATTTTAGAAATTCTCCATAACAAATTGCATAGTACCTAGTCCTAACTATGTTATATGGCTTACGTACAGAAACCATTGCGTAGTTAAGACTGTATATAACACCTAGAGGAAGATATTGCACCAAAATAGTATTTACAGTGTTAAATGGGTTAAAGTACGTGTCTACCTTTAGATCACATTTACTTTATATAGCATTGATGAAATGAATATATTTTATTGGTGTCAGAATTGACACCAATAAAATATATTGACACCTGACACTGCCTCATTTTCATTGATCTGTTCTTTCTGTGTATACAAAAACTCACACCATGTTGCACTTTTTACTCTACAATAAACTGGGTTGAGCCGATCTTGACTTTTCAGGATCGATTATAAAATCCGATTTCTGATCATTTTGAACCCGATCTCGATCCCAATTCCGATCCCAATGCAAGTCAATGGGATTTTTTTTATTAATCGGAGATCGGATTTTAAAAGCAATCCTACCCCCTGGTGTCCACTTACCTCCAGAGATGGCTGGTCCTGTGCCCCGTGCCTTCATTCTTCGCCTCGCTGCTGCTCCACGCTGCTTTTCTTCCTTCGCTGCCCCCTCCCTGCCAGGTTAGGAGAGTGTGGGCAGGTTAGGGAGTGTGGGTGGGTACTGGGAGGAGAGACGTCTCCCCGCCCTGTACCCGCCCACACTCTAAGCCACAAGCCCCACCTACCTAGCACTTTAAACACTAACCTGGGAGGCGGGGCAGCGAGATAAGAAGAAGGAGGGCACCGGAGCAGCCATCTCTAGAGGTAAGTAGCTGCTAGAGATTTAGTTTAGCCTTCCACTCAAATGAGTGGAGGCAGCCGGCGCGCAGGGGGTTAAGGCTGTGTGTCGGCTGCTTCCATTCATTCCTATGGAACTGCAGCGGAGCCTTCACACTGAATATACAGCGTATACTCAGTGTGAAGGCTAAGCAATGCATTGTGGGAAAAATCACCGCTCTCAATCCCACATAAAAAGATCGTGTTCGGAATTCCGACGGCGATCGTGAAATTTTCTCGATCGCCGATCGGAATCCGATCTTTTCCGAACACGATCGCTCAACCCTAGTCAGCAGTCATCTCCTGAATTAGGGCAGAATTAGGGCAGAATTAGGGCACCTCCTCCTCCCTCCACCCTCTCCTTGTAAATGTCACACAGTATTCGGACTATGATATAGCCAGTAGTGGATTATAATATAGGCTTTTTGGCTAGTCACCTGGGGGCCAAGGCTTCTACTGGCCCATAGTTGCCCAAATCTCTCCCCAAGGGGCCACACGGTGGCTCAGTGGTTAGCACTGCAGCCTTGCAGCACTGGAGTCCTGGTGTTCAAATCCCACCAAGGGCATAAAACCATCTGCAAGGAGTTTGTATGTTCTCCCCGTGTTTGCATGGATTTCCATTCCATATTCCCAAAAAAACATACTGATAGGGAAAAATGTACATTGTGAGCTCTATGTGGGGCTCACAATCTACATAAAAAAAAAAAAAAAATCTCTCCCCAACTATAACAGATATATTTAACATGTACCTGGCTGCAACTAGTCTTCCCATATGTAATGGGGAAGTATCGTAGTGTAGGCAATGCATGTCTACTGCATTGTTGCCTTTTCACAGTGAAATCCCCCCTCCTTTATTCCATTACTATTAAAATATATATATACTTTTTGCTACATGTCTGATCCCTGAGTTTGGAGACATCTGGGTGCTTGTTGTGAGAAGGTGACAGGCAGAGTGCTGTAGTCCCAGTATATCTCCCCCAGATTCCTGACCTATGTGTGGTCCAGTGCGGGTCTGGAATAGGTTGCAGCCCAGGTGTGGATCCTGGGCTTTTTACTGGGCCATAAAAGGCGGCACTTCAGGGCAGATCCTGGGAGCAAGAGAAAGTGCATGGGTCTGTCCTGACACTGTGAGTCTGCTAAAACTATGCTGTGTTTTTTTGTTCATTTGTGTGACTACTAGTAAGCCACCCGTACAGTTAGTACTTGTTGTCTAGTGAGTGCTCGGACGAGCAGGGTTTTATTTCACATTGTTTTTGCCTGAAGTTATGGCTGTATTTTATTTTGCTCATTTTGTGTCTGACATGAAGGTTTATTTATTTTGCTGAGTTTTTTAAATAAACCAGTTTGCTACAGTTTGTGTCCCTGTCTCTGACTGGTTGAGTCCGCACTGTTGCTGCTACCAAGTTACCTTTCCCACACATTGTATGTGCTGTGCATAAACCCAACCTAACACTGGGGATTAATTGAGTATGACCACTGTTCTAAATAATCAATCAGATGATAATCAACCCATTTAAAAGGCCCCAAAAATTTTAGCCTGGTGGGGGCCAGTGCTTCCAGCAAAATAAATAAATTATTCATGTCAAATGAATGGACTTAGTCTGGAGGGTGCTATCGTAAGAGGAACACCGCGGCTGAATCAACCACAGAATATGCCTGAAGAAAGGGCAGCTCACTTCTTTTTTCCGCGAGCGGGAACAAACCACTAGCAGAAAAAAGAACGCTAGAGGTCTACATAGATGCATCAAAATCCACCCCCTCCTGCCCCGTGTGAACTAGTCCTACGTATTTCCACTGTAATAAGAAGATATGTTTTAAGGTCTGACCACTAAAGGACTTCTCTGTTTTGCAACACATTAATTGATCCAAATGTCTTTAATACTAATAATTTATTTTTTTGCAACAGAATACAGAAATGCTCAGACGTCAATCACCTTGACCCACATACTTTGGCGAAAGCATTCTCTCCTTGCCTTTTCCAAACTAAAGGACAGCATGATGCTGAAGCCCGGGTTGTAGAGCAGCTGATCCATCGATTTGCTGATATTTTTGATGTAAGATATTAAGTAAGCTCTGAAGTCATTATTGTATGTTTATTTCCTTAAAGGGGTTGCCCAGGAATTACAAATCTGGGTCAGAAGGCCAGGATAGGTGAAACTTTAAAAAGCCCCAAACTCTCTCCTGTCACCAGTGTCTGGTCTGGCAGCAGCTGCAGGTTTGCTCAGTGAGAAGTCTAAGTTGCACATAACGGCTGAGGCTATTTGGTGGCCTCAGCTGTCACGGGAAAGAACTTGGGATGTCACCAGTGACGTATGTGAGTGATGTCCCGAGTCCTGTCCTGTGACTGCTGAGGCCACGGATTGGACATCATTTGAACTTCAGCCAGAACAAGCCCCAAGCACCTGGCCCAGAACTGTATTTCCTGGAAAACCTCTTTAAGTGTAAGGAAGATGTGACATGGTGTAACTTTTGTGTTTCCTTTATAATAGGTAAGACAAGAACAACTGCAGCAAATGGACATTGAAAACCGCTTCATTACCAAATGGAATGACACACAGGTCATATACATATTCCTTTTATTCATTGTATAAGATGGTGACGTGACATACAGTCCTATGAAAAAGTTTGGGCACCCCTATTAATCTTAATCATTTTTAGTTCTAAATATTTTGGTATTTGCAACAGCCATTTCAGTTTGATATATCTAATAACTGATGGACACAGTAATATTTCAGGATTGAAATGAGGTTTATTGTACTAACAGAAAATGCGCAATATGCATTAAACCAAAATTTGACCGGTGCAAAAGTATGGGCACCTCAACAGAAAAGTGACATTAATATTTAGTAGATCCTCCTTTTGCAAAGATAACAGCCTCTAGTCGCTTCCTGTAGCTTTTAATCAGTTCCTGGATCCTGGATAAAGGTATTTTGGACAAACAATTCAAGTTCAGTTAAGTTAGATGGTCGCCGAGCATGGACAGCCCGCTTCAAATCATCCCACAGATGTTCAATGATATTCAGGTCTGGGGACTGGGATGGCCATTCCAGAACATTGTAATTGTTCCTCTGCATGAATGCCTGAGGATTTGGAGCGGTGTTTTGGATCATTGTCTTGCTGAAATATCCATCCCCGGCGTAACTTCAACTTCGTCACTGATTCTTAAACATTATTCTCAAGAATCTGCTGATACTGAGTGGAATCCATGCGACCCTCAACTTTAACAAGATTCCCGATGCCGGCATTAGCCACACAGCCCCAAAGCATGATGGAACCTCCACCAAATTTTACAGTGGGTAGCATGTGTTTTTCTTGGAATGCTGTTTCTTTTTGGACGCCATGCATAACGCCTTTTTTTATAACCAAACAACTCAATTTTTGTTTCCAAAATAAAGCTGCCTTGTCCAAATGTGCTTTTTCATACCTCAGGCAACTCTATTTGTGGCGTGCTTGCAGAAACGGCTTCTTTCTCATCACTCTCCCATACAGCTTCTATTTGTGCAAAGTGCGCTGTATAGTTGACCGATGCACAGTGACACCATCTGCAGCAAGATGATGCTGCAGCTCTTTGGAGGTGGTCTGTGGATTGTCCTTGACTGTTCTCACCATTCTTCTTCTCTTTCTGATATTTTTCTTGGCCTGCCACTTCTGGGCTTAACAAGAACTGTCCCTGTGGTCTTCCATTTCCTTACTATGTTCCTCACAGTGGAAACTGACAGGTTAAATCTCTGAGACAACTTTTTGTATCCTTCCCCTGAACAACTATGTTGAACAATCTTTGTTTTCAGATCATTTGAGAGTTGTTTTGAGTAGCCCATGATGTCACTCTTCAGAGGAGATTCAAATAGGAGATCAACTTGCAATTGGCCACCTTAAATACCTTTTCTTATGATTGGATACATCTGGCTATGAAGTTCAAAGCTCACTGAGGTTACAAAACCAATTTTGTGCTTCAGTAAGTCAGTAAAAAGTAGTTAGGGGAATTCAAATCAATAAAATGATAAGGGTGCCCATACTTTTGCACTGGTCAAATTTTGGTTTAATGCATATTGCACATTTTCTGTTAGTACAATAAACCTCATTTCAATCCTGAAATATTACTGTGTCCATCAGTTATTAGATATATCAAACTGAAATGGCTGTTGCAAACACCAAAATATTTAGAACAAAAAATGATTAAGATTAATAGGGGTGCCCAAACTTTTTCATAGGACTGTACAAGGAAATTAGAGATGAGCGAACACTGTTCGGAACAGCCGTTCCGAACAGCACGCTCACAGCACGCTACCATAGAAATGAATGGAAGCACCTGGCACGCAGACTTTGCCGGCGGCCGGCCGCTTAACCCCTCACGTGCCGGCCGCTTCCATTCATTTCTATGGGAGCGTGCTGTGAGCATGCTGTTCGGAACGGCTGTTCCGAACAGTGTTCGCTCATCTCTAAAGGAAATTCGAAAATATATAATTTTAATATCAAAAGTGAATATAACTTACAATTAATATTGTACTTCACCTTCAAAATTTGATGATCAACTAGAGGGGTATCTATACTATCTGCCATAAATATACATCTTGTAACCTCAATAATTTTAAGAGATCTTAAGCTGGCTAAATGAGGAATTTAGACCCTGTTCACATCTGCATTTGGGTCATTCTGTTCCCCTTTCTGCATGTAAAATGCAGAGAGAAAACCGCTAAAAGCAGCACTTTTCTCTCCGCATTTTTTGTGCGGAAACCACATTGATCCCATTATAGCCTATGGGGTCCACTGGCTTCCTAAAGTAACCACTTTTTTAAGCGGATTAGGTTTCCGTTTAGGAGGTCCCCAAGCAGACTCCACAAACTAAAACCCATGTGCAGATGTGAACGGGGCCTTACATAGAATTCTATTCACCAGTCTTATTCCGGAAACTTTTCTGCCTAGATGAGTATTGCTACTGGACATGCAATAAAAAAGGTAAAATATCATATTAAGTAACGTAATAGTGTAGTATGTAATTTTATTTTTTTTTTTAAATTCAGAACCAATGCATCCCATTGCGGCCGCAAACTCACGGGCGCAAAATAATGCGGTGTATACGCTCCTAACTCCCATTGAAATGAATGGGAGCATTTTGAGCACGTCATCTGCCGGCACGTGTATACGTGCCAGATTGCGCTCCACGTTACATCGTGTGAACGCACCCTAAGGATTGTTTTTCAAACATAGGGCACTTTTCACTCTAACTACTTTTCTGCACTTTTATTTTCCCTTTTTGTCTTTGCATTGTCTTTTCTTTTTGCATTGTGTGCTGTTTGCTTTTGCAGATATATTGCTAGGCAATACTGGAAAGTAAAGAATGTAGCAACTTTTGCAGATCCCCCACAAAAAAAAATGGATTACACAAGGATGGCTCAGGGAAGAGACGCAGCAATGCACTATGATATATAACTTTCAATTTTTTTTTTAGTCTGCAAGATGGATAGTTAGTGTGAAAGCAGCCTTAAATTGTGAAGACATATCCTTAGGTTTTTGCAGCGCTTGAATGGATGCTGACCTGTACTAAAGGGAAATCCACAACTATACAGAGGACTGGACTATGTGTGTTCCAGGAACCTCAGTTGTGCTATCAGAAGGCAGGGGTTAAATAATTGTTGTAACATAAAGGCCATTGCTGATGATAAGGGGTTAATATGAACCAATTGCATAACACCATCAATCCCTGGGAATAGAAAGAGAATCAGGCTTGGATATTTCACTATACTAGTAATTTCGGCCTGTTAACAAAGAAACTGTCATGGCAACTGTTAATACTAGCAGTATACGGTAGCTACAGGCTGCACACTCAGTATATACACACTGTTGCCAGCGTGCTTTGAAATCTGCAGAACACATTTATTGCTAAAATATTAGGGTATGTTCACATGGAGGAAAAGGTCACGGAAACATTACGCGCCTCTAGCTGCCACTGGATGCCGATGCGTCGCAGCATCCCGCTCCTGATGAATAGGCCTAAACAGGAGCGTGTCTCGAGTCGCGGACGCCGTGGCTGAATTAGCCTTGGAAGCTGCGGCAAGATAGGGCATGTTGCTTCTTTTTCCACTACTAGCTAGCAGGAAAAAAAACGAGCAGCTCACATTGATGTCAATGGGAGCCATTTTTGCAGGCGGATTTTGAGGCGGATTCAGCTCAAAATCCGCTTGCAAAAAACTCAGTGTGAACATACCCTTGCATTGGCAGATAGTTGGCTACCTATGTTATTTTCTGTCTCTCTTCAATGGATATATAGTCTTATCATAGATGTCTGACATCTCTGACAAATGCCTAGTAATAATAAGTAATAAAATAGCTTTAAACTACGTAAGTATCTAAAGATCAACTAATAATTCTGCAGTGTTTATCCAAAGGACCCTGAGGCTCCCCCTTAGGCTAAGACCCCACGTAGTGGGCGGCAGCGAAAACACACTGCAGGAAAAAACATGGCAGAAATGTACTGTGGTTTTTCCCTCAGCAATTTCCACAGAGTTTTCCCTCTGCAGACTTTCTGCTTCAGTTATACCTATACAGAAACCTCCAGCATTTTCGTAGCTATAATTGACATGCTATGATTTCCAAAAAACGTGACAGAGCATTTGGTAATGTGTCAATGGGTTTTGCTAGAATCCTATCCATTTTGCTTGAACTGCAACCAAATCATGGGGCCACATGCTGCCCTGGCCTTATAATGGGTTTGTCTAGGGTCTAGCAAAATTAAATACTGATGACCTTCCCACAGGATATCTCATCAGTATTAGATTGATCAGCGTCCAACACCAGGTCCCCACTCCGATCAGCTATTTTACCAGCTACAAGCCATATACTAGGTTATTCAAGTAAATTGGAGCAGAGCTGCAGTTCCAACCCATAAACTGCAAAAATGTCACCTGGAACTGCTGCTCTGCTCCCATTTTATTGTAGCAGAGAAGATTCTGGCCACATACCTGATGTATGGCTGATACTAATGAACTATCCTGTGTATAAGTCATCAGCAGTACACTTTGCTAGGTCCAGGGCAATAGGTTCTGTCTGATATACAGGTATAAAAATTAAAACCCAAAAACTGTTTAAACATGATGAAAAACCTATATTATATTGTACAGAAGGACTAGCATTTTTTTTTTTATTGCAATGCTAGGATTAGAGATGAGCGAACAGTGTTCTATCGAACACATGTTCGATCGGATATCAGGCTGTTCGATGTGTTCGATTCGAATCGAACATCACGTGGCAAACTCCAAAAAAATTTGATTCCCCTCCCACCTTCCCTGGCGCCTTTTTTGCACCAATAACAGCGCAGGGGAGGTGGGACAGGAACTATGACACCGGAGGCATCGAAAAAAATCGGAAAAAGTCATTGGCTGCCGAAATCAGGTGACCTCCATTTTAGACGAATAGTGGATTTCAAATCCGGGTCATATGAGAATGTGAACTTTGTGACTAAGAGACAGGGATAGGGCTCGTTCACATCTGCGGCCCGGTCTCCGTACTTAGGTTTCCGTTTCCTGCCTAAAACAGAGGCAGGAGACGGAAACCTGCAGAAGACTTTCTCACCCATTCATTTGAATGGGTGAGAAAGCTGTCCGGCCGTGCGCGGCAGTGAGCGTTTTGCGCTCTCCGCCGCGAAACCGGGTTTTATAATCCGGACACAGAGTCGGACATGCAGTACTCTGTGTCCGGATAAAAAAATCCGGTTTCGCGGCGGAGAGCGCAAAACGCTCACCGCCGCGCACGGCCGGACCCGGTCTATGGTTTCCGTCTTCTGCCATGCAGAAGACGGAAACCATAGAACGGAGACCCCAGACGCAGGTGTGAACCCAGCGATAGCTGTACAGGCAGGGATAGCTAGGAATAACCTTTATTTAGGTAGGAATGTTATTAAAAATAACTTTTTGGGGCTCTATCGGGTGTGTAATTGTGATTTTTGTGACATAAACTTTTTCCAATAGGAATGCATTGGCCAGCGCTGATTGGCCAGAGTACGGAACTCGACCAATCAGCGCTGGCTCTGCTGGAGGAGGCGGAGTCTAAGATCGCTCCACACCAGTCTCCATTCAGGTCCGTACTCTGTCCAATCAGCACTGGCCAATGCATTTCTATGGGGAAAAGTTAGCTTGCGAAAATCGCAAACTGACAGGGATTTCCATGAAATAAAGTGACTTTTATGCCCCCAGACATGCTTCCCCTGCTGTCCCAGTGTCATTCCAGGGTGTTGGTATCATTTCCTGGGGTGTCATAGTGGACTTGGTGACCCTCCAGACACAGATTTGGGTTTCCCCCTTAACGACTATATGTTCCCCATAGACTATAATGGGGTTCGAACCCCGTTCGAACACTCGAACAGTGAGCGGCTGTTCGAATCGAATTTCGAACCTCGAACATTTTAGTGTTCGCTCATCTCTAGCTAGGATCAATTCCAACAATGGTTTCCAACAGACAACTTTATTCCAAATCCAAGCAAAAGTATACAATGTTTTTTTCGGGATCTCAATATCCCTTTAACAAGTGTGATATACTTGAGTTATTGCATTTTTTTACTCATTATTTATTTATTCTTTTAATGTAGATTGTGAGCCCCCATTATAGGGATCAATGTAAATTTGGGATCAATAGGGATCAATGTAAATTTGTTTTTTCCCCTATCAGTATATCTTTGTAGAGTGGGAGGAAATCCATGCAAACTCCTTACAGATGTTATTCCTGGCGGGATTCTAACCCAGGACTCTAGCACGGCAAGGCTGTAGTGCTAACCACTGAGCCACCATGTTGCCCCAATCTATTTCACTTTATAAAGAGGTATTAAGACCCTGAAACACGTCATGTGCTTATTTTTGAATTTGAACTTTTGGGTTTTACCATTGCAATTACTCTGACACCCCTCTAGTCAATGTGGAACCTGCTGCTTCTTTACACCAAGCTAATACGCATATCAAGGTGGTTGTGTACCAAATCACAACCCAGTAAGGTGAGAGGCTAACCTTTGCTATCTATATTATTTACCACTGGTGTTACACTATGTTCACTGCTGTTTATTTCTATTCATATAGAATATATTTTTTTAAAGAAATATGAAATACTTGAATCCTTTGTGTATTTCAGATTCAGATTCCACAGTCTGGAGACCTCCTGCTTGAAGTATTTTTACAAAGAAAAGACCCCGACATGTGTGTTATTATAAGGGTAATGAATTCTGTGGTTTATATATGGGATATACATAATTACATAGTAGATGAGGTTGGATAAAGACAGTAGCCCATCAAGTCCAACCTATAACCCTACAATCCCCTACAGTGTTGATCCAGGGGAAGGCAAAAATCCCCATGAGGCTCATGCCGACTCCAAATCTGGCAGGCAGTATAAAAACCCTGGATCAACGTGTCCTTAAAATCTAGAGTCCATAACCTGTTATATATAAAACATCCAGGCCCTCTTTGAAATTGTTCAATGAATCCGCCATCACCACTTCTTGGGGCAGAGAGTTCCATAGCCTTTGCCGAGACATTAAATTATTAGTACGGACCTTCACCTGGAACACGACATGTACTTATTCTAAACACATAGAAGTGGCTTGAAGGCGCTTCCCATGAGACATGAACGTGCAGAGGCATTGTGGCATGTAGAAACTCCACATTGCTCTATCTGGGGTAGAAGGAATAATCCTATGAGATGATAATAAAAAGATAATCTGACCTACATATGTGCCCATTCTTATTTTTCTGCAAATTTCATCAGTGGCACCAATTTCTTACAGTGCTCTCAGTCTTTTAATTTTTCAAAAGCACTCAGCAGGCTGCAACACACCTCACAACCACTGGGTGGCCACATATAAATATCTCCTTGGAGCGGATCATAAGATCCTTGTTTCTCAAAGCTGATCATCTTGCGCCACACATTTCAGGAGAAGTTCAATAGAACTTATTTGCAAATTTTGAATTATAACTAAATCATGTACAAAAAATAACTATAGCTACAAAAAAATGAAGGTAGAGGTTTTATTTTTGTAAAAATTAACATGGAAATCTTTTATTGATGTTACAGGTATCACCAAATATGGGAGCAGCAGAGCTCACCGCCTGTGTAGCTGGTATAAGAAACATCAGTCTGTCAAAGGAAATGTTTTGGACCACATTTGAAGTCATTGATAATGGGGAACTTGGTAGGTGTTTTATACATGTAGTTATGTATATGTTATGTTTCTTTATATGTCCTAGCTCTAAGAATTGCGTTACTTATATACTATTGAGAAATATTATCTAACATGTGTAATTGTGTAATAATGCTTATCAACACTGCAACAATTTGCTGTAAAGACAAATTAGATTTCCATTGGACAAACCTACAAATTCTGTCTAGCATAGCAGCAGACACCAGGGAAAAGAAGTTTTGAGCATTTAGATTTTAATACTCATGATCCTTTTGCTCTCAGGTTATATAAGATGCCCTGAGTTGTCTGGCAGTGGATCATTCTCCTTTCCCTATTCAGAATACATACACAGTGAGTTGAGTTTACATTGGTATGGAAAAGCAGCCAGGAGAATAGAAGTTGGCAGGAGGGTTTAACCAGCGCTGCACCTCCCATGAGGCGACCTGAAGCGACCGCTTCAGGCGGTGCTATGCCAGGGCCCCGGGGGGGGGGGGGGACAAGTTGTCCTGGACTGGCTTAGCATCACCGTCTCGGCAGCCCGGCACGGGAAGCAAGCGGTGGATTGGGGAGGCCCTGTGGACGCAGCGCTGCTCTAGTGGCCTCCCCTCATGCTCAGGCAGAGAGCAGGTATATTCCCCACCCCCATTCGCTCCGCCCCCTCCACTCCGCAGAGGGGGGGGCGGCTTTCTGTCGTCCGCCTCGGGCGGCATAAAAGGTAGGTTCACCCCTGGGTTTAACCAACACTTATCTGATGTCGATGACCATTTGAGGTCTAATACGTCAATTACTATTATATCAATATATATATCAATATAGGGTTTTTGTTAGAAAATTAACATGTGCTATGTACAAACACACCAAAGCAGAAAAGCAAATATAAGAATAATCCCAATTTTTGAATATTGTCCGATGACCAGCCCTCCAAAAGCCATGTTATCTGGACTTTTAACTAACGTAACTTTAACATGTCTTAAAATTTATAAATGGCATAAAAATGAATACTTACATATCTGCCTACTTATACACATGCGCCTGCTCTGTGCTGGGGGATTCCGTTCCCCATTCTGCTTTAAAGACATTGTCTGGCTTAGAAATTCTACTTTCAAATACCCTTCTATAACAATCCCAGTTAATAAACAGAAATCCAACATCAAGCCCTAAATGAATTAGCCAAAACCTTAATTAGACAACCCCTTTATGTCCCATTACGCCCCATTGAAGAATGCTCCATTTGTCTCATGTAACACTGATCTATGAACAAGCAGATATCGGAGATTCCCTTCATTCATCTTCTATTTCCTTATGTCACAGAACGCCCGATGCACTATAAAGAAAACGTTTTAGCAACAGTTCTGGAATGGAGCACGCTTCCCGATCCTGGAGCAGCCTTCCTACTTGTAAAACCATTTTATACAAGCAACCACTTGTTGAATGTTGGTAAGTTTTTATATGTTATGAATTATTAATGATGATTTCTTAGTAGGATGATATTATTATGTAAATAAAAACAAATGGAGGTCTTACAAATGGTTGCATAGCAAAGCATATTACCAGGTAAATGTTCAATTATACTCATACTGTAATGCTATGTTTACACAACTGTATTAATGTCCGTTGCTGTCATTTGTCACAGGATGACAGCAACAGACATTAACTGCAGCAGAGTAATGGATACAGATGAAGTCGATTTTGTCTGTGTTCCTTACTAGAGATGAGCGAGTAGTATTCGATCGAGTAGGTATTCGATCAAATACTATGGTATTCGAAATACTCGTACTCGATCGAGTACCACTCGCTATTCGAATGGAAAAATAAGATGCAGAACCAGCGTTGATTGGCCGAATGCTATACAGTCGGCCAATCAACGATGATTCTTCTCATACCTTTAGAAGTCTTCTCCGCGCAGTGTCCCCGCGGCATCTTCCGGCTCTGAATTCACTCTGCCAGGAATTGGGAAGAGCCGACTGCGCATGCCCGCGCTACAAGAAAATGGCCGCTTTGACTGTAAGCAGCCATTTTCTTGTAGTTCGGGCATGCACAGTCGTCTATGCCCAGGCCCGATGCCTGGCAGAGTGAATTCATTGCCTGATGACGACGCGGGGACGCTGCAAGGAGAAGACTTCTTGGAGAATCCAGCCCGACCCTCACTCATGGACTTGGTAAGTTCAGTTTGATCGAATGTTGCCTACCCCTGAAACGAGCATTTTTCCCCCATAGAGTATAATAGGATTCCATATTCGATTCGAGTAGTCGAATATTGAGGGGCTATTCGAAACAAATATCGAATATCGAATATTTAACTACTCGCTCATCTCTATTCCTTACCATTGACCTTAATACAGACATCATGACGTACGCTGTCTTCCATCGTATTGATTTACTTTTGTAAGAGAAGAAAAAGTCCGGCATACACATGTTTTCTTAGGACAGAAAATTAAAAAAACATGACGGAACAGTACAGCAAATTAGGGAGTCTGGTTGCTGGTATACAGACTCTATGCGCACATATTGTCATCAAGTGGTAGATAAGTAGTTACTTTACTATACATTATTGCAATATAGAATAGTAACAAGGTTAATTGTATAGAAGTGTAAATATGAAGTTTAAACATTCTATATGAATAAAGTGCACCATAAATCTGAAACTGCCCGCAGCTCCTTCTGTTAGTACAAGCAGTCCATTGTGCAGAAGAAATGAAATATGTAGAAATAGTCAGTGATCTAAAAGCTGCCCGCGAGCCTCACGGTTCTTAATATGACAATGTGTGATCTTGTATATGCCGTTTTCCACCTCTTTTTCTCCGATATGATTCTTTGTTGCTCGGTAACACATTCATAATTTCACAGACCATATGTGCTAAATAGAACTGGCAGGCTGAGAAAAATAGAAGTCTGAACAAGAAGCAAGTACAATCCATATCCAGGATTTACGTTAAATATTATTTGTTGGGCTGTAATATAAGGAGGAGGATTTGAGAGTAGCTAAAATGTTGGAGCTTTTATTGAAGTGAGTCTCAAAGTCATTATTAAATGCTGTTCGCAGTTTCCTTGGACTTTTGCAGGATAAATTTCCTTGCACTTCTTTCAGTTCTTCCTTTAGCTCATTCTTTGTATAGATCAATGACATCCAAGAGACTTTGCCAATTAAACAGGAACAATAATCTATCAAAGGCTGACAAAGACCAAAAAGACCCACAGGACAAGTAAAGACCTCGCTTCAATTAGTGAAAACCTGCCAGAATCCAGACTTTATTTCCATGTCTGTTTCAGCAAAACAAATACAGCATAAAATAGACTTAAACAGAGTCGGAAGAAAAAAAAAACCTCCCTAAAAACTCAATATAATGTATAATATAATAATAATTTGTAACTAACTATATTATAGCCGTGTATTGTGTGTTTTATGACAAATTTTATGGGTTGTTTTAAGGCAGTCTTTATAATAACTAGAGATGAGCAAACACTAAAATGTCCGAGGTTCGAAATCTGATTCGAACAGCCGCACACTGTTCGGCTGTTCGAACGGATTTCAAAACCCATTATAGTCTATGGGGGGAAATGCTCGTTTCAGGGGTAGGCAAAATTCGATAAAATTATACTTACCAAGTCCACGAGTGACGGTCGGGCTGGATTCCCCTTGAAGTCTTCTCCCGACGCAGCGCCCCCGCCTCGTCTTCCGGCTAGAATTCACTCTGCGTAGGCATCGGGGCCTAGGCAGAGCCGACTGCGCATGCGCGGTCGGCTCTGCCCAGCCCGACGCCTGAGCAGAGCCGACTGCGCATGCGAGGGAATGCCCGCGCATGTGCGGTCGGCTGTTTCCGGCCCAACGCCTGAGCAGAGCCGACTGCGCCGGATGCCTAGGCAGAGTGAATTCCAGCCGGAAGACGCCACGGGGACGCTGCACGGAGAAGACTTCTAAAGGTAAGAGAAGAACCAGCGTTGATTGGCAGAATGTATAGCATTCTTCCAATCAACACTGGTTCTGCATCAAACCTTAAAACTCAAACAGCTAGTAGTGTTCGATCGAGTACGAGTATTTTGAATACTGTAGTATTCGATCAAACACCTACTCGATCAAACACTACTCTCTCATCTCTAATAATAACACATTATAAAACCAAGAGTGTAACTACTGGGGTAGCTGCCACAGGACCCAAGGCATTAAGGGGCCCGGCAGGCCCCTGATGTTTTTTTTTTTTTTTTTTTAATAGGCCGTTACCTGTTGAAGTAACGTGTGTGGGTCGGTCGGGGTGGGGGGAAGGGAGGCCCATGTCAAATGTTTGCCTTGGGGCCCCGCCATTCCTAGTTATGTAACTACATAAAACAGATAGGTGGAGGCTACGTACAATTTTCTTTATATAATGGGGTTCATCTACCAATTGCACAATTTTCCTTCATCTTATTTGGAGTATACTACTTCAATGCCTTGGTATCCTGTGCACCTAGTTTACTAAAAAAAAGTGCAACTGAACCTCATGGAAATTGTGATTCCACTGCTGTGAGATATGTTGAGTTATTTTATGCCAACCATGTACTGGAGTGCAGTTGATCCTTTATTGTTCCTTTTTAACTACAATCTCCCTGACCCCTGAAAAAGATGAAGAACCTTGGTTAAAACCCTTCAAAATAAGCATAGACACGTAATAAATCTTGCACACATGGTATACAACTTAGCATAGGACTAAAGGAAATAGGGTCCAAAATGACTGGCCACCCCTGATATGGCTTTTGTGAAGTTTAATTGGCATAAAAGTATATTTTCATTTTAGAAGGAACTGTAAAGTGATGGATTTATTGGGGCAAATTTAAATTAAGTTTGACTATGTTTTTACCATGTCTTGTTACAACACTTTTTTTTAATAACCATGAGAGTAGGAGGAATGATGGTGATAACAGGCCTTTGTGGAAACATAATATAAAGTAAGAGATTGATCGAGACTGTTTAAATAGGTTTTCTGGGAATAGGCCAAAAAATAAAATAAAAAAAATATAGTTAGTGTACTTGCCTTGATAACTTCCAAGTGTCCTCCAGCAGAAGCTTGTGTAACCTCTAGGGCTATGATTGTAGGGATAAAAATGGCTGCCACTGGTCTTCTATATGGAAAACCTGTCTTTAAAGAAATCCTATAACGCAGACACAATTTTTTTTTAGGTACCACGTCAGAATAGCCTTAAGAAAGGCTATTTTTCTCCTACCTTTCATCATCTTCTCCACGCCACCGTTCGCCTACAATCCCGGTTTTTCTCGGTATGCAAATTAGCTCTCTTGTAGCACTGGGAGCGGCCCCAGTGCTCAAACAGCTTTGAGGGCATCCCCAATGCTGCGAGAGAACTCTCTCCAGTGCCGCCTCCATCTTTGTCAGTAGCGTCCTCTTCAGCCTCTTCTTCCGGCAGTGTCTTATAACATCTAGGCCTTGGGCCTTGAACAGAGAAGACTGCATATGCCCACAAGTCACAAGAAAATGGCCGCTTGCACAGTAATGTAAACGGCCATTTTCTCGTGGTCAGTGGGGATGCGCAGTCAGCTCTGGCCAAGGCCTAGGAGTTATAAGCCATCGCTGGAAGAAGAGGCTGAAGAGGACGCTGCTGACGAAGAAGAAGGCGGCGCTGGAGAGAGTTCTCTCGCAGCTTTGGGGTCACCGCCAGTGCTGTTTGAGCACTGGGGCCTGCCCCCAGTGCTGCAAGAGAGCTAATTTGCATTGGGGTCACCGCCAGTGTTGTTTGAGCACTGGGGCCTGCCCCCAGTGCTACAAGAGAGCTAATTTGCAAACCAAGAAAAACGGGGATTGTAGGCAAACGGCAGCGTGGAGAAGACAACGAAAGGTAGGAGAAGAATAGCCTTTCTTAAGGCTATTCCGACGTGGTACCTAGAAAAAATTGTGTCTGCATGATAGGATCCCTTTAATGTGTTCTATCCTACTGGAATGAAGTGGGGGAATGGGACAGGGTTGGGCATAGCCTGGGGCAGGGATTTACATCTAGGTTTCTGGTCACGCATTGGACAAACTACGGAAAGGCCGGTTGCTGGAGCACCATATAAAAACATACCTGTCCCCAGTGCTCTGATGTCCACAGCCATAGTTCATACAGTCTCAGACAGGGCTTCTGGGAGCAGGTTAGTTAGTTTTTTTTTAATATTACGCCTGCCCCGGGTCCTTCCATAGTTTGTTCATATTCTGGATTGCCCCATTAAGTGTGTGAAATCCTATTGTTATAGATGAACATTACATAAGCGTTACATCTCTCGCTGTGGTTATGCTATTTGTTGCTTCTTTGATAATATAGCAGAGGAAGCTATGGAAGCTCTTTAATGTTAACTTTTTACTTTTATCATTATGTTGTAGCTTTTATCAATTTCTTCAACATTTTCCTTTTTTCAAAAGCATTTTGCTTTACTTTTAGCGTTGCACAATATCTTTTGTGTTCTTTATAAACTGATGTAATAATGTCATTTAAGAAACCGTAAGTGCTACAAATTACATTTACAGCTAGATAAAAATAAAATATCATTCTGTATACATAACTAGCTGTTGGATCTCTCCTGGGATGAGTTTATTATGATTCGCAAGTCTTCATTAATTTATCCATTCCTTTGTGTCTACTTCACCTGCAACTTACGACAGATGGATAACCGCTCATTAAAGTATAGTATTACCGGATTTGTCTACTTGTATTAATGCTAGTTATCTCAAGATTGACAAATCATAAGACATAAACATTCTTCATTTGCGTGAATTACTTGCCCAATTTTAGATACTAATAGCTTGAGAGATAACTTTTTAAGTCAATAGGGGCACTCTCATATACTAGCCTTTTTTTCTATTGCTTTCTATGAATTTTGTTGTGTGATATAATGCAGTGTCAAACAAGATTCGGTGTTACAGTCTGCTATTATATAACCACTTTAATAAATAAAGACTTTGGTATAAAGTTATTTACAAGCGATATTTCTAAAGGTATAAACACATTGGAATATTATGGCATATGTTAAGAAATATACAATCATCAAACATGCAGATTGATCCATAGATACACAGAAAATCTGCTAAACTTGTGATACACATATCTGGACACGTATATACAGATGGATAGATAGATGGATAGATAGATAGATAGATAGATAGATAGATAGATAGATAGTTGATACTACTATATAATGGAAGTAGATCTTAGGGCAATATTAATTCCTTAGCCCCTTTCCAACATGCATCATGATGGCACAGTGGATGTCAGGACTGTAAACCCTTCCTGTCATCTGCAGTACTATAATGGTGGATGTCGGGTATGTAAAGATTTAAAAATGGTGGTAGTAGGGTGGCACTATAACTGCTTGATCTCCACTGTATTGTTGCAAGGGAATTGCAATAGGAGCAATTTCCAAAATAGCTGCTGGTGACACCTGGGGGAAGGGGTACGACAAGACAGTGAGCCCTAAGCTGAAGCCCCCGCTGTTCCTTCCTGCTTGCCTCACTGCCCTAGGTGGCAGAGGACAACTGGTCGACAAGCCCTTCCTATATATATGTGACAACACAGAAGAAGACAAGACAAACAACAACAAAGGGAGATCATCTAGCAAAGTAGTACAAAATCGTAATCTAAGAGAATAGTCACAAGCGAGGAGGGTGGTGCAGAGACCCAAACAGAGGGAGACATTACAATTATACAGTGGACATCTGGAGCTAATGCCAGCAATCAGAATTCACTCAGAGTGCAGGCAATGCGCTACACAGTACTGCCCTAAAGTAAGCCTTTCCCCCCATTTTTATTGGTGAAGGACAGTTCCTGTGCAGCGAGATCGCAAGAGCCATTATGTTACTGGGACTATCAGAAGTCGTCTGAAGGCTCCCAGGCTTCTCATACTAATATAGCTATTGACGCTAACTATATCAATCGTATTGCAGTCTATGGGACAAACAAATGCAGGGGGCTAATAAAATAGTTAATTAAAAAAAAAAAATTAAATATAAAAAAAAAAAAATACAAAGTCAAATCACCCCTTCCCCTAGATGTAAAATAAAAGTAAATAAACAAAAATCAAACTAATTATACATCCCCATATCTAACAACACCCAGTCACATCAAAATATTTTTCTCATCTGGCAGGAAGAGGTTTAATCTAATATCTGCTCAGAAACTGAATAAGTATTAGAACTTCAAATCTGGTGTATGCTTAGGAGCTGAGCAAGCATCTTAACCACTGGGATCTCCTCTGTTTTACACATCAGAGACATGGTGACAATGCCTGCTGGCAATGACAATCTGATTGCGGACATTTAACACTTTACATGCCTGAACTATCAACTGAAACCACCCTGTTAATAGTATAGAACTGAATCAATTTCACAATATTACTAATGAAGTATATTGTAAAACAAATAAATAAAAAGTTTAAAAAATGTAAAAAAATATATATTTTTTAAATCATTCACATTTCCCAGATTACATCAAAATGTAAATTAATAAACATAAACACATTAGGCAACTCCACATACAAAAATACTGCTATAAAAATATTCATCCCATACAGTGAATGTCATAGCGCTGGAAAAAAAAACCCCAAAAACTAAACAAAGCACCAATTGTTTTGAGTTATTTTTCCTTCCAAAAAACATAATAAAGAGTGATGGAAACTACAACTGGCTCCTAAAATATAAAAAAATACTATTAAAACACAGCAAAAACTGTATAAGGCAAAGCCCCCAGGGATGATATGTAGTGCTAAAGCGCTGTGGGAAAAGCCGTGGCGGGAACCCATCGCGGTTCTTCCGGCAGTGGTTTGAACAGAAAGTTCACTGAGTTTTCTGCGGACTTTCTGTTACCATCATATCTATAGGAAAGCCACCAGCATTTCCATAGATAAAATTGACATGCAGTGATTTCCAAAACTGCGTCGGTTTTGGAAATTGCAGTGTGTCTGCGCTGCACTTTTAAACGCAAAATGGGCATGAGATTTGCATGAATCTCATCCACTTTGCAAGTACTGTAAAATGGTGGAACGGGAAAATCGCGGTAATTCCAGCCTGTGGGACCCCAGCCAAAGACTAAGGCCCCACAGACGTCCCGCAGAAAATTTTGTGGTTCTCCTTGCAGCGCTTTAGACAGAAAGTTCTCATAGGACTTTCTATTTCAGTTATACCAATGGGGAAACATTTCCGTAAGTATAATTTACATGCTGAGATTTCCAAAACTGCATCGGTCTTTACTGCAAGGTGTCAGCCCGTGGCACTGCAGAGCACATTATGGAAGCCCAGGTCGTATGATAGCAGTCTTCAGCATTGTTGGGTCTGGGGTCGCTCATCTTCCTCTTGATAATACCCCTTAGATTCTCCATGGGGTTAAGGTCAGGCAAGTTTGCTGTGGTTATGAAACCAGGTCTTGGTACTTTTGGTTATGTGGACAGGTGCCAAATCCTGCTGGGAAATAAATATATATATATATATATATATATATATATATATATATATATATATGAACATTTATCTCTACCATTTATTTTTATTTTAGTAAATAAATGCCATTCCCTAAATTGTTGTTCCCTCCTGCAAGATGTGATTTTTAGCACAAGAAATAACTTTAAAATGTATGTCCAGTCCACTACTGTGTATATTTCCAAAGCACACATAATGTTCCTAATATTAGTCTTAAATGTCTCGCAATTTGTTCGTGATTAAGTCTCTTGCCAGCAGATTATCACTGAGAAAATAAAGCCTCATGTAAATGGAACAAGTGTATTTTCATTTAGCGATGTAATGGCAATTAAGGAATAATGCCTGTTAAGTGAGGTTTAATCCCTAAAGTCACAAGATCACCTCTAATTATGTCTTTCTGCAATATAAAGTATATAAATACATTTTCCGTAGGAGGAGATTTCACTTCCATATTGTAAATCAATAATAAAGGGCAACAAGTCCATCTCCTTTCCAACAAGACAAACCAATACAGCGGAGATGTAAACGGTTACATGAATTTATACAAGTTTTCTTTATATTGATATGAGATCTTCTAAACTTATACATTTTAGAGGTCAATAAAATGTGAGATGTAAGACTATTGCTTACAATATTGCTGCCTTTGAACAGTACATTAGATATTCATTGTGCCTACCCTGCATATTCTAGATAGATAGACAGATAGAGGATGGATGGGTGGATGGATAGATAGATAGATAGATAGATAGATAGATAGATAGATAGATAGATGATGGATGGATAGATGATGGATGGATAGATAAATAGATAGATAGATAGATAGATAGATAGATGATGGTTGGATGGATGGGTGGATAGATAGATAGACAGATAGAAGATGGGTGGATGGATGGATAGAAAGATAGATAGATGATAGATAGATAGATAGATAGATAGATAAAAAGATAGATATTATTTTCTCTCCATAAATGTGTAGAATGGGCATCCTGCTGTGTTACCAGAATTGTGCAATATCTTGCTTCCCCTCTGCCCTCACATTCTCGCTCACAGTCTTAGGTCTCATGCACATGACAAAGTGTACAGGCTGAGTGAGGGGGGATCGATTTTGTAGTGGAATGGACCTACGCTCGGATGCCTTCTGTTCCCCATTGCAGTCAATGGGTTTAATTTTGTTACAATTTCATGAAGCCGGACAGGACCGGTGAATGGTTGGATTACTTATGGCCAATTAATTGTATACTGGTTATTGCTCTTCCCCATTAGAATTTGTGGGAAGTAGAACCTTTCTGCCATCTGGGTATTGGACCAAATGCAGGGTTTTACTGAGTGTACTCCATGCCAGGTCTCCTCATATCTGGGTCTTACGCTGGATCTTATGTAGTGGTGCGGTACTCTGTAGTGTTTGCACACCACTTTGGGAGAGACCCTTCTTGTTACATGTACATCCCTCCTTCCCATCCTCTAAAATGCAGCTCATACATATCTGATCAGTGGGAAGACAACAGCCGTGTATACACTGCATGGAGTTGGAAGAAGATGGGTCTGTTTTCTGTATAGTGTCAAATTGCCGATACTGCAGCTCAACTCCCATTGACATCTACGGGAGCAGAATTGCAGCAATGGTGCCCAACCCATCTACTTCTTGCTCTGTGTTGTTTATAGTTGGGACCCCACACAACAGATATTTATGGCCTATCTAAAGAATAGACCATACATTAAAATTTCAGGCCAACTTCTTTAAGCTGATAGATCTGCTTTACAGGGAAACGGCATCTTCCAGTAGCCAACCCTTTTAATATGCTGCCCTATTAGGGATGGTGATTGATACATAAACAGCAGTCTGCGATCACCACCTTTAGGGGAGGGGGTGTTCTTGCTTCTGTAGACTAAGCTGCCTGCTTTAATAAAATATATTACAAATTTTCTTATTTTATTTACTACAGAACATGCATATAACAGAAGATATAAGTAACAGAAATCCACTGAATCTAGTAATTGTAGATGATGTGTTTTTATAGTCTTGCAGCAGCCATTTGTATAATTTTTTGATGTACAAACATAGCAAACTTGACACTTAACTTACTGCAGCATGATGCCACACAGCACAACGAAAATATATTGATAATGTGGAGTTAAACTTTGCTGCATCTGAACTCAGCATCAAAACACGTACACTTTGTATGCTCTCCCCTTCGGTTTTCTCCTAACTTATCAAAATACATATATAGTCAATGCATATACTGTATATTTGATCATTTTTATCGATGATGCAGATAATATTTGTGATATCATTTTACTTCCTCCACTGGCTGTTATTTCTATTTTGCGGTCACAGAATATTATCTTACAGATGGTAATTTCGGATCCAATTTTAGAACCGTGGTAACACATAACCCAACAACACTAACTGCTCAGAAGAATTGCTTAGGAATAATTTTACTGCACTTCATAGTGATATAATCTTCATAAGTAATCTCCTTTCTGTTTAATTTAGACAGGACTATCTCCCGACACATTCAATCAGGTAATCTGAAATACAAAGAGGACTCATCAAAACGGCTTTCCGGAAATAAATTTCAGGAAAAATACATTGTATTGAGAGAAAGAAAGCTTCTTATCTACAAAGACATAAAGGTAACAGAATTTCAATATTTTGGTTTGTGATTGCGGAATACTGTACTCTTTACAATATTTCAATAACGTTCATTCTGCATAAAAGCAAACTAAACCTCAAACAGACAATTCCTTTAACTACAAACATGAGTATACTTACTCCAAAATTCCCTGGGGCGAAGTTACTGGTGCAGATAGAAATAGCTGTGGCACCAAAGATGCGCCATTTCCCTCTTCTGCACCCTCATTCCTAAAGTCAGGTTATCAAATTTAATCTGTCTCTAAAAACGTGGTGTCTGTATGAATCATGCGGAGAGAAAAGTACTCTCTTTTTAGATATTGACCCAAAATTGCATCAAAATGGTGCAAAGTATTGATGAAAAGATGGCCAACCAAGAAGTTAAAAGCGTCTAATGTGACTAGCAAGATGCGCCAAACTTTTCACACACACTAGTTAGTTACTGTGATTACTTTAACACCTTATCTGCCTGACTGGTGTGAGTTAAACTGTATAACATTAATACAGTAATACACTCGAGTATATATACTCGAGTATATACTCAAGTATAAGCCAAATTTTCCAGCACAGTTTTTGTGCTGAAAAAGCCCCCCCCTCGGCTTATACTTGAGTCAGCATTTTTTTTTTCCTTAGGGGGGGAGGTCTATGACCAGCAGCAATATCAATGTATAGAATCTCCCATAAAATAGTGGGAAAAAAAGTAACTTTAAAAAAAATAAAAAAATTTAGAAGTTCCAAATCCCTCCTTTCCCTAGAATAGACACAACAGTAGAAAATTACTGTGAATCACAAACACATTAGGTATCCCGTGTCTGAAAGTGCCTGATCTACTGAATATAGGGTATCTGCAGTGCTCCTTTTCCGTCGGGAAGGGGTTAATAGGAGTACTGGAGATACCCTAGTGGGGGAAACAAAAAAGCAGTCCTCAAGCTCCGGGAAGGGGCAGACAGACAACCAAAACACCCCCTCCCCTTCCCCAGCACCCAGCATCTACTGCACCCAAAAACTCCGACCATTTTAATTTTTGAAATTTTACAGTAGCTGCTGCATTCTCTCCCCCCCCCCCCCCCCCCCCCTCGGCTTATACTCGAGTCAATAAGTTTTCCCAGTTTTTTATGATAAAATTAGGGGCCTCGGCTTATATTCGGGTCGGCTTATACTCGAGTATATACGGTAAATCTCTTCCTTTGTGCTGAAATATAATAATAAAAATAGCAAGCAGGTAAAAATGCAGCTCTTCGAGTTGTGTCGATTCATTTCTTTCTGTATTCAATGTCACAGAATGAATTTTTTCTATAGACTATACCGTACCAATATGTAAACCATAAAACTGTTCACAGCATTTGCTTTTCTATAATAAACATAGTGGCATACTGTTTAAGAATTCATTGTGATATTGAGATTTCCACTTCATAGCAGAAATTCCACACATTTGATTTGTTATATCATCAGGTTTGTGCTAAGTGTATATTAATATGGCTTTGATGTTGAGTTAAACAAAAAGACAGGAAATGTATCAATGCAAAGTAAACTTTGACGAATTTTTGCATTTGTTTGCATTTCTACATCCCTTGCTCCAAAAACAGGTGGGAAAGTGACACGGATAGTTTACCAAGCTGATAGAATGCAGATCTATCAAATGTGATGTTTAAAGAGAACCTATAGCTACATCTGCTAAGTCTAGCTCTTTGTATCATTCTTTAGATGTCGCTCCACTGAATACAGCGCGGGTGGAAATTTATCTCTAGCCTCAACCATTCCGAGTAAAAAGTTCTTGGTGTGTGATATGCTATTTAGGCTCTGCACTGCCAGATGGGTAGTGTCGACAGGAGGCGTATGATTCTGAGCTATGACACTGTTCCCCTTTATTGGAACTCTGGATAAAACCCCTTATCTGCCTCTGCCTGAAACCACTCACCTGACAGTACAAAGCCTAAGCAGCATATCAGGCACCAAAACTAACTGCACTTATTTCTCAGAAATGGTGGGGGCTAGACAAATTTTTTTAAAAACTCCACTGCAATCGTTGGACCAGCAGTGGATCATATCCTTAAGTCACCTAGATACTTCTATCTAAATCTAGTCTAGTTGTAAGCTGTCTAGATTTTAGGTGCTATAAAAAAAAATCCGTACATAGTCAGTTGACTGAAAGTTGACAGAGTAAATTTACAATTTCAGTGGACCATGCCAATCTCTTAAATGAGTTATTTTATTTGAAAGGCCTCCAGAAATGTTTTCACGATACAATGGGGCAATATCTTTAAGATTTTGTACGCCAGTCTTAATAAATGGCTTGATTAGCACAGGGAGTAAGAGATTTATGAAGAGGCTGCAGCTTCTTTGTAAATCTATTGGAAATCCTGGTCCCAGAACGGTAATCTATGCCAGATAGGACCTGGTATGAGTTTCAGTATATCAGTTGGGCCGAGGTGACCGAGGCTCGACCTGCCCCAAACCCCGTCTTTGCAATGCAGTGCGCAAGGAGCGGATCGGGACTTGAGGTGCATGTTTGCCCCAAGAAAGGGTCAAGTGTGTGCCTCAATACCATCAATGCTGTAAAGGGAATGATAAATTCCCCCATTGTTTCTATAACTTATGGAGAACTTTTTATACTTATGTTGAATATTTATGTATTCATCTGTTTAATAATTTATTACTACACCTATAGGATAGGGGGAGCCACCCCGAAACCTGATCTTATATTGTTTCACACTCCCTTAGTAGTCCTACTGAGACCACAATCCTCTAAACGCTGCTGGATATTAATCCTTTTAAAACTTTATGACCAGTGATGCATTTTATTTAAGTAATATAATATATTTAAATACATTAAACATCCTTACTAGAGATGAGCGAACACTAAAATGTTCGAGGTTCGAAATTCGATTCGAACAGCCGCTCACTGTTCGAGTGTTCGAATGGGTTTCGAACCCCATTATAGTCTATGGGGCACATAAACTCGTTAAGGGGGAAACCCAAATTCGTGTCTGGAGGGTCACCAAGTCCACTATGACACCCCAGGAAATGATACCAACACCCTGGAATGACACTGGGACAGCAGGGGAAGCATGTCTGGGGGCATAAAAGTCACTTTATTTCATGGAAATCCCTGTCAGTTTGCGATTTTCGCAAGCTAACTTTTCCCCATAGAAATGCATTGGCCAGTGCTGATTGGCCAGAGTACGGAACTCGACCAATCAGCGCTGGCTCTGCTGGAGGAGGCGGAGTCTAAGATAGCTCCACACCAGTCTCCATTCAGGTCCGACCTTAGACTCCGCCTCCTCCGGCAGAGCCAGCGCTGATTGGCCGAAGGCTGGCCAATGCATTCCTATGCGAATGCAGACTTAGCAGTGCTGAGTCAGTTTTGCTCAACTACACATCTGATGCACACTCGGCACTGCTACATCAGATGTAGCAATCTGATGTAGCAGAGCCGAGGGTGCACTAGAACCCCTGTGCAAACTCAGTTCACGCTAATAGAATGCATTGGCCAGCGCTGATTGGCCAATGCATTCTATTAGCCCGATGAAGTAGAGCTGAATGTGTGTGCTTAGCACACACATTCAGCTCTACTTCATCAGGCTAATAGAATACATTAGCCAATCAGCGCTGGCCAATGCATTCTATTAGCTTGATGAAGCAGAGTGTGCACAAGGGTTCAAGCGCACCCTCGGCTCTGATGTAGCAGAGCTGAGGGTGCACAAGGGTTCAAGTGCACCCTCGGCTCTCCTACATCAGAGCCGAGGGTGCGCTTGAACCCTTGTGCAGCCTCAGCTCTGCTACATCAGAGCCGAGGGTGCGCTTGAACCCTTGTGCACACTCTGCTTCATCAAGCTAATAGAATGCATTGGCCAGCGCTGATTGGCCAGAGTACGGAATTCGGCCAATCAGCGCTGGCTCTGCTGGAGGAGGCGGAGTCTAAGATCGCTCCACACCAGTCTCCATTCAGGTCCGACCTTAGACTCCGCCTCCTCCGGCAGAGCCAGCGCTGATTGGCCGAAGGCTGGCCAATGCATTCCTATGCGAATGCAGACTTAGCAGTGCTGAGTCAGTTTTGCTCAACTACACATCTGATGCACACTCGGCACTGCTACATCAGATGTAGCAATCTGATGTAGCAGAGCCGAGGGTGCACTAGAACCCCTGTGCAAACTCAGTTCACGCTAATAGAATGCATTGGCCAGCGCTGATTGGCCAATGCATTCTATTAGCCCGATGAAGTAGAGCTGAATGTGTGTGCTAAGCACACACATTCAGCACTGCTTCATCACGCCAATACAATGCATTAGCCAGTGCTGATTGGCCAGAGTACGGAATTCGGCCAATCAGCGCTGGCTCTGCTGGAGGAGGCGGAGTCTAAGGTCGGACCTGAATGGAGACTGGTGTGGAGCGATCTTAGACTCCGCCTCCTCCAGCAGAGCCAGCGCTGATTGGCCGAATTCCGTACTCTGGCCAATCAGCGCTGGCCAATGCATTCTATTAGCTTGATGAAGCAGAGTGTGCACAAGGGTTCAAGCGCACCCTCGGCTCTGATGTAGCAGAGCTGAGGCTGCACAAGGGTTCAAGCGCACCCTCGGCTCTGATGTAGGAGAGCCGAGGGTGCACTTGAACCCTTGTGCACCCTCAGCTCTGCTACATCAGAGCCGAGGGTGCGCTTGAACCCTTGTGCACACTCTGCTTCATCAAGCTAATAGAATGCATTGGCCAGCGCTGATTGGCCAATGTATTCTATTAGCCTGATGAAGTAGAGCTGAATGTGTGTGCTAAGCACACACATTCAGCTCTACTTCATCGGGCTAATAGAATGCATTGGCCAGCGCTGATTGGCCAGAGTACGGAGCTCGACCAATCAGCGCTGGCTCTGCTGGAGGAGGCGGAGTCTAAGATCGCTCCACACCAGTCTCCATTCAGGTCCGACATTAGACTCCGCCTCCTCCAGCAGAGCCAGCGCTGATTGGTCGAGTTCCGTACTCTGGCCAATCAGCGCTGGCCAATGCATTCTATTAGCCCGATGAAGTAGAGCTGAATGTGTGTGCTTAGCACACACATTCAGCTCTACTTCATCAGGCTAATAGAATACATTGGCCAATCAGCGCTGGCCAATGCATTCTATTAGCTTGATGAAGCAGAGTGTGCACAAGGGTTCAAGCGCACCCTCGGCTCTGATGTAGCAGAGCTGAGGGTGCACAAGGGTTCAAGTGCACCCTCGGCTCTCCTACATCAGAGCCGAGGGTGCGCTTGAACCCTTGTGCAGCCTCGGCTCTGCTACATCAGAGCCGAGGGTGCGCTTGAACCCTTGTGCACACTCTGCTTCATCAAGCTAATAGAATGCATTGGCCAGCACTGATTGGCCAGAGTACGGAATTCGGCCAATCAGCGCTGGCCAATGCATCCCTATGGGAAAAAGTTTATCTCACAAAAATCACAATTACACACCCGATAGAGCCCCAAAAAGTTATTTTTAATAACATTCCCCCCTAAATAAAGGTTATCCCTAGCTATCCCTGCCTGTACAGCTATCCCTGTCTCATAGTCACAAAGTTCACATTCTCATATGACCCGGATTTGAAATCCACTATTCGTCTAAAATGGAGGTCACCTGATTTCGGCAGCCAATGACTTTTTCCAATTTTTTTCAATGCCCCCGGTGTCGTAGTTCCTGTCCCACCTCCCCAGCGCTGTTATTGGTGCAAAAAAGGCGCCAGGGAAGGTGGGAGGGGAATCGAATTTTGGCGCACTTTACCACGTGGTGTTCGATTCGATTCGAACATGGCGAACACCCTGATATCCGATCGAACATGTGTTCGATAGAACACTGTTCGCTCATCTCTAATCCTTACCCTATGACAATATCTTATAACATGCAAATAGATCAGTGTGCACATTGTCTGTTATCTAAGGAGATTTGAGATCTAAAATGGATATCTCTTTCCACTCTGTCTGGAACTATAGACAAAAGGTTTGGATATAAGTGTGAGAACATAGTTACTTGTAGCTACATAATATATTGATCAATGAGATTTAACAACAATGCAATGTTATGGATTAGAAATGGTCAGTACTTAGGAGATGTCTCATGTATGACCTTGCTGTGCATTGTAAGACATGTTTCACATTTGCTGAATAGAATATTTTTAATATTTATTTATCTATAGTCATTAGAGATGAGCGAGTAGTATTCGATTGAGTGGCATTGATTGGCTGAATGCTATACAGTCAGCCAATCAACGCTGGTTCTTCTCCTACCTTTAGAAGTCTTCTCCGTGCAGCTTCCCCGCGGTGTCTTCCGGCTCTGAATTCACTCTGCCAGGCATCGGGCCTGGGCAGAGCCGACTGCACATGTCTGCTTGTAGTGCGGGCATGCGCAGTCGGCTCTGCCCAGGCCCGATGCCTGGCAGAGTGAATTCAGAACCAGAAGATGCCGCGGGGACGCTGCACGGAGAAGACTTCTTGGAGGATCCAGCCCGACCCTCACTCGTGGACTTGGTAAGTATAATTTGATCGAACGTTGCCTACCCCTGAAACGAGCATTTCCCCCCATAGAGTATAATAGGGTTTGATATTCGATTCGAGTAGTCGAATATTGAGGGGCTACTCGAAACGAATATCGAATCTCGAACATTTTACTGTTCGCTCATCTCTAATAGTCATTTAATACTCTGATAAAATAAGATAAAATGCAGTAAATTATAAGGTTTGTCATAAAATGTAATTCGCTAGACAAGGTCATTTATTATTTTCCAATATTCATATTTCGATAGAGTTTCAAAACTCAAGTAAAAGCTGGAACGGTAGATTACTCTTAAACGGGTTTTAGGACGGACACTGCCATACTCACAGTTGTAGGTAATTAAATATGGTTATGCTTATAGGAAAACCCCTTTAAGACCCCCTTTAAATCATAATCTTAATGAACTACACACAGAATATACAGTACGACATACAGATGTGTCATCCCGTAGTAGTTCTCATATCTGGACATGTTTAGCTGTGTGTGTCACAAGTAGTTTTATCAGCACAACATGGTTTGGTGACAAGTTATCACAATGTGATATGCTAACTATCCTATTTGTGTGACTACCCAGTGGGGAAGGGTGTATTGCAGCCCTTCAAGGATTTTACTAGCATGTTGTTATATTGTGTTGAATTATCTTCAAGATAAATTGGGACCTTTAAACAAACTGGAGGTCAGATGAGTGTGGGCACATCTGTATGTAAGCAGCTAGATTCATCTGCCTCTGCAAGGACATACTTGTGTGTCTCTACTGAAATAAGTATTTGCACAAGATTGTGCAACTGCAGAATCAAGGAGCCAGCTGTTAGGTTTATTACTGCCACTGCTTTTCTGATCACTGTATATAAAGCTAAGAGAGCAGCCATGATATGTCTGGGAACTTTAGAAGATGCTGGTGTTACGTCTGCACCCATTTGAACTTCTTCGCCATCCTCGGACTGCATAGTAGAACGCAGGAGGCATGTCTGCTCATGATTACCTGCTCCTGGATCATTTTGTGTTGGCACTGTTAGTGTTACCTGTTGCGTACTTTGTGATTGACAGCTTATCTATCAATCAAGTCTGGGGTGATTTCTGGACTTCCTATAAAGAGGTCACAGCCCACACAGGTCTTCTGGCTATTATGACTCTGTCCTTGCTAAGTGGTTCTATTAGTTATTGTATTGTATTTACTGACTTCTGACCTTTGTCTTTCCTTGTTATTATTCTTTTGGATTTCAATTTTGGTTTGTCTCTCTGGTTTGACTTTGGCTTGCTGACTCTGCTTCTGTGTTGCTTTCTCTTGTCCTGTACTGTGTAACATGTATCCAGAGAAGGGACTGTTGCCCAGTTGTCCTGCTACTGCCTAGGGTAGTTGAGCCAAGTAGGCAGGGACTGAGGCTGCGTCAAGTTTAGGACTCCTTGTCTGAAATTCCATAGCACCTGGATCCTATAAGATCCAGAATAGCTCTACAGTAAAGCTCAGGAGGCTATATTGACCCTGTAACTATATATAAGCCCCAGTAAAAGTGTGCTTTATGTGGTGTACTCTACTGTGATATTGGTGTTTTCATTTGTACTGTATGCAGTGAGCTGTAGAATATTTCTCATATTTCACTATACTTAGTACTATTATTCATGATACTGACTGGTATCTATTGATGGTAGTTGTCTATCTATGGTGTGTGGTCTGCTTGATTTATGGAGGGGATAGGGTATGGGGGTTACTGGCTTATTTATGTGTTATGTGTTATATAACATGTGTTAGAAAACTAGCAAAGAGGGGTGCCATAGTAGTTGCATGGTTTGATTTCCTGTAGTAAATTGTAATACAGAAGGCATTAGTGATTGGTGGTTACAAAACATGTAGCAACATAGAAAAAACAGGAACAAAATAACATGACTACTGACATGGCATCATTTTGTGAACAATGCAATAATGGTAGACATGTATTTTCAGAGCATCAAGCCAGATAAAGAGCTACCGGTGGTCCCATGCAAGATTTACCTAGGAGTGAGGAAGAAAGTGAAACCACCAACAAGGTTTGTAAAGAAGAAAATTTCAACAATGTAATATAGTGCAGAATATTAATGATTTTCTAACCTTAACTTCATTGCATATAAAGAACAGAGATTTCAATGAATAAATGACGGGTTATACCGAATCTTTTCCCATAAGGCCATACATCAATTTTCACAGCTCCTCTTGCTCTATAACATCACACTGCCTGAACATTAGACTACATTTTCATGGATGATGTAATTAGCTCCCGCAGGATTGTCTAATATGGACACTAAGCTGTAAGATTTATTGCATCTTTATGGGTTTTCAACTTCACGAGATAAATAAGAATATTTGATTCCCAAACCTCAAGCAGAGATCTTGAAAACTGTAAGAAATTGATATATAATGTAAAAAATTGCACACGTTTATGTAATTCTTGAAGGATACATTTGAAATGGAAAAAATTGTTTAAATATTATGGGAGAGATTTATTAATACTAGCGTTATGTACAAATAATAAATAAAAGGCCTCAACAGATGCAGGACAAGACGTTTCAGCCTCTTCATAAACCAGGTATACTCCCATGAATGTGCCAGAATAGCTAGGAACTGGCATAGATTTCTGATATAACTTATGCCATAAGACTGCCAGGAGTTACAATGTCAGGCCAAGGCTTCCCCGGACTGCCTTGCTTCCTGACCCACTCCACCTATATTCTTACAATATGGCGAGCTAGGCACAGAACAGTGGTTGTGGCACACATTTGGTGCAAGAAATGACCATGATATCATCTGTTTATGTCACAAAACTGGTGTAGAGGGATTGATAAATTGCTCAAACTTTTTTAATGTTTTTATTTTTTAGTTTAAGTTGAGTTGCTCTAAATTTCACCCTCCAATTTCCACTTTATCCTGCTCTTTCACTCCCCCTCCCCTATTGTTCCCTTCAAATAATACACGTTGGACAACGGTTGTCTTCACTTTTCATATGAACAGAATTATTCCTGGACTGCTTACACCTTTTACAGCTCATGAGAGTCTACAATATTTTTCTTTGTGCTGGCAGACAGTGATGCTAAGGTGTCTGATTTCTCCTCCTTCCTAAAACTACCCCCCTGTTGTCAATCTTACTCTCTGTAAACTAAGGTACAACCTGTGTTAAATTCCCTTCCCTGCAAATTGTTGTGATTCTTCTTCCTTATACTCATAAGCGTGATTTTCCCTATCCAAAAAGTTAATTGTTCCGCACCTCCACATTCATCTGCTGTGCACAAACTTCCCCTCTTCCCTGCTACTATCTTAAAAAACTTACAGAAGAGAGAGCAAAGAAAGTGACATGACATATCAGAAGCAGATTTACAGCCAGCTATGTGAAGGAGTTACACAGTCTCAACAGAACCAAATTAGTTGGAAGATTTTAATGAAGACAATGGAGCAAGTAAACAATAACAGTGCAAACATGTTCATAGTCTTTAAAATTATTTACATAGTCTTTTAGTCTATTGATCAGTCTCTTCTGATATACCTTAAAGAAACCCAATTTATATTAATATGAAAAACAGTTCTTGAAATTTATATAGTAAGCATGAAAACCTCTGCTGGAGCTTTAGAAGCCTATATTTTAGTCTATTTTACTGTAAATTATAGTTCTTGTAGCAGTGAATTTTATTACATTTTTCAGGTTTGGATTGACAATTTGTCTAGAAAAACATCAATGGTAAGAATACATTTTAATAATATATTGACCTTTCTTGCATTTATTGTATTTACTTTGCACATAAAGTACAGTGAATAAGAAAAATAATTGAGCTAAGGAAGAGACTGTGAAATGAGCAACCGGTAGACATAAAGTGATGTCCTAATAGACTAGTGAATCACTAAGTACTGTAAGTAGCAATGAACAAATAATAATAATAATAATAATAATAATAATAATAATAATAATAATAATAATTTATGCAAAATAAGTGATCATAATGCTCTTATACTATCCTCTATAACACCTAATACTGTAAAACTGTTAGAACGTTGGATGATAAGTGTTTAATTTTGGGGAGTCCCAGCAAACAACCCTCGACAGGTCCCAAGAAGGATGGCTCCCTGTTCTCTATTAGAATGGAGTGTTATTCTATCACACTATCTACTGGTCGATAGTAGTGAATGGCATACACTGCCATTGTAGAAACTGAACAGTGTAACAGATTAGAATAACCAGTAGTTGCCAAATAACTTTATTTCCAACACCAGGTCATATATCTACAAGGTTTTTGATAAAGATTAAGTTCATTTTTGGTTGATTTAATTGGCCTAGTGGACAGCATTGCAGTCTATGGGGTTCGTGGGTAACCACTTTTTAAGCAGATTAGGTTTTCGTTTTTTGGCTTTTCGTTCTTTGGGTCCACTTGGGGACCCAAACGCAGGTATGAACCTAGCATAACCTTTTTGTACGACAATATTACATGGCCAGTCTAACTTTCGAGAAAAAGATTGCCAACACATTTAACAACTAAAGATTGTAGAAGTTATTTGTCTTGTAAGAAATGAATGCAGACAAAAAGAGTTTCTCATCTTCATTTTCGGAAATGACAGCTCACAAATTCTTTCTGTTCTGGTTTCTATAATATGGATGACACTTACAGTATATAACATGAATTATATCTCTGTCCTTCTATCTTGTTTTCTAATTATACTCTAATCTATTTCCAGGTATCTGTGCTGTGACTCTGCGGAGATCCAGATGGAGTGGCTGATCAGTATTCTTAATGCGCAGGTAAAGTAGTGTTAGCAAGATCAATGCCTACACATATTTCTGTGATTTTAAAGACACACATTTTTCTTTCTAGATATATTATACAAGTCATAAACCTGTTATTGAAGAGTCACAAATCAACCTGCTGGGAATGATTTTATGATTTGGGTATTAAAGCATCATGCATAAAATTTGGCTAGAATTCAATCATGACCAATAAAATTTATGATGAGTCTCAGGAATACTAATTAACTATCTTTCAGATTTATAGTAATGGAAATGTTGATGAAAAAAACATTGCCTTACTTAACAGATCTGGATAGCAATATAAATTACTAACTTTGGTTTTTTTTCATTTTTTTTTTTTTTGCGTAGAGTCGTAGACATTTTTGTTAGATCATTTGTTCATTGACATTTAATTTTTGTTACCTTCGTATTAAAAGTTATTTTAGCTGAATGCCAGGTACATCAATTAAAATTAATTATGTGCCTCGTGTCTACGGTATATTGTGCCGTGCTAGAAGAGTCCATAAAAACAGTCAGTTATTTATTACTATTGTTAATAGGTTATTTTTGATACACAAAAATTAACTGTCTGACCATAACTGATTGTTGGTGAAGAGATTTTATTTTGTCATTCTCCATTTCTTGAAGAATACTCGCAGTGAAATATTAAACCTTGTCTGTACTTACTCATACATCCTTGGGGGTGTTTTTAAGTGACGTTCAGTCCATCTAGCAAGAGAATTGCACTACTTCAGATGACGTAGAGAGAGATATTTCTGATATGAATTGCTTTGTCATTAAAACTGCCTATCCTTGTTGTAGCTGAGCCGTTGTGTATTCCACAATGATTTGCACTTATTGCCATGGCTCATCTACACTTTCTATGTTCAGTTATTGAATGGGCGCATTCACATTTGCTTCATTCTGTCCATTCTCAAATCAAATCAAATCAAACAGGCTTTATTGGCACATCCAAATAGATATTTGGCATTGTCAAAGCTAGTAAAGTGTGGGGGGGAGTTGGAGTGTGGGGGGGGGGAGTGGTGGGTATGGGTGGGGTGGTTGATTTGGGGTATAACAGTCCGTGGAGTCTCATCTTCCTCTTAGTTGGTGGCCACTATATGGGGAGGTGGGGTGGGTGGTTTGGGGTATAACAGTCCGTGGGGTCTCATCTTCCTCTTGTTTGGTGATAGCTGGACACGTATTGGGCAGCGATCTCCACAGTGGCCTCTTCTTCTCCCAGTAGGATGTAGAGTTTCCTCTTCTCGTCTGCAGATATGAAGTCTGGGATGTGGGCAGAGAGTCTTTGGAAGTAGACGGCCCTCACAGCTGAGTATTTGGTGCAGTGTAACAGGAAGTGGGTCTTGTCTTCTAGGGCCCCCTGGTCACAGTGCTGGCACAGTATGTTTCTAGTCCATTACATGAGTAAAAGAATTGAAAAACAATCTAATGATGACAACAAATCCCAAGAGACCATGACTATAATAGGGTCAATTGCGTGTCTGTTTTTCCCTGACAGCACCAGATGATAAAGTTGGGCTTGCCAGACTTGTTTGTCTGGAGACATGTCCACATGTGGATTACATACAATTATTTTCTGCTTTGTCTTCCTCATCCCGCCCTTGACTTTCTGTGCCTGTTGATCTTTGGGAGCCAGCGCCGCACCTCCCATGAGGCGACCTGAAGCGAGCGCTTCAGGCGGCGCTATGTCAGGACCCCAGGGAGGGTGGCATTTTTGATTACCTAAGCCAGTCCAGGACAAGCTGTCCTGGACTGGCTTAGCACCGAGCGGTGGTTTGGGGAGGCCACTGGAGCAGCGCTGCTCCAGCAGCCTCCCCTCACGCTCAGGCAGAGAACATTTCATCTCCGTGCCTGCTCTCTGCCTGCGAACGGCGCTAATCCCCACTCCCTTCGCGCTGCCACGCCCCCTTCATGCGGCCATGCCCCTTCGGTCCGCCCCCTCCGGGGGGCGGCTTTCGGTAGTTCGCCTCGGGCGGCAAAAGGGGTAGGTTCACCCCTGTTGGGAGCTTTCTTCCTTAGCCTAGCTCTCTGACTGTTCTTTATACCTCTCACTATAGGAGTCCCCTCCTATATACACACATGGACAAAATTGTTGGTACACCTCGTTTAATGAAATAAAAACCCACAATGGTAACCAAAATAATTTAAATCTGAAAAAAATAAATAAATAAAAACTGTTGACAAACCACAAAGCTTCTGGGAGAATATCCTATGGACAGATGAGACAAAAGGCAAACTTTTTAGCAAGGCATATGAGCTCTATGCTTATGAAGCACATCTTGAAAAGAACACTGTCCCTACTGTGAAACATGGAGGAGGCTCTGTTATGTTCTGGGGATGCTTTGCTGTAGCTGGGACAGGGTGTCTTGAATCTGTGCAGGGTACAATGAAATCTCAAGACTATCAAGGGATTCTAGAGAGAAATGTTCTGCCCAGTGTCTTAAAGCTTGCTCTCAGTCGCAGGTCATGGGTGTTGCAACAGGATAATGACCCAAAACTCAAAACCCAAAGAGGAAAACATTGGACTATTCTGAAGTGGCCTTCAATGAGCCCTGACCTAGATCCTATTGAGCATCTTTGGAAGAAGCTGAAACATGGCGTCTGGAAAAGACACCTTTCAAACCCAAGACAACTGGAGTACTTTGAGGAGTGGGCCAAAATAACAGCTGAGAGGTGCAGAAGTCTCATTGACATTTTTTTTTTAATTCTGTTGAACTGAAAAGCAAAGTCTGACTTTCATTTGTTCATTTTCATAGAATTTTTTTTATTATCACATTTGTAAGATTCAAGTTATTTATGTGACGAGGGGTACCAATGATATTGTCTATGTGAGTACCTGCCCTTTCTCTATGCCTGTTATTCTATGTCTATTCTTTTCCAAAGCTCAGATACTTTGCTTGATCCAAATTAATTCACAACCAGACCGCACTGCATGACATCTGGAGGACACTGGAGAGATGAGACCTCGGCTACACTAATAGGGACTAAATCTGCTAGTAATACTAGTCCCAGTAAGCAAGTCCCAAGCTGATATCATTAGGATAATATAATACAGGGGTGAGACCCCTCTTGATTTTCCTTATATAATAGTGAATGGAGTGCACTGCCAGCACAAAGGCTGCGTAACAGGTTAGAACAGTTAATACTTGAGAAATAACTTTTTTATTAAAAGAAAATAACCTGAACACGGGAGCTTTAAGTCTGTTCATAGTATTCTGGAAACTATGGTAACTATTTATACCATCTCATGAATGTGTCTGGTTCTTCATATTGTACTCATTTGTCCCAATTATGTATTGAAACCACAGAGCAACCTAAAAAATTACTTTGAAACATCAGGGAAATATTCTTAAATATATTTGTATTATCACAGTCTGTACAATTACTGTAACTCTGTGAAAAATGAATACGTTATATAAAAGACCAGTTACGTAGTTATGGTTCAGCTCAACAATATTACACCACCAACCTATTTTATCTATCTAAATTGCCCTAAGACTAAGGCCCCATGTAGCTGGCCACAGAAAAAAAGCGATGCGTTAAAACCATGGCAGCAACACATTGTATTTTTTTTTTTCCCATAGTGCTTTTCACAGAAAGTCTGCAAAGGAAACCTTTTTTCTTCTATTATTCCCATAGGTAAACCACTGGAGCTTCAATACTTATAATTGACATACTGACATTTCCAAAACTGCAATGGTTTTGGAGATCACAGCAAGTCCATTTCGTGCATTTTTCTGCAATTTCTGGATGGGATTCAGTAGATTTCCATCCACTGATGATACAGTTCCTTTTTCTGGGACATGGACTTTTCTCCAGAACAGGGTCCTGTCCTGACTGGTGCTATGGCTGCTATGAGCAGAGCTGGCTGCACATGTGTGTCTTTCCTACCCTATCCCTGTGGCAGTTCTGACTACAGCCGAGCATGTGTGGAATCGTAAATTCATTGTAACATGAGACTGAGTAAAATGCATACAGGAATGATTTAGCTGCTTTATAACTTACCTATCCATATTAGTTCTATCAACAGTTTTGTTGGGTCTATACTATTGACAAACACCATTAAGAAAACAAAAAGCGAGCATTCATTCAATAGTAAACATAAATCACTTGACGGAGACCTAAAAAGGTACTGTCACCTGAACCCAAAGAATCAAAGAATCAAAGTGTTTTTTCCTTGTGAGGTTAAGGCCTCATGTTGCGGAAACACAGCTTTTTTGTTGCAGATTTTGTTGCGGTGGATTGAGCAGAAGTTAGAAGTATAAGAGCTTTCTATAGTTTTCAGATTTCATTTGTAGCCATTCTTGGCTTTGGTTCAAAAAACGCAACACGATCTACAACAAAAAAGGGGCCTCAGCCTAAATCTGTGCCTCAGTTTCTGAGATATTGCTGTTTTGTAAATGGGCTCTTTAAAGCAATAAGTGTGTTTCTATTCACCTATTTGGAGAAGCTACTATGCCCCCCCCCCCCCCCATTTCTCCAAACAGCTCATTTGTATTGTTACAAAAAGCAATATCTCGGCAACACAGGGCCCAATTTACAAGGGAAAAACGGATGACCTTAACCTATCTGCATGGCTGGGTTCTACTGGCAGATTCCCTTTAATCCAATTTTCCACTGTAATGATGTGACCCAGTACCATGTAGTTTGGTTTAACTTGGTTTGAGTACAATGTAGTTTTTTTGTAACTGCAAGAAGTGCATGCTTCATGTAGTTGGTTGTCATCTATAGTGATCAAGTTAAGCAAAGTTTGGGTACATGACCTTCCAGCACCACTTTCACTCGCTTGGTATCTAGTGTAAAGCAGGTATTAAAAACAGGCCAAGATGAGCTGAAGCGATCTGGGACCATGCAGTGGAAAAGGGGCTTCGAGCTATAACTTAGGTATTATCTAGCCTGGCCTGTCTCCTTTCCTTCCGTCATAGCCTCTCCAATAAGCACCAGTATTTTAGTAAAGCTATGGTAGGTTGAATATTCCATAGATGTTAGCGTACAATACAATCCTTCTTAAAAGTCAGATATGGGCGAATTTGCTCATTTTATGGAAATGTTCTCATTGATCTTCACAATTTACTAACAACAATAAGAGAAAGATCATTTCATCTAAGGATCATCTTGGTTTACAATGTTTACTCTTCCATATCTTGGATATTGTGCAGATTTTTTTTATTTACAGTACGTAGAATTGTAAGGTGTCTAGATGTGGTCTATGTAGAAGATACGAGAAGTACTTAGAACATATTAACAGTCGTAAAACAAAGTGTTCTTTGACACTGACTTACATAATCCTATTTTTCCCATCTTTTTGTTACCATATGGCACACAGCGATTTGTTTTTCTGAGAGAAGAAGCCATGAAATTCAGAGAATCAGAAAATTGTTGATTCGTTACATTCTTACTTATTTAATTTATAAAGCTAACAAAAGCAGATAAGTATCTGGAAAATCTGCTGACGAGTGAGTTGCAATAATTCACTGAAAATCATATATATATATATATATATATATATATATATATATATATTTATTTATACTGCACAGCATCCAAAGAAAATTGAGACGGAGAAATGCGTTAATATCAGTTTGATTGCATGAAAGTATGTCGAAACAGCTATTTCGACATGAAATTGTATTCTGGAGAATACAAGCACTGATGTGTGAGATTCATCTACACTGCATATTTAAGTCTATTTGCTAAAATATAGATTATTTAGATACTGCAGTGTTCTGAAAACAGTGAAATGAATCGTCACTTTCTTTTCCATTGCAATGTCTAAAGTCTTCTGTAAACTGCTTTTTAAACTGTGGATGATGATGTATAACCTAAATGCATCGATATGTAATGATATCCATAGATTGTATAAAGATTGAGGCACTTTATGCTAGCTTCACACCTGCGTTTGGGTTTACATTTGTCGGGTCCAGTTGGGGACCCAATAAACAGAAACCTAATCTGCTTAATGAGGACCTCTCACCATCTGGGGCACATGCAGTTTAATACACCGCTAGAAAACCGACAGTGCGCTGAATTCAGCTTTCATGTTCGATGCCCTGGGTGAAGAGCTATTCGTGCTGGTACCGTAGCTCTTCACTGTCAGTCAAGAACGCCCTTGATCACAGTAGCATCTATAGCGCTGTACTGTGAGAGCGGTGAGTATCGCCTCCCCTCCCGATAGTATTTATCCATAGACTATCGGGGGGGGGGGACACACATGTTCCTCAGCGTCATGGCTGGGCGGTAAGGTACACCCTCTCTCACAGTAAAGCACTATAGACGCTGCTGTGAGGAAGGGGGCTTATGACTGACTGTCAGATGCACCCTTCTGACAGTGAAGAGCTACAGTATCGGCACTGATAGCTCTTCCCTGGAGGCACAGAATGGGAAAGCTGATAGTACGCTGAATTCAGAGCACTGTCGGCTTTCTAGCGGTGTATTAAACTGCATATGCCCCAGGAGTCCTGAAAAGACTGCAAATACATATACAAGGACCCACAAATTATGAAGCATGTCCGATTTTTGCCTGCATTTATGACACATTGAAATGTAGGGGATTGTACAAGCCTTTTTGCAGATCCAAAATTGTGGATGACATGGACAGATTGCGGATGATTGTTTCCAGACAGTAGAAAGGATCATGTGAAGTTAAAGTTACTTCTTTCAAACATAAAATAAATTAAAATTACTCCTTAGACAGTTATATATGAGTATGTGCTGTATGTGTATGTACTGTATGTGTATAAAAAATATAAAAAGTTCAGTTTATCTAGCATTTTAGGATTTTTTTTCCAATACTCTGCATATATTCCTGCCCCATGCACACCAAACTTGTGAGCTTTTCAAATATAAATAAATATATATATATATATATATATATATATATATATATATTCTGTTTTATTATATTTTATTTATATTTTTTATATATTGTTCTAATTTTTCGGATTAAAAAAAAAACAGGTTTTTCTAAAAGAAACTAATAGAATGTAAATAGCCCTGGCCTCAATGTATTTTATATCAACATTATCATATTTTATATTAACCTATACTGATTGTAATATAGATCAACGGTATACAGTCAATTATCCTAAACAACAGCAATTAAATATAAATTATAATAAAAAATTGTAATATGAATTAAATAATTACATATATTTAGGTTATGTAGTAAAATAAATATATTAACTTACAAATACAGAAAAACTTAACTTCTAAAATGAACAATTTGACTTTTGTGCATCATTTTCCAGTTGTCAGAATACATTCATCAATGTAAACAATGAATATAATTTCATTCTTGTTGTCATGGTTTCTTACAGACTTTTTTTTTTTTTTTCAAAACTACAATGGTATTCATTTAGTATTTTTTTATTTTATAGGATAAAGAGGATGACTAGCACTTACCTAAAAGTAAATCAAGTAGAATGCATCTAAAATTCATTTGTGCATGTGCAGACGTCTACCTGAGTCCAAATCCAGGAGAGAAATATTAAAGAGGAGCTGTCGCCACTTGTGACATGGCCATTTTAGTAAATAAAGATGTGTCTGTCCTTACCTTTCCATTTGGCAGGACCTGTCTAGAGACGTGTGCCACAAGATTAACAGCTTTTAAGACAACGTAGTTTTGCAACTGGCCCAGATTTATTAACATTTAGACACTGTAAACTTACCCCTTGTTCACATCTGCTTTCGGTATTCCTTTTGGGGAGTCCGCATGGGGACCCCCCGAACAGAATACCAAACGCAATTGCAAGCGGAGTGCAGTAAAAGCACATGGACCCCATAGACTATAATGGGGTCCGTGTGCTTGCCGCGCGCTGCCTGCACAAATCATGCGGGCAGGAAAATAGATTGTGAACTACTTTCCTGTCCATATGACCCCTGCGGAGACCTGGAGGTAATCACACGGACCCCATTATAGTCTATGGAAATCCATGTGCTTTTACTGCACAGCGCTTGCAATTGCATTTGTCCGGGACTCCCCCGGACAGAATACCAACACAGATATGAACCAACCCTTAGACAGGTAGTCCGAAAATGCTCCAGATTTATCACAGTGACTGAGGCTGGGTGATAAATCTGGCATATCTTTAGACCGTCTCGTCTATATATACCACCTTTTATTTGCCTTAATTTGAACCAAACTATATGACATATAGTTTTGGTGGATTTTTGGCGCATCCTTGAACATTTTACCGATGACCTCTATTTCTGACGGAATTTCCCATGTGTCAGAAAAAGTTTAGCTCAAACTCAATACCCTAAAGATGTGGCGAAATGCACCATGTTTACACCAGTGTCCAGTGATAACAACAATGTGAATCTGTGCCATTGTATCCTAAAGTGATACCCATATCCATTTGTGTACAACTGCTCATATGGTCATGTTGTGAAATACATCTTGTCAAGGGTTTTGCTACCATCTCACAGTATACAGTATACTGTATATTGTTAGGTGCTTTCAAGAGACTGAATAAAGGTGACATATAAAACAATTTATATTAAAAAGTGATTTTTCTTTTATTAATGAAAGTTTTTTTGGTCAATGAGGATGAAATAATCCAGCCCTCTAGGTTAAGTAGTGCCTATGGACCAATGATACAGTGGTACTATGATGGAGTACTCATAAGCAGTATTACTTTTAGGATCTTTGAGGTTCAGTAAATTTACTTGACATTTTCTTTGATTAATTGTAATGATGTTGTTTTCATGGAAGTTTATAAGAAGGAAAAGGTGCTAAGACTAACATCAAGTGTTTGGAGATGAAGTATGGAGCTTCTAATATCCTTCTCGATGTCCAAAAGTTGCTCATGTGTAGAAAATATGTTGTACAACATGTGAAGCTGTACAAAGACAGACTGGGGCATTGTCTTAAACTATGACATCTGTTCATAGTTTTAGACATATTTATGAGTCTGTTGTATGTACTTTCATATCTATCGGTTTCTAGAAGCTCTGAAATTCTGGCTCCCCAGGAAACACATATTTGGCAGAAAAATGGAGACAGAAACGCGTCGGTCTTGCATTGATAAATGTGCCACTGTTTTCTTGATACAACAGTTTTGAACTAATATTAGTAAATATATATGTAACAATATTGTCTCCTGCAGTATGCTGGTGATTTATTTCCAAGAAGAAGAAATGAACACGTTGCAACATCAAAGAATCTACAAATTTACGAGAAAGCCATAAAGAGCACCATTGGAAGAATGCACATGCCAACAGTAAGCCTGGTTTATTATATCCAAGCCTGTATTTTAGTGCTTTGTCTGAATAATTATGTACTTGGTAACAGAAATATGCTAAATTACACCATATCTACATTAGTGCGGATAATAATATCAATTAAGTGCTTGAAGATTAAACAGCACCCTGTCTCACTGTATGATGAATAGCTGGTTCTTATACAAAAAGACTGATTAATATCATTCTGACTCTGTTTGGGGGGAACCATTTCAATAAATAGTAGTTACATGGTCGGTTTTTAACATGGATGACCAGAAAATGGTGTTAATGTATACAATGATGGGTACATTATTTTTAAAAAAAAGTAAAAAAATTGAAGATCAAATGTATTGAATAAACAGCACGAAAGAGTAGGTCACAAGTCACAGTAAGTTTGTGAGTAATTTCTATGACGATTGTATAGATGTAGCAAAGTTTAACTTTGCTCTGTTGCAGCAAACATTACCATTTACCTTTTCAATGGCTTTTCTTGTGTTAAGTGACAAGCTTAGGTTTACTGCAACCGTGTATTTAAATGTCTTTAAAGCTAAGGCCCCATAGGACGTCCCGCAGCAATAAAGCGCTGTGGGAACAACCGCAGCGGCAACTCATTGCGTTTCTTCCTGCAGTGCTTTAAACAGAAAAGATCAGAAGGAAATGTTCTCCCATGTTCTCTACACGATTTGTCCAAGAAGACTTTGCTATAAGAACTTGCAGAAAATCCTTTGGCCAATGTTTTCTTCTGCTAAATTCCTTTTTAGTATTTTTGGATTTAGTATTTTTACTTCTTAGTAGAGATGAGCAAACACTAAAATGTCCGAGGTTTGAAATCCGATTCGAACCCCATTATAGTCTATGGGGGGAAATACTCGTGGGACGCTGCACGGAGAAGACTTCTAAAGGTAAGAGAAGAACCAGCGTTGATTGGCAATGTATAGCATTCTGCCAATTAACGCTGGTTCTGCATCGAACCTTAAACTTCGAACAGCTAGTAGATCGAGTACGAGTATTTCGAATACCGTAGTATTCGCTCAAACTCCTACTCAATCGAACACTACTCGCTCATCTCTACTTTTTAGGTTTAGTGTGAAGGTTTATACCATATACAAAGTGATATCATATTGCTAGAATATGTCATAATTTTATAATGGGGACCCGAATGTCAGGATGCCCATTGATCCTGATGGGCCACAGGGCTACTATAACTCTTAGGGTTATTTGGGTCCTGACAGACAGACCCTACTGATAGCAAATCCTAGTGATGAAAATAACCTTTTACTAAATATTAAAGATGATCTTATTATTAGTACTATTATTAAGACATATTCTATACTGTGTGAAAACTTAATGTAATTACATTCTTATTGCATGTAGTTATATTACATTATTATGTGTAATATTATGTCATTATTAAGTCTAATATAATTATAATTTATTATAATAAAGCGGATCATTCTTGCCTGTTATAATATGCTATATATATATATATATATATATATATATATATATATATATATATAGATATAGATATAGATATAGATATATGTTATACTATATATTTAGACAATATTTTAATGCATATTATTTTCATCAATCTTAAGCCTAGTGAAGGAATCAGATCACTGAAACATGAAAAACTCAGCAGCATAGTACAACAAAGGCTGTCTATGATGGTGGATGCTTTCGACTATAAAGATGAAGAAAGGCTTACTACCCAAAAGAAACACTACAGTTTGGTTGACCTTGACAGTCCTAAGAATTACAGTGAAGATACCAAAGAAACACAAACAATGAATGTCAAGGGACTACACAATCCGGCTGATCAGTGGAACAAAGACTTGTCATCCAACATACAACTGCCCCAGAATGTTATCAAGGAGCTAAACCTGGTTATTCAGAAAAGCAGAAAAGACAAAACCGAAAGGGAATAATAGAAGTGATTCTCAACGTAATACAAAGGACAGGAATGATTCTTGTAGGAACAAAAGGATTTTATATTAATTCATTTTCAGTCTTGGAAATACATTAATTATTGTACAGTATTTTACTCATTTATGTTACACGTAAATTTCTTAGGTGTTGGCTATTTATTCTAGGAATTTTATGAGACTGGTTAAGATCTTATGCATTAACAAGATTATTTTCTACTACTCTATTCACACTTCCATTAAGATTTTGATATTTCTGTTCCATCATGTTAGCATAAAAACAGAAATAACAAAGGGCCAGCTCTGCCATATAACACACTTATGTAACCCAATGGATCCCTATGAGCCTATGGAGTCTGTTGGGTTCCACCATAGAGTCTGCAAGAAGAATAATGATGCACGCTGTGCAATTCTTTCTGTCATATTTGACAAAACAATGTAGAGTTTTCTAGGCTTTCCTTTTAATGAACTAATGATAGTATGTATTTATCTAATTTTATAAATACTGAACTCCATTTTCTATTATAATTTGTGATTTACCTTTGGACTCACAGATTGTCTGAGTTTTATATCATGAGCCTAAATTTTGATATCACAAGACCATACATATGCAACTGTTCTACTAGGAATTCTGGTAAAAGAATATACAAATAAGTTCTCCATCATGGAAAAATTTTGGTCATTACACTTTCTAGTTACCGCTTACCATATTAATTGTTTAAGCACTTAGCGACCAAGCACTGTACATGTATGGTTCTTGGTGCTGGGCTTTTCATCTCTGGACAATCATTCTTCTAGATGTCCCAAACTTCTTGAGAGGCTTCAGCAAAGAAACTAATCATGGTCCTCTGCAGTTCATTCCCTGTAGTTTCTGCAGAAAGTCAGTCTGTCCTTGAAGTTTTTCTTGGAGAGAAGTGACTTCTGGAATAATGACGGTCTAGAGAAGAAAAGTTGATCACTACCTTGGGTCCTGTGTCAGGCCAACAGTGAAGACCATTTATGTGTGGGGTTGTGCAAGGGAGTGCATGCACACAATTTTGCATTGTTTTGCATCTAAACATCCTCTAAAAACAGCTTCCACCAACCATCAAGGAACAATTTTTTGAAGAATAGTGTTTTTCCAGCACGATGGAGCACCAAGTCACAAGGCAAAAGTGATAACTAAGTGACACAGTAAAGAAAACATTGACATTTTACGCCCATGGCTAGGAAATTCTCCATATATCTATGCCATTGAGAATTTGTGGCCAGTCCTCAAAATGCAGGCAAATAAACTTGATGTATTTGCCAATAAAAGTTTAAAAACATATGGAATACCTATCATTTTACTTTAGTATACCATAGAAACATTTGACTAAAAGATTTAAAAACCACAAAGCAGCAAACTTTGTAAAATCCAAAGTCTCAAAACTTTTCGACACAAATTGCATGTAGATGCAATGGGTACTTAATCCGGATTGCCATACATGTATGGCATTCTGTTTGAACTTGACAATCGAGTATGAAAGCAAGACTGCAGCGGGGATTCACATGTAACTGATCAGGGCTATAAACCCTTAAATTCATTGATCAATCTTGCTCATCCCACCTCCTAAAAAATGCAACAAACAGCAATAAAAAATCCTATGTGTTCCAGAATGGTACAAAGGAAATATCAACTTATTCATAAAGAAAAAAAAAAAAAACTCCATCTATTGAATAATAAAAATGTTTTGGCTTTCAGAAATATATATATTTTTAAGATATTTTTTAGCAAAAGTATTAAAGCAATAGAAAAAAAAAATACATATTTGGTATCATCATGATTGTAAAGTTTTACAGAATGAAGTTAACATATTATATATGCTCTGTAGTTAGAAGTGAAAAAAAAAAATTATATGGCACAAAACAATTGGACAATAGTAGTTTTTTTCCCCATTCCTCCCCATAATGCGTTAAACTGTATTATATTATATAATTTATATGTGCCCCACAATGGTGCCACTTAAAAATACAACACATGCTGAGAAAAACAAGCATTTGATTTCTTTGTGTATTTGCAAGTTGTATCCTGTTACTAGTCTATTGTAGAAGACAGGAAGACATCATTGGAATTCTCAGATTTTGATTCATTGTTTAGGGGATATAACAACAATATTGAAAGAATATTGAACATGAGGAATTGCATAATATGCTGAGATGGAGAAAATATCTAGGAGACAATATATCAGAAGATGTAGTAAAACATCAATTGATACATAGAAAGATTAACAAGATATGTAAACTGGTCCCATATATGTTAAATAACAATGCATACATTGCATAGCATTTGGAGTGTTACATCCAAGGATATAGGCAACAGTTGGACTCCATAGGATGTTATACAGTAGGGGAATTTCTAGTTGTACAGTTCCCTAGTGCTGCTGCAGGAATGATAGAAGGGAAAGACAGAGGCAGTGAGCCCTAAACTCCACCCAGCCCCTGTCCCTACCTAATTGCCACAACTGTCCTAATGACAGGAGCAAGTTGGCAATGGTCCCTTCTTTGAATAAGTGTACACAGAACAAGACAAACAACACAGAAGAGTAGTCAGCAAGCCAAGGGTCAAATCCAGAGAGACAAAGCAGTACAAAACCGTAATCCAAAAGAGAAGTCACAAGGGAAGCCAAAGATCAGAGGAGCTTAGCAGGGACAAAGTCTCAGGACAGAGTCACAATAATCAGCAAACCTGTGTTAGCTGATGACCTGTATATAGGAAGTTCAGGACCTGCCCTAGACTTGATTGATAGACAGGCTGTCAATCACACAGGCAAGGCTAAGATTATTGATGAACAGAGGGAAACAGGGTGCAGGAGATGGGTGTGGTGGAAATTCAGATACAGAGGAGAGGTAATAGAGCAGTGTTTTCAAACAGAGCAACACAAAACTCTAAACTAAGAATCAAACTGAACATGTCTCCTGCACTGCAGCGTGCAAGTGGAGGATAGTGCAGAGACCTCAACAGGCAGAGGCGTTACATATACACTGTTTTCGGAACTGCAAGAAACTAGATTTTTTTTGGAAGGAGATTGGAAAGGTGGTGGGCAAAATGAAATAATTGGCTTTGATTTAGACAAGTGACTATTAACATGGGGATGAGAGAAGGAATCACAAAAATATCCCTCAAATTGTGTGTGACTCTTGTAGCGGCAAAAATAAATGTTCTAAAGCATTGAATAACACAAATGGAACCAATGGTGAAAATGGAAACAAGAGTTCGGCTCAACTGAAGCCAAAAACTATATGCTGTTTATGGAAAGATGGGGAATATACTCTAATAAAATACTAGTTGACCAAGTTGAACAGAATGAATTCGAGTAAACATCATCTCTGCGAGACCTGTTTGCAGTTGAAGATAAAATACCTTTATCCTAAATATGGAGATTGAGAGGAAGGGAATAGGAAGTTTGACATAAAAAAACAATGTTGGATTAATAAAGGAGACCATTTTTGCCATTCTTGTTTTATTTAGACCTTTATTCTCCAAATCTCTGGTGAAGGTTGCTGATAGAGACTCAGACAGAAATGTGAACAGAGCCTTATAAAGTGTAAAAATGTATTTATTAGGGTACTTTATATAGTCTACCTGTAAAGTGTAGGGTTATAATCCACTACGAGTAGAGATGAGTGAACAGTGAAATATTCGAGATTCGATATTCATTTCAAGTTGAGCCTCAATATTCGACTACTTGATCGAATACTACTTGTTTCAGGGGAAACCGCTATTTGACTAAAGGAGAGTCACCAAGTCCACGAGTAGCAGGAAGAGAGTGTTTAGGAGAAGCACTGTGCAGTTAAAGACCCCATTATAGTCAATGGGCTCCGTGTAGAGATGAGCGAACACTAAAATGTTCGAGGTTCGAAATTCGATTCGAACAGCCGCTCAATGTTCGTGTGTTTGAACGGGTTTCGAACCCCATTATAGTCTATGGGGAACAGATACTCGTTAAGGGGGAAACCCAAATCCGTGTCTGGAGGGTCACCAAGTCCACTATGACACTCCAGGAAATGATGCCAACACCTCTGGAATGACACTGGGACAGCAGGGGAAGCATGTCTGGGGGCATCTAACACACCAAAGACCCTCTATTACCCCAACATCACAGCCTAACAACTACACACTTTCCACATTCAAAAAAACCTCTATCAAAGTGGGAAAATACCTGGAAACCTTCTTTACTCCCCAAATGGATGGACACAAACCCCAATTTAAGCTCAACAAACAGTAACAACCACCCCTTTAAATCACGTTCCCCATGACAACCACAAATGGAATAGGCAATGGGAATTCCAAAAGCCCTCACCCTTAACTGTCATTTTGAGTGTGTGTGTATGTGTGTGTGATGTGGTAAGACCTTCCAAAATTCACTTTTCTAGCCCTTAACATGAGCCCTTCCAAACAAAGTTACAGAACCTTAAGCTGAGCTACCAGCAGAGATTGAGACCCTTGGCATGAGTAGAGCCTTGCACCAGCAGTGTTTTTGGCACTTAGGGTGAGTTGAGCCTTGTACCAGCGTGTGTCCCTTAACATCAGGCGGGCCCTAAGTTCTGCGCTTTGCACAAAAGTTCCGCATTAACTAGGCTGAATGGTACAAAGATTAGTAGGCCCGAGAACCAGGAACAGGTCTTGCAATGGCTGTCGGATAACGCTTAAAGCACATTGTCCACCAGCCAGTCAGCCTGTACCTCCTCTTACCCAACAGTCTTGTCCTCCTTCCACCCAAAATTCCCCTGCTCCCCAGAGCTGTTCTCCCTTCCTTTGACTGTACCGCAACCTGCCCCTCCATTTCGCGATTCCACGGACCTAACAGACGAGTATCTGTGTCCAGATGCTCAAACACTAGAGTCTCCTCCATCTCCGGTCGATTTGGTGGCGGATGACCAGCAACCCACCCTCATTGACGACGATGAGATGCAGTTGCTGTCAGGGCAGCCAGTTGACATGCGCATTGTGCAGGAGGAGGAGGCGAGACAGGAGTTGGAAGAGGAGGTGGTGGACGACGAGGACACCGACCCAACCTGGACAAGGCGGATGTCAAGCTGGGAAAGTAGTGTGGATGTTGAGGCAGGTGCAGCACCAAAAAGGGTAGCTAGAGGCAGAGGTCAACAGCTTCGCCGAAGCCAGGCCAGACCCGGAATGTCCGAAGATGTTCCCTTTTGTACCCAGCCCAGAAAAACTCCCCCATCGAGGGCACGTTTCTCGAAGGTGTAGAGTTTTTTCAAGGAATGCGCCGAGGACAGATATAGTGTCGTCTACACAATTTGCCTCTCGAAATCGAGTAGGGGCCCTGAGAAGAGCAACCTGTCCACCACTTCAATGCACCGTCATTTGGAATCCAAGCAATGGAATCAGTGGCAGGCAGCAACGGCAGGACAAACGTCGCCCGCCGTTCATGCCACTGCCTCTGCTCACAGTGCTGGCGATGCACTCCAGAGGACGAGCCAGGACATCACTTCATCTGCCTCCGCCACTTTGTTGACTTCTCCCTCATCCTCCCCTGTTTCTGTCTTATCTCCTTCTCCTGCACCATCAAAGGCACCTTCAGGCGCTTCTTTACAACAACCCACCATCTCTCAGACATTGGAGCGCCGGCAGAAATACACCGCTAACCACCCACCCATGCAAGCCTAGAACGCCAACATCGCTAAACTGCTGGCCCAGGAGAGGTTGGCGTTCCGGCTTGTTGAAACTCCCGCCTTCCCGGACCTGATGGCAACTGTGGCACCTCACTATGCCGTCCCTAGCCGTCTCAACTTCTCCCGGTGTGGCGTCCCCGCCTTGCACCAGCACGTGACACTCAACATCAGGTGGGCCCTTAGTTCCGTGCTTTGCTGCAAGGTCCACTTGACCACCGACACTTGGACAAGCGCCTGTGGTCAGGGATGCTGCTTATCTTTAAGGACAGGCAGGGTGAATGTGGTGGAGTCTGGTCCGGGGGTGCAAACTGAGGTACCCTATCTCCTCTCCCAGGCCAAAATTCATGGCAGGAGTAGACTGAAACCCTACGACGCTGCAACCTCCACCACAGCTACTAGCGGCAAACGCTAAAACACTGGTGTGGGGAGACGTCAGCAGGCGGTGCTGAAGCTCATCAGCTTGGGGGACAGACAGCACAGTGCCTCCGAGGTCAGGGATGCCATCCTGGCTGAGATGGCATTTTTTTTTCCCTGCTACACCTGGGGCCTGGCATTTTTACGCCTGTGATAATGGCTGGAACCTGGTAGCGGCTCTGGAGCTTGCCAGCCTCCAACACGTTCCATGTTTGGCCCACGTCTAACCTAGTGGTGCAAAGTTTTTTGAAAACATACCCAAATGTACCGAAGCTACTGTTGAAAATGCGGCGCTTGTGCGCCCACTTTTGCAAGTGCACAGGAGTCGCTGCTAGCCTAAAAACACTCTAGCAAGGCCTACATCTGTCCAAACACAGGCTGTTGTCCGTCATTCACACACGCTGAAACCCTACAATACCATATCTTGAGCAGGGTGTGTGAGCTGCACAGACCTTTGATGGAGTTCCATCTACAAAACCCAAGGGTTCCTCAAAGTCAGCTCCCAAAGTTTCTGCACCATGAGTTTCCAGGGGTGGCAGAGTTATGGCTAGGGGCAGAGGCATGGATAGGGATGATGTCTAGGGGCAAAAGCAGTGTGGATGTGGAGGCAAGCTAAGCAGGAAAAACTGGGGGTACAAGCTAAGGCATGGACTGGGGTGATGTCTAGGGGCAAAAGCAGTGTGGATGTGGAGGCAAGCTAAGCAGGAAAAACTGGGGGTACAAGCTAAGGCATGGACTGGGGTGATGTCTAGGGGCAAAAGCAGTGTGGATGTGGAGGCAAGCTAAGCAGGAAAAACTGGGGGTACAAGCTAAGGCATGGAATGGGGTGATGTCTAGGGGCAAAAGCAGTGTGGATGTGGAGGCAAGCAAAGCAGGGAAAATGGTGGCTAGAGGCCAAGGGATGTCCATAGGCAGCAAGGGCAAAGATGCAAAACTCTCCCCTGTTTCAAGAATTTTCCTGACTTGTCTCCCCACAAAACATTCCTGGGAGGAGGGCTGAAACACCACCCTCCTACTCCTCCGCTGTTAGATTGACCCCAGCTACGAGCTGAAAACGCTGCAACACTGGTGTGGGGAGACGTCAGCAGGCTGGGCTGAAGCTCATCAGCTTGGGAGACGGACAGCACACTGCCTCTGAGGTCAGGGATGCCATCCTGGATGAGATGGCAATTTGTTTATCCCCGCTGCCCCTGGGGCAAGGCTTTTTTGTCTTGTTGGAGGGCTCTGGAGCTTGCCAGCCTCCAACACGTTCCATGCCTGGCCCACGTGTTCAATGTAGTGGTGCAATGATTTTTAAAAACATACCCCAAATTAGCTGAGCTAAGGGTGAAAGTGCGGCACTTGGACACCCACTTCCCCAAGTCTACAGTACCTGGAGCTAGCCGCAATACACTCCAGCAAGGCCTACATCTGCCTGAAGCACCTACTGTTGTGCGAGGTCACCACACGCTCTAACCCTAGATACCGTATGTTCAGCAGGGTGTGTGAGCAGCAGAGACCTTTGATGGAGTACCAGCTACAAAACCCAAGGGTTCCTCAGAGTCAGCTCCCTCACTTTCTGCACCATGAGTTTCCATGGGTGGCAGACTTATAGCTAGAGGCACAGGCATGGATAGGGGTGATGTGTAGGGGCAAAAGCAGTGTGGATGTGGAGGCAAGCTAAGCAGCAAAAACTGGGGGTACAAGCAGCCGGTGACATCATCACTGACAAGCACAGCTGTCTGTCAGCTGACAGGCTGACTTTCACCAAAATGAACAGACAATGGATAGACTCATCATATACATGTCAGTTACATGACAAATTTAGTGCAATTTGCAAGTCCAAGATGGGTTGGAGATCTGCGGAGAGGAATCTCACCACCTCTTGTGGGTGCCATCATTTGGAAGGCAAGCCCTGGGCTCAGTGGGTGAGAGCAAGCGCAGGATAATCGTCGTTTGGCCTGGCGGCCACTGCCTCTCCCACTGTTGACAGGGCTGGCGCTGCAGTCCAGACCAGCAGCCAGGACACCTCCACATCTGCCTCTGACACTTTGGGGAGTTCACCCTTATCCTCACCTTTTCCTGCCATTTCTCCTTTTGCCCGCGCCATCATGCGCCTCTTCCCAGCAACTCCCCATCTCCCAAGCCTTTCATTTCATGCTAAAGTACAGCGCAACCCACCCACATGCCCAAGGCTTCAACGGCCTCATCTCAAGAAATCTGGCCCAGGAGATGTTGGAATCCCGGCTGGGGGACACTCTGCCCTTTTTGGGCAGAGTGTTTACTGCGCCACCGCACTGTGCCGTCCACACCAGCACTTTCCCCCAAACATGAGGTGGTCCCTAAATTCAGCGCTTAGCCCTAAAGTTCCATGTGACCAGTTACGAATGGACAAGTGCATGCGGACAGGGACGCTACCTTTCAATTTGGGCACAGTGGTTGAATGTAGTTGAGGCGTGGACCGGGTCGCAAAATGTGGTGGCCTGACTTGTCTCCCCACACAACATTCCTGGGAGGAGGGCTGAAACACCACCCTCCTCCGCTGTTAAATTGACCCCAGCTACGAGCTGGAAACGCTGCAACACTGGTGTGGGGAGACGTCAGCGGGCCGTGCTGAAGCTCATCAGCTTGGGGGCCAGACAGAACACTGCCTACAAAGTGAGTCATGCCATCCTCGATGAGACGGCAATGTGGTTTTTGCCACTGCACCTGGGCCCAGGCATGTTGTCATGTGTGATAATGGCCGTAACCTGGGATTGGCTCTGTAGCTTGGCAGCCTGCAACATATTCCATGCCTGGGCCACGTTTTTAACTCATTGCTGCTAATCATTTTAAAAAGGTACCCCAATGTTCCTGAGCTACTGGTGAAAGTGTGGAGCTTGTGCAGATAGTTTTTAAAGTCTATAGTTGCCGCTGCTAGCCTCTATGCACTCCTACAACGCCTGTACCTGCTGGAACAACGGCTGTTGTGCGACGTCTCCACACTGCTGGCACTAAACATATCATGTGTTGAGCAGAGTGTGTGAGCAGCACAGACCTTTGATGTAGTTCCAACTCCAAAACCCTCGGGTTCGTCAAAGTCAACTCCCTCAGTTGCTCAACCATGAGTGGCCATGGGTGGCAGACTTATGTGAAATCCCATCCCATCCATTGCACTGGACATGAAACATTAGCATGCGCTCAGCACAACTTCGGATATGGCAGCTGCGTTAAGCAGGGTGCAGGGTACAACACAGACCAGGCCCGAGCACCAGGAACAGGTGTTAGAAATACTGCAGCATCCGCCATTTCCTTCCAATTTTGGGGTTTTGGACCCGCCACCGACTTGTCTGGACCTAAGTGGGGATCATGAGACACAGTTGCCATCAGGGCAAGCTGTGGTCATGTGCGGTTTGCAGTAAGGGGCCAGTGCGCAATTGGAAGAGGAGTTGGTGGATGACGAGGCCACCGACCCCACATGGACAGGGGTGATGTCTAGGGGCTAAAGCAGTGTAGATGTAGAGGGAAGCTAAATCAACAAAAAACCTGGGTAGAAGCAAAGGCATAAACTGGGGTGATGTTTGGGGGCTAAAGCAGTGTAGATGTGGAGGGAAGCTAATTCAACAAAAAAAACAGGGTAGAAGCAAAGGCATAAACTGGGGTGATGTTTAGGGGCTAAAGCAGTGTAGATGTGGAGGGAAGCTAATTCAACAAAAAAAAACAGGGTAGAAACAAAGGCTTAAACTGGGGTGATGTTTAGGGGTGAAAGCAGTGTAGATGTGGAGGGAAGCTAAGCAGCAAAAACAGTGGGTAGAAGCAAAGGCATGCAAAACTCTACCCTGTTGGAAGACTTATTCCTAGGTCTGGAACACGTTAATGGCCCCCCTGGACAAATTAGTGTCACCAGGAGGGACAAGTATAGGCGCATGTTGTGGGAATACCTGGCCGACACCAGCTCTGTCCTCTCCGATCCCTCTGTGCTCTACAGCCTACACTTATTTTCTCATCTTTTTTTCTGCACTGCACATCTCTTGCCTGCTTCCTTTGGGATCTTACAAGTGGTGGTCCACTTCCAAAGATGGTAATTTCACTAGACAGTGTAACGGGAGTAGCTGAGGGATCGCTGTCTTAACCACTTTTTGGCACAAAATTAACTTCCTAAGCCAAATATGGTGCAAGTATATGATGCAAGGACACCTACACACCTATCTCTGACACATTGGGGAGTTCACCCTCATGCGCCCTTTTGGCCTGCACCATCATGCGCCTCTTCCCAGCCACTCCACATTTCCCAAGCTTGAAGTACAACACAACCCACCCCCATGCCCAAGCGTTTAACAGCCTCATTGATAAACTGCTGGCCCTGGAGATGTTGGTGTTTGTTTATGCTTCTGGAGACCCAGGCCTTCCGTCAGCAGATGGCAGCTGGGGCACCTCCCTATGCTGGGCCTAGCCGTTACTACTTCTCTTGGTGTGCTGTCCCTGCCTTGCGCCTGCATGTGTCCCATAACATCAGTCGGGCCCAGAGCTCTGCGCTTTGCTGCAAGGTCCACTTGACCACCGACACATGGACAAGCGCCTGTGGTCAGGGATGCTGCAGTGCTTATCTTTAATGACAGGCAGGGTGAATGTGGTGGAGTCTGTTCCCCGGGTGCAAACTGGGGTGGCCTATCTCCTCTCCCAGGCCAAAATTCATGGCAGGAGTAGACTGAAACCCTACGATGCTGCAACCTCCACCCCAGCTACTAGCGGAAAACACTGTAACACTGGCATGGGGAGATGTCAGCAGGCCGTGCTGAAACTGATCAGCTTGGGGGACAGACAGCACAGTGCCTCCGAGGTCAGGGATGCCATCCTGGCTGAGATGGCTTTTTTTTTTCCCTGCTACACCTGGGGCCTGGCATTTTTGCGCCTGTGATAATGGCTGGAACCTGGTAGCAGATCTGGAGCTTGCCAGACTCAAACACGGTCCACGCATGGCCCACGTTTTTCAACTTGTTGGTGCCATGTTTCTTTGAAACCTACACCATTGTGCCTGATATACAGGTCAAAGTGGGGCCATTTTCGTAAGTGAGAACTAGCCTCTGCTAGGCAGAAAACATTCAGAGCACACTCCTCTCATCTTCGCACCGTTGGCTGGTGGAGGAAGGCGAGGGGGTTGGAGTGGCATCTGATGTCCCTGTCCCACACGAGGCTAGAGGGTGCACTTCAGTGCATCCCATTGCTTCACCACAAATGGTGTGAAGGGGAGTGGAAAATGGAGGAAATGGAGAGTGACCCTTACAGTTGGGGCCAGCAAAGGCATGCCAAGTAACACACTGGCACACATGGCTGACTTCATCTTGGGTTGCTTTTCAACACATATTTCACATCATGAAGAACAAATAATACTAAATTTTTACAAGCCTCGAACCCCGGTCTAGGTCTAATGTCTGTTCCTTTCTTATATTAGCGGAGAGGGAAAAAAAATTACTTCAGTGATACGTTTAGCGTACATAGACTAACTATTAATGTGCATCCCACTTAGTGTTGTTAGGGTTACACACCGTCACAACCTGGCTAAAGCTTCTATAGCTGTTAATAAAGTCAACATAACTTTACGGTATCCAAAAAGACAGCTGGTACCGACAGAGAGCAAGACAAATGTCAACCAAAGCTGTGAGCTCTGAACACCCACAGTGACTTTGGCGTCATCATCATTATAAGGGAGCGGGTGGTAATAAATAACTTGGCAGTGCCTAAAACCCAAAAAGCTTATACAACTATATTTACATTAAGATACACAAATGACACTTTTCAGTAGCATGTCATGAGACAAGCTGATAAGCTCTTCCTTTGTGCAGTGCTATTTGAAAGTTAAACGCTGCCTTTATTTTAATTCTGGAGAAGGTGCAGACATTAGATTTAGAACATGTTGTCTTCATTGTCCAAATCCTCTATATAGGTAACGTGTTTTTCGGGCCGAGCTGTCTGGGAACGAGCTGGTGCAGCACTGACAACCTGGGTGAATATGGCAAGAGCCTGAGATGTAGGGTGAATGAATCCCCAAATTATTTGTGGAATTCCCAGTGAGACAATGGCACTATCTACCAGTAGCAAAAATTGTGGGTGCACGTAACCCCAATATATTCTTTGAATTCCCAGTCAGACAATGGCACTGTATAGCAGTAGCAAAAATTGTGGGTGCACGTAACCCCAATATATTCTTTGAATTCCCAGTGAGACAATGGCACTGTATAGCAGTAGCAAAAATTGTGGGTGCACGTAACTCCCATATATTCTTTGAATTCCCAGTCAGACAATGGCACTATATACCAGTAGCAAAAATTGTGGGTGCACGTAACCCCAATATATTCTTTGAATTACCAGTCAGAAACCGGCACTATATAGCAGTAGCAAAAATTGTGGGTGCACATAACCCCAATATATTCTTTGAATTCCCAGTGAGACAATGGCACTGTATAGCAGTAGCAAAAATTGTGGGTGCACATAACCCCAATATATTCTTTGAATTCCCAGTGAGACAATGGCACTGTATAGCAGTAGCAAAAATTGTGGGTGCACATAACCCCCATATATTCTTTGAATTCCCAGTCAGACAATGGCACTATATACCAGTAGCAAAAATTGTGGGTGCACGTAACCCCAATATATTCTTTGAATTCCCAGTGAGACAATGGCACTGTATAGCAGTAGCAAAAATTGTGGGTGCACGTAACCCCCATATATTCTTTGAATTCCCAGTCAGAAACTGGCACTATATAGCAGTAGCAAAAATTGTGGGTGCACATAACCCCAATATATTCTTTGAATTCCCAGTGAGACAATGGCACTGTATAGCAGTAGCAAAAATTGTGGGTGCACGTAACCCCCATATATTCTTTGAATTCCCAGTCAGACAATGGCACTATATACCAGTAGCAAAAATTGTGGGTGCACATAACCCCAATATATTCTTTGAATTCCCAGTGAGACAATGGCACTGTATAGCAGTAGCAAAAATTGTGGGTGCATGTAACCCCAATATATTCTTTGAATTACCAGTCAGAAACTGGCACTATATAGCAGTAGCAAAAATTGTGGGTGCACATAACCCCAATATATTCTTTGAATTCCCAGTGAGACAATGGCACTATATACCAGTAGCAAAAATTGAGGGTGCACATAACCCCAATATATTCTTTGAATTCCCAGTGAGACAATGGCACTATATACCAGTAGCAAAAATTGTGGGTGCACGTAACCCCAATATATTTTTGAATTACCAGTCAGAAACTGGCACTATATGGCAGTAGCAAGAAATGAGGGTATTTGTAACCCCAATATATTCTTTGAATTCCCAGTCAGACAATGGCACTATATACCAGTAGCAAAAATTGTGGGTGCACATAACCCCAATATATTCTTTGAATTCCCAGTGAGACAATGGCACTGTATAGCAGTAGCAAAAATTGTGGGTGCACGTAACCCCCATATATTCTTTGAATTCCCAGTCAGACAATGGCACTATATAGCAGTAGCAAAAATTGTGGGTGCACGTAACCCCAATATATTCTTTGAATTCCCAGTGAGACAATGGCACTGTATAGCAGTAGCAAAAATTGTGGGTGCACGTAACCCCCATATATTCTTTGAATTACCAGTCAGAAACTGGTACTATATAGCAGTAGCAAAAATTGTGGGTGCACATAACCCCAATATATTCTTTGAATTCCCAGTGAGACAATGGCACTATATACCAGTAGCAAGAATTGTGGGTGCACGTAACCCCAATATATTCTTTGAATTCCTAGTCAGACAATGGCACTATATACCAGTAGCAAAAAATGAGGGTATTTGTAACCCCAATATATTCTTTGAATTCCCAGTCAGACAATGGCACTATATACCAGTAGCAAAAATTGTGGGTGCACGTAACCCCAATATATTCTTTGAATTACCAGTCAGAAACTGGCACTATATGGCAGTAGCAAGAAATGAGGGTATTTGTAACCCCAATATATTCTTTGAATTCCCAGTCAGACAATGGCACTATATACCAGTAGCAAAAATTGTGGGTGCACGTAACCCCCATATATTCTTTGAATTCCCAGTCAGACAATGGCACTATATACCAGTAGCAAAAATTGTGGGTGCACATAACCCCAATATATTCTTTGAATTCCCAGTGAGACAATGGCACTGTATAGCAGTAGCAAAAATTGTGGGTGCACATAACCCCCATATATTCTTTGAATTCCCAGTCAGACAATGGCACTATATACCAGTAGCAAAAATTGTGGGTGCACGTAACCCCAATATATACTTTGAATTACCAGTCAGAAACTGGCACTATATAGCAGTAGCAAAAATTGTGGGTGCACATAACCCCAATATATTCTTTGAATTCCCAGTGAGACAATGGCACTGTATAGCAGTAGCAAAAATTGTGGGTGCACATAACCCCAATATATTCTTTGAATTCCCAGTGAGACAATGGCACTGTATAGCAGTAGCAAAAATTGTGGGTGCACATAACCCCCATATATTCTTTGAATTCCCAGTCAGACAATGGCACTATATACCAGTAGCAAAAATTGTGGGTGCACGTAACCCCAATATATTCTTTGAATTCCCAGTGAGACAATGGCACTGTATAGCAGTAGCAAAAATTGTGGGTGCACGTAACCCCCATATATTCTTTGAATTATGAGTCAGAAACTGGCAATATATAGCAGTAGCAAAAATTGTGGGTGCACATAACCCCAATATATTCTTTGAATTCCCAGTGAGACAATGGCACTGTATAGCAGTAGCAAAAATTGTGGGTGCACGTAACCCCCATATATTCTTTGAATTCCCAGTCAGACAATGGCACTATATACCAGTAGCAAAAATTGTGGGTGCACATAACCCCAATATATTCTTTGAATTCCCAGTGAGACAATGGCACTGTATAGCAGTAGCAAAAATTGTGGGTGCATGTAACCCCAATATATTCTTTGAATTACCAGTCAGATACTGGCACTACATAGCAGTAGCAAAAATTGTGGGTGCACATAACCCCAATATATTCTTTGAATTCCCAGTGAGACAATGGCACTATATACCAGTAGCAAAAATTGTGGGTGCACGTAACCCCAATATATTCTTTGAATTCCCAGTCAGACAATGGCACTATATACCAGTAGCAAGAAATGAGGGTATTTGTAACCCCAATATATTCTTTGAATTCCCAGTCAGACAATGGCACTATATACCAGTAGCAAAAATTGTGGGTGCACGTAACCCCAATATATTCTTTGAATTACCAGTCAGAAACTGGCACTATATGGCAGTAGCAAGAAATGAGGGTATTTGTAACCCCAATATATTCTTTGAATTCCCAGTCAGACAATGGCACTATATACCTGTAGCAAAAATTGTGGGTGCACATAACCCCAATATATTCTTTGAATTCCCAGTGAGACAATGGCACGGTATAGCAGTAGCAAAAAATGTGGGTGCACGTAACCCCCATATATTCTTTGAATTCCCAGTCAGACAATGGCACTATATAGCAGTAGCAAAAATTGTGGGTGCACGTAACCCCAATATATTCTTTGAATTCCCAGTGAGACAATGGCACTGTATAGCAGTAGCAAAAATTGTGGGTGCACGTAACCCCCATATATTCTTTGAATTCCCAGTCAGACAATGGCACTATATACCAGTAGCAAAAATTGTGGGTGCACATAACCCCAATATATTCTTTGAATTCCCAGTGAGACAATGGCACTGTATAGCAGTAGAAAAAATTGTGGGTGCACATAACCCCCATATATTCTTTGAATTCCCAGTCAGACAATGGCACTATATACCAGTAGCAAAAATTGTGGGTGCACGTAACCCCAATATATTCTTTGAATTCCCAGTCAGACAATGGCACTGTATAGCAGTAGCAAAAATTGTGGGTGCACGTAACCCCTATATATTCTTTGAATTCCCAGTCAGACAATGGCACTGTATACCAGTAGCAAAAATTGTGGGTGCACATAACCCCAATATATTCTTTGAATTCCCAGTGAGACAATGGCACTGTATAGCAGTAGCAAAAATTGTGGGTGCACGTAACCCCCATATATTCTTTGAATTCCCAGTCAGACAATGGCACTATATACCAGTAGCAAAAATTGTGGGTGCACGTAACCCCAATATATTCTTTGAATTACCAGTCAGAAACTGGCACTATATAGCAGTAGCAAAAATTGTGGGTGCACATAACCCCAATATATTCTTTGAATTCCCAGTGAGACAATGGCACTATATACCAGTAGCAAAAATTGTGGGTGCACGTAACCCCAATATATTCTTTGAATTCCCAGTCAGACAATGGCACTATATACCAGTAGCAAAAATTGTGGGTGCACGTAACCCCAATATATTCTTTGAATTCCTAGTCAGACAATGGCACTATATACCAGTAGCAAGAAATGAGGGTATTTGTAACCCCAATATATTCTTTGAATTCCCAGTCAGACAATGGCACTATATACCAGTAGCAAAAATTGTGGGTGCACATTACCCCAATATATTCTTTGAATTCCCAGTGAGACAATGGCACTGTATAGCAGTAGCAAAAATTGTGGGTGCACATAACCCCAATATATTCTTTGAATTCCCAGTGAGACAATGGCACTGTATAGCAGTAGCAAAAATTGTGGGTGCACATAACCCCCATATATTCTTTGAATTCCCAGTCAGACAATGGCACTATATACCAGTAGCAAAAATTGTGGGTGCACGTAACCCCAATATATTCTTTGAATTCCCAGTGAGACAATGGCACTGTATATTAGTAGCAAAAATTGTGGGTGCACGTAACCCCCATATATTCTTTGAATTCCCAGTCAGACAATGGCACTATATACCAGTAGCAAAAATTGTGGGTGCACGTAACCCCAATATATTCTTTGAATTACCAGTCAGAAACTGGCACTATATAGCAGTAGCAAAAATTGTGGGTGCACATAACCCCAATATATTCTTTGAATTCCCAGTGAGACAATGGCACTGTATAGCAGTAGCAAAAATTGTGGGTGCACGTAACCCCCATATATTCTTTGAATTCCCAGTCAGACAATGGCACTATATAGCAGTAGCAAAAATTGTGGGTGCACGTAACCCCAATATATTCTTTGAATTCCCAGTGAGACAATGGCACTGTATAGCAGTAGCAAAAATTGTGGGTGCACGTAACCCCCATATATTCTTTGAATTCCCAGTCAGACAATGGCACTATATACCAGTAGCAAAAATTGTGGGTGCACATAACCCCAATATATTCTTTGAATTCCCAGCGAGACAATGGCACTATATACCAGTAGCAAAAATTGTGGGTGCACGTAACCCCAATATATTCTTTGAATTCCCAGTCAGACAATGGCACTATATACCAGTAGCAAGAAATGAGGGTATTTGTAACCCCAATATATTCTTTGAATTCCCAGTCAGACAATGGCACTATATACCAGTAGCAAAAATTGTGGGTGCACGTAACCCCAATATATTATTTGAATTACCAGTCAGAAACTGGCACTATATGGCAGTAGCAAGAAATGAGGGTATTTGTAACCCCAATATATTCTTTGAATTCCCAGTCAGACAATGGCACTATATACCAGTAGCAAAAATTGTGGGTGCACATAACCCCAATATATTCTTTGAATTCCCAGTGAGACAATGGCACTGTATAGCAGTAGCAAAAATTGTGGGTGCACGTAACCCCCATATATTCTTTGAATTCCCAGTCAGAAACTGGCACTATATAGCAGTAGCAAAAATTGTGGGTGCACATAACCCCAATATATTCTTTGAATTCCCAGTGAGACAATGGCACTGTATAGCAGTAGCAAAAATTGTGGGTGCACGTAACCCCCATATATTCTTTGAATTCCCAGTCAGACAATGGCACTATATACCAGTAACAAAAATTGTGGGTGCACATAACCCCAATATATTCTTTGAATTCCCAGTGAGACAATGGCACTGTATAGCAGTAGAAAAAATTGTGGGTGCACATAACCCCCATATATTCTTTGAATTCCCAGTCAGACAATGGCACTATATACCAGTAGCAAAAATTGTGGGTGCACGTAACCCCAATATATTCTTTGAATTCCCAGTCAGACAATGGCACTGTATAGCAGTAGCAAAAATTGTGGGTGCACGTAACCCCTATATATTCTTTGAATTCCCAGTCAGGCAATGGCACTATATACCAGTAGCAAAAATTGTGGGTGCACATAAGCCCAATATATTCTTTGAATTCCCAGTGAGACAATGGCACTGTATAGCAGTAGCAAAAATTGTGGTTGCACGTAACCCCCATATATTCTTTGAATTCCCAGTCAGACAATGGCACTATATACCAGTAGCAAAAATTGTGGGTGCACGTAACCCCAATATATTCTTTGAATTACCAGTCAGAAACTGGCACTATATAGCAGTAGCAAAAATTGTGGGTGCACATAACCCCAATATATTCTTTGAATTCCCAGTGAGACAATGGCACTATATACCAGTAGCAAAAATTGTGGGTGCACGTAACCCCAATATATTCTTTGAATTCCTAGTCAGACAATGGCACTATATACCAGTAGCAAGAAATGAGGGTACTTGTAACCCCAATATATTCTTTGAATTCCCAGTCAGACAATGGCACTATATACCAGTAGCAAAAATTGTGGGTGCACATTACCCCAATATATTCTTTGAATTCCCAGTGAGACAATGGCACTGTATAGCAGTAGCAAAAATTGTGGGTGCACATAACCCCAATATATTCTTTGAATTCCCAGTGAGACAATGGCACTGTATAGCAGTAGCAAAAATTGTGGGTGCACATAACCCCAATATATTCTTTGAATTCCCAGTGAGACAATGGCACTGTATAGCAGTAGCAAAAATTGTGGGTGCACATAACCCCCATATATTCTTTGAATTCCCAGTCAGACAATGGCACTATATACCAGTAGCAAAAATTGTGGGTGCACGTAACCCCAATATATTCTTTGAATTCCCAGTGAGACAATGGCACTGTATATTAGTAGCAAAAATTGTGGGTGCACGTAACCCCCATATATTCTTTGAATTCCCAGTCAGACAATGGCACTATATACCAGTAGCAAAAATTGTGGGTGCACGTAACCCCAATATATTCTTTGAATTACCAGTCAGAAACTGGCACTATATAGCAGTAGCAAAAATTGTGGGTGCACATAACCCCAATATATTCTTTGAATTCCCAGTGAGACAATGGCACTGTATAGCAGTAGCAAAAATTGTGAGTGCACGTAACCCCCATATATTCTTTGAATTCCCAGTCAGACAATGGCACTATATACCAGTAGCAAGAAATGAGGGTATTTGTAACCCCAATATATTCTTTGAATTCCCAGTCAGACAATGGCACTATATACCAGTAGCAAAAATTGTGGGTGCACGTAACCCCAATATATTATTTGAATTACCAGTCAGAAACTGGCACTATATGGCAGTAGCAAGAAATGAGGGTATTTGTAACCCCAATATATTCTTTGAATTCCCAGTCAGACAATGGCACTATATACCAGTAGCAAAAATTGTGGGTGCACATAACCCCAATATATTCTTTGAATTCCCAGTGAGACAATGGCACTGTATAGCAGTAGCAAAAATTGTAGGTGCACGTAACCCCCATATATTCTTTGAATTCCCAGTCAGAAACTGGCACTATATAGCAGTAGCAAAAATTGTGGGTGCACATAACCCCAATATATTCTTTGAATTCCCAGTGAGACAATGGCACTGTATAGCAGTAGCAAAAATTGTGGGTGCACGTAACCCCCATATATTCTTTGAATTCCCAGTCAGACAATGGCACTATATACCAGTAACAAAAATTGTGAGTGCACATAACCCCAATATATTCTTTGAATTCCCAGTGAGACAATGGCACTGTATAGCAGTAGAAAAAATTGTGGGTGCACATAACCCCCATATATTCTTTGAATTCCCAGTCAGACAATGGCACTATATACCAGTAGCAAAAATTGTGGGTGCACGTAACCCCAATATATTCTTTGAATTCCCAGTCAGACAATGGCACTGTATAGCAGTAGCAAAAATTGTGGGTGCACGTAACCCCTATATATTCTTTGAATTCCCAGTCAGGCAATGGCACTATATACCAGTAGCAAAAATTGTGGGTGCACATAACCCCAATATATTCTTTGAATTCCCAGTGAGACAATGGCACTGTATAGCAGTAGCAAAAATTGTGGGTGCACGTAACCCCCATATATTCTTTGAATTCCCAGTCAGACAATGGCACTATATACCAGTAGCAAAAATTGTGGGTGCACGTAACCCCAATATATTCTTTGAATTACCAGTCAGAAACTGGCACTATATAGCAGTAGCAAAAATTGTGGGTGCACATAACCCCAATATATTCTTTGAATTCCCAGTGAGACAATGGCACTATATACCAGTAGCAAAAATTGTGGGTGCACGTAACCCCAATATATTCTTTGAATTCCTAGTCAGACAATGGCACTATATACCAGTAGCAAGAAATGAGGGTATTTGTAACCCCAATATATTCTTTGAATTCCCAGTCAGACAATGGCACTATACACCAGTAGCAAAAATTGTGGGTGCACATTACCCCAATATATTCTTTGAATTCCCAGTGAGACAATGGCACTGTATAGCAGTAGCAAAAATTGTGGGTGCACATAACCCCAATATATTCTTTGAATTCCCAGTGAGACAATGGCACTGTATAGCAGTAGCAAAAATTGTGGGTGCACATAACCCCCATATATTCTTTGAATTCCCAGTCAGACAATGGCACTATATACCAGTAGCAAAAATTGTGGGTGCACGTAACCCCAATATATTCTTTGAATTCCCAGTGAGACAATGGCACTGTATATTAGTAGCAAAAATTGTGGGTGCACGTAACCCCCATATATTCTTTGAATTCCCAGTCAGACAATGGCACTATATACCAGTAGCAAAAATTGTGGGTGCACGTAACCCCAATATATTCTTTGAATTACCAGTCAGAAACTGGCACTATATAGCAGTAGCAAAAATTGTAGGTGCACATAACCCCAATATATTCTTTGAATTCCCAGTGAGACAATGGCACTATATACCAGTAGCAAAAATTGTGGGTGCACGTAACCCCAATATATTCTTTGAATTCCCAGTCAGACAATGGCACTGTATAGCAGTAGCAAAAATTGTGGGTGCACGTAACCCCCATATATTCTTTGAATTCCCAGTCAGACAATGGCACTATATACCAGTAGCAAAGATTGTGGGTGCACATAACCCCAATATATTCTTTGAATTCCCAGTGAGACAATGGCAATGTATAGCAGTAGCAAAAATTGTGGGTGCACGTAAGCCCCATATATTCTTTGAATTCCCAGTCAGAAACTGGCACTATATAGCAGTAGCAAAAATTGTGGGTGCACATAACCCCAATATATTCTTTGAATTCCCAGTGAGACAATGGCACTGTATAGCAGTAGCAAAAATTGTGGGTGCACGTAACCCCCATATATTCTTTGAATTCCCAGTCAGACAATGGCACTATATACCAGTAGCAAAAATTGTGGGTGCACATAACCCCAATATATTCTTTGAATTCCCAGTGAGACAATGGCACTGTATAGCAGTAGCAAAAATTGTGGGTGCATGTAACCCCAATATATTCTTTGAATTACCAGTCAGAAACTGGCACTATATAGCAGTAGCAAAAATTGTGGGTGCACATAACCCCAATATATTCTTTGAATTCCCAGTGAGACAATGGCACTATATACCAGTAGCAAAAATTGTGGGTGCACGTAACCCCAATATATTCTTTGAATTCCCAGTCAGACAATGGCACTATATACCAGTAGCAAGAAATGAGGGTATTTGTAACCCCAATATATTCTTTGAATTCCCAGTCAGACAATGGCACTATATACCAGTAGCAAAAATTGTGGGTGCACGTAACCCCCATATATTCTTTGAATTCCCAGTCAGACAATGGCACTATATACCAGTAGCAAAAATTGTGGGTGCACGTAACCCCAATATATTCCTTGAATTCCTAGTCAGACAATGGCACTATATACCAGTAGCAAGAAATGAGGGTATTTGTAACCCCAATATATTCTTTGAATTCCCAGTCAGACAATGGCACTATATACCAGTAGCAAAAATTGTGGGTGCACATTACCCCAATATATTCTTTGAATTCCCAGTGAGACAATGGCACTGTATAGCAGTAGCAAAAATTGTGGGTGCACATAACCCCAATTTATTCTTTGAATTCCCAGTGAGACAATGGCACTGTATAGCAGTAGCAAAAATTGTGGGTGCACATAACCCCCATATATTCTTTGAATTCCCAGTCAGACAATGGCACTATATACCAGTAGCAAAAATTGTGGGTGCACGTAACCCCAATATATTCTTTGAATTCCCAGTGAGACAATGGCACTGTATATTAGTAGCAAAAATTGTGGGTGCACGTAACCCCCATATATTCTTTGAATTCCCAGTCAGACAATGGCACTATATACCAGTAGCAAAAATTGTGGGTGCACGTAACCCCAATATATTCTTTGAATTACCAGTCAGAAACTGGCACTATATAGCAGTAGCAAAAATTGTGGGTGCACATAACCCCAATATATTCTTTGAATTCCCAGTGAGACAATGGCACTGTATAGCAGTAGCAAAAATTGTGGGTGCACGTAACCCCCATATATTCTTTGAATTCCCAGTCAGACAATGGCACTATATACCAGTAGCAAAAATTGTGGGTGCACATAACCCCAATATATTCTTTGAATTCCCAGTGAGACAATGGCACTATATACCAGTAGCAAAAATTGTGGGTGCACGTAACCCCAATATATTCTTTGAATTCCCAGTCAGACAATGGCACTATATACCAGTAGCAAGAAATGAGGGTATTTGTAACCCCAATATATTCTTTGAATTCCCAGTCAGACAATGGCACTATATACCAGTAGCAAAAATTGTGGGTGCACATAACCCCAATATATTCTTTGAATTCCCAGTGAGACAATGGCACTGTATAGCAGTAGCAAAAATTGTGGGTGCACGTAACCCCCATATATTCTTTGAATTCCCAGTCAGACAATGGCACTATATAGCAGTAGCAAAATTGTGGGTGCACGTAACCCCAATATATTCTTTGAATTCCCAGTGAGACAATGGCACTGTATAGCAGTAGCAAAAATTGTGGGTGCACATAACCCCCATATATTCTTTGAATTCCCAGTCAGACAATGGCACTATATACCAGTAGCAAAAATTGTGGGTGCACGTAACCCCAATATATTCTTTGAATTCCCAGTCAGACAATGGCACTGTATAGCAGTAGCAAAAATTGTGGGTGCACGTAACCCCAATATATTCTTTGAATTCCTAGTCAGACAATGGCACTATATACCAGTAGCAAGAAATGAGGGTATATGTAACCCCAATATATTCTTTGAATTCCCAGTCAGACAATGGCACTATATACCAGTAGCAAAAATTGTGGGTGCACATAACCCCAATATATTCTTTGAATTCCCAGTGAGACAATGGCACTGTATAGCAGTAGCAAATATTGTGGGTGCACATAACCCCAATATATTCTTTGAATTCCCAGTGAGACAATGGCACTGTATAGAAGTAGCAAAAATTGTGGGTGCACATAACCCCCATATATTCTTTGAATTCCCAGTCAGACAATGGCACTATATACCAGTAGCAAAAATTGTGGGTGCACGTAACCCCAATATATTCTTTGAATTACCAGTCAGAAACTGGCACTATATAGCAGTAGCAAAAATTGTGGGTGCACATAATCCCAATATATTCTTTGAATTCCCAGTGAGACAATGGCACTGTATAGCAGTAGCAAAAATTGTGGGTGCACGTAACCCCCATATATTCTTTGAATTCCCAGTCAGACAATGGCACTATATACCAGTAGCAAAAATTGTGGGTGCACATAACCCCAATATATTCTTTGAATTCCCAGTGAGACAATGGCACTGTATAGCAGTAGCAAAAATTGTGGGTGCATGTAACCCCAATATATTCTTTGAATTACCAGTCAGAAACTGGCACTATATAGCAGTAGCAAAAATTGTGGGTGCACATAACCCCAATATATTCTTTGAATTCCCAGTGAGACAATGGCACTATATACCAGTAGCAAAAATTGTGGGTGCACGTAACCCCAATATATTCTTTGAATTCCCAGTCAGACAATGGCACTATATACCAGTAGCAAGAAATGAGGGTATTTGTAACCCCAATATATTCTTTGAATTCCCAGTCAGACAATGGCACTATATACCAGTAGCAAAAATTGTGGGTGCACGTAACCCCAATATATTCTTTGAATTACCAGTCAGAAACTGGCACTATATGGCAGTAGCAAGAAATGAGGGTATTTGTAACCCCAATATATTCTTTGAATTCCCAGTCAGACAATGGCACTATATACCAGTAGCAAAAATTGTGGGTGCACATAACCCCAATATATTCTTTGAATTCCCAGTGAGACAATGGCACTGTATAGCAGTAGCAAAAATTGTGGGTGCACGTAACCCCCATATATTCTTTGAATTCCCAGTCAGACAATGGCACTATATACCAGTAGCAAAAATTGTGGGTGCACGTAACCCCAATATATTCTTTGAATTCCCAGTCAGACAATGGCACTGTATAGCAGTAGCAAAAATTGTGGGTGCACGTAACCCCTATATATTCTTTGAATTCCCAGTCAGACAATGGCACTATATACCAGTAGCAAAAATTGTGGGTGCACATAACCCCAATATATTCTTTGAATTCCCAGTGAGACAATGGCACTGTATAACAGTAGCAAAAATTGTGGGTGCACATAACCCCCATATATTCTTTGAATTCCCAGTCAGACAATGGCACTATATACCAGTAGCAAAAATTGTGGGTGCACGTAACCCCAATATATTCTTTGAATTACCAGTCAGAAACTGGCACTATATAGCAGTAGCAAAAATTGTGGGTGCACATAACCCCAATATATTCTTTGAATTCCCAGTGAGACAATGGCACTATATACCAGTAGCAAAAATTGTGGGTGCACGTAACCCCAATATATTCTTTGAATTCCTAGTCGGACAATGGCACTATATACCAGTAGCAAGAAATGAGGGTATTTGTAACCCCAATATATTCTTTGAATTCCCAGTCAGACAATGGCACTATATACCAGTAGCAAAAATTGTGGGTGCACGTAACCCCAATATATTCTTTGAATTACCATTCAGAAACTGGCACTATATGGCAGTAGCAAGAAATGAGGGTATTTGTAACCCCAATATATTCTTTGAATTCCCAGTCAGACAATGGCACTATATACCAGTAGCAAAAATTGTGGGTGCACGTAACCCCAATATATTCTTTGAATTCCCAGTGAGACAATGGCACTGTATAGCAGTAGCAAAAATTGTGGGTGCACGTAACCCCCATATATTCTTTGAATTCCCAGTCAGACAATGGCACTATATACCAGTAGCAAAAATTGTGGGTGCACATAACCCCAATATATTCTTTAAATTCCCAGTGAGACAATGGCACTGTATAGCAGTAGCAAAAATTGTGGGTGCACATAACCCCCATATATTCTTTGAATTCCCAGTCAGACAATGGCACTATATACCAGTAGCAAAAATTGTGGGTGCACGTAATCCCAATATATTCTTTGAATTCCCAGTGAGACAATGGCACTATATACCAGTAGCAAAAATTGTGGGTGCACGTAACCCCAATATATTCTTTGAATTCCCAGTCAGACAATGGCACTATATACCAGTAGCAAAAATTGTGGGTGCACGTAACCCCAATATATTCTTTGAATTCCCAGTCAGACAATGGCACTATATACCAGTAGCAAAAATAGTGGGTGTATATAGCCCCAATTCTATTGCTAGGGGACTTGCAGGGTATTTCTGAGGTGAAGGTGGGGGGGCACACCGTTGGAACGGGGATTTGGGGTGTATATATGGGGTATACGGGAATACACTGTCAGTGTGTTCCATTCAGGATCCTGGGAAAGCTGGGTTGCGGCGATTGAGCCCCTCAGTGCCACGTTACACTGACAAGCTTCTCCCTGGAATTGAAGTTATATGTAACCCCAATATATTCTTTGAATTCCCAGTGAGACAATGGCACTATCTACCAGTAGCAAAAATTGTGGGTGCACGTAACCCCAATATATTCTTTGAATTCCCAGTGAGACAATGGCACTGTATACCAGTAGCAAAAATTGTGGGTGCACATAACCCCCATATATTCTTTGAATTCCCAGTGAGACAATGGCACTATATACCAGTAGCAAAAATTGTGGGTGCACGTAACCCCCATATATTCTTTGAATTCCCAGTGAGACAATGGCACTGTATAGCAGTAGCAAAAATTGTGGGTGCACGTAACCCCCATATATTCTTTGAATTCCCAGTCAGACAATGGCACTATATACCAGTAGCAAAAATTGTGGGTGCACGTAACCCCAATATTTTCTTTGAATTCCCAGTGAGACAATGGCACTGTATAGCAGTAGCAAAAATTGTGGGTGCACGTAACCCCCATATATTCTTTGAATTCCCAGTCAGACAATGGCACTATATACCAGTAGCAAAAATTGTGGGTGCACATAACCCCAATATATTCTTTGAATTACCAGTCAGAAACTGGCACTATATAGCAGTAGCAAAAATTATGGGTGCACATAACCCCAATATATTCTTTGAATTCCCAGTGAGACAATGGCACTATATACCAGTAGCAAAAATTGTGGGTGCACGTAACCCCAATATATTCTTTGAATTCCCAGTCAGACAATGGCACTATATACCATTAGCAAAAATTGTGGGTGCACATAACCCCCATATATTCTTTGAATTCCCAGTGAGACAATGGCACTATCTACCAGTAGCAAAAATTGTGGGTGTACGTAACCCCAATATATTCTTTGAATTCCCAGTGAGACAATGGCACTGTATAGCAGTAGCAAAAATTGTGGGTGCACGTAACCCCCATATATTCTTTGAATTCCCAGTCAGACAATGGCACTATATACCAGTAGCAAAAATTGTGGGTGCACATAACCCCAATATATTCTTTGAATTACCAGTCAGAAACTGGCACTATATAGCAGTAGCAAAAATTATGGGTGCACATAACCCCAATATATTCTTTGAATTCCCAGTGAGACAATGGCACTATATACCAGTAGCAAAAATTGTGGGTGCACATAACCCCCATATATTCTTTGAATTCCCAGTGAGACAATGGCACTATCTACCAGTAGCAAAAACTGTGGGTGTACGTAACCCCAATATATTCTTTGAATTCCCAGTGAGACAATGGCACTGTATAGCAGTAGCAAAAATTGTGGGTGCACGTAACCCCCATATATTCTTTGAATTCCCAGTCAGACAATGGCACTATATACCAGTAGCAAAAATTGTGGGTGCACGTAACCCCAATATATTCTTTGAATTACCAGTCAGAAACTGGCACTATATAGCAGTAGCAAAAATTGTGGGTGCACATAACCCCCATATATTGTTTGAATTCCCAGTGAGACAATGGCACTATATACCAGTAGCAGAAATTGTGGGTGCACGTAACCCCAATATATTCTTTGAATTCCCAGTCAGACAATGTCACTATATACCAGTAGCAAAAATTGTGGGTGCACGTAAACCCAATATATTCTTTGAATTCCCAGTCAGACAATGGCACTATATACCAGTAGCAAAAATAGTTGGTGTATATAGCCCCAATTCTATTGCTAGGGGACTTGCAGGGTATTTCTGAGGTGAAGGTGGGGGGGCACACCGTTGGAACGGGGATTTGGGGTGTATATATGGGGTATACGGGAATACACTGTCAGTGTGTTCCATTCAGGATCCTGGGAAAGCTGGGTTGCGGCGATTGAGCCCGTCAGTGCCACGTTACACTGACAAGCTTCTCCCTGGAATTGAAGTTATATGTAAGCCCAATATATTCTTTGAATTCCCAGTAAGACAATGGCACTATATGGCAGTAGCAAAAATAGTGGGTGTATATAGCCCCAATTCTATTGCTAGGGGACTTGCAGGGTATTTCTGGGTGAAGGTGGGGGGGCGCACCGTTGGAACGGGTATCGGGGGTATATATCGGGTATACGGGAATACACTGACAGTGTATTCCATTCAGGATCCTGGGAAAGCTGGGTTGCGGCGATTGAGCCCGTCAGTGCCACGTTACACTGACAAACTTCTCCCTGGAATTTAGCTCTTATAAGAGCTGTTGGTTGTCTTCTCCTTCCTATCCTAGCCTGTCCCTGCCTACCCAGAATCTAACCCCTAGCTAACTGGACGGAAACCTCCGTCCCCGGTGAATTGCAAGCTCAGAATGACGCGAAGCTGGGCGTCGCTGTTCTTTTAAATTAGACGTCACATGTTTTCGGCAGCCAGTGGGTTTTGCCTACTTTTCTCAACGTCACCGGTGTCGTAGTTCCTGTCCCACCTACCCTGCGCTGTTATTGGAGCAAAAAAGGCGCCAGGGAAGGTGTGAGGGGAATCGAGTAATGGCGCACTTTACCACGCGGTGTTCGATTCGATTCGAACATGCCGAACAGCCTAATATCCGATCGAACATGAGTTCGATAGAACACTGTTCGCTCATCTCTAGCTCCGTGCACTTTAACTGCACAGCGCTTGCAGTTCAACTGATAAAAAGTAAGCTCCCTCATAACCACAAGCTTCCAACTCTCCCAACTAGCAAAGATGAGCCTGCAGAAAATCAACGCTGCTTCTGCAGCAGGCTCATCCTTGCTAGTCAGGAGAGCTGTCAGCTTGCTGTTACGAGGGAGCTTACTTTTTCTCATAGGAATGAATTTACCAGCGTTGATTGGCCAGTGTACAGCATTCGGCCAATCAACACCGATTCTGCCGGAGGTTCATCTGTCAGGAGGCGGAGTCTAAGTTTTGACCACAATGAAGACTGCTGTGGTCCGATCTTAGACTCCACCTCCTCACAGACGAGCCTCCGGCAGAACCAGCATTGATTGGCTGATTGCTGTACACTGGCCAATCAACGCTGGTCAATTCATTCCTATGAGAAAAAGTAAGCTCCCTCATAACAGCAAGCTGCCAGCTCTCCCAACTAGCAAGAATGAGCCTGCTGCAGAACCAGCGTTGATTGGCCGAATGCTATACACTGTATAGCATTCGGCCAATCAATGCTGGTTCTGAATCGAATATTTACTGTGAATAGCTAGTGGTATTCAAACGAGTACGAATATTTTGAATACCGTAGTATTCGATCGAATACCTGCTTGATCGAATACTACTCGCTCATCTCTAACTACGAGTCATGATTACGAGTTTAGACCTAGATACTTTAGATGACAAATTGAAAGTAACTTTATGTGATAGAGACCTGTTGAGAAGACCACATTTTATTAGCCTGTTGATGTATCAATTGTATTTTATTGATGGGTTTTATACTATGTAAAAACTACCATTAAAAATGTCATATCCTTTATAAAACAAAATCCTAAATCTTTAGGCAGCTAGAATCTAGATGTAATGAAACCTGAAATATTCAGCATTTTTTGTAACTGTGAATGTCTTCTCTATACCTGTGCCAAGTGGGTAGGTACATATTGGTGTGATGTCCAAGCTCTACTATATGTTCTGTGCCAATCTCATGCCCCTACCTTGGCGCTTCCCTTCACCTACCGTACATCACTCAGTGACTTTGGTGACAAAACACTACAAGGTTGCCTTGGCAGATTGAAGTAGTGAATGAGGTTAGGTTACTACACTCAACAAGCTGTGAGCATGATACAAATGCCACAAAATATTCAAATGTTTTTGATTTTTGATCATATCGCAAACTACAAGCTGTGTAAACATAATTCATGTGCCTCAATGACTTATTCACAACATGACGCTGTTTTTTATTTTTACAATCTCATGGGTGTTGCAAAACTTACATTTGCTTGAAAACTCAGAAAAATGATACCCCCAAATTTTTATGCATCTCCAATGCAAAACCAAGTTACAGGCAAATTGCTCCCATTTTGTTGTATGGCTAAAGTCGCGGTGTAGCCCTAGAGGACCCGTAGGCTGGAAATCGAAACTACAACCTGCTGAGAGGTGAGAGCAACATCTAATATATATATTACATTGGGTTTATTAGGTTTCTTGTATTGACACGCACCAGTGATTTATAGTTAATTGAATAGATATGGTTTAATTGAAGTGATACATGTAACATATTCTTTAATATGTTTTATATCTCAAGTTTAAAGTTGAAGTCAAGTATTTTTTTTTTTTTTTTAAGCATCTCACCATATAAAGAAAGGATTCTAATATATATATTGTGGGGAATTGCTCAGGCGGATGCTTGGTAGCAGTGCAGGAAACAGGGACACAGACACTGGGTTGCACACAAGTTCAGTCTTTATTCACTTGCGGTGCATAAACTACCTTTGCAAAGGCACAAATAAACAAAACAAAAGCCTTCCCAGCTGAGAACTAACTAAACATAAGAAAACTTTTCCCTGACTATACAAGAGCCTGGCTTCCAGACTCCCACCTTGCTAACGACAACAGGTGGCACAGTACCTGCTTTGTAGGTTCGGTGTGGACAGGTCAGCTCTGTCAGTGTGGTACCACACTCCTAGTCTTTACACACAGACTAATATCAGTCCTTAATTACACAACTGACCTCCCTGGTGTGGGTCTTTACCATACACCCTTTAGCTGCCTGGCTGTAACATACCTGTCTTCCCAGACCACACCCTTCACTCTCTCAATATATATATATATATATATATATATATATATATATATATATATATATATATATATATATATTGCCTCCATTGCTTTGGTAACCAGGGCATCATATTCATTTCTTAATCTCTTTTTTATTGAATTTTCTCAAATTCCAAAAAAATTAGAGACTAAAATTTTCTTTTATTTTTTCTTACGTCAATGAATGTCGCTACTACATAACAAACATTACCATACTGTAAACAAGTGAAAGAGATAAGAATATTCTCATGGTCTCAACGTTGCATTGGTTTTGCCTGTTTACTAAATTCCAGTGAGGCAAATTTTTGCAATTTCACTGATGACTGATGTTAAACATTGACATTTTGTATTTCTTAGTATCTGTAGTATACAGATACCAATTGATTCAAGTATAGTATTCACAATTGTACATAGGGATGAAAGCCTGCACTGCAGACAGCAAAGAGAGTACATACGGCCAAGTCAATTCTCCAGCTCCTTTGTATATGATACATTTCGTTTATTACATACATCATCATTGAATTTTGCTTTTACAGAAGTAAGTACAAGCTGTGACTGTCAATTGCATTTCAGATAATATTTTTCAGACGGCTAACCACATAGACTGTAGGTGGATGTGAAACACAGAAAAATCTATTGATTTTCTCAGGATAAAATAGAAGATACATTAACAAGATATGATAAGTGAAAGCTTAGTTACTAGAGATGAGCGAACAGTGTTCTATCGAACACATGTTCGATCGGATATCAGGGTGTTCGCCATGTTCGAATCGAATCGAACACCACGTGGTAAAGTGCGCCAAAATTCGATTCCCCTCCCACCTTCCCTGGCGCCTTTTTTGCACCAATAACAGCGCAGGGGAGGTGGGACAGGAACTACGACACTGGGGGCATTGAAAAAAATTGGAAAAAGTCATTGGCTGCCGAAATCAGGTGACCTCCATTTTAGACGAATAGTGGATTTCAAATCCGGGTCATATGAGAATGTGAACTTTGTGACTATGAGACAGGGATAGCTGTACAGGCAGGGATAGCTAGGGATAACCTTTATTTAGGGGGGAATGTTATTAAAAATAACTTTTTGGGGCTCTATCGGGTGTGTAATTGTGATTTTTGTGAGATAAACTTTTTCCCATAGGGATGCATTGGCCAGCGCTGATTGGCCGAATTCCGTACTCTGGCCAATCAGTGCTGGCCAATGCATTCTATTAGCTTGATGAAGCAGAGTGTGCACAAGGGTTCAAGCGCACCCTCGGCTCTGATGTAGCAGAGCCGAGGCTGCACAAGGGTTCAAGCGCACCCTCGGCTCTGATGTAGGAGAGCCGAGGGTGCACTTGAACCCTTGTGCACCCTCAGCTCTGCTACATCAGAGCCGAGGGTGCGCTTGAACCCTTGTGCACACTCTGCTTCATCAAGCTAATAGAATGCATTGGCCAGCGCTGATTGGCCAATGTATTCTATTAGCCTGATGAAGTAGAGCTGAATGTGTGTGCTAAGCACACACATTCAGCTCTACTTCATCGGGCTAATAGAATGCATTGGCCAGCGCTGATTGGCCAGAGTACGGAACTCGACCAATCAGCGCTGGCTCTGCTGGAGGAGGCGGAGTCTAAGATCGCTCCACACCAGTCTCCATTCAGGTCCGACCTTAGACTCCGCCTCCTCCGGCAGAGCCAGCGCTGATTGGCCGAAGGCTGGCCAATGCATTCCTATGCGAATGCAGACTTAGCAGTGCTGAGTCAGTTTTGCTCAACTACACATCTGATGCACACTCGGCACTGCTACATCAGATGTAGCAATCTGATGTAGCAGAGCCGAGGGTGCACTAGAACCCCTGTGCAAACTCAGTTCACGCTAATAGAATGCATTGGCCAGCGCTGATTGGCCAATGCATTCTATTAGCCCGATGAAGTAGAGCTGAATGTGTGTGCTAAGCACACACATTCAGCACTGCTTCATCAAGCCAATACAATGCATTAGCCAGTGCTGATTGGCCAGAGTACGGAATTCGGCCAATCAGCGCTGGCTCTGCTGGAGGAGGCGGAGTCTAAGGTCGGACCTGAATGGAGACTGGTGTGGAGCGATCTTAGACTCCGCCTCCTCCAGCAGAGCCAGCGCTGATTGGCCGAATTCCGTACTCTGGCCAATCAGCACTGGCTAATGCATTGTATTGGCGTGATGAAGCAGTGCTGAATGTGTGTGCTTAGCACACACATTCAGCTCTACTTCATCGGGCTAATAGAATGCATTGGCCAGCGCTGATTGGCCGAATTCCGTACTCTGGCCAATCAGTGCTGGCCAATGCATTCTATTAGCTTGATGAAGCAGAGTGTGCACAAGGGTTCAAGCGCACCCTCGGCTCTGATGTAGCAGAGCCGAGGCTGCACAAGGGTTCAAGCGCACCCTCGGCTCTGATGTAGGAGAGCCGAGGGTGCACTTGAACCCTTGTGCACCCTCAGCTCTGCTACATCAGAGCCGAGGGTGCGCTTGAACCCTTGTGCACACTCTGCTTCATCAAGCTAATAGAATGCATTGGCCAGCGCTGATTGGCCAATGTATTCTATTAGCCTGATGAAGTAGAGCTGAATGTGTGTGCTAAGCACACACATTCAGCTCTACTTCATCGGGCTAATAGAATGCATTGGCCAGCGCTGATTGGCCAGAGTACGGAACTCGACCAATCAGCGCTGGCTCTGCTGGAGGAGGCGGAGTCTAAGATCGCTCCACACCAGTCTCCATTCAGGTCCGACCTTAGACTCCGCCTCCTCCAGCAGAGCCAGCGCTGATTGGCCGAATTCCGTACTCTGGCCAATCAGCACTGGCTAATGCATTGTATTGGCGTGATGAAGCAGTGCTGAATGTGTGTGCTTAGCACACACATTCAGCTCTACTTCATCGGGCTAATAGAATGCATTGGCCAATCAGCGCTGGCCAATGCATTCTATTAGCGTGAACTGAGTTTGCACAGGGGTTCTAGTGCACCCTCGGCTCTGCTACATCAGATTGCTACATCTGATGTAGCAGTGCCGAGTGTGCATCAGATGTGTAGTTGAGCAAAACTGACTCAGCACTGCTAAGTCTCTGCATTCGCATAGGAATGCATTGGCCAGCCTTCGGCCAATCAGCGCTGGCTCTGCCGGAGGAGGCGGAGTCTAAGGTCGGACCTGAATGGAGACTGGTGTGGAGCGATCTTAGACTCCGCCTCCTCCAGCAGAGCCAGCGCTGATTGGTCGAGTTCCGTACTCTGGCCAATCAGCGCTGGCCAATGCATTCTATTAGCCCGATGAAGTAGAGCTGAATGTGTGTGCTAAGCACACACATTCAGCACTGCTTCATCAAGCCAATACAATGCATTAGCCAGTGCTGATTGGCCAGAGTACGGAATTCGGCCAATCAGCGCTGGCTCTGCTGGAGGAGGCGGAGTCTAAGGTCGGACCTGAATGGAGACTGGTGTGGAGCGATCTTAGACTCCGCCTCCTCCAGCAGAGCCAGCGCTGATTGGCCGAATTCCGTACTCTGGCCAATCAGCACTGGCTAATGCATTGTATTGGCTTGATGAAGCAGTGCTGAATGTGTGTGCTTAGCACACACATTCAGCTCTACTTCATCGGGCTAATAGAATGCATTGGCCAATCAGCGCTGGCCAATGCATTCTATTAGCGTGAACTGAGTTTGCACAGGGGTTCTAGTGCACCCTCGGCTCTGCTACATCAGATTGCTACATCTGATGTAGCAGTGCCGAGTGTGCATCAGATGTGTAGTTGAGCAAAACTGACTCAGCACTGCTAAGTCTGCATTCGCATAGGAATGCATTGGCCAGCCTTCGGCCAATCAGCGCTGGCTCTGCCGGAGGAGGCGGAGTCTAAGGTCGGACCTGAATGGAGACTGGTGTGGAGCGATCTTAGACTCCGCCTCCTCCAGCAGAGCCAGCGCTGATTGGCCGAATTCCGTACTCTGGCCAATCAGCACTGGCTAATGCATTGTATTGGCTTGATGAAGCAGTGCTGAATGTGTGTGCTTAGCACACACATTCAGCTCTACTTCATCGGGCTAATAGAATGCATTGGCCAGCGCTGATTGGCCGAATTCCGTACTCTGGCCAATCAGCACTGGCCAATGCATTTCTATGGGGAAAAGTTAGCTTGCGAAAATCGCAAACTGACAGGGATTTCCATGAAATAAAGTGACTTTTATGCCCCCAGACATGCTTCCCCTGCTGTCCCAGTGTCATTCCAGGGTGTTGGTATCATTTCCTGGGGTGTCATAGTGGACTTGGTGACCCTCCAGACACGAATTTGGGTTTCCCCCTTAACGAGTTTATGTTCCCCATAGACTATAATGGGGTTCGAAACCCATTCGAACACTCGAACAGTGAGCGGCTGTCGAATCGAATTTCGAACCTCGAACATTTTAGTGTTCGCTCATCTCTATTAGTTACCATTAATTGTGGTTTATTGTAAGTATCTGCTAAGTCTTATAAAACTACAGAGTTTTATTCTCAATAAATATGATGATTCATTTTCACATCTCGCTCACTGCTTCCAAACCACTTTATGATTTATTTTTTTTTAATATTCCTACAATAAAACAAAGTAACCTCACATTCACATGATTGAGCTTCAGTCGTAAAGCTTGGTCTGTGTGTTGGCCGGACATACCAGTCTAAACAAGATGCCGGGAGAGGGAGTTCTAGCACTTCCCAGTGACATAGCATCCTATATTATAATAAGTCGAGGACAGTATATCGCTGGGAGTCCGGGACTCCTAGTAGCATAGATAATAGAAATGAGCGAGTAGTATTCGATCAAGTAGGTATTCGATCAAATACTACAGTATTCAAAATACTCGTACTCGATTGAGTACCACTCGCTGTTCAAATGTAAAAGTTCGATGCAGAACCAGCATTTGTTGGCCGTTGCTATACAGTCTGCCCGATGTCTGGCAGAGTGAATGAAGAGCCAGAAGACACCGTGGGGATGCTGCACGGAGAAGACTGCATGGAGGATCCAGCCCGACCATCAGGGGCGTAACTACCATAGAAGCAGTGGAGGCGGCTGCCACAGGGCCCGGACCATTAGGGGGCCTGGTGACAGCCGCTACCGCTGCGTTTTTTTGTTGTTTTTTTTAAATTGGCCGTTACGGGCCCTATTTACTTGCCAATCCTGGACATAATATTGTGTGCAGGGCCACTAAGGGACATAATACTGTATGCAGGGGCCACTATGGGGTATAATACTGTGTGCAGGTGCCACTATGGGGGATAATACTGTGTGCAGAGGCCACTAATGGACATAATACTGTGTGCAGGGGCCACTAATGGACATAATACTGTGTGCAGGGCTTACTAAGAGACATAATAGAGTGCGGAGGAGGGGGTCGGTCGAGGTCTTTGGTGTCGGTTGGGGGGGGGCCCCATGTCAAAGGTTCGCCATGGGGCCCCGCCATTCCTAGTTACGCTACTGCCGACCCTCACTCGTGGACTTGGTAAGTATAATTTGATCGAACGTTGCCTACCCCTGAAACGAGCATTTTCCCCCCATAGACTATAGTAGGGTTCGATATTCGATTCGAGTAGTCTAATATTTAGGGGCTACTCGAAACGAATATCGAACCTCGGACATTTTACTGTTCGCTCATCTCTAATAGATAACTATTATGGTAGGAGTTCCTCTCCTATCATGTATTCAAGCCAGTAAATCCGACTAACACTCGGACCGAGTTTCACCCATACAGGTTTAGGCTTTGTTCAAATCATGTTTAAGACTTCCATAGGAAGTATGCTTCCAAAAACCTTCAACAAAAGACCCCAAACTATGTCACTGTATAGTTATATAATTGTACCATTTACTATTACTATGTACTGGGAAGCTGAAAAAAAATTCAGAATGGGGTGGAATGAGAAAAAATGCATTTTTGCAACTTTCTTACAGGCTTAGTTTTTATGGCATTCAGTCTGCAGCCAAAATGGCAGGTCAGCTGTAGTCTATATTTCAATACAATTCCACAGATACCAAATTTATATAGTTTTATTTACATTTTAACCCCTTAACAACAAAAATCTAAAAATTATCAAAAAAAGTTTTTTACTTAAAGTCACCATATTTGACACCAGTAACTTTTTTATATATCCGTGTATGGGGATGCATAGAGCATCTTTTATGAGGGGTCAGGTGTATTTTTTAGTTATACCATTTTGGGGAATTTCGATTGTTTAGATCACTTTTTATTCACTTTTTTATGGGAGGCAGTTTGGCGCTTTTGATTTTTTTTTTCACCGCTATGTCATTTACCATATGGGAAAAATATTTTTATAAGTTTGTAGACTGGTCTTTTTTGGACATTGAGATCCCTAATGTGCATGTGCCCTGCAGTAATTTAGTACTTTTATATATATTCTAGGGAAAGGGGGTGATTTAAATTTTTAATTCTTTTTGTTTTTTTTATATACTTTAAAAAAAACTTTTTATTGCATTTATTAGACCTCATAGGAGTCTTGAACCCCATGTGGTCTGATCACTAATGCAATTCATTACAATGCTAATGCATTGCAAAATACCGGCATTTGTATGACAGGTTGAATAAAGCAGCCTGCCATACAAATAAATGGGAGACAAGTCTGGGAATCATCAGTAGGCCCCCAGATGTCTTGGTAATACAATGCTGGCTCTGGATCTCGCTCCTGGTGTCGGCAATCCCCAGCAGAATGGCTTCACAAGCAAAATGGTGCCTCAGCTGGGCTTTGACCGAGGAGCTGGGGGGAAGGGTTAATGCTTAATACAGCAGAGATCTATGGCAACCACTCAACTCCTGTGCGGCCGCCATATTTAAATACCTGACATCCACCGTACTAAAACTATTGTCAGGAAGGGGTTAAAGGTATGGGATCATGGGGACTGGCCCCAGTGGGCATTTTTTTTTTTTGCTTTGGAGGGAGCCACACTGCAGTGCAATACCCACGATCAGAGTGAACTGTGATCGCGGGCATTAGCTCTGGGTCTCAACTGAATATTACCAGAGCTATGGCGGCCACTCTGCAGAAAAACGGCAGCCATCTTTAAGGACCTGGCATCCACTATAATAGTATGGTGGATGTCATGTTGAGGTCAATATTTTGGCCCACCGTGTTAAAAACTTCACTTTCATAATAGTGTAATATGGAAGACATTACGTCCGATGAGTCCTGTTGAAGAACGACATCCCTGGAAGTGTGGATAGCGTTTTTGTCAAAGTAAGTGTATATTAAATATAAGCCATGAATACTAAGATGTCGGACACATTTCTGAAATGGACTTGACTGAATGCCCAATTACTGTATCTGCCATGGACATATACAGTGTGCAATATGACAGCAAGTAATTATGAAACAAAACTAACAATCGCGCTCCCTATAAGTGACAGAAGGTGGTTCCCTTAGCTAGCTGGCAGCAAAGGTTGTTTACCTGGTTTCTGATTTTTAATTGACTGTCTGGCATTCTTAGTAACAGCTGGGCTTTAATTAGTTGGAAAATTATTGTCACTTTAAAAAAAAGAAAGAAAAAGAACAAAGCAATTAAATACGGAAATCCATATGGTGTTACATTGTTGTCAACTTTATTTCTCCCCTCTTTTCTCCAGCTTTATGTTTCTAAATGTGAACAGAAGCTAGCCAGCCTTCACATTTCCATTTTATTAGTTTTCTATGGTGCTTAATAATTAATGTTATGTCTGTATTATTTTAAAGTGGCAATAAGTGATGACTAGGCTATTATTCTATATAGTAACCTGTGTGTATGAGGAGAGAATAGGAAAAATTCACAATGGTCTAAATATAAAGCAATTCAATTACTGACTGGTAAATCAAGATATGACACAAACTTTTAGCCCACATTTACAGGAGCGTGGGTGAAAACCATCCATTTTTCATGGTCGTTTGGACTTGAGAGGCGACCGCTTTTAAGGATCCCACAGACATTGCAGTACATGGAGAGATTCATGAAAATGGGCAAAAATGGAGTTATATTTAGCCCACAATATGAATTCAGCTGGGTGATGCCCTATAAAAAATGTCTGTTACACAGCCCTTTATGACATTAGGTTAGGTTACATCTGCTTTGCAGTGTTTGTAAGAGACTCCGTAGCAGTTTCTGCTGAAAGTTGGTGGAGAAAAAAGTCCTGCACGGAGAACTTTTCTCTCCACTAGTTTCAGTATAAAACCTGCATAATCCCGCTGGATGTCCTGGTAGACCCCATTATAGTGTATGGGGTCTGCATGAGTCCACGGGTAACCGCTGTTTTAGCGAGTGGGTTCTCCATCGTTTAGGTCCCATGGCAGATATGAACGACGCAGAGCACGGCGCAAGTATGAACATAATATTATGCTGCTTTCACACAAACTATTCGCTTTGTGGGCCATAAGAAATGGACATTGTATAACCCAGTGTATTTCCATTTTTAATTTGTGTTCCATCCATGTGTTATTATTTTTTTTGTAAAAAAAATATAACATATATATATATATATATATATATATATATATATATACACACACACACACACACACACACACACATACACATACACACCATCTGTAAAAACCTTTGTTTCTTCCAATACTACTGTTCCACAGACTCATCTAACTAACTTTAGCCAATCCCCTCAATAAATCAAATGTTATCCAGATCTATTCAGCTTAAGGCTGCTTTCATATGGAGTAATGCTCTGCTCATTCTGACATGTAAACACGTGTCAGAGTGAGCACAGTAAAACAGAATCCCATTGACTTCAATGGGTTCGGTCTTACGTGCGCTACCCATTGAACTCAATTGGAGGCTTTTTTACCTATTGCTTTCATATATTACAACAGTAATATGAACCTTGGCTTAGTCTTAATGGGGAACACCCAGCTGTCACACTTAGTAAACTATATACACTGAATGACCATTTGTCAATCAAGGCAGAAAATTTGATGTGGATCACTTTCTGTGCCAATTTATATTCATTTTTTATAACTGCAAAGAGGAAGAGACATAATGGAAAGGGGAATAAAGGATTTATATGTTTTTACTGTTTTGTAACCAACATTTGTGTATGTAAAGAAAAAATTGTAAATTTGTAAAAATAAAAAAAACTGGGAAAATTAAAAGTAATCTGAGCATTTTAGATTAGATTAACCTGGGCCAGTATTTCAAAAGTTCCTGCAAAGGGTCAGAAGAGGATGTCAAGAATCTTTGTGATAACCAGTAAGTAAATTTGACAGCTATATGTACATACACTGTCTACCAATAAGTATTTGGACACTTGTGGTTCGAGCAGCATGAGCACAATTACAGCCTCAACCCTCCGGAGCTTTGCACCAGTCCTTGTATGATGGCTAGTGGTATTTTATTCCATTCGGTTTAGAGTAGACAGGTAAGTTCTTTCACCAATTTTGGTCGACTGCTGCATCCATCATGTCCCGGGGGCGCTTGATAGGGTTCAAGTCTGGGCTCTGGGCAGGCCAGTCCAGTCAGTTAACCTTACTGTCACTACACCAAGCCATGGTAGACCTCACTACATAACAGCTGGCGTTGTCATCCTGGAAGTAACATTGGTCTGACCCATAGAACCGCCATAATGTAGGAAGCACACTGTTATCTAAAATAGTGCAATAGGCGTCAGCATTGAGTTTATCATGCACTGGGACCAACGGTCCCAGTCCATACCAGGAGAAACACCCCCAGACCATAACTCCACCTCCGCAGAAATTTACTGGTTTCCAAATACTTATTGGTAGACAGTATATACACTAAATGGCCAATTGCAGATTCCATTATGTAAAGTAGACATGTGATCCCGGAGTACTGCCTAAAATCAAGTGGTCAAGTTTTCCATGAATCAGCTTTTGTGAGAATTCACCTTAGAATCTGAATGATTTTGAACAAAGCATGAAAGCAGAGTTATTTATCAATACTAGACTATCTGGGGCCAGTATTTCAGCCATCCTTGGGGGTTTTATCATGTAGTGGTGTTGAGATTATACATAATTCTGGTACGATTAAGGAAAAAACATCCAGTGAAAGTGTATCCTGAGCGCAAACAACTTGTCAATGAAAAGGGTCAGAGGAGGATGTCAAGAATCATTCTGATGAACAGGAGATTCCCAGTCAAGCGAAATGCAACTGAATACAACACTGGCTCTTCAACTAATGTGTCCAAAGGCACAACTTGTCATTCCCTAGTCTGAATGAGTTATAACAGTGGGTAACAGCAGTTATCATGACATTTTTTTGAGCCAAAGCCAGAAGTGAATTCAAAGGAATTCTGAATATAAAGAAAGCACTTGTAGCTCTCCTTCCTGCTGGATTCACTTATATCTTTGGCTCAGAAAAGTGAAATACAAGGAAGATGCATCATTTTTTTTCTGCAATATTTTTCATTGAGTTTTTGTTTTTGTGTTTTCTTTCGCTTCCCCTATTAAATACATAAGGAAGACACTTGCAATTTCACAAGTAAAATTAACATGGTGCAGTTTTCAAAAACGCAGCTTTTCTTCAACGTACCCTTTTTTTTTTGCAACTCTGAATGAGATTAAAGTAATTTAATTCAGTTTACTAGTACTGTAAAACATTTTTGTTGCTGCTTTTCTGAAGCAGGTAAAAATCTTGCGTTTCCATAACGTGGCGCATTAGCCAGTGGTGTAAGGGGTGCTGTGATAGCAGGCGCTAAAAACCACCATACCCTGAGAGGGGCCCAAAGGTCTTCTGCCACATAAAATATGCCACTATGATAAATGCCACAAGCTAAGTAGGAGATGAAGTACAGATTTTGCAATGGGGCCAAAAGGCTTCAAGTTACGCCTCTGGCCTTAGCCTAAGGTTGGTGTCACATGCAGTCATTTTTTGGCAGGTTATTTTTTTTCACTGTTTTTTGTGCCAAAGTGATTCCAGAAGGAAGCAAAATCACAACTTCCTTAAATCACACCACAAATAGCACACACTGTATTTTTCAGACTATAAGATGTACCTAGGTTTTACAGGAAGAAAATAGAGACAAAAGATTGTGAAGCAAGAAATGGTAAAAATATTTAATAATTATATAGAAATTGTTGTCTTGCAGCAGCTTCAGGGCCACATTGACAGGTGTCCCTGTAGTTGTACAGGGATGCATAGGGCATCCTTCTTTGCGGAGTCAGGTGTACTTTTTAGTTGCACTATTTTGGGAAATGTCTATCTATTTCTTAGATCACTTTTTATTCAAATCACAGGTGAAACAGTGAGAAAAATACCATTTTTTTCTTCTGCTACAACATTCACGTAAAGGAAAAATATTTTTATAAGTTTGCAGACCGGGCATTTTCAGACAGGGATACCTAATGTGTATGTATTCTATGAAAAAGGGTTGATTTAGAACTTTTATTTTTTTATTTGTTTTTTATTTTTTTATATATTTCTTTAAAAGTTTTTTTTTTTTTTTTTCTATTTTAATAGCTTTCCCCTAGAGTGCTTGAACCTGAAATCAGTTGACTGCAAGTCCCATAAACTACAATACAAAAATCATGGCCTGTTACAGTGCTTGCAAAGTGGATGAGATTCATGCTAATCCCATGCCCACTTTGCATTTAAAACTGCAGCGCGGACACGCTGTGATTTCCATAACTGGCGCGGTTTTGGAGATCGCAGCATGTCAATTATATCTACGGAAATGCCTGCGGCTTTCCCATAGATAGAATTAGTTTAGGCTAGTTTTGTTGAATTGTTGTAGTGTATAAGTTCTCCCAAGGAATCTCTGGGACCATGACTTGGTAGATGAATGATGGGGAGTCTTTGATGTTAAATGGGTTTTCCCATGAATATGGCCATGTTTACATTTATAGACAATTAAGACCCGGTTCGCATCTGCATTCGGGATTTCATTTGAGGAGTCCACTTGGGGACCCCCCCAAATGGAAATCTATTCGCATATAAAATCATTTACCTGGGAAAATACACATCCCCATAGACTATAATGGGGTCTGTGTGGTTTCCGTAAGAAACATGCGGAGATAAAAGTCTTGTCACTAATAAGATGGTTAGAAAAAAACTTTAAACAGCTCTGAATTTTTAAATTATTTTTATTTGCAGAAATGTTTCATTTGGTTAAGCTTGTGGGAATACCCCTTTAGCATAAAATATACCCACCAATCATCTGCTCGGAGTAAACCACAAGGGTGCTTCGAGGGAACTATAGTTATCATCATCTACGCCAATGCATCCCCCTCATTACCATTCCACTCCAGCTAGAATTTAAAGACCAGTCACCATCTTGAGGACCAGCTCCCTCCAACCATCATCTCCAGCCCTCAGCCATTCCCTCCAGTCGCTGAGCTGCTTTAAGACCAGTCCTTACGTTTTTTGAGTTACGAACTGAGGCATAGTTTAAATAATGAAGAGAACTGAATAATCGTACATGATGCTCTAAAAGTTTCCATACATAATACATTTATTATTAAGCTTTACATGGCGAAACAAGACATGTCTTCTGATGACTGTATTTCATGCATCACTTTAAATTAATGTAGCGTGATCTCTGGTGTCTGTCTATGACACACATGATAATGTGTTGAACCATATATTTAATTCAATCTTCCCCCTTCGGCATACAACAAAAAACTGTCACCTGACACTAAGAAGAACATGCCAGCTGCTAGATTCGTGACAACATGCCTCGGGCACAAAAACAATAACCCTTTTCTGACAACATACACTACCTTGAGTCCTCACTATTCTTGTATTTGTATCAAAATTTCATTCAGAACACAGCGATATAGGAATTCCAGCTTTCTATTGATACATACTTTCCATCATTGGGGTTTCTTTGTACTGTTGAATTGTTTATATAGAAACATTTTGTATAGTTTTGGAAAAAATAAAAAGAATAAAAATAGAGTGTAAAGGATCTAAAGCTGTAGATATCACTGTGCAATATTTTTCAGATACATTATTATTAGAGATGAGCGAGTAGTGTTCGATCGAGTAGGTGTTCGATCGAATACTACGGTATTCGAAATACTCGTACTCGATCGAACACTACTAGCTGTTCGAAGTTTAAGGTTCGATGCAGAACCAGTGTTGATTGGCAGAATGCTATACATTCTGGCAATCAATGCTGGTTCTTCTCTTACCTTTAGAAGTCTTCTCCGTGCAGCGTCCCCGCGGCGTCTTCCGGCTGGAATTCACTCTGCCTAGGCATCCGGCCTAGGCAGAGCCGACTGCGCATGCGCGGGCATGCCCTCGCATGGGCAGTCGGCTCTGCTCAGGTGCCGGGCCGGGCAGAGCCGACCGCACATGCGCAGTCGGCTCTGCCTAGGCCCCGATGCCTAGGCAGAGTGAATTCCAGCAGGAAGATGCCGCGGGGGCGCTGCGCCGGGAGAAGACTTCAAGGAGAATCCATCCCGACCGTCACTTGTGGACTTAGTAAGTATAATTGTATCGAATTTTGCGTACCCCTGAAACGAGCATTTCCCCCCATAGACTATAATCGGGTTCGAAATCCGTTCGAACAGTGTGCGGCTGTTCGAATTGGATTTCGAACCTTGGACATTTTAGTGTTTGCTCTCTAATCTCTCTAATCTCTAATTATTATATTTAGTACTGTACATTTGTGTTTTGAATAACATCAAATAAAAATAACCCCGATTATGTAGCAATAGCCACTTTGTGCTAAAGCAGGTGTCCAGGTGAGGTAACTCAGTATCTATAGATGGTGAGGACTGCCAAATATTTCATTTCTTCAGTTTATCTTCTTCTTATCCACCTCTTGTCTCAATACTGGTCCAAGGTGCTGCTCTCTTGCTCCTCATTTCTGCTCTGCTTCCTCAAATTGGTTGGAAGTTCACCAAGAAGTCAGTAGACAATGTGCAGTTTTCTAATATAGGAAAAGCCAAATGAACATAAAGCCCAGTTTAACACCCAACTTACAAAAAAACTAAAAAGTATGGTTTAACATTTGGGTCAAGACCAAACGTAGCAGTTTTGATGAAGTGATAATGTTGAGGGAACTTGTTCACACCACATTTGACGTAGATTTTACAACAGTTTGGGGTTTGACTTGAATCACTTTTGGGGTTTGTTAGCCAGGAATCGCTATTATACTTTTGGCGCTATTATACTTTTGGATTCCATTAGATCTCGGAATATAAAAAAGGGATGGGCCAGGGGAAGTACAGAAACATAATAAACACTTTTACTTACTTTGCCTCCATTGATCCCTTTTTGGCAGTGGGTTTTGACGTGGAATCCGCTTCAAAATGCACCCGCCAAATGGCTCCTATTGACTTCAATTCTGTTATGACTAGCTGCGCGGTATGTTCACTCGTGAAATCCATTTTCCACCATGTGAACATACCCTTAGAAGCATCTTCAGTTATCTTCTGGATTCTTACAACCTCCAGTGTGATACCCCATTCCCTCGTTTGTGATTGGGCCTTAGGTGTCATATGGGGCACATCGACATCATGAAGCGTTAAATCCCCATGATCTGCCCCACGTCACTAATGACACTTAATAACAGATCTCAGAGGTCCCTCAGGGTGCTTGATGTCTATAAGAGACTGAAAGAAGATCACAAAGAGGATCCCAAGGGAGCATCAGTCACTACAAGGGAGCACAGGAGAAGGGAGCAAAGTTGAGTATAAATGTTTATTATGTTATTACCTGCCCTAAAACTCCAGTTATTTGGGCCAGAAAAGCACAACGCAAAACCAAAAAGGTAGATAATCATCATGAATATTTTAAAAACAAATCTCACATCTCTATTCGTGAAGTAATTTTTTTCCTGAATAGATGCCAACTGGGTAAAAAATATGCAAATCTATTCTCCAGGATGTAATTAGGAGAACAGTGCCTCTGTATGCTGCCCTCTAGGGGCAGCCCCCTTAACATCATGTATGACTCAGTTAATAAGCCTACTGACCTGATGGGGAGTTTATTGCCAAACTAGTATCTCTATTCCAAAAGGAAAAGATTCCCAGCTATGGACAGCGCTGTTTCGGTCTTTTGGACCTCCTCAGCATAACGCAGGGATACTCATTACACATGACTAGACATTCTATCAAAGTCAGGAATAAGCAGCACCCCCTGTAGGCATTAAGCAGTCTTCTTTCTTTTGTGAAAAATAATAGCAAAACTTTCACTTCACTTAAGACTACATAGTGGAAGCAGGGAGGTAGTGGTGGGGTAGAATTGACCCAAGATGGTGGCTGGCCTTTTTCCCTCACGCTGGTCAAGGTGGTTTTAACACTGAAACCTGCAGATGGCCCTATGGTAGCACCAGAAAAATATTCTGTCTATCCTGACCTTTATTTGTCATTAATACAAGTTATTTTTCTCTTTATAATTTGTCAAGGTTGCGTCACTGCCTTCTTGTTTCAGTATTTTATTAACAAGCCAGTGATAGCTAGAATCCATTTTCAAAACTTGCCAAATGTTTTCCACAAAATTCAGATTTTATGAGTGAAAACTCTTTTCATTGACTACCTGGGACATTGAACAGTAAACCATGTCCAATTTGAAAAAAAACTAAATCTTTTTTGGCAATCTGCAACTATTTGGTAAACAGTAGAGATGAGCGAACAGTAAAATGTTCGAGATTCGATATTCATTTCGAGTAGCCCCTCAATATTTGACTACTTGAATCGAATATCGAACCCTATTATACTCTATGGAGGAAAAATGCTCGTTTCAGGGGTAGGCAACAATCGATCAAATTACACTTACCAAGTCCACGAATGAGGGTCGGGCTGGATCCTCCGAGAATCTTCTCCGTGCAGCTTCCCCGCGGTGTCTTCCGGCTCTGAATTCACTCTGCCAGACATCGGGCCTGGGCAGAGCCTACTGCGCATTCCCGCACTACAAGCGGACATGCGCAGTCAGCTCTGCCCAGGCCCGATGCCTGGCAGAGTAAATGAAGAGCCGGAAGACGCCGCGGGGAAGCTGCACGGAGAAGACTTCTAAAGGTAGGAGAAGAACCAGCGTTGATTGACCGACTGTATAGCATTCGGCCAATCAATGCTGGTTCTGCATCAAATTTTTCCATTCGAATAGTGAGTGGTACTCGATCGAGTACGAGTATTTCAAATACCGTAGTATTCGATCAAATACCTACTCGATCGAGTACTACTCGCTCATCTCTAGTAAACAGCAAAGATTTTGTGAACAGAAACTTTAATGTCCATACACATTCGATGGTGATTCACACTAGGGGATTTCATAATGCTAGCAAGAATTTTTACATGAATTACCCATGACAATTGCAAATAGTTGTACTTTGGAAGTGATGTTAGATCATTCATATATTTTTCTATAATACCAACTGCTTATGAGCATCTCTGATCTCCCAACAATCACAGCTGCCAAAATATTCACTGTCCTCACTCACTCATACTCACTCGCAGCTGTGCCTTCTTGCATAAGGCACAGCCTGCTTGGCTTTTAAAGGGTCAGTGCATGTGTGGTTTAACCTGTCCATAGCCTACCAGTTTATGGTATTTAAAGGCGTTTTCCCATCTCAGTGTCTCAGCACGCTGCCTGCAGTGTCTGCTTCTCACTTCCTGTATTTCTCTCCCCTTCCTCCCTCTTGCTGAATGGGACACAGAATATTTATACAGATCAGATAATATGCAGATGTTTGTGCAGAACGGACTCGGTGTTATATGTGTGTTTACATAGAGAGATAACAGACCAGGCTTTATCAGCAAACAGCAAATACCTGAATGATTGTCCTGAAGGCAAGAGAAGTAAGTGACATCACTTGTCCTATAGGTCCGTGATTATATCAACACTGTGTAAACAATTGGAAGAATAAGGTCACATTGCAGTCAAACAAAATAGCATTTCTAAAGCAATATATTTAGGAAAAGGTTTCAATTTACATAAGCTACCAGTATAGATAGGATCCTTGAGATGGGAGAACCTCTTTTAAGGCATCTTCCACTATGGGAGAGTAACTGAGCGTAAAGAAAAAACTTTTTAGCTTGCTATCCTGGGAAGTTGTTTCCGTTTACTGTATATGTTGCTCTCCTTTGTTTAACATCTACCTGACTATACGACTCTGCACTTGTTCTGCTCACCTGACCTCACCAACCCTATAAATTATTTTATTTTTCTTCCATCTAGATTAAATTCTATTCATTTTGGACCATAACCCTTGTACAATTACAGAGCACTACGGTAGCGGTATAAAACTATGACATTCACTATAAAATAAAGTCAGAATTATGTTGCAATCGCCCTCTCGATTCTCCTCAAATCAATCAATTTTGCTTCCTTAAAGCACAACCTCTGATTTTTTGAATTTTCATGAAACATTGACAAATAAATCAAAACAAAGCTGCGGTATGTCAGAGCACTTGACTGTAGTGTAGCATGTGTGAATGTTGTTTTATTTAGGACATTTTGTTCCCCAGCATTGTCTATTGAAGTGTAGAGTGAAAAGGTTGGAATGTAGTACTGGGTTTTCATTTGCAAATTAGCCTCCGTCTGCACATACGAGGTTTTCTTTTTTATTAAAAGACAAAGGATTGTTTTCACAAAGCATTATTTTTCTTTTTTTATTTTACCTGTATCAGCAGGATGTCTTCTGATAATATAAAGGAAAGATGTTTTAAAATCCTAAACTTTGAAGTTCTTTCTGCCACAGTAATAACATTTCTAATACTTTGAAACTGCTTAATAGAAAGCATTTTTTATGAAGGGTTATCCCTAGGGAATTGGAAAGTGTAAAATGAAAAAACAACAACAACAACAACAAAAAAAATTATATATATATATATATATATATATATATATATATATATATATGTATATATACTTATATATGTATTTACTTACTGTTCTCTGTATAAAAGCTGTCACTACTTGGCGGTATATAGAGTATTTTCTGAATAAAAGACTCACATCTTGCAACATACAGTGTGTCTTTAGTATAGCAGGTGATAATGGATAGAGATGAGCGAACAGTAAAATGTTCGATATTCGATATTCGTTTCAAGTAGCCCCTCAATATTCGACTACTCGAATCAAATATCGAATCCTATTATAGTCTATGGGGGGAAAATGCTTGTTTCAGGGTTAGGCAACATTCGATCAAATTATACTTACCAAGTCCACGAGTGAGGGTCGGGCTGGATCCTCCAAGCAGTCTTCTCCTTGCAGCGTCCCCACGGCGTCTTCCGGCTCTGAATTCACTCATCCAGGCATCGGGCCTGGGCAGAGCCGACTGCGCATGCCCGCACTACAAGCGGGCATGCGCAGGCAGCTTTGCCCAGGCCCGATGCCTGGCAGAGTGAATTCAGAGCCGGAAGACGCCATGGGGAAGCTGCACGGAGAAGACTTCTAAAGGTAGGAGAAGAACCAGCGTTGATTGGCTGACTGTATAGCATTCGGCCAATCAATGCTGGTTTTGCATCAAACTTTTCCATTCGAATAGCGAGTGGTACTCGATCGAGTACGAGTATTTCGAATACCGTAGTATTCGATCGAATACCTACTCGATCGAATACTACTCGCTCATCTCTAATAATGGATATTTCCATTTCAGTACAGAGGAATTAGTTTATCATTGTACATGTTTCAGGTTACTCTTCTCCAATTAAGCTGTATAGTTACAAAGTTTTTCAGCTTATAATAACTTACCGCACATTACATCAATACGAAGAGGCTATATCCGATGTGGAAACATAAATGTTAAGAAACAGCAATATGAGATCAAGTAGGAGGAAACCAATTAAACTATGTAAAGATAGTTGAAGGCATGGGGCATCCAGTGCTACAATGGTCTCTACTGTGGCCATGAATAAAGACTCACTACATGTCCAAAAACGTAGGTATTGGTGGTAATTTTGTGCCCGTAGTTCTTAGTGGTGGCTTTTATCTTTTGTCTAAATTTCTGACATTCTTCATTTGACCGAGTGCTAGAAGATTGGATTTGCACAGATGTGTCCACCTTTATCTTTTTGCTAATTTTGTTAGGAAGTTCAAATAATCACAATATAAACCCTCAACAGGCTTCATTAGCAGGACAACCACTGCGTGGCTAGGCAAAGACACAGATAGCATATACATCTCCTGACAATATTTTGAAATCATCAAAGCTGGTCATCTGGGGAACATCAAAGCTGGTCATCTAGGGGACATTCTTATGTATCGCAGCAGCAAATCATCAAAGCTGGTCATCTGGTGGAAAGTATTTCAGGATATATTGAGTCAAAAGGTAAAGACAAAGAAATGTGTACGTCAATATGATATTTTGATAGTGAACTCTGCTGAGTTTTAGGGCACCATAATTCCATAATGCTGTACATTTACATATAATATACAATATATACAAAACAAGTACAATATTAACAGTGACCAACTGATGCAGTGTGATAGAGGGCCCTGTCCACAAGGGTTTACAATCTATGACAGAGACAGTGGGTTAGGGTAGAAGCTGTTCAGATGGTGGTATAATGGCAACAGGATTATTGAAAGTTGTAGGATTTCCTGAAGAGATTAGCTTTCAGTGTACACTTGAAGCTTGCTATTGTGGGGATCAGTCTTATGTATCACAGAAGCAAATTCCAGAATATAGGGGATGCACAAAAGTCCTGAGGGTGGTTGTGTAAGGAGTGGAGTTGGTGGTCTTGAGAGGATAGGAGATTACATGTAGGTAGCTAGTGGGAAATTAGGCCAGAGTATGGAAGGGACAGGTTGTGGTCTTGTATGTTAGCATTAACATGTTAAACTCTATTTGCTGGGTAGCCAGTTAAGGGATTGGCGGAGGAATGAAGTTGCTGAAAAATGGAGGAGAGGTGGATTAAATGAATAGCAGAGTTTAGGGTGAACTAAAGGGGATTGAGGCCATAAGAAGAGTGTTACAGTAGTCTAAGTGTGAGATTACATAGGCATCAGCTAGCAGGTGTTGAGGGCTTGGATGTGAAGCTTGAAGGATAAGGTAGAATCAAAGGTTACCCTAAGGCAATGCATTTATGTGATAGATGGGTCAGGTGGGGAGCTGAGGGAGGTAAGAAGAACATAATCTACTCTGTTTTCTCCATATTGATGTTGAAAAAGCAGGAAGAAAAGAAGGAGGCTATGGCTGCTAGACACTCTGGAACTCTGGACAACAGAGCAGTTATATATGGGATAGAGATATAGCTGATTGTTGTTGACATAACAGTGGTATTGAAAACCATGTGATTCTATGTTGGCTAAGGCATACGTGCATGGAGAACAGGAGCAATTCCATTTTTGAAGGATATCTACAGAAAATTGGTGTAGGGAGAAGGTGGAATATGAGTGGAAGACACTGAATGTGTGGTTAATGAGGTATGAAGAGATCCAGGAGAGGACCAAGTCTGTGATGCCAAGGGATGGGAGAGTTTGTAACAAGGAGGAGTGGTTGACTCAAGGTCTAGGAGGAGCATAACATAGTGGTGCATTATGGCTTTGGCAGTTAGTAGGTGTTACGGTGTTAAAAAAAACCCTGTGGAGCCCTACTGGGCTCTGAACCACAGGAACACCCTGGTGTGAATAAGGTCTGGCAGTTGGCATCACTGCCAGTCCACTACACCAACCGGGTTAGCTTCTGTTAATTCACAGAGGCCTGTGTAGCTTGGAGCAGCCGTTCAAAGGACACCAGTCTAGACAGTACTCCTGTGCTAGACTGCAAATAAATAGATAGTGTGCACTCAGTGACCAACTGAGGCACACTACAGGTAGCTATCAACTGAAGTTACAATAATAAGTTCCTAACCTAAGCTAAGAATTCTGCCTAACCAAATTCTAACTAAGTTAGCTAAACCTGAGCACATGCAGTGCAATTGTGAAATGATACTAGGGCAGCGGGCTAAGAAACCTCCCTCCTTAAAAAGGGGAAGGGCGGTCCAATTCAGTCAGGCCAGCTGCCCAAGGCGGAGGTCATTGGTTGACACGAGTGTCAGTCACAGTCTGAGCACGCCCTCCGGCTGCAAAAGGGCTTAACACTTGCTAAGCCGGACTGCTGGCAACAAGGAGGGAGTGACAAGCAGCAAGACACTACCACAGAATGACGGGAAATGACCCGACCCCTCGGCCACGACTGCCGCACAGTCCTAACAGTAGGTCATTTATGTCTTTGTTTTTGGCAGTTTCAGTGGAATGATGGAGTCAGGAGCCTGACTGTGGTCTGTCAAAGGATAAGTTGGGTGAGTGATAGGGGGATAGTTCAAAGTGGGCATGTTTCTCAAAGAGTTGTGAGGCATTGAGCATTGAGATGGGGTGATAGTTGGCTGGACAGAGTGGTTGAGGAATGGTTTCTTAAGGATGGTTGTGAAGGGAAGGTACTTCTTGTTAGAGATAGGTTGAAGAGGTTGTCTAGAACAGGAGTAAAGACTTTAGTAAGGGTGGGGATGAGATGCGATTGGATCAGGTTGAATTCAGAGATGGTATGGTGAGGTGCCATTTTGAAATTAGGGTGGAGAGCTTATCATTGGTGACTGTGCAGAAACAGTTTATGGAAGAAGACACCAAACAGTTGAGTACAGTGGTTATGGAGGGGCAGGTTGAGGCTCTCTCTGATGGTGCCAATTTTGTTTTTGAAGCAAGAGACAAAGTCTGTTGACAATCCGGACAACACTGTGGGATATTCAGGCGCTATACAAATGAATAACATGAATGAATTATAAACAAACAGCTAATATTAAACTACAGGCCCGGTTCATATCTGCATTTGGTATTCCGTCTGGGAAGTGCACTTGAGGACCCCCCAAACAGAATACTGAACGCATTAAAAAGCGGTGAGCAAAGAAACCACATGGACCCCTTGGACTATGTTATATTTTGTTGGCTGCTGTTCTAACCAGTCATCTACTGTGTTCCACTGATAGCATTACAGAACATCATGGATTGCATATAGAGTAATGTTATGACATACTTAAAATTTTAATAGTTACAAGAAACTTGCATTTTTATAAAATGGCACCAGCTATGTAGAACAAAATGATGCTCAGCTCAAGGAAATATATTTTCCTCAAATAAATTGATTCTAGACTTCCATACCTTATGCCTTATTAAAGTCATTTTGTTTTTTTCGCAGACTTCTTTTGGTTTCTATAGCAACAGGGAAGTCGTGGCTCAATGCATAAATGAAATTAAGTATGTGAACAGAAAAGGCCAAACCTAAAAAAAGTAATGAGTGAAGTAAAAAGATCATTGACCCAATATTTTACTAATGGCAGAAGTAATAATTCCCCTTACTTAGTTATTTTATTTTTTATTTCAGTGAAAATATTATTTTTAATGTCATTTTAAGCACTAGAAGAGGCATCCTTCACAGTAGGACTCGCCGAAACATTTTCTAATGGACATATCAATTTAACAATTCCATGCAACTTGTAGGTTCTAAAGCGCAAAACTAAACTGATTATAAAACTACTATATCCCATGTGTCACAGACAATGGAGAACACTAAGTTGGTACTGTCAAAAATGAGCAATCATGTTCCTAAATCTTAACAAAATCTACTTTGACATACTGTGTAACCTGACTGTATACTCAGTATACAGTATCCTACATTGTAATAAATTCAGTGAATGGGATACCTTATTCTCATTATAAGATCATATATATACACGTGGACAAAATTGTTGGTACCCTTTGTTTAAGGAAAGAAAAACCCACAATGGTCACAGAAATAATTTGAATCTGACAAAAGTAATGATAACCAAGCTACATGTTGACAAGCCACAAAGCTTCTGGGAGAATGTCCTATGGACAGATGAGACAAAAATTAGAGATGAGCGAGTAGTACTCGATCGAGTAGGTATTCGATCAAATACTACAGTATTCGAAATACTCGTACTCGATCGAGTACCACTCACTGTTCGAATGTAAATTTTCGATGCAGAACCAGCATTGATTGGCCGAATGCTATACAGTCGGCCAATCAATGCTGGTTCTTCTCCTACCTTTAGAAGTCTTCTCCGTGCAGCTTCCCCGCGGCGTCTTCCGGCTCTTCATTCACTCTGCCAGGCATCGGGCCTGGGCAGAGCTGACTGCGCATGTCTGCTTGTAGTGCGGACATGCGCAGTCGGCTCTGCCCAGGCCCGATGCCTGGCAGAGTGAATGAAGAGCCGGAAGATGCCGCGGGGACGCTGCAAGGAGAAGACTTCTCGGAGGATCCAGCCCGACCCTCACTCATGGACTTGGTAAGTATAATTTGATCAAACGTTGCCTACCCCTGAAACGAGCATTTCCCCCCCATAGACTATAATAGGGTTCGATATTCGATTCGAGTAGTCAAATATTGAGGGGCTACTCGAAACGAATATCGAACCTCGGACATTTTACGGTTCGCTCATCTCTAACAAAAATCAAACTTTTTGGCAAGTCACATCAGCTCTATGTTCATTGATGGAAAAATGAAGCATATCTTGTATTATCAGGCATTTACCATTTGTGGGGTAGATTCAAAAGTGACCAAAAAACAGTGGTTTGCACATTTTGATTTTTTCCCATTCACTGTACAGGATAATTACTTTTATATATTGATGCGGTGATATGTAATATGTTTATAGTTTGTTTTAAATTTTTTGTTTTTCAACTTTTCTCAACTCCTTTTGCAGGTATTTTAGTTCTCCTGGGAGTTTTGGACCCCTGAAGGTTTAATGGGTCATAAAATATAATATAATATAATATAATATAATATAATATAATATAATATAATACCTCCAATGCAAGATAGACAGTGACAACACTATAGACCTTTGATAGGTTCTTGACTGTCAAGAGAATGGATTGCTGACCCTATGATGATCTTGGAGGGCAGTGATCATTCCAATATGGCAGTACCACATGGTGCCAAGCCACAATTTGATTGTGGTATCTAAGGGATTAACAACCACAATCGGTGCTGTTACCAATTGTGGTTAGCAGCCATAATAAAAACCACCATGTAGGGCTCAGCTTCTGAGGCCTTCACATACACCATGCATGACATCAAGATCTACTATTATGCCATGTAGCAGGAAGATGTTAAAATAACACAGAAACTTAGAAAATAGTGAAATTCAAGCTGATAATATTCAATGATACAAGTATTACATCTAACACCTGGATTTACAACATAAGGGGCGACGTTACCCACCGAGCCACCATAGCAAATGCATGGGGCCTCATAGTTGTATACTATTTGGGGATAAAAACAAATGTTATATCCCAAAAATATAACATATAAAGGGGCCACACAGTGGCTCAGTGGTTAGCACTGCAGCCTTGCAGCTCTGGAGCCCTGGTGTTCAAATCCCGCCAAGGGCAAAAAAAAAAAAACATCTGCAAGGAGTTTGTATGTTCTCCCTGTTTTTGCATGGATTTCCATCCCATATTCCAAAGACATACTGATAGGGAAAAAATTTACATTGTGAGCTCTATGTGGGGCTCACAATCTACATAAAAAAAAAAAAAAAAAAAAAATAACATATAAGGGATATACATGCTATAAGGCATGCCAAGATGAGACAATAAACAAAAAAAAAATCAAATAGACATTCTGGGGTCAAATATCAAGCAATAAAGTGCATATTCTAGTGTCATATAAATGTGCACATACTCAAAACTCAGATGTCACGTTACTCACACCTTAATGCTGAGTAAATACCACAACATTGGTTTCAACTGTGTGTGACTGTATGGTAATCCATTAAAGAAGACCTTTCATGTCCTCAGGCACAATGCGGTTTTATATACCGCTAGCACGATGAGCATACATCATTCTCACAGTGTACAGTAGGGAAAATTTGTATTTAGGCTATATAAACCCCAAACTCACAGATTACCTCAATGTATATATTATTGCATTATGAGATTGATATTACATCTGGGGTCTAAATGACCAACTTACTGTTAGGATTGTGCAGAGACTGCGGCCATGATATGGGCGTCGCTGTCTGTTCCTCTGCACAATCCAGGGTTGCAAGGGTTAACCTGCCTTGCAACAGCCGGGCGTGGTCGACTGGTTGATCGACATGTGTGTCGACCTATGGACGCTCGGATTGGGCAGCTGGGCTATCTGCTGATGACCGCCCCTTGCCTATGATAACATTCTGAAACCTGAAATGATGTGTGTGTGCGTATGTATGGGTTCCAGCCTGTAAACCTGAATTGCCCCTAGCTAGTAATTTACCCCTGAGATAGCAATTCCACAGTTAGTCAGGCAGCATGCTGCCTTGTGTGTTTGTGGTAAAACTCAGTAGGGTCAGCTAGCAATACTTCTCAGACAGGGTGACTGGGAGTGGGCTTGGCAGTAGTTGCCTGGGTGGTTGGGTGGAACTGCACACAGGGTTTACATGGTCTCTGGCTAGTCCTGGAGTTCAGGCTAGCCAGTTTGTTTATTTGTGTGGCTGCTCTGACTGCACAGGGCTCTGTGAATTGCAACAGAGCAAACCTGGTCATTTAATTTAGCTGGCAGTGACATCAACTGTCAGACACTGTTTACACCAGGTTGGTTAGTAGTCAGTGGCCCAGAGGGCTCCGTAAGGTTTAGTTTGTTTTATTTTTTTAATAAACCCTGCTGACCATAACACTTACGTAAGGATGTTTAATTTCTACATGATGACAAAATATCTCTCTCTATTGTAATAATGCCACTTAATGAGATAATATCAATCTCATATTGCAATAATACATGTATTGAGGCAATCTGTGAATTTGGGGTTTATATCATCTAAATTTACCCTACTGTACACTCGGAGAATGATTTATGCACCTGGTTGTTTCTCTAATTTTTGTTATTTTTAGTGGTCGGGGAGGTGAACCAGCACTATTGGTGATATGAGCGCTACCTCCTGTGTTCTTATGTGCTGAGCCATTCACTTAGACAATAAGGCAGCACTCTCTACATAATATAGACTCTGAATTGGACGCTGAAGCATTCTTTGATTTGACAAATGGGGCACACCGGTTCTGGAAACGTCCTACATGATGACATCATGGCGGTGTGACACAGGGTGCACGTGGTGGCTGTATAGTTCAAGATGACAAACGGGATGGCTTCCAGGAAGGTTACAAAGTGAGCTTTTGTGCAATAAGGTGTACACAACACCCAATAAGCTTACTAGGCAGACAGCCAGTTTGTTTGTTCTGTTAAACTGAGTTCACACTAGTTTTTTGGTCCGGAATTTGACATGGAGGGTGCTTCAGATTCTGGACCAAAAAACGGGTACCCACGACTGGATGCCGGTGCATCGGCATCCAGTCACGGCACTCTGCTCCATATTAGGCCCAAATGAATGAACCTAGTCAGGAGGGAATGTCTTCAGGCGGATGTCCAACTGCGGAATCCACTTGTGGAAACAGCATGTCGCGGAAAAAGGAACCCATTAATTTCAATGGGAGGGGTTTTTTTGGTCAGGATTTTGGTCTACCAATAAGTATTTGGACACTCATGCAAATGAAGATATCTGCGGTCATGATATACGTCACGCCTTGGTCCCAGTGCATGGTAAACTCAACGCCGACGCCTATTGCACTATTTTAGATAACAGTGTGCTTCCTACATTATGGCGATTCTATGGGACGGACCAATGTTACTTCCAGGATGACAATGCCAGCTGCCATGTAGCGAGGTCTACTATGGCTTGGTACAGTGACAGTCAGGTTAATCGACTGGATTAGCCTGCCCAGAGACCAGACTTGGACCATATCAAGTTGGATCACCAAACTAAGGGGTGCAGCAGCCGTCCAAAATTGATGAAAGAACTTATGGTCTGGTGTTTCTCCTGGTATGGACTGGGACCCTTGGTAAACTCAACGCCAACACCTATTGCACTATTTTAGATAACATTGTGTTCCTACATTATGGCGGTTCTATGGGTCAGACCAATCTTACTTCCAGGATGACAACGCCAGCTGTCATGTAGCGAGGTCTACCATGGCTTGGTACAGTGACAATCAGGTTAATCGACTGGACTGGCCTGCCCAGAGCCCAGACTTGAACCCTATTAAGCATCTCTGGGACGAGTTGCATCGCTGAACTAAGGGGAGCAGCAGCCGACCAAAATTGGTGAAAGAACTTATCTGTCTTCTCCAAGCCGAATGGAACAAAATACCACTAGCTATCATACAAGAACTTGTGGAAAGCATGCCCCGGAGGGTTGAGGCTGCAATTGCTGCTCGTGGAGGTTCTACCAACTATTGAATATGAATAAATGTTGTTTTTCTATTCTACCACAGGTGTCTTATTGGTAGACAGTGTATAGCTGACCCCTGTATGAATACGGTTACACCGTTTCATATTATTCTATTTGAATATACAGAATTTTTTTCTGTTCTGCCATAAGTTGAGTTGTGAATTTAATTCCATTATGTGGTCTTTGGCAGATCTGGAGTGCGCACACCAAGTTCATTACATGTATATTCATTTTATATTAGAATATGTGCAGTAATTTGTTGTAAACACTCATTGTGTATATTTGCCACTTAATGGATTAGCATACAATTTTGTGGTGTTTAAGGTGTGAGTAATGTAATATCTGAGTAATATCTGAGTTTTGAGTATGTGCATAATTTTTTAATTTTTTTTAAATGTAGATTGTGAGCCCCGCATAGAGCTTACAATGTATATTTTTTTCCCCCTATCAGTATCAGTATGGGATGGAAATCCATGTAAACATGGGGAGAACATTCAAACTCCTTGCAGATGTTTTTTTTTCCCTTGGCGGGATTTGAACACGAGGTCCCAGTGCTGCAAGGCTGCAGTGCTAACCACTGAGCCACCGTGGCCCTGAGTATGTGCATATTTATGACATCAGTGGTTGAACCTTTTTCTTGATTATTGACCAAAGAATATCTATTTTTTTTTGTGTCTATTGTCTAATCTTGGCATGTATAATAGTACACCAGTTGTAATGTATATCCATTAAATGTTATATTTTAGGCATTTATTGCTATTTATAATATGTTTTTTGGGAATTAACTAACAACCTTATACTGGCTGCTTTTTCAACAATCACAGGCAGTATACTATGTTTGGGGCAGTATTGGGGGTCCCCACACATAACTTTGCTTTGGAACCAAAAAAATTCCAAATCCACCCATGCACATCCCACAGCAAACTCTTTATTCTTGTAGTTAGTCATCTTGTCATAGTCCTATGGATAACAAGAACCTCAGTTTTATTGCCCCGGCTTATCTTGATTTATCGATAGCAATATTTTTAATGAGGATCTAACAAATTAAGCACGATTTAATAGGTTTATCTATGGAGTGTTATGGATACCACAATCACTATACAGATAGATCATCTTTTTACCTGAGTACCAAATGTTTCATGTTCAGTGCTGTGTAGAAATTGTAGGCAGTAGGTAGAAAAAATACTGCAATAAGTTAGAAAGTGTTTGGAAATGAAAGTGTAAAGGTGTAAGTAAACTTTCTGACAACTTTTGATTTTCTGCAAGTTTTTGTGGCATTAATGCATTTTGAATTTATACTTTAAAGGGTTTGTCTGGGATAACTAGAAATCCCTACACTAATCTAAACACCGCCCCGCATACGTTCTAAATAGCATCATGCACAGTAGAGGTGGATCATCGCTGCAGAAAAGAGGAGTATGGGAGCACAAGGAGCCATCTCGCCGGAAGAAACATAGGAGGGGTTTCAAGTTTGAAGTGATTCCTCCTCCCCCACTCTTATTTTCTCTTAATTTCCCACAGCCCCTACAAAACACACAATGAGAAGGAGGGGGCAGCTCTCAATAAAGAAGGAAGGAAAAGGGTGACCCTTTGCAGAAAATGTCCTGGAAGTGATGATATGGCCCTCACAGAACCCTGACCTCATCATCATCCAGTCTGTCTGGCAGTACATGAAAAGGGAGATGGATATGAGCAATCCACAGCGATCTGTGCTTAGTCTTCTATATTTTTTTTTATCTTAAAGTATTCTTACTCTGCAGAATTTATGTTTCACGCTTGCCTAAAACTTTTGCACATTACTGTATGGGATACATCCATTTCACTAAAACAAACATTCATCATCATGATCACAAGTTTATAATTGGTTAATCATACATCTGGCTATAATGCTAAAAAAATCCTTAACTTTGTGCAGATGTATCTAGAAGAATTAATTCTGTTTTGAAGCATTGTTATTTTGTCCCATGCCTACCTAAAACTTTTGCACAATATCATATGTGTTCTAAACTACACAACAGCCATCTGTTTAAAGGGATCCTATCATTGGATAGCCTTTTTTTCTGACTAACACGTAGGAATAGCCTTAAGAAAGCCTATTCTTCTCCTACCTTTCGATGTCTTCTCCACAATGCCGTTCGGTAGGAATCTGGGTTTTCTTCGGTATGCAAATGAGTTCTCTCACAGCACTGGGGGCGGTCCCCAGTGCTCAAACAGCATTGGGGGCGTCCCCAATGCAGCGATAGAAATCTCCAGCGATGCCCCCATCTTCTTCTGGAACACCCTCTTCCTGTGTCTTCTTCCGTCCTTTCAATCTACTAGGTATGCGCAGTCGGCTCTGCCATCGGGCCTCCATCTTCTTCTGCAACACCCTCTTCCTGAGTCTTCTTCCGTCCTGAGTTTCAATATTTTAGGTATGTGCACTCAGCTCTGCCATCGGGCCTCAGTCAGAGTCGACTGTGTATGCCTGCGGCCACAAGAAAATGACCGCTTACACAGTAAGCTGGTGTAAGAGGCCATTTTCTTGTGGCTGTGGGTATGCACAGTCAGCTCTGCCCGGGGCCCGATGGTAGAACCGACTACGCATACCTAGAATATCGAAACTCAGATTGGAAGAAGACACAGGAAAAGGGTGTTCCAGAAGAAGATGGAGGCGTCGCTGGAGATTTCTCTCACTGCATTGGGGACGCCCCCAATGCTGTTTGAACACTGTGGACCGCCCCCTAGTGCTGCGAGAGAACTCATTTGCATACCGAAGAAAACCCAGATTTCTACCAAACGACAGCGCAGAGAAGACATCGAAAGGTAGGAGAAGAATAGGCTTTCTTAAGGCTACTCCTACATGTTAGTCAGAAAAAAAGGCTATCCAATGATAGGATCCCTTTGAGACTAAGTGATCCAAACCTGTCACCTTTAGCAGAACCAGCGGACTATCTTATATGTATAGGGGCCCCCCAATTCTTGTCTACTAGATAATATATGGGATGGGGGGGATTGACCATCATAAATTTCACCGCACAATCTTTGTGCTAAGCCATCGCCATTGGTGGCAGCCTGACAATTGCACACGCCATTCTCCCTGCACATATGAAGCATGCATGTGTATGATACAGTAGGGAGAAATAGCTGTAGGACAATTAATAGAAGGTGTTTGGGAATCTCCAGAAAGTTGAAAATATTCACCAAGGAAATGTAAATGATCTTGTGTTCAAACACTTAAACTTGTATTATTTATGGCTGTCCATCAATACAAAGTGCTTCTTTATAGCATCAAATATTAGTTATGTCAGATATCGATCACCCGTTATTCAGACATTGATTTAGGAACGTATGTTTATCTTCCCACATGATTCTCCAGTGACGGAGTTAGAGGAATGTAACAGGGCACGACACCCATAATTAACATTATAATATTCAAATACTTTTTAGCATAAGGTACTTTGATGCGAGCGCTCCATAAATTTGAAGTTTCAGTGACCTTTTGGAAATGTATGAAAGCCTAACGCAGCCTGGAGCTTACATGCAATATTAATATGCTGGTGTTTTATTTTTGTAATATCATTTTGATTAAATATTAATTTCATAGGAACCGAAAGGTGCCATGTAGCATAAATGATTGCTTTAAAGGAGGAAAAAACACATCAACAGTGTCTAAAGAAAGCAGGGCTGAGTGCCAGGGAGAGTTTAATAAAATGCAGTGGTCAGAAAAATTTGGTTTTTAATAATTGATGTATTGTTTGGAGAAGTTACTGGCAGTGCCAGGAGAGCACAGAACTCATTCATTCAATCCATCCTGTGGAAGTTGTCAGAGTCGGTTAAGGATGGAAGAAGAAAGTGAAAAAGTAATTTACAACTTGTCTTTAAACCATGTTACCCTAATTTCATAATTCTTCAATACGTCGTGCCATCTATTAAAAAAATCGAAGGGAACTGGCCACCCTCGTGGATCTTTATTGACCTCATTCTCAAGAATCTGTCCATATATATCTTTCTTGTGTGGCCTTTTCAGCATAGAGGTACCCCATAAAAAAAACAAAATTTCCTTATTGATGACACTGTCGTAAGCTAAAAGATCAACTAAAAGAGAAACACTATCACTTGCAGGCGTAAAAAGGCACGGGGATTTGGACAAACTTTGCAACTTTGAAATTTATCTTCTCAGAGAGTTGCTTGTGTATGCTACGATAAGGCACGCTTCACATCTCCGTTTGGGTTTCCATTCAGGGAGTCCAATGGAGGACCCCCCCCCCCTGCATGGAATCCTACATGCATAGAAAAGTGGTATAAGGAAAAATATCTTTGTACCGTGTTAGTTAGTGGATATGAAATATAAAAAATTGCGAGTCTTCAGTAGTTGATACCTTCTTTAAAGGGATTCTACCATTAAAACCTTTTTTTTTTTGTAGATAAGACATCGGAATAGCCTTTAGAAAGGCTATTCGTCTCTTACCTTTAGATGAGATCTCCGCCGCGCCGTTCCTTAGAAATACCGTTTTTTACCAGTATGCAAATTGGTTCTCTCACAGCGATGGTAGCGGGCCCCAGCACTGGAAATGCAATGGGGGTATCCCCACTGCTGCTCGAAAACAGGCTCCAGCAATGTCTCTATCTTCTGCTGGATCCTCCCCTTCTTTCTTCGTCTTTCTTAGGCGTCACCTCCGATTCCTGCGCAGTTGGCTCTGCCAGTGAGACACTAGTAAAGCCGACTGCGCATGCTGCGGCAATAGTTCAGACGCCGCAATTGCGCACATGCGCAGTCGGCTCTACTAGCCTTTCTAAAGGCTATTCCGACGTCTTATCTATAAAAAAAAAAAGAAAAGATTTTAATGGTAGAATCCCTTTAATGGCTAACTAAAAATGATGACAGATTGCAAGCTATCAAGGCTCTAGGCCTCTTCCTCAGGCATAGAAAAGTGGTTACCTGGGAAAAAACGTGGACCCCATAAACTATAATGGGTTCCGTGTGGTTTCTGCACGAATCATACGTAGAGAAAAGTCCTGCAAGCAAAAGTCCTGTTTGCCTCCTCTCCCTGTTTCTGCTAAACTGTCTCACCCTGAAAATTTTGCTATATACATCTGTTGTGCAGTGTATGGCAGCTAGTCTCTAGCCACCAGCTCAGAGGGAACTACAAACAGAAATCCTATTATTCCTCATAAACATACATGTAACAGTTTATTCTAGAACATCTAATGCAATGACACAAATTATTTTAGTTTACAAAGTAAAATAATAGGATCCAATAGAAAATCGTAATAAATTCCACCTAAATTGTATGTGTAACTTATAGAATTACACTGGCCTCCAATATCTAGTTATACATGTCTGACTGTGAGGGGGTCTCAGGCTTTCGCCTATCACAAAAAAAGGAGATCTGGTGTCTCAAAGTATAAATGTATGGTACTGCCGAAAATAACTGTTCACACTACCTAGATTTATTTAGGGTTGAGGGGATATCGTCACACCATAAGGAGAGAACCACCATTTAGGTGTGTGGAGTCTTATTAAAGGGGTATTCCCACATCGCATACTCACCAGTCTTCACTGCTGTAAAATCTTCTTTCTTCCTGGTTTCTTGCATCATTTGGTGGGCAGGGTTTCACATGCAACCTGCCGTTTAGCTCCTCCCCCAAATTTGTGTGTAGCTCCGCCCACTGCATAGCATGATCCTATGGGGCGGCTGAAGGGCCTGTGATTTCATCAAAGGTTCTCAAACAACACTATATGCACAATATTGGATTATGAAGTACAGGCAGGAACAACTCCATTCTATGTTACATACAGAGACTGCCTGTCTCTGCCATAATGAACACAATTGAATTAGCTAGCCTGATAACTGGGAGAACAGAAGACGAGTTCAGAAATGAAAGCAGCTCCCCTCCTCTATCTGATAGCAGGAAGCTAGGTCATGTGGTGTAGACACAGGAATAGCTAGAAACACAGGCTCTCTCCCGTGCATTTAGCCCCTCCTCCCTCCCCCCTGAGAGCAGCAGATACATCACTTGACTTTTGAGCAGACAAGTCAGGGCTGTGGCCACAAAGAATTGAATAAAGTAAGATAGTGGACAAACAAAGCAGTTTTGCTGAAGCAATGTATTTAGGAAAAGTCTTACATCCACATTAACAAGCAGTATAGATAGGATCCTTGTGATGGGACAACCCCTTTAAGCCATGAGTGCTCCACTATGCAAAGGAACATGGGAAGAATATGCAAATCTGACTTCCATGATGTAATTGGAATTACATCATGGAATTACATCATGGAAGTCAGATTTACCTATTCTTCCCATGTAGATTTATTTAGGCATTCCAGAAGATATGAATGGAGTGTCAGTGTGTATTCAGGCTGCTGCTCCTTTCATATAGAGGGGCATGGGATCCCTGTTCTTGTGGGCCACCATCGATCAGACTCTCATCACCTACCCTGTTGATAAGTTTACAATTTTTCATGACTTAAGTTGATTTCACAGAAAATCCTGTGCACATCTATTTACCCAAATAAGTCCAATAAACTGCCCTTTAGGCCTCCGTAGAACTGAAATACATCAGTGAATTGTCCAGAAAATGGAATAGAAGGGCATACATTAAAAAAGGTCTATACGTGATATATTGTATATTTATAATAGAAGCATAGATCCTGTGAGATATTTAAGATACTAGTGAGCTTTAATACTCATTTATCAGGACACCCTGGCTATTTTTCTTGAAGTAACTTTTGTATTTAAAAAACAAAACAAAAAAACATACCTACGGTTGCCAATCACTATTGTAATTAAGCAGTGTGCAGTAACATGACTGCAACAAAACATGGCAGTGGATAGGCAAAAGGAGGGAGAGGATGAAACAATTGGGTTTACCCCACTGTCTTTCTGTACTGTCAACCATATCTTCTTCTTTATGTTTACCATTAGATTCCATTGTTTAGTAGTCACAGGCATCTGGTAATTGAGATATTCCTCATAGCCCAAGACTTCTTTCTCTTCTTGAGGAAAAGTTGAAGACAGCAATTTTTGGATGTAGAGGAGGTAGAGGTGGAAGACATGAGTTTTAGTGGATGTAGTATGGGAAAATGCACTATGGGAAAATTGTTTAGGAATTGTGAGGGCACAGAGGAATTCCATTGCCATGATGAGTCATTAAAAAAGTGGGGAAGATGATGAAATTGCTGAATTCAATGATGATTATATTGCAGATTAGACAAGGTGAAGGGCAACATCAGTAGAAGAGAATGGTGGAAGCATCGTGTGGCAGCACTGACAGTCATGTTTCCACTGTTGGGATATTATAAGGGATAATATAAGGGATATTTGTACACTATCAAATGACAAACCCATGGCAAGGTGCAATATCTCCAAGCAGAAAATTAACTGTAGTTGGGCAAGGACGCACTAAGAAACTAGCTCTCTCCATACATAAAATAGTGTCACCAGCTTATTTGGCAAAATAGAATTGGCTTTGGCACTGACAGGCAAAGTAAGCAAGACCGTTCTATTCTTTCTACCCCTTCTTTGTAGGCAGGCCACATCCATACCTAGCGTACGGTCATCATCATTATTATGACCATCTTCGCCTGATCATCCTCCTCCTGTATGTCAATATCAGTCATCATCCATAAAGGAATGTGTGTCCATTAAACAGTAATCTGCACCCATTCAACCATCTGGCCTAAAAGTGTAACTCTCTCCTGGCCATGTTACTGTCAGTGCAATGCTGCCATACCACTTAGAGGATTCAACAACATTTCGCCAACTGATGGCTTGTACAGTTTCACTGGAAATTATCTATTTGCCATTAATTCTCTAGGAAAGCCGTACCTGCTTGATATCCCCATATATGCCTCTCCATGTAAATGTATATGTAGGGAAAGAAATTATGTGCAGGGACAACATTGTATATATGTATATATACTTCTACATCACTTTTCAACTAGACACACAGTCCAGTCACAAATATTTCTCCAAAATAACAGCAATTGCAAATCATAAAAAGATGAAAACAGGCAAATTTTTATATAAAACCATTACTTTATGCAATATACCAGCCATGGTATTAATGGTATTACTAACCATGATCAAGCACCTTTCCACACAAAAAAGGGTAATTTTAGAAATGTGAAATGTTAAAATGCGTAAAAGCAAGTGGCAGCACAATATATATCTGTTTTTTCCATAGACATACAGTACATGTAACTTTCACTTTGACATATCTTTGGATGTGTGCCTTGGAGAGTGAGAAATTGGATAGATAGGTTCCCAGGAGTCTTGAAGAAAATTTAAGCTTTGGGTCGTATCACACATATTTGATCTGAGAAAAATCTTTGGACCAAACCACCCAAAACCCTTCGCACCTTCAGCCAGAGGAAAGACTCTCCCCTTTGTTGTTTCTACAAGCACCCAGGGCCGCCGATAGGGCAGTACTACCGCTACTGGCGTCAGGGGCCCGGCCAAATTGAAAAATTGGGGGGGCCCGGCCCCTGGCGCCAGCAGTCCAAGGGCTGGATTGGGGGACGGGGACCGATCGGGGCCCTGACATTTCGATCGGGCCCCCTGCAGTGCCCACTGCCCAGGCCCCAGGTCAGAGGAGGTTGTTTAAGCCAGTGTGCCGGGTGTGCCGCGGGGAAAGTTCCCTAAACACATGCCAAGATTGGCACGGGAGACCTACTGTACATTGCAGGCACAGCAGCCAGTCCCCGTGTACTTGTAAATGTAGACGGAGCGTCCTTACACTGCTCTGCTAGAGCTCAGGTGTAGGACACGCCCCCTTCTCTCCCTGCCCACCAATCAGAGATGAGCCTCTCACTGCACAGGATAAGGGACCTGCTGCTACACGTGAGGAGGAGCTCCTGCCGTCTGCAGCCCAGAATAGGAGAGGAGGAGAGGAGGCTGAACAAAGTGAAAGTAAAAGAAAACACCAGGTTAGTAACTATTCTTATTAATGTCAGGCATTTGGGGTTATTAATTTAGTTTTAGTAACTCCATGTACCTCACATTAATAGCAATTAACCCCATCATGTCCCTCATATTAACCCCTGTGGCTCACATAAGAGTTAATAACATGTGTGACATATGGGGGTACTATATAATGAAGATATTTACTTAATTATTACCTCCATATGTCTCACATATCAGTATCCCTTATGTAAAGCACACAAACCTGTAACCTGTAATATACATGACCAAACTTTTTATACACAACTGTGGATATAAGTACAGACCTATACATTTCTAAGGACCCATATATACAGCCATTCTTTTTGTGGCTGTGTATCTGGGCAAAATTGAAGAGCTGAAAATTATAGAGCTGGTCCTATATCTGTCCTATACATTCCCTATATCTGTCCTGTACATCACCTATATCTGTCCTATACGTACCCTGTATCTGTCCTATATATACCCTATATCTGTCTGTATTTGTGGCCCTGTCAATTAATTTTTAATGTTTATATCAGTGAAAACCACATGTGTGCCACTTGTATGCAGGAGGCGTAAGGCTGAGGCCCCACGTTGCATAAACGCAGCGTTTTTGTTGCAGATTTTGCTGCAGTTTATTTCAACCAAAGATTCAACCATTTAGAATCTATATTATTAACTATATGTATAATATGTACTGTTTTAGTGTCATTTTGTGCCATTTTGGTTGGTGGTGTGCCCCGGGATTTTTGAAGTGTAAAAAGTGTGCCGCGGCTCAAAAAAGGTTGAAAATCACTGGTTTATTATCGCAAAATGAAGTAGTCTTAAAATGGTGGGGGGGGGGGGGCCCAGACACTTAGGCTGTATGGGGCCCCAAAATTCCTGATGGCGGCCCTGCAAGCACCATTGCTACAATTGCTCTCTTAGAGGCTTAGGGTAGTACTGCTGGCTTCTCCTCCACCTAAAAAAGGAGTAGGTCAGTGGTGGCATAGTGGAAGGAGTAGTCTTTACATGCACTCCCTTGACTGACTGCTTATACTATGTATTGTATATTCTGTGCTTTGTCTTAGCTTCAATGCCAATGCTCTTTAATCTTCAAGAGAAGAAGCCATTGCCCCGATCTGTAAGTTCTTCATCTCCTTCCATCCCATCCCTATCGATACTGCCAAAAAACCCCCACAACTAATATACTTTAAGCCCAAAAGTTTCCTGAAGTAGATCACCTGTATGTCACTTGAGCAATTTAATGTGCAATTCTGAATTATTTTGCCTTTATTAAAAAAAAATACAGAATTTCATATGAAACAGTGTGCGAAAACCGACTTTTTAAATTACACCTGTAAGTGATAGGAAATTACTGACACTCTCACTGATCCTTGTTTCTGACAGTAATGAAGACTTCCCTCTTTCATTACCCATGGATCAGAAGGTGCTTTGATCAACTCAGCAGGAGCTGGAACCTTTTCTTGTTTCTCCTTGACGGAGACATTTTCCCTCTCGTACTTCTTTACAGTTACTGTACCTAGTATATAGTTGTACATTCTTCTCAAAGCCGCCGCACAGACATTTTTTGGAGAATTGCTGAACTGTAAAGAACTGTGAGTATATTTATATGACCACGAGTCTGACCTGCTACCCATTTATAGCAGCTATGGAGTACTGTGTGTTTTCTGAACTTAAAGGGAATGTGTTACCAAAAATGTCCTATTTTTTAAACCAAGTTTTTATGAGACAAAAAGCTTTTAAGATTTTAAATTATTTTATTTTTCATATTCTATGTGACTGTATTTAAAAATAAAGCCAATCCTGATAATAGGCTAGTACTTGACAGGGGCTTCTGTTGCAGCAGTCATCTCCTTTACATCATAAACAAGACAGATAGAATCACAACGGAATCACCTTTATAGATGACACCCATAGCGATCCAGCATTGCACCCACCACTAACAATAGATGATATCACATTTTATCTATTTTCCTATAGACCTCAATGAATCAATGAAAATCAATAAAATCAGATCCCATCTATTGCTGCCTATGGCCATGACTATGCTGTAAAGCAATATTACTAGATGTTTTAAAGCAGATGAAAATCTCATGCAAGATGGCAGCCCCTATGATTAGAGATGAGCGAACACTAAAATGTTCGGGGTTCGAAATCCGATTCAAACAGCCACACACTGTTTGACTGGGTTTCGAACTCCATTATAGTCTATGGGGGGAAATGCTCATTTCAGGGGTACGCAACATTCGATCAAATTCTACTTACCAAGTCCATGAGTGAGGGTCGGGCTGGATTCTTCTCCCTGCGCAGCGTCCCCGCATCCTCTTCTGGCCTTGAATTCACTTTGCTAGGCATCGGGCATGGGCAGAGCCGACTGCGCATGCCTGCACTACAAGCGGACATGCGCAATCGGCTCTGCCCAGGCCCGATGCCTGGCAGAGTGAATTCAGAGCCGGAAGACGCCGTGGGGATGCTGCACAGAGAAGACTTCTAAAGGTAAGAGAAGAACCAGCGTTGATTGGAAATGTATAGCATTCTGCCAATCAACGCTGGTTCTGCATCGAATCTTAACTTCGAACAGCTAGTAGTACTCGATCGAGTACGAGTATTTCGAATACTGTAGTATTCGATCGAACACCTACTCGATCGAATAGTACTCGCTCATCTCTACCTATGATCATGTACAGAAACAGAATTTACAATATATTCCTTTCAATTACTTCATGTAATATATATATTTTGTTATACCAGAGATCAGTGGCATAACTATAGGGGATACAGAGGTAGCAATTGCTGCCAAGCCCAGGAAGCTCACTGGGTCCAAAGACCTCTCTACAACATAAGAAGACAACAGTTTTATAGATATAACACTGCAAATAGGGGATCCATTACATATTTTGAATTGGGATCCAGGAGCTTCAAGTTATTCCTCTGCCTGAGAGTTAATGATTATATGTTGGTGATTTGGCTGAGGTCTAAAGACGAGTTTTCAGAATTTTTTGATTATTTGGCCACAGTGAATGAGAAGAACATGTTCTTTACCTTTAAAATAAGTAAAGTTTTTTATGATTTGTTAACGGAAGAGAAAAATTCCCTGATGACAATAGTGCACAGAAAACGTAAAGCAGTCATTCACTGTTACCTATTGAAAGCTTTCATCTACAATATATTAACCCTGCCAAAAACTATTAAAAAACCAAGTTAGACTAAGGCTGTGGCCCCACGTTGCGGAAACACTTTTTTTTTTTTTGTTGCAGATTTTGTTGCAGTTTTTAGAGACAAAGTCAAGAGTGGATACAAAAGAAAAGGGAATCATATAGGAAGTTCTTATACTCAATCCATTCCTGGCTTTGACTCAAAAAACCACAACAAACCACAACAAAATCTGCAACAAAAAAAGCTGTGTTTCTGCAACATAGGGCCTCAGCCTAAGGAGAACCAATAATGGTTATAGGCTGTCCTGTAGATCCATTGGATGATAAATTGAAACAATCTGCTTGTCCCTGTTAGTATCAGCTCCAGCATTAAACTCTAAAGCAGAAACTGAACTGATAATGGTGGACTTGTATTATTAGTGTAGTCTCCATGGCCAGGACTGAAGGAATTGCAAAGATATGACCATCATGAGACCATAAGTCCTTCACTCAGGAAAAATTCAGCCTTAAAATGCACAACAGATTGATTGTCTTGGATTAAATTTGATGGATGATGGACAATAGTGAAGGGATCGACAGAGGGGAGACACAGATGTAAAACAAGGTGAAAGGTGGATTAAATGCTTAGCAAAGTCAAGAGTAGTTTGAAGGGAAGCAAGAGAGTTACAAGTAGCTGAGAAGTCACAAGGAGGGATATAGTAGCCTAGAGAGAAAATTATAAGGGAATGGACTAGGATTTTTTAGTGTAAATTTAGAAGATAGAAGGGATTCAGGAGCCTACACTATAACTATAACTATAACTGGACTGAACAAGGCCACAACCTTGGCTAGAGGACATAAGTCACATACTGATCAACTATACCAGTTCCTTGACAGATTACATTTTTTCTTCTTCAATAAGTATATTTTGGAATAAAGTAAGTGTTTTTATGAGGAATTGGGGAGCGGCCCCTTTGTTTTCTACCACTTATATTGTAGAATCAGAACCCTGTTTGATATTGGGGTTAAGCACCACTATGTTCAATTTTTGGTACTTCCAATTGTATACTGTCAAAGAGATGTAAAGGGGATTTTAAAGGGCCAGTGCCATCTTATTTGTTTTTCTTTTTATGTAGTTTGTGAGCCCCACATAAAGATCACAAGGTTTGTTTTTTTTCCTATCAGTATGTCTTTGTGGAATGGTAGGAAACCCATGCAAACACGGGGAGAACATACAAACTCCTTGCAAATGTTGTTCCTGGAGGATTCAAACCTGGGACTCCAGCGCTGCAAGGCTGCAGTGCTAACCACTGAGCCACCATGTTTCCTCTTCATCTTATTTTTTCTGACAAAAGTTCAACAAGAAGAAATAAATAGAATAGAATAGAATAATACCCATAGATGATGATCCCATAGAGAAATTGGAAGTTTTCTTTGGCTCAGTGTGTTTTACAGAATCAATGACAGTTACACTTATAGACAGACATAATTTCACAGGTTTAGACATTTATACAAATGGATATGATGGCCTTAGTTGTGTATAGAGGGGAGGTATTGGAATAACAATGCTTCTAGGTCAGTTCAGTGCTCTCCAGCTGGCATCTTATTCTTAATCTCAGCCTCTTTTCCTAGTACTTTGTTTTTAGTTGCAAAATTCATCAAATTCTTTTACACTTAATATATTACATAGTCATTAAATAGTATGAGGACACATAGACACCCGGATGGAGCTCCGCTTCAAAAGGACGATATTTGAACCAATTAGATGATGCAGCCACTGGAAGCCATATACTAGGTATACGGTCAGAAGAAGCCCTGCTTCTATTCAAATGAATGGGAGCAAGCTGCAGTTTCTTGGTTCCACCATTACAGTGAACCGGGCTCCATACACTATAGAGGTGACAAACTTTATGTTGTCAGAGCTATGTCAGAACAGAATACTATGTATAGGAGTTGTACAGGTTCTAAAGTACTCAGAGTTATGTCAGAACAACCTGCTATGTATAGGAGTTGCACAACTTCTAAAATACACAGAGTTGTGTCAGAAACAGCCTGCTATATATAGGAGTTGCACAGATTCTAAAGGTTCTAAAGTACACAGAGTTATGTCATAAACAGCCTGCTATGTATAGGAGTTGCACAGGTTCTAAAATACACAGAGTTGTGTCAGAAACAGCCTGCTATGTATAGGAGTTGCACAGGTTCTAAAGTACACAGAGCCATGTCAGAAACAGCCTGCTATGTATAGGAGTTGCACAGGTTCTAAAGTACTCAGAGTTATGTTAGAACAGACTACTATGTATAAGAGTTGTAGTGGTTCTAAATTACACAGAGCTATGTCAGAACAGCCTGCTATATATAGGAGTTGCACAGGTTCTAAAGTACACAGAGTTGTGTCAGAAGCAGCCTGCTATGTATAGTAGTTGCACAAGTTCTAAAATACACAGAGTTGTGTCAGAAATAGCCTGCTATGTATAGGAGTTGCACAGGTTCTAAAGTACACAGAGCTATGTCAGAAACAGCCTGCTATGTATAGGAGTTGCACAAGTTCTAAAGTACACAGAGTTGTGTCAGAAATAGCCTGCTATGTATAGGAGTTGCACAGGTTCTAAAGTACACAGAGCCATGTCAGAAACAGCCTGCTATGTATAGGAGTTGCACAGGTTCTAAAGTACTCAGAGTTATGTTAGAACAGACTACTATGTATAAGAGTTGTAGTGGTTCTAAATTACACAGAGCTATGTCAGAACAGCCTGCTATATATAGGAGTTGCACAGGTTCTAAAGTACACAGAGTTGTGTCAGAAGCAGCCTGCTATGTATAGTAGTTGCACAAGTTCTAAAATACACAGAGTTGTGTCAGAAATAGCCTGCTATGTATAGGAGTTGCACAGGTTCTAAAGTACACAGAGCTATGTCAGAAACAGCCTGCTATGTATAGGAGTTGTAGTGGTTCTAAATTACACAGAGCTATGTCAGAACAGCCTGCTATGTATAGGAGTTGCACAAGTTCTAAAGTACACAGAGTTATGTCAGAACAACCTGCTATGTATAGGAATTGCACAGGCTTTAAAGTACACAGAATGGTAAGAATTATTTTAAGATGGACTATTTTGAAAGCTGCTTAATTTCGTCTTCTGAAAACAAATGAAGACCAGAAATGAGTATATACAGTCCTATGAAAAAGTTTGGGCACCCCTATTAATCTTAATCATTTTTTGTTCTAAATATTTTGGTGTTTGCAGCAGCCATGTCAGTCTGATCTATCTAATAACTGATGGACACAGTAATATTTCAGGATTGAAATGAGGTTTATTGTACTAACAGAAAATGTGCAATATGCATTAAACCAAAATTTGACCGGTGCAAAAGTATGGGCACCTCAACAGAAAAGTGACATTAATATTTAGTAGATCCTCCTTTTGCCTCTAGTCGCTTCCTGTAGCTTTTAATCAGTTCCTGGATCCTGGATGAAGGGATTTTGGATCATTCCTCTTTACAAAACAATTCAAGTTCAGTTAAGTTTGATGGTCGCTGAACATGGACAGCCCGCTCTCTAATGATCTGAAAACAAAGATTGTTCCACATAGTTGTTCAGGGGAAGGATACAAAAAGTTGTCTCAGAGATTTAACCTGTCACTTTCCACTGTGAGGAACATAGTAAGGAAATGGAAGACCACAGGGACAGTTCTTGTTAAGCCCAGAAGTGGCAGGCCAAGAAAAATATCAGAAAGGCAGAGAAGAAGAATGGTGAGAACAGTCAAGGACAATCCACAGACCACCTCCAAAGAGCTGCAGCATCATCTTGCTGCAGATGGTGTCACTGTGCATCGGTCAACAATACAGCGCACTTTGCACAAGGAGAAGCTGTATGGGAGAGTGATGAGAAAGAAGCCGTTTCTGCAAGCACGCCACAAACAGAGTCGCCTGAGGTATGCAAAAGCACATTTGGACAAGCCAGCTTCATTTTGGAAGAAGGTCCTGTGGATTGATGAAGCAAAGATTGAGTTGTTTGGTCATACAAAAAGGTGTTATGCATGGCGTCCAAAAAAACTGCATTCCATGAAAAACACTTGCTACCCACTGTAAAATTTGGTGGTGGTTCCATCATGCTTTGGGGCTGTGTGGCCAATGCCGACACCGGGAATCTTGTTAAAGTTGAGGGTCGCATGGATTCCACTCAGTGTCAGCAGATTCTTGAGAATAATGTTTAAGAATCAGTGGCGAAGTTGAAGTTATGCCAGGGATGGATATTTCAGCAAGACAATGATCCAAAACACCGCTCCAAATCGACTCAGGCATTCATGCAGAGGAACAATTACAATGTTCTGGAATGGCCATCCCAGTCACCAGACCTGAATATCATTGAACATCTGTGGGGTGATTGGAAGCGGGCTGTCCATGCTCGGCCACCATCAAACTTAACGGAACTTGAATTGTTTTGTAAAGAGGAATGTTCCAAAATCCCTTCATCCAGGATCCAGGGACTGATTAAAAGCTACAGGAAGCGACTAGAGGCAAAAGGAGGATCTACTAAATATTAATGTCACTTTTCTGTTGAGGTGCCCATACTTTTGCACCGGTCAAATTTTGGTTTAATGCATATTGCACATTTTCTGTTAGTACAATAAACCTCATTTCAATCCTGAAATATTACTGTGTCCATCAGTTATTAGATATATCAAACTGAAATGGCTGTTGCAAACACCAAAATATTTAGAACTAAAAATGATTAAGATTAATAGGGGTGCCCAAACTTTTTCATAGGACTGTAGATTAGCTATGTATGGATGTCAATAACTTTTACATACTACCTGTCACCTCTCCTGACATTTTAATTTATTGAATGCAGTGGCAGGCAATTTCTTGAGGCCTGAGGAACATTTGTCCTCAGTGGCAATGCAGAAGACATGCAATTTAGCCCCAAACCCTGCAGTACTGTACAGTATTTCACATATTTGTTAATTTAGGGAACATTCCACATCACATTCTTGGTAATTTTTCCAAAAAGAACAAAAAAAATAGGGAAATTGACCTAGGGAGAACTTTTTGGAAGACAAGGTACACCCCAGAGTAAATATGTGTAAGTAACTGTTCTACATTATTACATTTGTGTGTTTTTGTTACTATATTAAGAGCTGTGTGTTACTATTCTCATGTTTGTATCAGCTTGGATTGGTTAGTGTAACAAAATGAATAAATATGCCCTAAGTGACTTTACATACTTTGAAGAAGGTTTTTAAATAAGTCAATTTTTAGATGTCGTATTTGCTGTGCAGGGTTGTCCTTGCCATTTTTTTCGCCAATAACACTCTTGAGAGATATCAAGCTTGCACAGATACACCCACACTCCAAATTGGTTAAAGATATCAACTTGCCTTGAAACCAATTCAATACAGTATCATGACATGATATACAAGTCCTGCAACTCACCCTTCCCCACCGGGTGGTCACACATACACACAAATAGAAAAGTTAAGAAAAAATCAGCTTAACTTATACAGATAAGATGGAGAAACCAATGGCCAGATCCTTACTGATCTGCTATTGATAGTCAGTATCTAAATACTGATGAATGTTGATGAATATTGATGAATTTTGACACTGGAGGGGAGGTAAAGCTTTATCCATTGCAGTGACTCTGAAGTATGACTATGAAAATTCTATTAAAATTCACTATTGGGCAGCAAAAAGCCATATTTTTGTTAGATATCATCTATTTCTTGGTCATCCTACAGCCAGCAAACCATAAAAGCAATAAAATGTGTAGGATATGGCAAAGGATGACTCTACACAAATCATTTTTAGGAATTGAATCTGTGTTTGCCGCATTGACCTGGTATTATTGCAGAGGGTTTACTGAAGCTCCCGTGTCCCTTATTTTCTATAACTGTCAGCCCCATAACAATTTATAGAAAGCAGACAGTTTAATGCAGTTTCTTATAGACATATGATCAGCTATAACCACTTTCCATGACAAACATTGACCTTTAATTCATGTTAAAGCCCATAAATATTTACAATCAACTTCTTTAAGAAGATCTATAAAAAGGCAATAAATGGTGCGTTCATGCCACCGCTAAAACTGACCTATTTGCAGTAAAAAAGTAAAAAGGCTCATTCACATGTACAATTCTAAGGTGCTACATATGAAGAAGCCCTTAAAGATTTAATACGGGTCCCTATAATCTGTGTACAACATAAGATGTTATCAGGCCGTGTGATATCAGCCACAGGATGTCACTGTTGATCTAAGTATGGTAAGTTATGTATTTCCGAAAGCTAACGTCAGTCGCTCTATTTCCCTTAATACTCCAGTGTTCCTGTAAGGATTCACAATCTGCAGCTTGAGTGCAAATAGGAAATATTACAAAATTACAAAAACTATGTTTTTAATTTTAAATCACTACATCTGTTGACATTTTCTTGTTTGGTTTGGATGACTGGCCGTGGAATTTTTTAAAGCATTCCAATCTGTTTTTTCATTTAAAAAAAAAATACCACCCTTCTCCTTAAAAAGAATAATAATATAAGAACTGAAAAGAAAAAAACAGGACAAAAAAAAATCTAGAATATTTGAAACCATTTCTTGGTAGGCAGCTATATAGCCCTTGACTTCTTGATTAATAATCATATTATTTAATAATGGAATAAAATTGGCCACGCATAGAGAAAAGCAGGTTAAGGCCAGTACCCTACGTGGTGTAAACACTGCAATTTGTGGGGCCACATGGTGGCTCAGTGGTTAGCACTGCAGCCTTGCAGTGTTGGAGTCCTGGTGTTCAAATCCTGCCAAGGGCAAAAAAAACCATCTTCAAGGAGTTTGTATGTTCTCCCCGTGTTTGCATGGATTTCCATCCCATATTCCAAAAAGACATACTGATGTTGAAAAAAATGTACATTGTGAGCTCCATGTCTACATTTAAAAGAAAAAAAAAAAAAAAACACTTCAATTTGCCCACAGTGAAATGACAGGGAAAAAATTGTAGTGTGTTACAGTCAGAGCAAAGTGGATGTTATGCTAGACCAGGGGTAGGGAACGTACGGCTCTCCAGCTGTTGCAAAACTACAACTCCCAGTATGCATACTGGCTCTGCTGTTCTGGGAACTCCAATGGAAGTGAATGGAGCATGCTGGGAGTTGTAGTTTCACAGCAGCTGGAGAGCCGAAGGTTCCCTACCCCTGTGCTAGAGGTATGTTCAAATGGAGTATTTTGCAGGGAGGTTTTGACATGGAATCCGCTTCAAAATCCGCCAGCAGAAATGGCTCCCATGGACTTCAACGGGAGGTGCTTGCTTTTTTTTCCCTCTAGCTCAGGGATAGGGAACCTTCGGCTCTCCAGCTGCTATGAAACTACAACTCCCAGCATGCTCCATTCACTTCCATGGGAGTTCCAAGAACAGCAGAGCAAGTATGTATGCTGGGAATTGTAGTTTTGCAACAACTGGAGAGCCGTACGTTCCCTACCCCTGCTCTAGCTAGTAGTGGAAAAAAGAACCAAGATGACCTATCTTGCTGCGGATTCCACAGCTGAGTCAGCCACCGCGTCCGTGGCTCGAGACATGCTCCTGTTTAGGCTAATTCATTGGGGTCTAAACAGGAGCGGGATGCCGCAATGGAATGCCGATGCTGTCTCAGCATCCCGTCGCGGCTAGTCGCGCGGAAAGTTAACAAGGCGGAAAAGTTTTCCGCCACCTTTTCCGCCGTGTGAATATACCCTAGTGAAGTCCATGCCCAGTTGGCGGTAAAAATATCACTACACACACGTGGTAATTTCCAAAACCAGCGCGGTTTTAGGAATCACAACATGTCAATTATACCCTTAGAAACGCCAGCGGTTTTCCCATAGGTATAATTGAAACAGAAAGTTTTTCACTGCAGGATGCCACATGTGGCTTTAGCCTAAAAATTCTTTGGAAAAAAAAAATCAAAAGCAAATTGTTTTTTTTCCACAGTGTTTTTTTTATTATTGAGTTTTGCTGCAGACAAAAACAATGTATTTCTGCAAGATGGGTCCTTAGAGTTTTTTTTCTCAGCCTCTACAAAATAAACTTTTTTCATTACAAAATAAAAAATTTGAATATGCTTATGTACAATCTTCATTATTGAGTTCCAGAATCCCAAAATTAAAATTTGTCCTGGTCAAGTGACTATCATACAGGTGCAGAAATGTATCATAGTTATCTCTTACATCTGTCACATGACCAGAAAAGATTAACATCTTCTAAACTTAAATTGTGAATGTTTCTCGTCAATTACTAAAAAGCCAAGCGACACTCATGTATGCTATAGTGTAAAGCAAATCCTATTAAAGGGATTGTCCAGTTATGTATCTTTCCATTGATATGTAAGCCAATACTTACAAGGGATACTTACCGGCTATGTATTGTTCCCAGATATTGGTGGTTTGCTGCTCCTTAGCTCAGCTATATTAGGGCAGAACTGTACTCTGTGAATATAGTATAGCTATTTATCCCTGTGCCAACAAATTCCTCAGCTCTGTGCAGACATTGTCATCTATCACTTTCTAAAGTCAGGTTCACAGTCTAAATTCCCTCTAAGTTTGGCTATTGAGTGTGGGAAACCAGAGCAATCTGACTCAAATGGGAGAACATATAAACTTCATGTCTTTAGTCAGATTCAAAAGCAGGACCTCAGCTCTGCAAGGCAACAGTTCTAACCAGTGAACCGTCATGTTGAACTGAGCCACACTCTTGGCTCCTATCTATCTATCTATCTATCTATCTATCTATCTATCTATCTATCTATCTATCTATCTATCTATCTATCTATCTAAGTACACCCTGTACACACCAATAGGACAGGGCCCTGTACACACCAATAGGACAGGGTGAGTAGGAGTGAAGACCCTGTTCTGTACAAAAAACTAACATTTGGCAGGTGGAAGCTAAGACCATTCTCTAATAAAATAGCCCTGTGCAAAACAAAGTGCAAGCAGTGCAAGCAGCACCTGTTCTGTTTAGGAGGTTCTCTCTGAATTTTGTGGCTCCCTCCACACTGGACATGCACTCCTTTTTGTACAGGACTATTGCATTAGAGTATGGTCTTAGCTCCCACGTTCCCAGGACAATTTTCATAGATCATGGTCTTGGATCCTACTTGCCCTGTGTTCACAATGTAGGCCTATTCTAGGCCCAAGAGAGGTGTGTTTGAAATTCTATAGTTTATTCCTGTAAGGTCTAATACACTATTTGATCAAAAGTATCCGGACACCGGGCTGAAAATGACTTACAAGTTGGTGGCGCCCTCCATCGGTAATGCTGGATACAATATGGTGTTGGCCCACCCTTAGCCTTGATGACAGCTTCTACTCTCGCAGGCATACGTTCAATCAGGTGCTGGATGGTTTCTTGGGGAATGGCAGCCCATTCTTCACGGAGTGCTGCACTGAGGAGAGGTATCGATATATGTCGGTGAGGCCTGGCACGAAGTCGGCATTCCAAAACATCCCAAAGGTGTTCTATAGGATTCAAGTCGGGACTCTGTGCAGGCCAGTCCATTACAGAGATGTTATTGTCGTTTGACCACTCCGCCACAGGCCGTGCAGTATGAACAGGTGCTTGATAGAGATGAGCGAACACTGTTCGGATCAGCCGTTCCGAACAGCACGCTTCCATAGAAATGAATGGAAGCAGCTGGCACATACACTTTGTCGGTGGCCGGTCACTTAACCCCCACGTGCTGGCTACGTCCATTCATTTCTATGGGAGCGTGCTGTTCGGAACGGCTGTTCCGAACAGTTTTTGCTCATCTCTAGTGCTTGAACATGTTGAAAGATTCAATCGCCATCCCCGAATTGCTCTTCAACAGCAGGAAGCAAGAAAGTGTTTAAAACATCAATGTAGGCCTGTGCTGTGATAGTGCCACACAAAACAAGAAGGGGTGCAAGCCCCCTCCATGAAAAACACGACCACACCATAACACCACCGCCTCCGAATTTTACTGTTGGCACTACACACGCTGGCAGATGACGTTCACCGGGCATTCGCCATACCCACACCCTGCCATTGGATCGCCACATTGTGTACTGTGATTTGTCACTCCACACAACGTTTTTCCACTGTTCAATCGTCCAATGTTTATGCTCCTTACACCAAGCGAGGCATCGTTTGGCATTGACCTGCGTGATGTGTGGCACCCAATCACCTGACCACGTTCGAAGTCCGTGAGTTCCGCGGAGCACCCCATTCTGCTCTCTCACAATGTCTAATGTCTACTGAGGTCGCTGATATGGAGTACCTGGCAGTAGGTGGCAGCACAATGCACATAATATGAAAAACGTATGTTTTTGGGGGTGTCTGGATACTTTTGATCACATAGTGTACATGCTAGATCTTCGTTTTTTTAACCTCTAGTAATATAGTTAAGTTGTTGAACTATGTTTTATTTATTTTACTCCTTCAGGACTAGGCCATTTTTTGTTTCTGCATTTTTACTTCTCACCTTCCAGAAGCCATGACTTTTTAATTTTTCCCTTTATACAGTGGAGAGGGCTTAGTTTATGCATGACAAACTGTACTTCCTAAGGGTGCCATTTAATGCTCTGTGCAATGTACTGGAAAGCTGGAAAAAAAAATACAAAATATCATGAGATTGGAATAAAAACTAATAACTGGAAATAAATGACTCATTCACTATATTTGGTGTTAGTATTTCCACAGCAATACCAAATTTATGTAGTTTCTGTTATGTTTTAATACCTAAAAAAATTGAAAACTTTAAAAACAGAATACATTTTTGTGGATATATTGTGACACCCATAACTTTTTTATACTTACATATACATTGCTGTGTAGAGGCTCTTTTAAGTGCGGCATTATGTTTTTATTGAGATCATTTTGGGATTTGATACTATGGATGCCCCCCAAAATGGGTTTTAAAGGGACAGCTTCCCCAAAATAGACCTTATAGGAACAGAACTTTCCCCTTAAGTTGTCGCAACACTGCATATACTGGGCTATAGGGCCAATTTGAGTCATAATAACCACTGAACCCACAATTTATACATCATAGGAGGCTGCATTCTCTCTAAGGGGTTATTTGCTCTAATCCAGTTCTGAGACATTGTTTGAATGGATATATATTGATGCTTGCTCTTCTTGACTTGGAAAGGCTTAGTGTTTATACCCACCATGGGTGGAATATATTATCATTTTTGGATGCAATTTTTAATCAAATAAAAGTTACCTTTTTTTTTTTTTTTTGGGCTATCAAGGTTCTTTTGATTACTTTTTCCATCTGTGAAACCTCTTTCATTTTTGGGAAAGTAAATCACACTTCCCTGTGACTTCTTGTTGGGAAATGTGTCATCTTGTGCTGGCGCATGTTACCATGGCTGCAATAGAAACGCAAAAAATTAAAAATTGCAACAGCACTTTGATAGCATCAAGACCATCATGTCTAATACCTACTGAATATAAAAATACATGAAGTCAACCTCTCCCTGCCCTGTACCCGCCCACACTATCCTAAGCCACAACAAGCCCCACCTTCTCCCAGCATCGGTAACACTAGCCTAGGGAGGCGGGGGCACGCACGGTGCTCTGCCAGCGTCTGAATAAGAGAGGAGAGGACAGAGAACAGCCCAGAGCTCCGGGGAGTGGCAGCGGTTCTGTGCAGGTAACGGGATAGCCGGGGGGACTAAGCAGCGGATCTTTTAATCACTACACAGCGTGGAGTCCAAAAATTGAAGCCTTCAATTTTTGGACTCCATGCTGTGTAGTGAATAGGATCATTTTTAAAATCCGATTTTCAATCATTAAAAAATCCCATTGACTTGCATTAGGACCAGAATTGGGATCGGGTTCGGATTCAGATGGAAAATTATGGGAAATCGGATTTTAAAAATGATCCTGAAATCTCAAGATTGACTCAATCCTAGATGTGACCCTGCACTGCAATGACTTACCTTTCTCTGGAACTTGGCCTCCACAAAATTAAGGGCAAATGTACGCTATTTGTAGACTATTTGTGGTTTATTGTAGGCATAATTTGGCTGAAACTCTCTGACCCTGAATTTTCTGGAGGCCAAGTCCTAGAGAGAGGTGAGTCATGGCAGTCCCATATAAAGAGGTTGCCTTGTCGCTTGCAGATGGACTTATACAATTTCATCCAAATATTAAGTTGATCCTCCTAACCATTTAGCAGCCCCCAATATACCTTTTCTGACATAAACATTTAAAAAAAAATGCACATAAAAGTTGAAAAAATAAAATAATTTTTTACAATGTATGAATTTCTGGTTTAACTTTCTCTTCCAAAATAGAGACATAAAAAATAGCCCCAAAATGTCTATGTAGACAGAAATAAATAGTAAGTCTACTAGAGTACTACAGTGGTACCATAGGGGTTAGATGCCTGAAGTGAATTTAGAAAAGGATAAATAGATTTTATTTCCTAATAAAAAAGAAACAACATGTAATATTTTACAACAAAAAAAGAAACAACATGCGATAATTTACATCCATCCACTTTTTTCCCCAGTTGTCCCTTTGACTTCAATGTATAATAAAGGAATAAAAAAAAGTGACTTTCCTGTAAAGTGCATGGAAAATATTACCTGCTGTGCACCTGCAAAAATGTTCCGAAAAACAATGAAATCAATGGGATTCTTCATATTGTTTATTTCCAGATTACTTTTTGTCTCAGCGGTTACGGCATATAGGGAAAGACCAAAAAAACTGTGTGAGAATAATGCGGGAAGTAACTGGTGGAATCAGTAGCAAACTTTCAATGGTTTCTGGTTTCTTTACCTTGAGACCGTATTGTTCTATTGTTTGATACTTTATGTTCTGTGTTTTCAGCTCTATTTAGATCATTGAACAATTCTTTCATTTTATAGAACACAAAGTGCTACATTGAAATATTGATTTCTGGGATATTTTATTTCAAAGTACTGAATCTTTCAATAATCTTGAGTAACATTGTTTAGGCTGAAGAATTTTATAAAGAAAAACATATTTTTAACGTGCAAGGTGTCAGCGTAACAAGGACACGATGACCTTACATTTCACCTATTTCAGTGAATAGTCAAAATAACTTTCTGGATAAATAACATTTCTTGATAAAACCATACAGTTAATGGATCATTATTCAGTATAGGATGGTCACCTATAAAAGTGATGAGTAAAGAGAAGGGACAACATATGCACACAGTTAGATGATAAGGATAGCATAAGATGAAATAGTACGTGTATATGAATGTTTCAATGTTACATTTTGGTTTACTTTCTAAAATTGAAATATACAAATAAGTCCTCTTTGGTGGAAAAGGGAAATTTACATCAGCCCCAAATGTTGGAAGGTAGGTCCCAATAGATCAATATCTGATTTTACTGAAATTAAGTGGCATAACCTGGAAGTACAGCCAAGACAGAAGCTCTCCTCCAAGACGAAGAGGAACCCATCCTCAGACAATGTCTGGATGAGGAATCATTGACATTGGTCTCAAGGGGTACTATGTCTTCTTAAGGAGACTCTACCTCAAAGAGGCAATTTTGCATTGTACAGTGTAAGAATTCTGGGAAAGGGGTATTCAAATACGTTCAAGGTAGAAAAGGAAAATGTGCTCAAAAATAAGTCATCCAAGGTGGAAAAGGGGAACTTTGGAAAGTAACTCCCTGTAGATAAATGTCCCTAAAAATGTAAGGCATTGGATTCTGTCTTGATGACTTTTATTAATTATGTTGCTTGCAGATGTATATAGTTCAGGGAAAATACAGAAAAAGGACTAAAAGAGATTCTGTTCTGCTTATAGGAACTGAAATGGCCGAACAGATATGTGCAGTCGGCTCTGCCCGATAGCAGAGCCGACTGTGCATGTGCTGGATTTATCTGCCAAAGATAAACTTGCTGGAAGAAGACAATGCAGAGGACGCAGCGGAGAGGCACAGCTGTAGAAGATGGAGGCGGCGCTGGAGAGTTTTCAAGCAGCACAGGGGACGCCCCCAGTGCTGTTTGAGTGCAGGGGAACACCCCCTGTGCTGCATGGAGACTCATTAGCATACCTAGAAAAACCAAGACATCTATGACATGTCGGCATGAAGAATTCTAAAGGTAAGGGAAGAATAGCCTTTCTTAAGGTGATTCAACGTGGTATTAGTTAAAGAAGGGATTCTAATGATAGAATCTCTTTAAACACATCAAGAACTCTGTATAATGTAACTATGACACAAATGTAGAGTTCATTCAAAAGCTCAGAATTAGAATTATGACCAGAAAATAGTAATTAGGAGTTTTTGACCAAATCTCCAAGCAATCCTATTAATATTATAAATGTGAAAGTTTGTGAGTTTGGATGTTTGTGGGTTTGTGTGTTCGGATGTTTGTTAGTCAATCACGCAAAACCCGCTTGACCGATTTGGCTGAAATTTTCCACAAACATAGTTAATACACCCCATTGCGCAATAGGCTACTTTTCATCACAATAGCGCACATACGTTTTTCCCAGGACCCCCACAAACCCCAAACTCACATCACTATCTCTGCAATCTCACACACTTTGGACCCCGATTTGGCTGAAATTTTCCACAAACATAGTCCCTACACTCGATTGCGCAATAGGCTACTTTTCGTCACAATAGCACACATACGTTTTTCCCAGGACCCTTTGGATGTTCGGATGTTTGGCGGTCAATCACGCAAAAACCGCTCCACCGATTTGGCTGAAATTTTCCACAAACATAGTCCCTACACTCGATTGCGCAATAGGCTACTTTTCGTCACAATAGCGCACATACGTTTTTCCCAGGACCCCCACAAAACCCAAACTCACATCACTATCTCTGCAATCTCACACACTTTGGACCATAGCAAGCCACAAAATTCATATTACCCCCTACAGCAGAGGTCAGCAACCCCTGGCACACATGCCAAGAGTGGCACTCCTGCCATATTTCACTGGCATGCCAGCAGCACAGGACCTGCAAGAGTTAAATAAAGTCTCTGCTAGAGCTGAGGCATAAGGACACTCCCCTTTGCGAGATGTGCAGGAAACCCAGGCGGTGGAGCTTAATCCCTCAAGTCTCTGCCTGCTATAGTGATAGCTCCTGCCGAAGCTGCTAGCAAACTGAAAGTAAGAAACACACAGCTCCCTTCCTTTACTTCCTATTCTCATTAATGTCAGGGATGGGGATATTAGTTTAGTGTTAGTAACTCCATGTACCTCACATTAATAGGAATAAACCCCATCATGTCCCTCATATTAACCCCTGTGTGCCCCATATAAAGGTTACTAATATGTGAGACATATGGAGGTACTAATAAAAGACCTCAGTAATGAAGATACTTAATTATTACCTCCAAGTCTCTCACATATCAGTAACTACAGATGAGCGAGTACTGTTGGGATCAGCCGATCTGAACAGCACGCTCCATAGAAATGAATGGATGCACCTGGTACTTCCGCTTGGACGTAGCCAGCGCGCTTAACCCCCCGCGTGCCGGCTACGTCCATTCATTTCTATGCGAGCGTGCTGTTCGGATCGGCTGATCCCAACAGTACTCGCTCATCTCTATCAGTAACTCTTACACTGGGGTTAATGTGAGGGACATGATGGGGTTAATTGCTATTAATAAGAGGCACATGGAGTTACTAAACTGTCATGCACAGGGCCAGACTTTATGTTGCTTACTCAAGAGTATCCTGTGCCCAAAACTTACATGTACTGGCGGTAAATAACAAATCATACAATGTCGTATATCGAAGTATATTAACCTGAAATACCTCTGTCCCAAAGACACTATGTACAGTTTATACCAACACCGTATAGCGGCTGAAATACAAATTACATTCAACACAAAAGTCTCATGTGCTCTCAGAATTACAGCAACAACAAGATACACAGTTACATTTTATATCCCATACCTTATACACAGTACGAAAACCTTACCCGCGCCTGTATATACCCACTTCTACAATCACCGCAGACGAAGTCGCGGGTACCAGCTAGTATAGACATCAGATGTTAAAACCATTTAAAACACATCAAATATCTACAATTCCTGAAATATGTCTGTTAGAGAGTTGCTTAGATGACAAATCCCCAGTAGCTGCTGGAGAACCCTGGAGGAAGGGGCACAGGAGACAGTGAGCCCTAAGCTGAAGTCCCCCACTGTCCCTTCCTCTTGTCAGGCCCTATCCTACATAATAGGTGGCAACTTGGAGATGATCCTTTCCTATATATGTGATACACAAAACGCAGACAAGACAAACAACAACAAAGGGAGGTCAGCTAGCCAGGGTTCGGTAACAGTCGAGCAATGCAGTGCCAAATCAAAGTCCAAAACAGTAGTCAATAGGGAAAGCCAGAGGTCAGGATTAAGAATACAAGAAAAATAACAGCAAGAGAAAGCCAGCAAGCACGAGACAATAACAGGCACCAGTGTGAATGTGAGCCAAGACTAGATAGGGGAGGATGAACCTGCCCCAAGCCTGACAGGAAGGCAGGCTGTCAATCACAGGGCAAGACCAAAATTAACTACTTCATGGACTGAGGCAGACAAGGGCAAAAGACGGGTGTGGTGCAAATTCAATTACAGAACTAGAGCCGTGTTCACACAGTGCAACCAAAAACTCTTAAAGCATGGAACTAAACTGCACACGCCTCCTGCACCGCCGCACGTGAGCAGAGGGTGACGCAGTGACCAGAACAGGCAGGGATGTTACAATGTCACACTTAGAAATTTGAGTAGTCATGCTCAGAACCTGCCACAGTCTCAGCATGTTTATCGTGTGGTGTGTGAGGAGCACGTTATAGTCAAATTTTTTATTTTTATTTATTTTTTAATCTAAATCTCAATAAAAGTCAATATACACAGAAATTCCAGGTTTTCTTTCTAGTTTTTAGCTAATTTGTTTTAACTCCATTTTTGCTAAAACAATTCTAGAGCAATATAAAATTTTTAAAATACAAGAATAAATAATAGACAATATCGGAAAAAAGTGACAACAAAATTTGTTCTGATTGTGTTAATTGTTTTATCATTTTCCCGCATGAAGGTCATTTGTGGGCTTATGACTATAGTAACCTCCCATTAAAAGATGGTACTGTATGGAATTCAAATTATTCACACGTGGAAGAAATTTACTCAATGGTGGGTTACTTGTAGACATATCTTGGAAATTACTGGCGTAAAGTCCTTTTATAAGGATGATGAAGAGCCCTGGAGGACAATTTAAAGAACATTGTAACTTTGAGGACACATTTATTGAATTTTAATTTTGAACCACATAAACATTTAATATGTTTGTTATCAACACCGCATTGGCTAAACTAACAAATATATTATTTATGCATAACAAATTGTTTCTTATTGTGAGCACTAGATTGATTGATCTTTAGAATCTTTTACTGGCATACAACATGAAGGAAACAAGACATTGGGGTGATTTATCTTGATGCTGGGTCAAGATACACCCAATTTATTAAGAAGCTTATGACTCTTACTGAATTAGGCACATATACCCTAAGCTCGTAAGAATCATAAACCTACACCAGTTACTAGTTGGCATAAATATCAGCTACTTTACATCAGTTTATAACTCACATTATATGAAATCTATCGGAGATCACACAAAGCCAGGACACACTCACTTTTCGGAAAATTAGAATCTGGGGAACAAATACACCCAAAGTCTCAATTTTCTGACACAAAGATGATGATGGGCCAGAACTTGAGAAGCGGAAATGGAGTTTTCTTCAGTTACTTATTATTATTATTACTATTATTATTATTATTATTATTATTATTATTATTATTATTATTATTAGAGATGAGCGAACACTAAAATGTTCGAGGTTCGAAATTCGATTCGAACAGCCGCTCACTGTTCGAGTGTTCGAATGGGTTTCGAACCCCATTATAGTCTATGGGGAACATAAACTCGTTAAGGGGGAAACCCAAATTCGTGTCTGGAGGGTCACCAAGTCCACTATGACACCCCAGGAAATGATACCAACACCCTGGAATGACACTGGGACAGCAGGGGAAGCATGTCTGGGGGCATAAAAGTCACTTTATTTCATGGAAATCCCTGTCAGTTTGCGATTTTCGCAAGCTAACTTTTCCCCATAGAAATGCATTGGCCAGTGCTGATTGGCCAGAGTACGGAACTCGACCAATCAGCGCTGGCTCTGCTGGAGGAGGCGGAGTCTAAGATAGCTCCACACCAGTCTCCATTCAGGTCCGACCTTAGACTCCGCCTCCTCCGGCAGAGCCAGCGCTGATTGGCCGAAGGCTGGCCAATGCATTCCTATGCGAATGCAGACTTAGCAGTGCTGAGTCAGTTTTGCTCAACTACACATCTGATGCACACTCGGCACTGCTACATCAGATGTAGCAATCTGATGTAGCAGAGCCGAGGGTGCACTAGAACCCCTGTGCAAACTCAGTTCACGCTAATAGAATGCATTGGCCAGCGCTGATTGGCCAATGCATTCTATTAGCCCGATGAAGTAGAGCTGAATGTGTGTGCTAAGCACACACATTCAGCACTGCTTCATCAAGCCAATACAATGCATTAGCCAGTGCTGATTGGCCAGAGTACGGAATTCGGCCAATCAGCGCTGGCCAATGCATTCTATTAGCCCGATGAAGTAGAGCTGAATGTGTGTGCTAAGCACACACATTCAGCACTGCTTCATCAAGCCAATACAATGCATTAGCCAGTGCTGATTGGCCAGAGTACGGAATTCGGCCAATCAGCGCTGGCTCTGCTGGAGGAGGCGGAGTCTAAGGTCGGACCTGAATGGAGACTGGTGTGGAGCGATCTTAGACTCCGCCTCCTCCAGCAGAGCCAGCGCTGATTGGCCGAATTCCGTACTCTGGCCAATCAGCACTGGCTAATGCATTGTATTGGCGTGATGAAGCAGTGCTGAATGTGTGTGCTTAGCACACACATTCAGCTCTACTTCATCGGGCTAATAGAATGCATTGGCCAATCAGCGCTGGCCAATGCATTCTATTAGCGTGAACTGAGTTTGCACAGGGGTTCTAGTGCACCCTCGGCTCTGCTACATCAGATTGCTACATCTGATGTAGCAGTGCCGAGTGTGCATCAGATGTGTAGTTGAGCAAAACTGACTCAGCACTGCTAAGTCTCTGCATTCGCATAGGAATGCATTGGCCAGCCTTCGGCCAATCAGCGCTGGCTCTGCCGGAGGAGGCGGAGTCTAAGGTCGGACCTGAATGGAGACTGGTGTGGAGCGATCTTAGACTCCGCCTCCTCCAGCAGAGCCAGCGCTGATTGGTCGAGTTCCGTACTCTGGCCAATCAGCGCTGGCCAATGCATTCTATTAGCCCGATGAAGTAGAGCTGAATGTGTGTGCTTAGCACACACATTCAGCTCTACTTCATCAGGCTAATAGAATACATTGGCCAATCAGCGCTGGCCAATGCATTCTATTAGCTTGATGAAGCAGAGTGTGCACAAGGGTTCAAGCGCACCCTCGGCTCTGATGTAGCAGAGCTGAGGGTGCACAAGGGTTCAAGTGCACCCTCGGCTCTCCTACATCAGAGCCGAGGGTGCGCTTGAACCCTTGTGCAGCCTCGGCTCTGCTACATCAGAGCCGAGGGTGCGCTTGAACCCTTGTGCACACTCTGCTTCATCAAGCTAATAGAATGCATTGGCCAGCACTGATTGGCCAGAGTACGGAATTCGGCCAATCAGCGCTGGCCAATGCATCCCTATGGGAAAAAGTTTATCTCACAAAAATCACAATTACACACCCGATAGAGCCCCAAAAAGTTATTTTTAATAACATTCCCCCCTAAATAAAGGTTATCCCTAGCTATCCCTGCCTGTACAGCTATCCTTGTCTCATAGTCACAAAGTTCACATTCTCATATGACCCGGATTTGAAATCCACTATTCGTCTAAAATGGAGGTCACCTGATTTCGGCAGCCAATGACTTTTTCCAATTTTTTTCAATGCCCCCAGTGTCGTAGTTCCTGTCCCACCTCCCCTGCGCTGTTATTGGTGCAAAAAAGGCGCCAGGGAAGGTGGGAGGGGAATCGAATTTTGGCGCACTTTACCACGTGGTGTTCGATTCGATTCGAACATGGCGAACACCCTGATATCCGATCGAACATGTGTTCGATAGAACACTGTTCGCTCATCTCTAATTATTATTTTTAATTCTGATGTCTTATACTTTTACTTAAAGGGGTTTTCCCATCTCACTGTTCCAGCAGTTTGCCTGATGTCTCTTCTTCTCACTTCCTGTATTTCTCTCTCCCCTGCACCTGCCTCTTGCTGAACAAGACACTGAATTATAGCAATACTTATGCAGATCAGATAATATGCAAATGCTTGTAGAGAACAGACTCAGTGTTATCTGTTTGTTTACATAGAGAAATAACAGACTCGGCTTTATCAGCAAACTGCAACTAGCTGAACTGATTGTCCTGCTGACAGAGCAGTGTGTGATGTCACTTGTCCTATCTTACAGGTGCATGGTTATGGTGACGTTGTGTAAACAATGGGAGGAATAAATTTACATAGCAGGCAAACAAAGCAACATTTCTAAGGCAATATATTTAGGAAAAGTCTCAATTTACATAAACTACCAGTATAGGATTCTTGATATGGGACAACCTATTTATGTGACTATAATAAACGTCTCTATTTTTCACTTCTTATGTGAACGGTTAAAGAACATTCTAAAATGAATGGGAATCTAATTATCTGACAAATAAAGCTTAGGACTACAAGAAAGATACATTGAATATACAATATATGTTATTAAAGAGGCAAAGAAAAGTACAAAGTAGTGACAGCTTGATTGGTAATATTAAATAAATCATAAGCTCACCATTTATAAATCTGAAGGTCGAGAAGCTCTGGATGGAAAGAACAACAATATATACAAAGACTTCTCACATTGTCATCAGTAGTTAAAGGAACACTTACATGTTAATAATAAGATCCATATTCAAAGATGTTTTTATGGCCATACAAGACATTCAGTACAATCTTTTTATCTGCTTTTGTATTCAACAAGATCCAACACATGTTCTTATCTATACTTACTATTTTACTATTCTAGTCATGTTTGCACTACACTGTATAAACTCTGTGAACATTTCTGAATATGTGCAATTATAGAATACATTAAAGGGGCTCTATCAGCAAAATCATGCTGATAGAGCCCCACATATGCATGCATAGCCTTTAAAAAGGCTATTCAGGCACTGTAAAAGTTAAATTAAACTACCCCGCCGTTTTAAAATAATAACTTAAAAAAGAATGTGATCTACTTACTGAAGGTGCACGCTGGGCGGGCATTCAGGGTGCGCCGTCTTCTTCTTCCCCGCCTCTTCTTCCTCTGACGTCTTCGGGTCCCGTCCTCCTCCGGCGCTTGCTCGCGGACACTGACAAAAAATAGCCCGGGCGCATGCGCAGTAGCACGCGGCTTCTACTACGGCTACTGCGCATGCGCCTGAGCTATTTTTTTTTATCAGTGTCCGCGAGCAAGCGCGGGAGGAGGACGGGATCCGAAGACGTCAGAGGAAGAAGAGGCGGGGAAGAAGAAGACGGCGCACCCTGAATGCCCGCCCAGCGTGCACCTTCAGTAAGTAGATCACATTCTTTTTTAAGTTATTATTTTAAAATGGCGGGGTAGTTTAATTTAACTTTTACAGTGCCTGAATAGCCTTTTTAAAGGCTATGCACGCATATGTGGGGCTCTATCAGCATGATTTTGCTGATAGAGCCCCTTTAAACACATTTGCTTAAAGGGGTTGTCCAATTTCAACTAAAATTAATATAGTTTGCATAATGAATAAAAAGCTCAACAAATTTTTCAATATACTTCATGTATCAATTAATAACAATTTTCCAATAACAATTTTTTTGTGGCGAAAGATTGCCATCATATCATAAATCCACTATTTTCCAATATTCTTGTTATTATTATTATTATTATTATTATTATTAGGAGGACCCAGCTTTGCACAGGTATATTTCATTTTTTGTTTGCATAAGTATCATGTGGTCATATGTATCTCGTATGGATATCATTGAAAAACTCTGAAAGGCTGTGCTACATCTCTACATTTGCACAGTATACCCAACTCTGCTACATCTCTGCATACCCAGCTTTGCTACATCTCTGCATAGGCACAGCATACCCACCTCTGCTACATCTCTGCATAGGCAGAGCATACTCAATTATGCTACTATCTGTTAGGATTGGGTCCCGCAGGTTGCTCTCCCAGCGCACAGCGCCACCTGCGGGTCAGTCTAAGTCCAGCTTTCGCCCTATTGAGCACGCTCAGACTTTTGGAGCCGCTCACAAGCTAAGTGCCTTTTTGTCCCCTATTGAGCATGAGCAGTGAGGTCATGACCACTGCCCCTATTGGGCGGGGACTTCCCTTTAAATAGTGTGAACAGATGCCCGCCAGGCGCTCACACTTTGATTGAATTTTCCTAAAGTCCACAAAAGCTTGTTTAATGACAGTAGTCAGGGATAGGCTCCAGTATTCAGGCAGGTTTGCAGACTAGGCCTCTGTGTGGGGATCCTCTGCTTCTATCTGGGTGCTGTTAGTTAGGACCTGTAAACCCTGAACTGTCAGCTCTTCACCAGGGCTAGGAGCGGTAGAGACTGTTTCAGCCTGATGAGTTGCAGCAGGTTTGGTCTCTGAGATAGCCTTATTTAGACTGTCAAACTTCATTGGTAACTCCTAGCTGTTTACAGGAGCATGTTCAGACTTCCGTGGTGGCTTCTAGCTGTTGCAGAAGCGCTCGTAGCTGTGTGTACCTGGCCAGTGAGATTAACTGGCAGGGTTTAGTTGCACCCTGTTCACATTGAGTATTGCACCACACCACTGTCATTGTAGTTTTTCACATTGAGTACTGCGCTGCACGTCGGCTAGTGTGTGTTGCACCCAGTTCACATTTAGTTCAGACATACAGCCACCCATATGGGTCTGTGGACCTTGCTGCAGTGTCTTGCAGCCCAGAGGTTCTGTTGTTCAAAATTATTATATATATATATATATATATATATATATACACACAGAACTGTAACACTATACTGCATAGGCACAGCATACCCACCTCTGTTACATCTCTGCATAGGCACAGCCTACCCAGTTCTGCTACTTCTCTGCATAGGCACAGCATACCCAGCTCTGCTACTTCTCAGCATAGACATAGCATACCCTGCTCTGCTACATCTTTTCATACACATAGCCTACACAGCTCTGCTACATTTCTGCATATGCACAGCATACCCAGCTCTGTTACATCTCTGCATACTCACACAGTCCTGCTACATCTCTGCATACCCATACGGCTCTACTATGGGTGTAGTGTATAAAAATGGCAGGGTTGTTATGGAAACCTGGAGTATAGCTGTGTGTGACAGCTTGGTGCACCTGTGAGTGTTCCGGCATCTCAGCAGCTCACTGGGATGCCATATAATGAGCTTGTTGTTGGCGCCGATAATCCGTCTGCTCTGGTGTTTTGTCATCTGTAAGAGCCGCTTGACACCTAGCTTGCTCAATCCTCAGCTCTGCTTGAAGAGAACTCTGTTGACTTCCGGCTACCTTCATAGGTAGCCAGAAGTCAACAAAATGTAAATACAAACTCGATTTTCATTTTCCTGGCATGTTTAAAATTGTGAAACTGGCAATTTGGATGAAAGGGTTTTTCCCAGGTCAGTGTCTGAACATGCTGCCTAGAGTGTCTGCTTCTCACTTCCTGTATTTGTCCCTCATACTCCCTCTGGCTGAACAGGACACATAAGACTTCTGCAGATCAGAGAATGATCAATGTTATCTGTGTGTTTACATAGAGAGATAACAGAGCAGCTTTATCAGCACAAAGTGGAAATAGCTGAAATCCCCTGCAGTGTAACATAGTATATGAACATAAATTGATAACAGTCGTGAAGCCATGTCATTTACCAGGATAAAAAAGTATCCTATGTGTTAATCCAGATTACAAACTATCTATGTGCCAGATTTCATCCAAATCCGTTTAGCCATTTTTGCATGATCAAGTAACAAACATCCAAACACACAAACTTTGACATTTATAACATTAGTAGGATTATTATTCTTATTCTCAGATGGGGGCTTTGCTTTGAATTGTGAGACAGTCTTCTTTACTGGCTTTAATCCTGTCTTACTGTTTGAAGCTAAAGATTGCCATCATGTAGATCCAATACGGATATTTTCCATTACTTTTTTTTATTTAAAGCTACCAGTGCATTTTGTCTTTTCGAGGAAGCACCAAATAGTTAATTTGACACAGGCAATAATTTTTGCTATGTCTTTGCTTAGATTTCTAAGGTTCATAGAGACTCACTGAGAAGCCAATTGTCGAATTGCTTTTCTGAGATCCTAAAATTAAAGGATAGACTGGGGGTGGGTTTCCAAGGTTGAAATAATTATGGTTATAAATCCAACACTGTTCTTTTACATCAGATATAAATACCTTCATAATAATATTGAAGGTGTTTGATCTTACTGTAATTTTTTTTTGTAAGTGTAACTTTCATTTTTGGTAGAAGACAGCTAAAATAAAAGAGTACAGCTTTATGGACTGATATCACAATTGTCAACTTTCATGGAAGAAAATTATTTGACAGCCTTTTTGAATCTCAATTCAACTGCCCAAATTGCCATTGCCTCCTTAAATGCAGATATTATTAAAAAGTCAATGGCAAGAGCAAGAAAGTTATTCACTTGTGTTAAAATGTTAACTGCTTGAAATGAATGCAGTGTGTTTGTAAAATATCAATAAAGCTGGGTTACCAAGGTTAAAGAATGCAAGCTAACACCTCTTCTGTAAAGTCATTAGCATGGCTATTCCCTTTCATTTCAAAGTCATTACTGCTTCATCTCGCCATTGACAAACTGCCTTATTTGAACAAAGCAGAACTGCGTGATATAAATCGATACAAAACAAAAGCAGTTTTTACTGGGTTAAAAGCTGAAATCCCAACTTAGCTTTGAAGTTAATGTATATTAGTTTTGTATATGCGATTTTATTACATTAACACTTTTCTGGCACGGTAACGCTATATCTTGTCATTCTTAGGAAGAAAGGAAAGAAAACAATACAAATCTACCATTATAATATTGCTCAGTATACCGCCAAATAAAATTACAAGAGCCACCAAAACAAATTTTGTAAATTTTTAATCTGTAAGTATTAAGGGTTATAAATGTGAAAATGGCTTACTAGCGGTATAGTGCACTCAGATGGGACCCAACTTAGTTAGGGCTGTATTTCCCAATACTAAACAATACCAAAGCTCAAAATTTTTTTTGAAAAAGTTGTTTGACTTTGTCACATATGGGCCATCTTAGAATGTGAAGCATGATAATACTAATACTAATATATAAAAGACAATCTATAGTGTCTAGGACATCTTAAACAAGAAGGCTCAATGTAACCTGCTCTTCAACCACTAATACCCTAATCCCCTACTGCTATTCCCCCTTTGCTATGCATTGTCTAACAATAAGTATTTGGACACCGGTGGTAGAATAGAAAAACATCATTTATTCATATTCAATAGTTGGTAAACCCCAGCAGATGCTTCCTTACAGATGGTATTGATTAACACAATACTCCCGGATGCCTGTTGAAACTTCTGGTGTATGTGAGCCATCGGTTGGGTTCAATGTTGTTTCCTACACAATATTTAATGGCGGAAAGCGCGACACTGCTGGTAACTTCATTTGCATCGGTGTCCAAATACTTATTGGTGGACAGTGTAGTAAAAGGCATATTGAATAGTAGTCCCTCACAGTATGATGAAGAGCATGCTATATCGCATCAGTAGAAGGATAAATCAAAAATAAATTGTCTTATGGCTCTTTTTTTTTAAGAAATGAAGCATGAGTGGAAGGCTTATCACTATATGGATGTTAATGAATGGATACAGCCTATATAATAGATATGGTAGATAAAAAAAATATGCATATAAAAACCATGAAGCAACACATGGAATGAGGTCCACTTCCATGTGTTCACTGGAAGCATTACAGTGTTGGCCAAAAGTATTGGCACCCATGCAATTCTGTCAGATAATACTCAGTTTCTTCCAGAAAATGATTGCAAGCACAAACTTTGGTATTAATATCTTCATTTATTTTGCTTGCAATGAAAAAACACAAAAGTGAATGAAAAAAAGTCAAATCATTGATCATTTTACACAAAACTCCAAAAATGGGCCAGACAAAAGTATTGGCCCCCTCAGCCTAATACTTGGAAGCACAATCTTTAGACAAAATAACTGTGTACAACCGCTTCCGGTAACCATCAATGAGTTTCTTACAATGCTCTGCTGGAATTTTAGACCATTCTACTTTGGCAAACTGCTCCAGGTCCCTGAGATGTGAAGGGGGCCTTCTCCAAACTGCCATCAAGAGATCTCTCCCCCACAGGTGTTCTATGAGATTCAGGTCTGGACTCATTGCTGCCACTTTACAAGTCTCCAGTGCTTTCTCTCAAACCATTTTCTAGTGCTTTTTGAAGTGTTTTTTGGGTCATTGTACTGCTGGAAGACCCATGACCTCTGAGGGAGACCCAGCTTTCTCACACTGGGCCCTACATTATGCTGCACAATGTGTTGGTCGTCTTCAGACTTCATAATGCCATGCACATGGTCAAGCAGTCCAGTGCCAGAGGCAGCAAAGCAACCCCAAACATCAGGGAACCTCTGCCATGTTTGACTGTAGGGACCGTGTTCTTTTCTTTGAAGGCCTCTTTTTTTTTCCCTGTAAACTCTATGTTGATGCCTTTTCCCAAAAAGCTCTACTTTTGTCTCATCTGACCAGAGAACATTCTTCCAAAACGTTTTTGGCTTTCTCAGGTAAGTTTTGACAAACTCCAGCCTGACTTTTTTTTATGTCTCTGGGTAAGAAGTGGGGTCTTCCTGGGTATCCTACCATACAGTCCCTTTTCATTCAGACGACAATGAATAGTACGGGTTGACACTGTTGTACCCTCGGACTGCAGGGCAGTCCGGTTTTCCTGGAATATTACTGAAACATAGAATACAAGTGAGTTTTGGCTGCACAGTGAATGCCTTAAAAACAAAACCTATAAGAAAGTTCCACAAATGTACTTTTTCCAATTCCACCCGATTCCGATTTTTTTTCAGCTTCCCAGTACATTGTACAGAATAATAAATAGTACTATAATAAAGAAGAATTTATCCTGAAAACATTAAGCTCTCCTATGGCTCTGTGAACAGAAAAATAAAAACATTATGGGGTTTGGAAGGTGCGGAGTCAAAAACGAAAATCAAATAATGTCATCAGAGGGAATATATATTCTCTCATATACCTAGGGATGTCTAGGTATATTTCTCACAAGATGGGCACTTTTTCTAAAGGCAACATGATCTGCGGATAAGATAACACAAAGAGAAATGCTAACTATTCTATTTGTGTCTGTGGTTTGCGTGGCCAGTCCATAGATGATGGCGGGGCATAGGTGTGTATTGCAGACTTTTAAGGCTTTTGTGAGCATGATGTGATATTGTGCTGAATTAGTTTAATGAAAAATTACATTCGTGAACTAAACTGTAATAAATTAAGAGATAATTGGTTAAGTTAGTTGACATCAGTTTACACCATAAAATAAAAGATTATACGTATAGTCATAAAAAATCTACAATTGTGTACAGAAATATTGGAATATGTTCCCATAGTTTTTTAGAATAAATAAAGGAAAAATCTGCTGCATAAAAAAATCTATTTCCAGAAATAAATGCATGTGGTCCCAGCTCTGAGATCACTGTACAATAAACATCAAAGTTTACACGGTAAACCTAACAAAACTGTAAATTCTTTTTAAGTAAACCAAGCTTTGCAATCTGTAGCTCCCCAAAGGGATCCACAAAGAAGCAACAGGATTTTGAAATTAAAATCACCAGTTTAAATTGGTTTATAGAATTATTTGATGAATAACTGCACGACTATAAGCACCTAATGATTTCCTATATATACTGTCCAATATTTATGTGATATGCAAATGTGGCCAGACGAATAAAAATTCATAACGTACGTATAAAATTTCAAGTTCTATATATTTTGCTGTGTATTTTGTATATTATTTTGTATATTATATTATGTAATGTGTGTGTGTGTGTATATATTTATTAATAATACACTTTATTTATATATCGTTTAACATATTCCACAGCTATATACACGCATACACAGCAGGTGAAATAAGTATTGTACACATAACCAATTCTCTAAGTAAATTTATTTTCAAAGATGCTATTGATGAAATTCTTGCCAGATGTTGGTGACAACCCATCCAGTCCACGCGGCAAAAAAATAAATAAAAATTAAACCATAGATGTCCATAAATTTAGTAATGTGTAATAATGAGATATGCCACAAGTAAAAAGTATTGAATACCTGAAAAAAGAAAGGTGCAAAATGCCATAGAAAGTCTCAGCACCAAATTCCCCATCAGTCATAACATTAAAATTGATGGTGGACTGAATATATTAAGCAGCAAGTTAACAGTGAGTTCTTAAAGATAATATGTTGGAAGAAGGAAAAATGGACAGATAAGGGCCAACAATATCTAAGCGACTAAGTCAGAGAATCTTCAAAAACGGTCTTATTGAGCAAGAGCAACTGGTGAATCTGCAACAGGATCATGGGCTCTCAGGACTCTTTGTTTTCTGACCCTTCCAATCTGTTTCCTCAAAAGAGCTATTGTATCACACATTGCTAATATATTTATTGATGACTATGTAAGGATGTCAGAATATACAGCATTTTGCAGTTTTTGGAATACGGGGCTGCATTGCAATAGACCAGACAGAATAACTATGCTGACCCTTGTGCTCTGCTAAATCTACAATAGATGTGAATATTGATGACCTATAGACCTTAGAATAGGTTGTCAATAGGTAGCCAGGAAAATCCCTTTAAGACATCTGTACATCACATTTTCCTTCTTCTCTTATATATACAAAAATTAATATCCGTCTGTCTGTTCTTTATGAGTGGCCAAACCACCAAACCAATCTTCTTCAAATTTGGCACACAGGTAGATAAGGTTTAAGACAACCCAGCCATTTATTTTAACTGATGTAGGTTAAAGGGGCAGGGTTCTTCACATGACACTGTTACACAAGGTCACATACACACAGCTTTACTCCAGGTTTCCATAACAAAAAAATCACAGGTTTTTCACTGATATGCAAACTGAGATACACATGATTACATGATACCTAAGGTCCAATGGAAACTTGCAGGTTCTTTGGTATTGACATACACACAGCTTTACACCAGGTTTCCATGGCAAGAAAACTATTTAGGACTTGTATTAGTCAATAGTAGTTCACTGGTCCTTAAATATTCAGTCGTATGATGAGTATCAGCCAATATAACTTCACATTTCATTTACCAGGTTTCCATAATAACACAACCATAAATAGACTGTGCCTATACTGGACTGCCATACTGGATATCAGCATTCTTAGAAATTGAAACTACACACAAATGACATACAATAATAGACCAGTGCCAATTCTTATGGGGCCACTACACAAACAAAAAATGAAATATACCTGTACAAAGTTGGTTCTTTCTACTAGTAACATATAGATGTCAGGTTGCAAATGTACTTATGTGAGGGGAGGGGTGAAATGTATATCATTGTGTATAGTGTAAACACAGCCATATACATGGTATCACAAATTATACTACTGAATAAAGATTATTGTAATATTATCCCAGCAATGAATTTCATTTGCAACCTTAGCGTCAATATATCATTTCACAATATTAATTTTATTCGAAGGAGATGCCGCCACTTCCTGAAATATAACAAGTCTTCACAGCAATTTCCATTCCGAAACACTATCTTGTTTTCAACTAACTAAAGTGCCGCCAAGCGAAAACTGTTAAAAGAAAGGCAATTTTGACATGCTTTTTTATTCCAAATGCAGAATTTATGTCAAAGGAAATTTTTACATCAGTGACAAGTAAGCTAAAACCCATCAGTTTGGAGGAAGGTTTGCTTGGTGAAACACAGTATATTTCCATTAAGTTAATCTAAAAGTCAGCCTTTTGTAATCCTAAGTATAATACATTAAAGTCTTTCAAGTGCAACTCAGCAAAATGTAGACTTTCATATCCCTACTTACTGCAGGCGTTCATTGCTAACTATTAAACATTTATATATTGTACAGGTTAAAGATGGGAAACACTCACAATGATTAATTATGGATGATAGTGGGAATATCTCGCCCTTCATCTTCCCCTCCAGCCAGTAATGCAGCTTTTCAGAAACATTTTTTGTAGCATCTTGATCCATATTTTGATTTATTATAAGGAACAATTTATCTAAAGATGCTTTTACATTACTTTAAGATAAAAGTTCATTTGTAATAAAAATATTATGTTTACTATGATACATTTCTTTTCATTTTGGAATTTGAGAAATATTAGTGTACCTATTTATGACAAACAGGGAAGACTGAAGCAATATAGACTAAGGTCCTTTATTTATTTTATAGATTGTGAGCCCCATATAGAGCACACAAGGTACAATTTTTTTTCCCTATCAGTATGTCTTCAGAGTATGGGAGGAAATCCATACAAACACGGGGAGAACATACAAGCTCCTTGCAGATGTTATCTTTGGCAAGATTCAAACCCAGGACTCCAACGCTGCAAAGCTAACCACTGAGCCACCATGCTGCCCCACAATATAGACTAAGGTCTTATTCATACAAGTCATTGTTTTGAATGACTATGGGTCTGTATATGGCTCTATTCACATGTCCATTATGTTGACAGAAGGTAGAGATAGAAAATAGAGATGAGCAAACACTAAAATGTCCGAGGTTCGAAATCCGATTCGAACAGCCGCACACTGTTCGACTGTTCGAATGGATTTCGAACCCCATTATAGTCTATGGGGGGAAATGCTCGTTTCAGGGGTAGGCAACATTCGATAAAATCATACTTACCATGTCCACGAGTGACGGTCAGGCTGGATTCTGCTTGAAGTCTTCTCCCGGCGCAGGGTCCCCGCGTCCTCTTCCGGGTGGAATTCACTCTGCCTAGGCATTCGGCCTAGGCAGAGCTGACTGCGCATGCGAAGTCGGCTCTGCCCAGGCCCGACGCCTGAGCAGAGCTGACTGCGCATGCGCGTGTATGCGTGTGCATGCCCGCACATGCGCAGTCGGCTCTGCCTAGGCCGGATGCCTAGGCAGAGTGAATTCCACCCGGAAGAAGACGCGGGGACGCAGCGCGGAGAAGACTTCGGAAAGGTAAGAGAAGAACCAGCGTTGATTGGCAGAATGTATAGCATTCTGCCAATCAACGCTGGTTCTGCATCGAACCTTAAACTTCGAACAGCTAGTAGTGTTCGATCGAGTACGAGTATTTCGAATACCATAGTATTCGATCGAACACCTACTCGATCGAACACTACTCGCTCATCTCTAATAGAAAAGTCTCATGAGATTCATTTTGACAAATATTTGTTTATGGCCAAACTTGTTTGGCATGAATAGGAAGTCCTATGTTTATGTTCTTTTTATTCTCCGACCCCAAAGTATAATAATTGGAGGCACAGGGGGAATGGGTAAAAATAACACACACTTACACTCACCATGTCTCACCTCTCCTGGGCATCTAGAAGTCCCCTTCCATCATCTGCTGGCATTTTCAGCCCCTGGCTCATGTCATGTGCCTCAGGATCACCATCAGGGCTGGTGATTGGACCCCAATGGTCATGAAGTCCTGCATCAATCAAGCATCATGACATTAGCCCACCCAATGTGACCTCTGAGGTCAAATCACAGGGTATGGGGTTTCAGCCATAGGGTGGAAGAGGACATTGGGGGCCCCCTAGTGCTCAAGAGAGGTGAGGCATAGTGAGTACACCTGTTTGGTTTTTACTCACCTACCCTGGACCTCCACTTATTATACACCGAGGTCTGAGGTAACCTCAGTGTATAATTATGTTTTGCAGGTTACAAATACCAAAAGTTTAGGATTCAGGCTGAGCCCAAATCTTTTGGAAAATGCAGATTGTTCAATCCAAATCAGTTCACTCATCCCTAGTGTTGAGCTGTCAACAAAGTTGGCTGGAAGCAGTTTCATAGAGGAAAAGGCCTACACTTGCACCCTCGGTCAAGTTGAGCTTGTATCTTGTATATGGAGAGTCAGGTAGGATACCTGTCAGTCAAACCAATATTCGCCCACCAGCTATCTAAACTGTATGGGCATGTCAAATTTTATTTCTTCCAATGGCAGACAATAACATGTATTAGAGGGGATGTTCTAATACACCTTAGATCATCATCAGACCCTGTTGAATAGAGCAGGGCCTGGCTTCATTTATCTATCAATCATTATTTGAACTGCTCCCAAAAAATGGGCCCCATTTTTTTTTGTGTGTGTCTTGTTTGGCCCATTACAGAAAACACTTAGTCAATGTCCATATTCTTCTCTTTATTATTGATGTGATTAATTTTATTTCTCCAGCTTTCAGTGTCTTATAAAACCCTTGTCTCTTGAGTAAAATAAGTGATACAGTGCTTCTATACAAAAGCATGAAGGGTACTCTTCTATTTTTAAGTAATATAATTTATGATGTCTGTTACAGTTCTGTGTTCTTGTAAGACACAGATATGCTGCAGCACCTAAATGAAGACATCTCACAGCAGAGAGTGTCAAATCCTTGGTCAGGAGAGCTCAGCAAAGGGCTTTGGCCTAGATCAGATATAAAGAAGCGGTTCAATTCCCATGAGATCATATGTGCATTGTGTCTGGTGGAGCAGCCCAGTCATAGAAAATTCCCTGGGGTTGTACTGAAGTTATAGCACAAAGATAGACACAGCTATTCACTATCAAGGTGCTTCAGAGAGAGAACCGGCCACATACCTGAGCAATGTATCAGTAATAGAGTTAGTCGGGAACAATGGTGGCAGGACTTACAAGTAGAGTATTTCGATATCAAACGGACACATGAAGAAGGTCTCCTGGTGTATAGCACAATTTACACAAAGTAATTGCATTAAACCCTATTCATACCAGAGAACAGATCAGAGAGTCTAGTGCTGCAAATGGTTATCATTGTCATCATATACACAGCTATTATCTAGATTCTTATATTAATATTAATTATCACTGTCACCTCTTTATTGTTTGTTTCCTGCATTCTCTTGTATACAGACATAATTTATTACAATGAAGCTTCTCAGTCTATTGCCCATACACCAACACCCATTAGGTACTTACAATATTCACTGTGTGCAGAATTATTAGGCAAGTCGTATTTGAGAGGATTATTTTTTATTACTGTTCAACAACTATGTTCTTAATCACCCCATAAATATCAAAGTTTAATATTTTTGGAAGTTGGAGTGGTTCTCTTTTAGATTTGGCTATCTTAGGAGGATATCTGTTTGTGCAGGTAACTGTTACTGTGCAGAATTATTAGGCAACTTAATAAAAACCAAATGTATACCAATCTCACTTGTTTATTTTCACCAGGTAAACTAATATAACAACGCAACATTTAGAAATAAACATTTCTGACATTCAAAAACAAAAAGAAATCAGTGACCAGTATAGCCACCTTTCTTTACTATGACACTCACAAGCCTTCCATCCATAGATTCTGTCAGTTGCTTGATCTGTTTCTGATCACCATCACGTGCAGCAGCCACCACAACCTCCCAGACACTGTTCTGAGAGGTGGACTGTTTTCCCTCCATGTAGATCTCACATTTTATGAGGGACCACAGGTTCTCTATGGGGTTCAGATCAGGTGAACAAGGAGGCCATGTCATTATTTTTTCTTCTTTTAGACCTTTACTGGCCAGCCACGCTGTGGAGTATTTGGATGCATGTGATGGAGCATTGTCCTTCATGAAAATCATGTTTTTCTTGAACGATAACGACTTCTTCCTGTACCACTGCCTGAAGAAGGTGTCTTCCAGAAACTGGCAGTAGGTCTGGGAGTTGAGCTTCACTCCATCCTCAACCCGAATAGGTCCCACAAGTTCATCTTTGATAATACCAGCCCATATCAGTACCACACCTCCACCTTGCTGGCCTCTGAGTTGGAGTGGAGATCTCTGCCCTTTACTGATCCAGCCTTGGGCGCATCCATGTGGCCGATCAAGAGTCACTCTCATTTCATCAGTCCATGAAACCTTAGAAAAATCAGTCTTAAGATATTTCTTGGCCTGGTCTTGACATTTTATCTTATGTTTCTTGTACAAAGGTGGTCATTTTTCAGATTTCCTTACCTTGACCATGTCCCTGAGTATCGCACACCTTGTGCTTTTTGATACTCCAGTACTGTTGCAGCTCTGAAATATGGCAAAACTGGTGGCAAATGGCATCTTGGCAGCTTCACGCTTGATTTTCCTCAATTCATGGGCAGTTATTTTGCGCCTTTTTTATCAACACGTTTTTTGTGACCCTGTTGGCTATTTGCCATGAAACGCTTGATTGTTTGGTCATCATGCTTCAAAAGTTTTGTAATTTCAAGACTGCTGCATCCCTCTGCAAGACATCTCACTATTTTTGACTTTTCAGAGTCCGTCAAATCTCTCTTCTGATCCATTTTGCCAAAGGAAAGGAAGTTACCTAATAATTAAGCACACCTTATATAGGGTGTTGATGTCATTAGACCACACCCCTCATTACAGAGATGCAAATCACCTGATTTACATAATTGGTAGTTGGCCTTCAAGCCTATACAGCTTGGAGTAGGATAACATGTATAAAACGGAGGATGTGTTCAAAATACTCATTTGCCTAATAATTCTGTGCACAGTGTACAGAATGGTGTGCAAAAACAGAATCATCAGCTGTCTAAATCTTGCTCATAGCTTGCTACAGTGTATCAGTTTGGCACTCAAGCTGTTTAACATACACAGCATTGCTTATATTGGACAGAACTGTATGCACTTCTTAGGTGAGAGTAGAACTAGCTAAGCTGATTGTAAAGAAGAGTATTCTCATTCACTGACTGAAAGCAAATATTTGGAAAATGATGCGATATTGAAAAATGTAGTAAATTAGGGTGAATGTTATATTGTTATTTATGTAACAATCCTTTAAAGAGGCTCTATCAGCAAAATCATGCTGATAGAGTCCCACATATGTGTGAATAGCCTTTAAAAAGGCCATTCAGGCACCGTAAATGTTATATTAAACTACCCCTCCCATTTTAAAATAAAACCCTAAAAAAGAATGTGATCTACTTATGGATCGTGCACGCTGGGCGGGCATTCAGGGTGCGCCGTCTTCTTCATCCACGCCTCTTCTTCCTCCAATGTCCTCGGGTCCCGTCCTCCTCCGGCACTCGCGAACTGACATTGATAAAAAAAAAAATGGCCTGGGAGCATGCGCAGTAGCTGTAGTAAAAGTCTAAAGTAGTCTAAGTAGTAAATGTCAGTTTGTGAGCGCCGGAGGAAGACGGGATCCGAGGATATCGGAGGAAGAAGAGGCATGGATGAAGATGAAAACACACCCTGAATGCCCGCCCAGTGTGCATGATGCGTAAGTAGATTACATTCTTTTTTAGTGTTTTATTTTAAAACGGGGGGTAATTTATTATAACTTTACCGGTGCCTGAATAGCCTTTTTAACCCCTTCCCGCCGATGGCATTTTTTGATTTTCGTTTTTCGTTTTTGACTCCCCTCCTTCTAAACCCCATAACTTTTTTATTTCTCCGCTCCCAGAGTCATATGAGGTCTTAATTTTTGCGGGACAATTTTTTCTTCATGATGCCACCATTAATTATTCTATATAATGTACTGGGAAGCAGGAAAAAAAATCAGAATGGGGTGGATTTGAAGAAAAAATGCATTTCTGCGACTTTCTTACGGGCTTTGGTTTTACGGCGTTCACTGTGCAGCCAAAATGACATGTCCCCTGTATTCTGTGTTTCGTTACGGTTCCAGGGATACCAACTTTATATGGTTTTATTTACATTTTGACCCCTAAAAAAAATTCCAAAACGGTGTTAAAAATTTTTTTTTCTAAAAGTCGCCATATTCCGACGGCCGTAACTTTTTTATACATAGGTGTACGGGGATGCATAGGGCGTCTTTTTTTGCGGGGCCAGGTGTACTTTTTAGTTCTACCATTTTCGGGAAATGTTATTGCTTTGATCACTTTTTATTCAAATTTTTATCAGAATTAAAACAGTGAAAAAACGGCGGTTTGGCACTTTTGACTATTTTTCCTGCTACAGTGTTTACCGAACCGGAAAAATATTTTTATAGATTTGTAGAGCGGGCGATTTCGGACGCGGGGATACCTAACATGTATATGTTTCACAGTTTTTAACTACTTTTATATTTGTTCTAGGGAAAGGGGGGTGATTTGAACTTTTAATACTTTTTATATTTTTTTTAACTTTTTTTTATTTTTTTTTTTGCATTTATTAGACCCCCTAGGGGTGTTGAACCCCAGGGGGTCTGATCACTAATGCAATGCATTACAATGCTAATGCATTGCAATGCATTGCAAAAAATCATCATCTCTTTTGCAGGCTGCATACACCAGCCTGCAAAAGAGAGGATTTGCAGACTGGCTGGGAGCCCTTAACAAGGCTCCCGGCTGTCATGGCAACGGGGGGTCGGCCCTGGAGCATGCTCCAGGAGCCGGCGATCCCTGCCAAAATGGCGGCGCCCATGCGCCGCCGGGAAGATGGCGCCTCCGGCGCCTTTGACAGCAGCGCCGGAGGGGTTAATGCCTCCGATCGGTCCGGGGACCGATCGGAGGCATGAGAGCCGGTTGTCTACTGCTTAAAGCAGTAGACACCCGGCGGCTATGACGGCCACCCGGCTCCCGGGCGGTCGCCATAGTTACAGACCCGACACGCGCCGTACTATTACGGCGCATGTCGGGAAGGGGTTAAAGGCTATTCACACATATGTGGGGCTCTATCAGCATGATTTTGCTGATAGAGCCCCTTTAACTCCTTCCAAACTTCTGGTGTAATAGTATAACAGATGATTGGTCTTGGCGCCTGCAGAGAAGCTGAGCGGATGCCATAACTGTCGGGTCTTCACAGAGTAAAGATCAGACAGAGATAGTATTTTTAGGACTTAAATTTCCCTCCACAGATCCACCCACTGATGTTCCTCTCTCTGCCCCTTACATTTCCACATGGTGAGATAAGATGAACTGTATAATATTAAAAAAAGATGTTATTTTTTTTGTAATTTTGCCTCCCCCCAAAAAATTTAGTAAAAAGTAATCTAAATGTTAGACGTTCCCCAAAATGGTATAAATAAAAACTGCACCCTGTGCCTCCCTCCCCCCCCCCAAAAAAAAAAAAAATGCCTTACACAGCTCTATACACTGGAAACATAAAAAGTTACAGGTGCTGGAATATGCGATTAAAATTTGTTTTTGCATTTTGCTAAGTTTTTGATTTTTTAATGGTATTACAACAAAAAAAAATTATATAAATTTGGCATTTCTGATATTATGCTGACTCAAAGAATAATAAGGCACAGTAAACTACTCTGAAACAAACTCAAAATAAAATGGTGCAAATCCAGTTGTTTTCTAATTCTACCCCATGCTGGCTTTTCTTAGCTTTCCAATACATCATGCAAAATATTATATGATACCATTAAGGGCGGGTTCGCACCTGCGCCTGGTCTCCGCTTTCGGGGTTCCGTCTTCTGGCGAGGCGAGACCTTTTCTTCTTAACCAGAAACAAAGTCCTACATGTCCGACTTTGTGTCCGGTTAAAAAAAAAAAAAAACGGTTTCGCAGCTGGGTTTGAAAACTGACCGCCGAGTTTCCATCTCCTGTCCAGTTTCTCTCAGCAGAAGACGGAAACTCGAAAGCGGAGACCAGGCGCAGGTGTGAACCTGCCCTAAGAAATACAATTTGTCCTGCAAATCAGTAAGCTCTCATATGCAGATTTTCTTTTTTTTTTTTTAAATTTACATTTTTCCCTATCAGTATGTCTTTGGAGTATGGGAGAAAATCCACAAAAACACAGGGAAAACATACAAATGTACATACGGATGTTTTGTCCTGGCAGGATTCAAACCCAGGACTCTAGCGCTGCAAGGCTGCAGTGCTAACCACTGAGCCCCTGTGTTGCCCCTATATGCAATTTTTTTTTAAAAGTTATGGATTTTAGAAGGTGAGAAGTAAAAAATAGAAATGGAAAAAATTTACTGTATTAGGAAGGGGTTAATAGAGGAAATCTATTGATGTAGAAATAAAAAAAAGAACACAAACAAAAGTTTAAATGGTCCAAAAACCAAATTAGTAACCAAATCAGTCTCAAATTCTAATGTATTCCAAATGAAATCATTGCAAAAATTTACGTGACGACGATCTGCGGAGTTTCACGTCCAGAACAACAGCAGACAAATTGTCATTCCAATTAGTGGCAAATTCTTGTGCAACAATGAAATTAATAGAGATTGTATGAAGGGTGTCAGATAACTTACAACGTCCGGTGATTAAAATATGTTTCACTGTGATGTAAAACTACGAGACAGCTGCTGTATTTATAGCAAATTATAAAACGAAGAGCCGGCAAACAAACAGCTCGAAAGGAAATTCACAGCCTGGCTCTGCAGCTTTTTCTATGTGGCAGACCACATTTTAGAGCACTCTTAAAAATGTCAGACCCAAAGTTTCAAAGTCTCATTTCCACAACAAGTGATGCATGAACCAGAAGATTAAGTTCCTTAGAAAAGGGAACTTCATGAGACTTGAACACTTGAGAAGGCAATCCATGTACATGGATCAGCACATAAAAGAAAATATATGGATCAACCAGGTTTACCCGAGGGTTAATTGACCTAATTTACACATCTCTTCTGTGAGCTGATGGCTGGCAGATTTTTGGATTTTACAAGGAACATACAGTATTTTACTTTTGTGAAATAAATCTTCTTGAACTCTTTATGCAGCGCATATGTTTAGATCCTATTGGAGTATAGGCTACAATAAGATTGTATATTTCTAAGTCAGCTCCTTATCAGATGTTATGTCGAACACTGTTAACTATAGTCAACCTAAGACTTAATGATGAAAAAAAATCATGGTCAAGTTCACTGGACAACTGGAATACATTTACATTAAATTAATGAGATTGTATAGAATAATAAAAAATTGTCTCATATTTTAAATTTTCTCCATAAGGTTTGACTGAGTGGAAACAAGTACAGTACAAGTACACTTCAAGGGTTAAAGTAGTGGTAACCTGCATTGTTAATAGCCAGATGCACTGCAGACTTACAGGTGGTAAATCAGGGAATAAAAACTTTTGTGGGAGTGCTACTTTAGGCTGAAGCCCCACGTTGCGGAAACACAGCTTTTTTTTGTTGCAGAATTTGTTGTGTTTTTTTGAGCCAAAGCCAAGAATGGCTACAAAAGGAATGGGGAATTTCCTGGCAAGTTCTTATACTTCTAGCTTCTGCTCAATCCACTCCTGGCTTTGGCTCAAAAAACTGCAACAAAATCTGCAACAAAGAAAGCTGCTTTTGTGCAATGTGGGGCCTCAGCCTTAGAGAGGCTGTGTAACATGTAGAGAAAATGAGGGAAGGGGAAGGTCACTTCAAGCAGTTATATCTCAGACATTATAAAATGAGAAGATTCTCTTCTTTCATATGTCACTAAGGTTACAGTGATATATATTTTCTGAGAAATCACTGGATGAAAACACAATCAGGATTGGGATATTTATATCATATATACTATAATATCTCTTATGTATATAAAAATGAGTTTCTGTCTCTCTGTCTGTTCTTTATGCATGACCAAACAACTGAACCGATCTTCATCAAATTTTTTACACAGGTACATCAGGTGTCTGGGATGGTTTTAGGCCGGGTCTCAACTCTCTAGGACATGCCGTTCCTGAGATACAGTATGCCCCCCCCCAAAAAAAAAAATACCTGAATTAGCCAATAGAAGCCTGCAAGTATTTAATTCATATTCCAACTGTTATACACATGGTTACATGTCCCTTATCAGCCAATAGAAGCTCACAGTCACTTAGTATCCACATACACACAGCTTTACTCCAGGTTTCGCTAACAACCAATCACTAATATTCATACTGAGATACACATCATCACATGATACCTAAGGACCAATTGAAACTTTCAGGTTCTTTGGTCTTGACATACACACAGCTTTACACCTGGTTTCCATAGCAACCAAGCTATTTATGACCAGTATTTGTTAATAGCAGTTTGCAGGTCCTTAAATATCCAATTGTATGATGAGTATCAGCCAATATACCATCACATTTCATTTACCAGGTTTCCATAAAAACAGAGCCATAAATAGACTGGACCTATACTGGACTGCCATACTGGATGTTAGAATCCTTAGAAATTGAAATGTGCTTAAACTACACACAAACAACTTATAAACTAGACCAAGGCCAATTCTCATGGGGTCACTACAAAAACAAAAAATTAAATATACCCATGCAAACCCAGTACATTTTTTACTGTTTAAGAAATAACCATTTGAAGAGACCCCCCCTCCCCTCTCATTTTCTCTACATCTTACATAGCCCTGTTCTCAAAGCCCAGACTCCACACACAGTAAGTATTCTACTCATGTTCTGAATTTAGTTATGGATGCAGAATTTGTGTCCCAGCTCTATTTATTTCAATGGGAGCACCACAGACAGCTAAGTGCAGCACTTTGGCTATTTCTTTAGTTCCCATTCAAGTGAATTGGAGTCCACTGTGCCCACAGCTGCATTCTGAACAGGAATAAATCACTCCCATTCTTGGGGACGGTGGGGGCCTCAGCAGTCAGACCCTCCACCGATCAGCAATTTATGCTCGATCCTGTAGTTAGAAGACAAATATTTTTCTATGCATACTAGTTTAATAACTCTGCCCATCTGTGAAACCACAATGAAGTTATTATTAATTATTAATATTAATAATAAAAAATTCCATAGCACCTTATCTTTGTAGAGGATTTGCAGGAAAGTAGAAGTAAGCAGTGTCCAGTCTTTCAATAGTTTACTATTTTTTGTTCTTGTAAAATTTTCAATTAAACTGCAAAATGATAGAATATCAGATATTCAAGGCATAATCAATAATGTAGGGTAGGTTATCATAGACTCCTCAAACTATAAATAAGTAAAAGTCTCAGGGAAACCTAGACAGCTTGGAAAGATATTATACTGTACATCATTCCACCTGCAAAAAGGTGCTATTTTGGTACAAGTGCCACCAATGAAATAAATAGAAGAATTTGCACATGCTTTTACAATTTACATAATCACATGCAGAATGTGTTATTATTTTGTAATTTGAATCCCCATGGAGTTAAAATGTCTGGAAAATGCATTATGGAATAATCAGCTCTTCGTATTCCAATCCATCTGTTTTCAGAAACAGGATTTAGGTCTTCGGCAGTATATTTATTTAAAAATAAAATAAAAAATGTGACCCATTTCTATTCTGTCAAAACGCTCTGTGTGTGGTAGGAGAAATGAACCATTGGCTGACGACTTGTCTTTTAATGAATTTGTAAAGTTTGGAGCTCAGTATGTTGTTTTTAAAATGTAAATCTGATATGAAGATGTCACCTAGTTGTATAATCTTTTATGCATAAACTGGATGCATTCCCATTCTTGCCTGATTTGCAATGTGAATGAAAAAAGATGACTTGAGGTTTCACAAAGTGATGGCGCTCCAGTTTTGAGCTAATAAGGTCAACAGAAATAAAGTTAATAATTAGGTATCTTGTTAGCAAAACTGCATAAATTGTATTTAAAACATATATATCATACTAAATATTTTAGATACATTTTAATACAAGGTGAAACATTACTAAGGAAAATCTAAATATTTACTACAGTGCTCCATTCCTCAGCGTGACTTTCTCTACTGCAGCTTTGATATAACATGGGTCCCTGAAAATGGCCTCAAATAACATTGCGCTATGTAAAGATAGGCATTATTCCAGTAATATGACACCTGACTGTCGCGGCCATCAATTGGCTGCAGATATTGCATGCTGTACACAATGAGAGTACAGGAAGAGAGGCAGTGCTGGATTCCTTGGGGACAGGGGAATAATTGCATTTTCCCACAGATTTTTCATATAGCGTGTAGGGGGTTACAATATCTCTCTTCCTACTGCTTATCTTACAGGAATCTTATCTTTCAAACCCATTTTGTTTTCACTTCGGAATAGCCTTAATAGCCGGAATAGCCTTAAGAAAAGCAATTCTTCTCGTACCTTTCATTGTCTTCTCCACGCCGCCGTTCCGTAAAATCCCGTTTTTTGTCAGTATGCAAATGAGGTCTCTCTGCAGCACGGGGGGCAGGCCCCAGCGCTCAAACAGCACTGGGGGCATCCTCAATGCTGTGAGAGAACTCTCTCCAGTGCCACCTCCATCTTCGCCAGCAACGTCCTCTTCATCCACTTTTTCGGCGCAGGTTTCAGACTTCCGGGCCTCGGACGGAGCAGACTACGCATGCTCACAGGCCACAAGAAAATCGCCGCTTTCACAGTATGTGCTGTGAGAGAACTCATTTGCATACTGACAAAAACCGGGATTCCTACAGAATGGCGGCGCGGAGAAGACAACGAAAGGAAGGAGAAGAATAGCCTTTCTTAAGGCTATTCTGATATGTTACTCAGAAAAAAATGGGTTTGAAAGATAGGATCCCTTTAAGCATCCTATTATTTTCCCTAACAACACTGATACACTGTTGACTCATTTTGAGGCTATCAGATATCAAGACCCCCTGAAGATGTTTGGAAGATTTTTGGAGATTTTTGCCAACCTTCAGATAACTTGCACTTTTTTAACAATTAAATTGACCCCTTGCACAAGTGGATTCAAGGATATTGCATTCTATATTGATCGGATTTTGAGTCAGACTTCTGTGCATTCCTCCTACTTCACCTACATAGCACGTAATTTACAGCAAAGACATTCTGAACTGTCAACCATGTCTCCTTCACATTCTTCCCTGACACAGATCCATGGTAGTGATGTGGTACCTGTTGAACAATTTATTTCTCCTAATCAGAACATGTTTCCTCCTCTTTTTGATGATCTGGATGAGAACTGCCAGAATTATAGAATTAACTAAGGTATGTTACAAAAGATGAGCTGACCTATCAAAATTCATTCTAGTTCGGCTAAGGCCAATTCGGACCAAATATTTCACTTGGTACAAACCAGAAGTGCAAATTGCCTTAAAAAATCATGTATGACACTCCGAGGACTTCTAGGACTCTTTCTAGCTATGTAAAAAAAACTCCACAGACATCATAATTAGAGATGAGCGAACACTGTTCGATTGAATACATATTCGATCGAATACCAAGCCGTTCGAGGTGTTCAAATCGAACACCACGAGGCAAAAGCAGTAAAAATTTGTATCACCTTCCCTGGCAAGTTTTTTGCATCAATAACTGCGCAGGGGAGGTGGGACAGGAACTATGACGACGGAGGCACTTAAAAAAATTGAAAAAAAACATTGGCTGCCGAAATCAGGTGACCTCCAATTTAGACGAATGGTGGATTTAACATTCGATTAATTTGGGACTGTGAACTATGTGACTGTGAGACAGGGACAGATCTACAGGCAGGGTTAGCTAGGGATTACCTTTATTTAGGGAATGTTACTCACCAAGCTCTTTGGGGCTCTATCTGGTCGGGATTCCTGTCAGCTTACGATATGCGCGAGCTGACTTTTTCCCATAGGAATGCATTGACCAGCATTGATTGACCAGCCTGGTTCTGCTGGAGGAGGTGGGGTCTAAGATCCATCCACAGCAGTTTCCATTGTGGTCCGATCTCAGATGTAGCAGTGCTAACACAGTACAGTACATCGGAGATGAAGCGGAGTTGGGCATGCACTCTGCTTGGCTGCATATGCCAGCTCTGCTACATTGGGCCATGCGCTCAGCTCAACTACTCCGGAGTAGTTGAGCTGAGTGTGCAGTATCGGACAATGCACATTGTCCAATACTGCACATTCTGCTCAACTACAGTACCCACCCACTCCTAAGCCCCACCTTCTCTATAATACGAGTCGGGGGAGAGGGGGGCATTGTGCTCTGAAGAACAGACAGAGGACTGGACTGGACCAAGAAGAACAGGGAGATTCAGGTAAGTGGACACCGATGGGGGAGGGGGTTAATCACTACACAGCGTGGGGTCCAAAAATTGAAACAATTTTTGAACTACATGCTGTGTAGTGAATAGGATCATCCCATGTAGTAATGTCCGATACTGCACACTCATCTCAACTACTCTGGAGTAGTTGAGCTGAGCGCATGGCCGATGTAGGAGAGCTGACATCTGCCAGCTCTGCAACATCGGGCCGTGCGCTCAGCTCAACTACTCCGTAGTAGTTGAGTTTAGTGTGCAGTATCGTCTGCAGAGTGTAGTTGAGCTGAGTGTGCAGTATCGGACAGTGTGCACACTGCACACTGTCCAATACTGCACACTCAGCTTAACTACACTCTGCAAACGATACTGCACACTCAGCTCGACTACTCCGGAGTAGTTGAGCTGAGCGCATGGCCCGATGTTGCAGAGCTGGCAGATGTAGCAGTCCGATGCAGCAGACTAACACACTGAGCTCTGCTGCATAGGACTGCTAACATCAGCCAGCTCTGCTATATCTCTGGTGTAGCAGCTCTGCACTACTCCCAACCATCCCTCCATCTACTCCTCCTGTCATACACATCTCATGTGTAGCAGAGCTCAGCGCACACTCAGCTCTAATACATCTCTACAACAGAGTGTAGAGATGTAGCAGAGCTGAGTGTGTGCTGAGCTCTGTTACACCAGAGATGTGTGTGACAGGAGTAGCTGGAAGGATGGTTGGGTGAGCTCTGCTTCATCTCCAGTGTCCGGAGTAGCTGAGCTAACCGCATGGCTAGCTCTGCTTCATCTTGCCATAGGAATGCATTGACCTTGGCCTTCGGCCAATCAACGCTGGTTTTGCCGGAGGAGGCAGAGTCTAAAATTGGACCAGAATGGAAACTGCTGTGGACCGATTTTAGACTCCACCTCCTCAGGCAGAGCCAGCGTTGATTGCCCGAATGCTGTACACTGGCCAATCAACGTTGGTCAATGCATTCCTATGGGAAAAAGTCAGCTCTTGTATATCGCAAGCTGACAGAGATCCCGACATAATAAAGGTACTTAATGCCCCCAGACATGCTTCCCCTGCTGTCCCAGTTGCATTCCAAGGTGTTGGCATCATTTCCTGGGGTGTGATAATGGACTTGGTGACTCTCTTGAGTCGAATGGTGGGATCCCCTGTAGCGAAGCATTTTCTCCCATAGACTATAATGGGGTTCGATATCCGTTCAAATAGTCGAATATTGAGCGGCTATTCGAAACAAATATTGAATGTCAAACATTTTACTGTTCGCTCATCTCTAATCATAATGTCAAAGTGACAACAACAGATATGCCTATGGGTAAACAGATGGTAGCTGTTAGTAACAAACCACATGTTTAATAAAACACTGCACTGTGCTTTTTTCTCTACTTCTGATTTTTTTAATTTTTTTTGGTGACTGGCACTGAAAAAAAGGCCAATTTACACTTTGAAGGAAAAAAAAAATCGATGAAAGAGGTAGTGCTGGGTTTTGGCATTTAGTAAGAAAACAAATAGCCAAACTATGCAAATAAATACAAAAAAGATTCTGCATTACGTGACTACAGTGTCTGTTATTGGATTTTAACACTGTGAATTTAAATGTTTTGACTCTCTGAAGTGTGATTGACATTGATACATCCCCTGTGTTAGGATTGTGCAGAAGCTGCGGCCGTGAGATGGGCGTCGCTGCCTGTTCTTCTGTACAGTCCAGGGTTGCAGCGGTTAACCTGCCTTGCAACAGCCGGGTGTGGTCGAGTCTTTGATGGACTGGTGTGTCGACCAATGGATGCTCAGATTGGGCAGCTGGGCTATTTGCTGGTGACCGCCCCTTGCCTATATAAGGGGGCTGGTCTGGACGCCCGGCGCTCTAAGATCAAACCAAATCTGATAACCTGAATTGATGTGTGTGTGGTGCTTGGGTTCCAGCCTGTAAAATATTTAGTGGCCTTAGTTAGTAAATTCCCCAGAGACAGCAATGCCATTGGTAGTTGGGCAGCATGCTGCCTTGTGTGTGTGAGTTGTGTGAAAGCTCATTAGGCCTTGCTGTGTCAGTCAGTATTCACACTGACAGGTTGCTGGCTGTAGTTGCTTTGGGGGTTGGGTGGAATTAGAAGCACACAGAGTTTGTTGGTCTCTGGCCAGTCCAGGAGTGCTGGCTAGCCAGTGTTTAATTGTAGCGGCTGCACAGGACTCTGTGACTGGTAACCGAGCACACCTGGTCCTCTATTTAGCTGGCAGTGACAGAAACTGTCAGACAGTATTCACACTTAGGTGTTAGCAGTCAGTAGCCCAGAGGGCTCCGTAGGGTTTAGCTTGTTTTTTTTTTTTTTTAATAAACCCTGCTGACCATAACACCCTGCCATGCAGTAACACTAAGTTCACGACAGTGTTGATTGTCTGATGTCCTGGTCCAGAACAATGGACAGGTGGACTGCTAAAAAGTATTGACATAAGGAGCCTGAGAGACTCCATTGACTATAATAGAGTCTGTCGGGTGTCAAAAAGCCTTGCGTGTTGGACTTTTTTGTCTCATGATTTCTGGTGACCATTGCCATGCAAATGTGAATGTCGCCTAACACTAAGAATGGGCAATCCTCTGAAGATTTGGTTTAGCCTGTGTTTGGATGAGGCGATCCTCTGGTTTAGTACAGACCACAGATTATAATAGGTGTAGACCCGAGGGAGGTATAAAAATATAACAAAAAATAATTCTTACTTTCCCACACTTCTTTCGGGCCTCTTTGTGGTGTCCGGTGATCTGTGTATTCTTTCTTCAGAGCTGGTGTCTGGTGCACATCTTGGACATCATGCACCCGGGGTTATAGAAGACTGCAATAGTGATCTTTCTCTTTCATTCCTAGGTCCCCTGATGAATATTCCATCAAGATGCATGTTGACAAAGGTTCTGGCCCCCTCTCCCATCTATTCCCGGAAGATAGTGTCAAGCCACCAGTGCTCTTTGCTATGAGCACTGGTGGCTTGACACATTGGCACTTATTTGATTTTTGTAGATATAATGTTATGGCCAATTATTGTCTATTTTAAATAAACCAATTAATGATGAGCTTTATTACTATGATTGGGTCAGATTTTTGGGAGTCATATTTAGTTATTACATTTATCCCTGCAGAGCTCCAACCGCCAGACTTAGAAACATAACTGTACTTTGATTTCCATTTTATTTCACATTACTTATATGTACAGTATCTCATAAAAGAGAGTACACCCCTCACATTTTTGTAATTATTTCATTATATATTTTCATGGGTCAACACTGAAGATATGACACTTTGATACAATCTAAAGTAGTCAGTGTACAGCTTATATAACCATGTAAATTTGTTGCACCATTAAAATCACTTGACATGCAGCCATTAGTGTCCAAACCCCTCGCAACAAAAATATGCACACCCCTAGGTGAAAATGGACAAATTGTGTCTCAAATGTCAATATATTGTGTGGTCACCATTATTTCCCAGCACTGCATTAACCTTCTTTGGGTATGGAGTTCACTAGAGCATCACAGGTTGCCATTGGAATCCTCTTCCACTCCTCCATGATGGCATTACGGAGTTGGTGGATATTAGAAAATCTTGCACTCCTCCACCTTCCATTTCAGGAAGACCCACAGGTGCTAAATAGGGTTTAAGTCTGGAGACATGCTTCGCCAGTCCAACACCTTTACCTTCAGGATTTTAAGCAAGGCAATAGTTGTTTTGGAGATGTGTTTGGGGTGGTTACTATGTTGGAATACTGCCTTGCGGCCCAGGATCATTCTCTGCTTTAGTATGTCACAGTACATGTTGGCATTTATGGTTCCCTCAATTAATTGTAGACACAGCCAATAGCACTCATGCAGCAAACCATGACGCTCCCACCACCATGCTTGACTGTAGGCAAGGCACACATGTCTTTGTACTCTTCACATGGTTGCTGCCGTACATTGGGCCAGCTGAGCACACGGTCCGATGTAGCAGTGCTGGCCGATGTAGCAGTGTCCGATGTAGCAGAGCTGAGTGTGCAGCAGGATCAGCCAAAACCTGCTACACACTCAGCTCTGCTACATCAGACACTGCTACGTCGGCCAGCACTGCTACATCAGGCCGTGCGCTCGGCTTGGCTACTCCGGAGTAGCTCTGCTTCATCTCTGATGTAGCAGTGCTGGGCGTGTGCTCTGCTTGGCCGCATCTCCGGAGTAGCCCAGCTGAGCGCACAGCCCAATGTAGCAGTGCTGGCCGATGTAGCAGTGTCCGATTTAGCAGTCCGATGCAGCAGAGCTGAGTGTGCAGCAGGATTCAGCGCACACTCAGCACACGCAGTGCCAGCATCTTGGCATATGAATGCATTGACCAGCGTTGATTGGCCGAATGCTATAGCATTCGGCCAATCAAAGCTGGTTCTGCCGGTGGAGGAGGAGCCTAAGAGCGGTCCACAGCAGTCTCCATTCTGGTCTGATCTTAGACTCTGCCTCCTCACAGACGAGCCTCTGGCAGAACCAGCGTTGATTGGTCGAATGCCGTACTCTGTATGGCATTCGGTCAATCAACGCTGGTCAATGCATTCCTATGGGATAAAGTCAGCTCCCGCATATCACAAGCTGACAGGGATCCTGACGTAATACAGTGACTTGAGCTTGTTAGATGCCCTCAGACATGCTTTCCCTGCTGTCCCAGTTTATTCCAGGGTGTTGGCATCATTTCCTGGGGTGTCATAGTGGACTTGGTGACTCTCCTGAGTTGAAAGGTGGGTTCCCCTGAAACGAAGATTTTTTCCCCATAGACTATAATGGGGTTCGATATTCGTTTGAATAGTCGAATATTGAGCGGCTATTCGAAACAAATATCGAATATTTTACTGTTTGCTCATCTCTAATGACTGTATGTAGAGTGATTTTGATGGCACACCGAATTTATACTTCTATATAAGCTGTACACTACTTTAGATTGTATTAAAGGGTCATATCTTCAGTGTTGTCCCATGAAAATATATAATAAAATGATTAGAAAAATGTGAGGCGTGTGCTTGCTTTTGTGAGATACTGTATATGTCTTTCTTGTTACATCTTCTGTTAAGCACTGTATTTTTTGTGTATATTAAATCTAAAATTTTATAAAATTGACCTTGGCTCTAAACATCCCCAAAAATCTGAAGAGAGTGTCACTCAAGCTTGTTACCCTTTTGTGTGCTATTTGGGTATATTGGTGTCTTGTCTACCATAAGTGGTGAGTGGTGGTAGCTACGGTATTTGGGTAGATGTATTATTGTAGAAGGTTGCTTCAATATGGTGGGGATAGGTGTGGAAGCGGAGTTTCCCTTTTTATAATCACGTGTATGTTTGGTGAATAATGATATCGTAGAATTTTATTACCTTTCATGTCCACTGACTGCATTCAGCACATGAAAGGACCCCTTTAAGTTCTCCTTGGGATAGGGCAATGAAGCTTAATGAAAGACAGACTCATGATGCGTGACATATGCATGAAGTCTCTAGAGCAACCCCACAGCGATCTGTTTATTTATAGTGACAGGTCTTCTACTTCAATCAAACAGATGTCATATACAATCTAAATTGTGATAACATAGCAGACATGCATACATTAACCATGTAGTCCATATAGACCATAGGTAGTGGATATATCTTGTGTGAGATCCCAATGTCTGACAGAAGTGTTAACAGTTTGTGCCTGACAATTAACAAAATGCTAATTCACATCAATAATTGGCGGGACCTCGCTGCGCCTTCCATCATTTCTTCTCATTACACTTGCAAATACTTTTTTGAAAAAAATTCAGCAGGGTGGTTGTTCTAAATATCTTGGAAAAGTAACCGCATTCTGGGAACAAAAATAAACTTATTACACTGCTATTTCTGAAAACATTCTTACTTTGCAGCATTTTTCCACTCATGCCTAAATTCTTTGCACCGTTCTGGATAGATAGATGAATGGATGGATGTATGGATGGATAGATAGATAGATAGATAGATAGATAGATAGATAGATAGATAGATGATAGATAGGAGATAGATAGATAGATAGATAGATAGATAGATAGATAGGAGATAGAAAGATAGATAGATAGATAGATAGATAGATAGATAGATAGATAGATAGATGATAGATAATATCTAATTTTCTTTTCTTTCGAGTTTACATTGTTATGCTCTTAGGAAATAAAAAGTACTTTGTTGAAAAAATTATTAGCGCATCGAGCTTGTCTTTCTTTGAGCCTGCAAACCTAGTTCGCAGCATGGAGTTGTTATGATTGAAGATTTCAATCTCGGTGTAATGTATTATAAATAACTATCGTGCTTACATGTTCTTTGCTGGAATATGCAACCTACTGAACATAAGTATAACACAGAAATGATCTTTGATTAAATTCACTAAAGTCATTTTCTCAGATTGTTTAAATACATGTAAAGCCGCACAAATCCTTAATATAACATTAATATAATTGTTTAAAATATTGCAAGGGCTCAGATTATTGACTTTAAGAATGGTGTACAACATTAGAAGTAAAGTAACACGAAATATAGCAATATAAAGATACAATGGAGAGGGGACAACGGTGGTTAGCACTGCAGCCTTGCAGTGCTGGAGTCCTGGGTTCGAATCCCACCAGGAACAACATCTGCAAGGAGTTTGTATGTTCTCCCCGTGTTTGCATGAATTTCCTCCCATTCTACAAAGACATTCTGATAGGGAAAAAAAAAAATGTACATTGTGATCCCTATATGGGGCTCACGATCTACATTTAAAAAAAGATAAAATGGAGAAAGAACAAGCCAAGTATGTTTATTTAAGTACATAGTACAATGTATAACATACCAAACAGTGGCATAGCTAGTGGGAGAAGGGAGAGGGGGTTACTGCCCCGGCCCACTGACTCTGTGGGGCTCACGTCATGGCCACCATTAGTACAATCTTTTACTTTTAACTAGATCAGTGTCTGAACACCTATCTAGTTAAAACGCATCCTGCAGCTTAACTGTCTTGAAAATAGTAAGCCACTTGAGTCCTGCGGTTTACAACATACCGAAACCACAGACAGACGTCTGCTTTTCGGCACAGGAGGGTGCGATACCATCAAAACCTCACACCTCCTGCACTGAGATGCAAACGTCCTGTGCAGGGATAGGGAGGAGATGGCGGCTTCATTCATCAAAGGATTGCAGATAGGGGAGTATGACTTGTTTTGTTTTGTTTTGTTTTAGCTTAGTTGTGGGTATTTTGATAGTATAAGGGGTTATTAGGAGGGTGAATTATAACTATAATGGAGGGAGCATTATGAACATAAGAGGGTCATTTATATAAGGGTTATTAGGGCATTATGAATACAAGGGGGGGGGGGTTATTTATATAAGAGACCATTAGGGGCAACATTTATATTAGGAGGCATTATAAACATAAGGATGTGGTCATTGATGTAAAGCGTGCAGTATTTATAGCAAAAAAAAAGGGGGAAGTCCACAGCCAACAGCAAATTGATAGTATATTGTAGAATTTCCTGATGCGCGGATAGAGCCTCCCGGACGAGGACAAAGACACAATGCAAAAAGGTAGGTATATCCAACAACCAAGGAAAGTCCAGTAGTAAAATAAAACTTAACTTTTAATGATGCATAGTACACTCCATAAAAAACATTGAGATACTGTGTGTGGATAAAAAAAAGTATTGCCTACAAAAACATACCCAGATGGAAAAATGAATCCACATACGCATGGCAACCGCTGACGCATTTCGAGTACTTCAACTCTTAGTCATAGCAATGACACTGATAGTGAGTGCGCAGGATATATACCCTGCCAGCCAAATGTGAAATTGAAATCAGGTGATTTGCACCCGTGGGTTACATATACACTCAGCTGATAAAAACAAAACACATGTGTATGTCAGTAATATCAAATCCATTATAATAATAGTGATACAAAAACTATCTGTTAAATTATAAAACATATATAAGAGTAATCACAAATCCATAGGGTAGATAAAAATAAAAAGCGCATAATCTGCATGATTCACATGAGGCTGTACCAGGGACAGCGGGCCACTGCTCTATTGATCCACGCTCTATATACACCATGTCTACAGGTATATTACTCTAACTTGATATATACGTGTATGGTGGTTGGTCACCTTCCTGTTTGGGACTTTATATACTATTCTGGGTACTCCTTATGCTCTAATAGTGAATATTATCTAATAATCAGCTTTTATGAATATTTAATTCTGACTAGCATAACAATGACTGTTGTCATTTTGCATTTTGGGAGTATGGTCCTTAATATGGTGTAGTGGGTGGATTGCGGTAATCTTTATTTCATTTTATATATGATGCATTAGAATTACTATTTCAGTACTCATTATGACTTCTACCATTTGTTCCCTGATATATTCCCAGTGTTTCACAATTGCTTAATTTGCTCTAATGTTGTCAGTTAGTCCATGTTTCTTGTAACCAATTTTTATGTTATTTAATAAATATTTATTGATTTTTAAATATTGGTTTTTGATTGTTACAGCTGAGGTATTGGTGTGGTAGTTTGGTGTTTGCAATTTAATTACTCTCAGCTTGCGAGGTATGTGTTGGTGTTGTAGTGCAGTGTCAGGAGTAATCAGGGATATAATATGAAGGGGAAATTTAATTAAGGTGCCACTTGGGCTTTGTTAGAAGCTTTGTTAGGCCACACGTAGCAAGCCGCAGCCAAAAAGCGCTGCAGAAAAAATGTGGCAGTAACTCACTGTGTTTTTTTCATGCAGTGCTGCGATGTCCAAAACAGTCATGGTCCGATGGAATCGCCAGCAGTTTCCTTATAGCTTTAATTAAAGTAGAAAGTCCTCAGAGGAAACCCCTGCAAACTTTCAGTGCAAAGCATTGCGGGAAGAACCACAATGTGTCACCACTGCAGTTTTTCCCGCAGTGCTCTTTTGCTGCAAGACGCTTTGTGGGGCCTTAGTCTTATGGAGTTTTCCAGCTCATTTTTATTGATGATCAATCCTTAGAATAGCTCATCAATAGAAGATAAATATACATACAGTATAAGGATTACTTTACCACTAAAGATGCCACAGTTTCAACATCAGTTATATTAAAGGGATCCTATCATTAAAACTCATTTTTTTTCTGCCTACCATGTAGGAATAGCCTTAAGAAAGGCTATTCGTCTCCTACCTTTAGAAGTCTTCTCCGCACCGCCATTCGGTATATAATCCCGTTTTCGTCGTTATGCAAATGAGTTCTCTCACAGCACTGGGGGTGGGCCCAGTGCTCAAACAGCACTGGGATCATCCCCAATTCTTCTAAAGAACTCTCCAGCGCTTCATCCATCTTCTTCAGGAATGGGTCTTCTTTGCGTCTTCTTCTGGCAGTGGCTTCAAACCTCTAGGCCTCGGAAATCTGACTGTGCATGCCTGCCAACCACAAGAAAATACTGTATAAGTGACCATTTTCTTGTGGCCGGTGCGCATGCGCAGTTGGCTTTGCCCTAGGCCTGAGGCCTAGAAGTTTGAAGACGCGGAGAAGACATCTAAAGGTAGGAGAAGAATAGCCTTTCTTAAGGCTATTCCTACGTGGTAAGCAGAAAAAAAATTGAGTTTTAATGATAGCATCCCTTTATGGATATACAAATATCTGGAGGGAAAAAATGGAAAAAAAAAAGTGCATGTGTATATGTTATCTCAAGTATCTCAGAGAACTGCTCAGGGCGAATCTCTCAAATTTCATTGCGTGTTCGTATTCATCAACCTGGGTTCCTTATTCGTTTTGGGTCGAATAAGTTCAATATGAAACACATCTTAAATTGTTTTAATACATAGTGTAGAATACTTGTGGGGCTACTAGGAATCTATCTAATTTCTAATCTAATATCTTCAGACATCAGAATATAATAGGTAAAGGCCCAGAGGAGGTGAAAAAATAAAAATAAAAAGAACATTCATACTAACCTTTTGTTACGTCTTTTGGGTCTCCTTGTGGTATCTCTCTTCTGGTGACATCCAGCGCTCTTCTGTGTCCTCATTGGCCCGGGGGTCATGGCTGAGGCCTGTGATTGGGCCACCAGTAGGTATGCCAAGCATCATGTTGTCATGATGTTCAGTGTACCCAAATTTCACAGAAAAATCTTAATTTTTTACTTTGTAGCAGTTTGCCAAAGACCCATTGACTACATATATATGGGAAATGGATGTCTAATTTGAATACCGCCTCCACCTTTCAAAAAAAAAAAAAAAGAGAAATGTTATAGCTTGTATAAACCAGACAAAATGTCCTGGTAATGAAGTGGTTAAGTTGAAAAAAAAGTATCATGAAACATTTGCTTGCAAACACTTGCAATAGCAGTTTGTTAAGATTTCTATTTAAAATACAGGTCATCTTTTGAATATATGTAATTGTCATAAGCACAATCTAATATGAATCCAATTACAGTAAAGAGATGAGATTGCTTTGCGGTGCCCTAGGACAGATTTTAATTTTAAGGGGTTGGCTGTTTTTATCAAATTTGAAAAAAGCATTATTTAATTATAGAAAATTTTTAGACTGCATAAGTGCAGCTTAAATTGATATATAAACTTGTAAGTGTATCCAAGTTTTAAAAAAACAAATCTAATAGGATGATTAAATCTAATTTCACCTTTTAATTTCAGAGATTGTGTTTTAAGTAGCTGGAGGTGAAATACAGGGGAGAATTTCAAATAGCTTTGGTGAAGTATTTGAAGTCTTTTCCAAACTTTTCAGTCCAGAGCTTAACATTTGAAAAAGTTTGATTATTGTGATATTAGAAATTAACATATTATGTGGTATTGTTACATTTCATTTATTCTTAAACAATAACCAGAGTGCTTAGAGATTATGCTTATTGGGGCAGATTCATCTAGACTGTCATATTATATATTCGCCATGGATGTTGGTTGTCATTGTCCGTCATTATCTGAGGACTGGCGTCCATCACTAGGGCACCAGAAACTGCGGTTTTAACTGCAAGCTTTCTTTTTTTGTGTGCTTGCAAACCATCATACTCTCCTGATGAATATTATAGGAAACGCGTCGAGAGATTTAGCATATTAGAGGTGCCCACACAGTATTGGAGGTGTTGAATTTGGGAGATACTTCTGTTATCTATGCCTACTAAATGAGAGATATATCTGATCCCCATTCATCTCTATTGTGGGGGTTATCTCTGACAGACCTATTTACCAAGCAGCACATGTATGAGGGTGTGAGCAATTGATGAATGTATTATTGAGGAGCCTGCTCAGCCAAGGCTGACAGTGGCTGACATAGCCCACCTCACCACCTCCCCCCCGACACACACATTTGGTTGGGTGGGACTTGGTCTCGTTATCAAATGACTTGTCAGTGAGAGACTACTCTATTATCAATGTACCCCAATATCAGGCAGCATTACATTTTAAGGTTGATAATTTCCCCTCTTAGAAGTACATAAACCGCTCTGTTTATCAATATGATCTCTGAGAAATCATTTTATAGGAGTGGTCATAACTTAACATAGTTACATAGTTGATGAGGTTGGATAAAGACTAGAGATGAGCGAACAGTAAAATGTTCGAGATTCGATATTCGTTTTGAGTAGCCCCTCAATATTCGACTACTAAAATCGAATATCGAACCCTATTATAGTCTATGGGGGAAAATGCTCATTTCAGAGGTAGACAACGTTTGTTCAAATTATACTTACCAAGTCCACGAGTGAGGGTCGCACTACAAGCGGACATGCGCAGTTGGCTCTGCCCAGGCCCGATGCCTGGCAGAGTGAATTCAGAGCCGGAAGACGCCGCGGGGAAGCTGCACGGAGAAGACTTCTAAAGGTAGGAGAAGAACCAGCGTTGATTGGCCGACTGTATAGCATTCGGCCAATCAATGCTGGTTCTGCATCAAACTTTTCCATTCGAATAGCGAGTGGTACTCGATCGAGTACGAGTATTTCGAATACCGTAGTATTCGATCAAATACCTACTCGACCGAATACTATTCGCTCATCTCTAATAAAGACATTAGTCCATCAAGTCCAACCTATAACCCTACAATCCCTACAGTGTTGATCCAGGGGAAGGCAAAAAAACCCATAAGGCTCATGCCAAAATGATCTTATTATACCTTTTGCTCTTATTTACATCATGGAGCCTTGTTACGGTATAACAATTCCTAGCTGCTTGTAAAGGAGCTGTCTCTCTGTTTCAATCTAGTTGGGACAATAGCTCTTTTTGTTGTAGTCTCCCCTACATACGTAATAATGATCTATTCTTGCTGATTTTAATTGTTTTAATAAAAGTAAATTTTTATTTTTAGCGCTAGGTTTTTTTGAATCATAAAGTGTGGGGCCACTGGAGAGCATCATATATACTGTATGGGAACCATAGGGAACATTTTAATTTGGGAGGGGGTGATTGAGGAGAATTATACTGCATGAACTGTATGCAAGAGCACTATGCAATCTGTGGCACCAAATTGGGAGAATATTAAGAGAGTTTTAAATAACTTAATCTGTATAGTCTTGAAGAAAGAAGGGAAATGGGGACATAATTGAAACTAATATAAATAAGGATCAAAAGCATTGTCAGATTTAATCCTATCGGAATCAAAGTTTTTGGACTCTGCTTACATTGTGCTGAATCATGTTTGGTGGCTACCTTATGACTCCATACTAACTGATGGGGCTTTCCCTTCTTACTCTGAGTTCACACAGCACCCCTTTTCCTTCCAGACTAATTTTCTAACATATCAATCGATTAAGGCACTATACCTGGGAGCGCTGAGGCAGGAGTCTAGGAGGCTTGTCTAGCCACTATTACATGGCTAGAGCAGCTTGTACTACAGAAGCAAAGTACACCAAGACCTCTCTCTGCTGTTTACGCCAACCTTCTGTGAAAACTAGGCATGGAGTTTCCCTTATATGTACAAAAATGAGAGACGGAACTTCAAATGTCCCTGGAGAAATATCCTCTGTCCTCAAGCGCTCCATGGGCCCTTCTAGATGTGTATGCTTGCAAGAGTTGAGCTTTAAATTAGTCACCAGATACTAAAAAACACCCATTGTAATTCATAAGTTCTATCCTGAGGCTTCCACTTTGTGGTGGCACTGCTATAGGCACCGGACTCGTATTTGCATATTTGGTGGGAATGTGAAAAAGATATCCACCTTCCGGTCACTCATTCAGTAGGCTGTGAACCAGGTTTGAGGACTCACCACACCTCTGACTCTTGCAGGAATATTTTTGAATTCATGACCCACCTTCTCCCCCTAGGTCTCACAAGCAACTCTGGATTCAACCTTTGTCTATCACCAAGTCTTTGATCCCCTTAGGATGGTTCATGGTTTCACTGGGGATTGAACCTAGGACTTTCTGCTTGTAAAGCAGATGTGATAACCGCTACACTATGAGAACAAAGATATTGGGTCCCCTTATACTGGGCAACCGAATCCCACAGTATCTCACTCTCTACGGAAAGCCTCTCAAGTAGTCCATATGGAGGGACTCTCCCAATATGAACTTCACACTGACCAGAAGTTCAGCTCTATGTGGGCACCATGGTATACCTTCTCTAATTATCCTACTTGGGCACACCTGTGGGAACCTCCTGGTTAATTATGATACTCTTTGAGACTCTTGGACTCTTATCCCCAGCATTCATTGTCTGTTTTTACCCCAAGTTCCAACTCCCATTGTGTCTGTCATTGTTCACTTTGTGGTTATTTATCAGCACTATTAAATGTTTTATTAGTGACTGTATTGACAAGTTTATTGTTCTCAACAATGTATGTTCATTGGTTCATTGGTATCATTTGGGTGGAGTTCGCAGAGGAAATTATTTTTTCTTGGGTTGCCCTGAGCTTATGAAAGTTAGAAAACACTGCCTTTAACCCTCCATTGATCAAATATCAAGAGTTTGTTAAAGTTCTTTTACAATATAAGTGAAAAAAAATCTTTGTTATGTTTATCCAGTAGATACATAAGATAAAAGTGAGAGTTTTCCGTAGTTGAAACCTTTTTCATGGCTAACTTAAATAACAAAAAGTTTTTGCAAGTACTAAGGTCTCGAAAGCTCACTCACACCCTTTCCTAGAAGATATTATGTCTGCTCAGCATATTTTTTACATGTTCTCATAAAACACAAAAGTCAAACTGCAAATGGGAAAAAAAAACTGTATCCGAGCAACCTACAAAGGTCAGACCATTAAAAGGAGAAGACTAAAAGAACCGTAGATTTTTTTTATATATATGAAGAAGTTTAGTACACAACTTCAAGTTAATTTCATGTTATTCTACATATGAGATAACCATCTGAGCAGTAATGTCAAAAGGTGAATTTGAAGGTTTCCTAATTTGTTCTTGTCTTCTTACACCATTATTTAGTTGGACTTAAAATATCTGACCTCTGACCTTGGCTTTAAATAACTGGATCATCACCTTGCAAGGTCGGAAATTACTCAAATGCCACACCTGCCAGCTACAGTATGCAATGAAATATCATCCCTGCTGTACTTCGTAAGTTATCTGTTCAGCGCTATATGTTGTAAAACATGAATATTTCTAGTAGCGCTTAATTAAATATATTCGGAATTCCTGATATTTAGATTTAACAAATGATATTTTTAAGCATTTGAACCAAAAAGTGACTAATTTTATAGCAACAGAAATTAAGAATTAATTTTCTAAAATCAGTAAAAAAATTATTATAAAATTTGTGCAAGACTGTTGGGGTTTGGGTTTAAAGGGGGCATCTGTAGAATAATGAAGCTTAGTATATACCCACATCCCTGGAGACCCTTTTATTACCTGTGCACAGGGCAGACTACAACTCTCATTCCTCATGCCCTTCACTTGTGTGAAGTGACTATTTCTTTGTAATGTATCTTTTTGTCTGCACATGAAAACCACAAACTGTACAGGACTGTGGAACGTTTACTTTTATATCACAGATTATTGAGACCTCCTAAGGGTAGGTATGTAATTTTGTGTTGGACTAGGTAATATAGTGACTGACTGGGAAACACTCATAGTACAAACCATTCCATCACAGTCCAATATTACACACCTGAGTTTGAGGCACAGACTAATCATTTTACCAGTGTGAGATATGTACTAAGCCCCATAGAAGGGATCTGACACTAGCAAATAGTGGTTCATGGTTTTCCTCTTGGTGTGCAAGGTTCGATACCGGGAGTTGACGAATAACTGAACTATTTTTTGAGTATGTGACTGAATGAATCATATCATGGCTGTGTCTAAGGTCTATCTGTTCTGAAGTCCGGTTACACATATTTGCCTACACCCAGGGCCTATTTTTTCTGTCATTAGCTCACACTTTTGGTAGCATATCCACTTTCTATAAGTATTATTAAACGCTAAATTTTATTTATTTTTTGTTTGACCATTCCAATTTGTGATCCATTATTGATGTATAGTGTTCAGTGTATAGTGACTAGAACAGGGACGTAACTACCAGGCTAGCATCGGTAGCAGCTGCCACAGGGCCCGGGACATTAGGGGCCCGGCGACATCCGCTACCATTGCGTTTTTGTTTTTTAAAGGCTGTTACCAGCTGGAGTTACACTGTTACTTACCTCTCCGGGCTCCAGACAGGCTTTGGGCCTACTTCTGTGACGTCCCTGACGTCACATGACCGGGGCCTGTGTCCTGGGTCATGTGACATCATGAACGTCATTCAAGATTGCTGACACCACCAAGGAGTGCAGTGGAGCCAGGATAGGTAAGTAACAGTGTTTTTTTATGTTGGTATCCCCCCTTGGTCTCCAATGATTTTCTTTTCAGACCCCAGAGTATAATAATTGTTCATGGGTGTCCATAGTGGGGAATAATACTGTGTGCAAAGGCCACTATGGGGCATAATAGTATGTGCAGGGGCCACTGTGGGGCATAATAGTATGTGCAGGGGCCACTATGGCACATAATACTGTGTGCAGGGGCCACTATGAGGCATAATACTGTGTGCAGGGGCCACTATGGGGCATAATACTGTGTGCAGGGGCCACTATGGGGAATAATACTGTGTGCAGGGACCACTATAGGGCATAATAGAGTGTGCAGGAATGCACGGGGGAGGGGTCTTCAGCATTGGTCGGGGGGAGACATATTAAACGTTTGCCACCATGCCCCGCCATTCATAGTTTCATCACTGGTCTAGAATAACTATATACTGTATATATATATATATATATATATATATATATATATATATATATATACACTGTTTATCAATAAGTATTTGGCCACCTGTGATCAGAGTGGCACGAGCGGCAGTTACAGCCTCAACCCTCCGGGGCTTTCCACAAGTCCTTATATGACGGCTAGTGGTATTTTATTCCATTTGGCTTTGAGAAGACAGGTAAGGTCTTTCACCGATTTTGGTTGGCTGCTGCACCCCTTAGTTCAGCGATGCAACTCGTCGCAGAGGTGCTCGATAGCGTTCAAGTCTGGGCTCTGGGCAGGCCAGTCCAGTCGGTTAACCTGATTGTCACCGTAGTAAACCATGGTAGACCTCGCTACATGACAGCTAGCGTTGTCATCCTGGAAGTACCATTGGTCCGACCCACAGAACCACCATAATGTAGGAACACACTATTATCTAAAATAGTGCAATAGGTGTTGGCGTTGAGTTTACCATGCGCTGGGACCAAGGGTCCCAGTCCATACCAGGAGAAACACCAGACCATAACTCCACCTCCGCAGAACTTTACTGGGTGTCCAAATACTTATTGGTAGACCTCAGCCCTGTGTGGCCCCCAGTTCAGCTAGATAAAGATAGAACATTCATTTTACAGGCTTCTAAGATGAGAAAAGGCAGAGGAAGTGGGCACCCTGGCAGGGGCATGGCTAAGCACAAGCCAGGAGCTTCATCTTACAAAAAACTGGGAATGCCTTGGATGGAGATGAGTGAACAGCGTTCGATCGAATAGCTATTCGATCGCATATTAGGGCGTTCGAGATAGTCGATTCGAATAAAGAGTTCAGCTTGTTTGTCCCTTCTTATATATATATATATATATATATATATATATATATATATATATATCAGCACTAAACTCATTGGGTATTAAATCATTAAGTTTAATGATACTTTGTGTTAGCGTTAGAGATGAGCGAACACTAAAATGTTCGAGGTTCGAAATTCGATTCGAACAGCCGCTCACTGTTCGAGTGTTCGAATGGGTTTCGAACCCCATTATAGTCTATGGGGAACATAAACTCGTTAAGGGGGAAACCCAAATTCGTGTCTGGAGGGTCACCAAGTCCACTATGACACCCCAGGAAATGATACCAACACCCTGGAATGACACTGGGACAGCAGGGGAAGCATGTCTGGGGGCATAAAAGTCACTTTATTTCATGGAAATCCCTGTCAGTTTGCGATTTTCGCAAGCTAACTTTTCCCCATAGAAATGCATTGGCCAGTGCTGATTGGCCAGAGTACGGAACTCGACCAATCAGCGCTGGCTCTGCTGGAGGAGGCGGAGTCTAAGATCGCTCCACACCAGTCTCCATTCAGGTCCGACCTTAGACTCCGCCTCCTCCGGCAGAGCCAGCGCTGATTGGCCGAAGGCTGGCCAATGCATTCCTATGCGAATGCAGACTTAGCAGTGCTGAGTCAGTTTTGCTCAACTACACATCTGATGCACACTCGGCACTGCTACATCAGATGTAGCAATCTGATGTAGCAGAGCCGAGGGTGCACTAGAACCCCTGTGCAAACTCAGTTCACGCTAATAGAATGCATTGGCCAGCGCTGATTGGCCAATGCATTCTATTAGCCCGATGAAGTAGAGCTGAATGTGTGTGCTAAGCACACACATTCAGCACTGCTTCATCACGCCAATACAATGCATTAGCCAGTGCTGATTGGCCAGAGTACGGAATTCGGCCAATCAGCGCTGGCTCTGCTGGAGGAGGCGGAGTCTAAGATCGCTCCACACCAGTCTCCATTCAGGTCCGACCTTAGACTCCGCCTCCTCCGGCAGAGCCAGCGCTGATTGGCCAAAGGCTGGCCAATGCATTCCTATGCGAATGCAGACTTAGCAGTGCTGAGTCAGTTTTGCTCAACTACACATCTGATGCACACTCGGCACTGCTACATCAGATGTAGCAATCTGATGTAGCAGAGCCGAGGGTGCACTAGAACCCCTGTGCAAACTCAGTTCACGCTAATAGAATGCATTGGCCAGCGCTGATTGGCCAATGCATTCTATTAGCCCGATGAAGTAGAGCTGAATGTGTGTGCTAAGCACACACATTCAGCACTGCTTCATCACGCCAATACAATGCATTAGCCAGTGCTGATTGGCCAGAGTACGGAATTCGGCCAATCAGCGCTGGCTCTGCTGGAGGAGGCGGAGTCTAAGGTCGGACCTGAATGGAGACTGGTGTGGAGCGATCTTAGACTCCGCCTCCTCCAGCAGAGCCAGCGCTGATTGGCCGAATTCCGTACTCTGGCCAATCAGCACTGGCTAATGCATTGTATTGGCGTGATGAAGCAGTGCTGAATGTGTGTGCTTAGCACACACATTCAGCTCTACTTCATCGGGCTAATAGAATGCATTGGCCAGCGCTGATTGGCCGAATTCCGTACTCTGGCCAATCAGTGCTGGCCAATGCATTCTATTAGCTTGATGAAGCAGAGTGTGCACAAGGGTTCAAGCGCATCCTCGGCTCTGATGTAGCAGAGCTGAGTCTGCACAAGGGTTCAAGCGCACCCTCGGCTCTGATGTAGGAGAGCCGAGGGTGCACTTGAACCCTTGTGCACACTCAGCTCTGCTACATCAGAGCCGAGGGTGCGCTTGAACCCTTGTGCACACTCTGCTTCATCAAGCTAATAGAATGCATTGGCCAGCGCTGATTGGCCAATGTATTCTATTAGCCTGATGAAGTAGAGCTGAATGTGTGTGCTAAGCACACACATTCAGCTCTACTTCATCGGGCTAATAGAATGCATTGGCCAGCGCTGATTGGCCAGAGTACGGAACTCGACCAATCAGCGCTGGCTCTGCTGGAGGAGGCGGAGTCTAAGATCGCTCCACACCAGTCTCCATTCAGGTCCGACCTTAGACTCCGCCTCCTCCAGCAGAGCCAGCGCTGATTGGCCGAATTCCGTACTCTGGCCAATCAGCACTGGCTAATGCATTGTATTGGCGTGATGAAGCAGTGCTGAATGTGTGTGCTTAGCACACACATTCAGCTCTACTTCATCGGGCTAATAGAATGCATTGGCCAATCAGCGCTGGCCAATGCATTCTATTAGCGTGAACTGAGTTTGCACAGGGGTTCTAGTGCACCCTCGGCTCTGCTACATCAGATTGCTACATCTGATGTAGCAGTGCCGAGTGTGCATCAGATGTGTAGTTGAGCAAAACTGACTCAGCACTGCTAAGTCTCTGCATTCGCATAGGAATGCATTGGCCAGCCTTCGGCCAATCAGCGCTGGCTCTGCCGGAGGAGGCGGAGTCTAAGGTCGGACCTGAATGGAGACTGGTGTGGAGCGATCTTAGACTCCGCCTCCTCCAGCAGAGCCAGCGCTGATTGGTCGAGTTCCGTACTCTGGCCAATCAGCGCTGGCCAATGCATTCTATTAGCCCGATGAAGTAGAGCTGAATGTGTGTGCTTAGCACACACATTCAGCTCTACTTCATCAGGCTAATAGAATACATTGGCCAATCAGCGCTGGCCAATGCATTCTATTAGCTTGATGAAGCAGAGTGTGCACAAGGGTTCAAGCGCACCCTCGGCTCTGATGTAGCAGAGCTGAGGGTGCACAAGGGTTCAAGTGCACCCTCGGCTCTCCTACATCAGAGCCGAGGGTGCGCTTGAACCCTTGTGCAGCCTCGGCTCTGCTACATCAGAGCCGAGGGTGCGCTTGAACCCTTGTGCACACTCTGCTTCATCAAGCTAATAGAATGCATTGGCCAGCACTGATTGGCCAGAGTACGGAATTCGGCCAATCAGCGCTGGCCAATGCATCCCTATGGGAAAAAGTTTATCTCACAAAAATCACAATTACACACCCGATAGAGCCCCAAAAAGTTATTTTTAATAACATTCCCCCCTAAATAAAGGTTATCCCTAGCTATCCCTGCCTGTACAGCTATCCCTGTCTCATAGTCACAAAGTTCACATTCTCATATGACCCGGATTTGAAATCCACTATTCGTCTAAAATGGAGGTCACCTGATTTCGGCAGCCAATGACTTTTTCCAATTTTTTTCAATGCCCCCGGTGTCGTAGTTCCTGTCCCACCTCCCCTGCGCTGTTATTGGTGCAAAAAAGGCGCCAGGGAAGGTGGGAGGGGAATCGAATTTTGGCGCACTTTACCATGTGGTGTTCGATTCGATTCGAACATGGCGAACACCCTGATATCCGATCGAACATGTGTTCGATAGAACACTGTTCGCTCATCTCTAGTTAGCGTCTGTCTGTTAGAGAGACATGGAGTGGGGTTTCTCCTGAGTCAGCAATGGTGAAAGTGTGTATTTAGATGTGTGGATAGTGTTGGGATGTGATTTATGCTCCAATGACGGGTGAGTACGAGACTTAGTGATTAGAGTGAGTTAATCCTGGCAGCCGTATCCACATCACATACTAGAACAGTCTGTACGAGACAATCTGCAGGGCACAAAAATATGCACAAATTACCCAATAATTTCTCTCCACCCATACACATCATCTAACAATACCCTAAGTAAACTATAATCTGCATGAAACAAAGGCTCATACAAACACATCAATAACATGCATAGAGATAATTACCTCCAACGTAACATGAATTCAAGTGACTTTATTCAACCACTTACATAATAGTTACTTTTTAGCCCACACACTTGGTATTTTCTCAAGCAATGCTTTACATTTGAAGGTCAGGTATATAAAGGCGTATTTCTAAATTATATCAATTAATGTAAATAAATACACAAAAGGCACATCCAATAAATACCTAGGCATAAATTTCATTTATATGCCTTATTATCCACATAACTGTGTAGGTTGGTTGAGATAACCTCTCAAACTGGATCATTGGAAGAAGAATGTGTTCTCCTATAATATATTCTGATGTCCCCAATCTCTTAGAGTGCATGGTTACATATTCATAACATCTACTGTATAATATGGGGCTTCCTATTTCAGAATATTCTTATGTTTGATTCACAGGAGGGCTTACAGTCAGCAGAATGAGTACCTACACTTTGTATATCACACCATGGTACATAATACACCAATAGATTGAGTTAAATGACTGTCATAAGTTACAGGCTCCCCAGAGCAGTGACATACGATTGACTTGCTGACTAGCGTTCGATCTCCGTTCTCAGCTTTCTGTCTTTTGCATGCAGAAGACGGAAAGCTGTCAGACCGGGTCTGGCCGTGAGCGGCGGTGAGCGTTTTATGGTTTTACCATTTTTGTTTTTAAATCGGACACAGAGTACTGTATGTCCGACTCTGTGTCCGACTTAAAAAAAACGGTTTCGCGGCGGAGAGCATAAAACGCTCACCGCCGCTCACGGCCATCCATCTTTCAAACCCATTCAAATGAATGGGTATGAAAGAGTCCTGCAGGTTTCCGTCTCCTGCCTTCGTTTTGTGCAGGAAACGGAAACCTGCAGAACGGAGACCGGGCGCAGATGTGAACGAGCCCTTATAGGCATATTATTTGGAATCATTATGACAATTGTCTTGCAAACCACAACTATACAAATGCAAAACTAGTGACCATTAAAATGTAACTTTTAATCCACTAGTACAACAAAATGGTCCATCAAAAAAGTGCAAAGGTGGCGTAACAGTCGATGAACAGTTAATACATAATTAACATACATATCCCAAGCTAAATGCATCGGTTTTAACTTCACAACAAGAAAGTCATGTATATGAACGGATGTCTTCAAGTCTCAAACTTTTCTCTGGAGTTAAGAATCCAGGGTCCAGGTGAAGGTCCTGAGAAGTAGCCCAAAAATGTAACTGTCCAAGAACGGTAACTAGAAATCCATTGCAAGGACTATTCTTCCCTTAAGCCTAACTCAGAGCCGCGGCCCTATGAAGCTGCCTTCCGACTGGAACTTGGCCCAATGTTATGTGCCCTATGGATGTCCTGTCCCTTCCATATGGGTTAGAATTTTGTAGGGACCGCACCTATGAGTTCTATGATTTCCTGAACTGGATTTGAAAAGATTCTTAATAGTTGTCTATTATTTTGTATTAGTTCTTGTATTAAGTTACTTTACTTTTCTTTAAATGGAAATCAAGTTTGAAAAACAAAAGATTAGCAACTTATTATAGAGTATTCTTGAAAGAATCTGCAAAACATTGATCTAGAGAATTTAAAAAATAACATAAAAGACTTTGATAAATGGATTATGACAAATTGACGAAAAAAAATCCTGCAGAGAAATAGGAAAGCAATTGTAAATTGTTCACTGAGCCTACACAGCTTTTGATAGACCCTATCAACATCTCAAAGGAACAAACAAGAAAATAAATGTCCTAACCACAATGTGATGTAAGAAGCACATCTAGCAAGTTGTTTATGGAGCTGTAAAATCGCCGAAAAGTTTGGAAGTCATATAGCCAATATCATAATGAAAATAAATGGTTTGGAGAACAAGACCAAAAGGCTCTAAAACAATCTATTTAGTTCCCTTTACTCATCCAAAGTGTAAATGTATATTTCCATAATTCACCAGTGTATAAATAAGAAAAAACATGTTATTCTAAATGCACATATAATTTAAGCAATATTTTTATATTAAAAATACAAAATGTACAAATTACAAAATAAATGTAAAAAAAATCTCCATCAACATTCTGTCATGGACACAACTTTCTTTAGAAGGAACCTTTTTATACTAAGTCTTTCCCAAGTAAGTGATAAGGATCAAATTAACATCTGAGTTCTGTGCAAGATTGTTCATGTCAAGAGCTGCCGAAAGTCCTGCAAGATCACAACTCTGCCTGTATGAGATATGTGAAGCCCCAAAACAGGCTTCGACTTTGACCAAGGCCTGCATCACAAGGAGGACACACAGGTAAGAAGGCTAGACGCTCTGGCAGAGTCCACATAAGATAAATGTTTTTATTTAGATTTTTTGCCACATCTCTTCACTCCATTTGTTATACTCTGGGACTTGAAGAGACCCCAAAGTTTAATAATGATTTGAGGGTGGTGAACACCAAACACTTCAGGCTAAGCCAAACCTGAATTTTTTGGAAAATTTGTAATGAGCCCAATTTGCTGCTATTCTAGTGGTGGCTGATATTACAGCTTAGTCTTACAGAAGTAAATGACAGAACTCTGTGATAATCATGCATTAGAAACAAGTGCAGATTGATACATATAAATGGCTGATCATACATATGTTTCCTTATCTATCTGTCCTCTTTGCTGGACATGCCCAGATATGTGTATTACAAATTAGGTTCTGGGTTATTATCACTCCTTAAGGAGAGATCACCTTCACAGGTATATGGAGACTTACAAAAGCTTTTTTCGCTCCACTGGGGGATTATGGGAAAAATATGCAAATCTGTTTTCCAAGATGTAAATAGGAAAACAGTGCCTCTGCTTGCTGCCCTCTAGGAGCATTATGTTTAAGGGAGCTGCCCCTAGAGGGATACGTTTCATGAGTTTTGAAGTATTAACCACATTGGAGATCCTTAAAGGGGTATTCCCACCTCACATACTCATCAGTCTTTACTGCTGTAAAATCTTCTTTCTTCCCGGTTTCTTGCATCATTTGATGGGTGGGGTTTCACATGCAACCTGCCATTTAGCTCCGCCCCCAAATTTATGTGTAGCTCCGCCCACCCATATTGGACTATGAAGTACAGGCAGCAGCAACTCCATTCTGTGTTACATACAGACACTGCCTGGCTCTGCCATAATGAACACAATTGAATTAGCTAGCCTGATAACTGGGAGAACAGAAGAAATGAAAGCAGCTCCTCTCCCCTATCTGATATCAGGAAGCTAGGTCACGTGGTGCAGACACAGGAATAGCTAGAAACACAGGCTGGCTCCCTGCACTTAGCCCCTCCTCCCTCCCCCTGAAAGCAGCAGATACATCACTTGACTCATGAACAGCCAAGTCAGGGCTGTGGCCACAAAGAATTGAATAAAGTAAGACAGTGGACAAACAAAGCAGTTTTGCTGAAGCAATGTATTTAGGAAAAGTCTTACATCCACATTAACAAGCAATAGAGATAGGATCCTTGTGATGGGACAACCCCTTTAAGTGAGAACAAATCTGTACGCAGCTTCCTGCTACCAAAAGACTTTGCATCCAGGACTAGAGCAGGTAAGAGGGGGGTAGTGTTACAACTGGGAAAAGACAACAGCGCAAAGGACAATTCTTTTGTAACTACCATCAGAGGAAATGAATGGATGCTGCTATAAATACTGGCACAAAGGGGTGTACTGTTACTATTAGAGTTGTATGATTTCATTAATCCAAAACCAGTTTGGGAGGAAGCATTTAAAGTGATATTTTTTGGTAATGAATAAAACAAATTGAATGAACAAAAGAAATGTAAACCCATCAATATTTGGTGTGACCATCCTTTAGAACAGGAGTCCTGGAAGTCCTGATACAGCCCCACAGAGCCCTGATCTCAGCATCACCCAGTCTGTCTGGTATTACATGAAGAAACAGAAGGATTCGAGCCAGTCAACATCCAGAGAAGATCTGTGCTTAGTTCTCCAAGATGGTGGGAACAACCTCCCTGTCGAGTACCTACAAAAACTGTCTGCAAGTACGGAAAATAATTATTTGCATTTACATAAGTCCTTTGCATTTGTTAAAGATTTTTTTAAAAATGTGATGTGAATGTGCCCTAAATTGGATTAATTTTTTCCCCCTGATGAACGAGTAACAGTATATTAGCAGAGGAATTATATGACTGTCCTGTTCATCACAATGGGGCTTGCAGAAAATCATCAACATGCTGTAGAAATAACCCTGTATGGATCAAATATTCCACATTTACTATGTGTGAACAAACCCCAAAAGACATAAAAAATCCTGGTTTCAGACAAACCTGTCACCTATCAGTACACTTTCTCTAACCACTCTTGTTAACGTTTGTCATATATCACATTCCCTTTAAATCAAATGAACCTTCTGAATATACTATATACATATATATCATTTGCAAAAGTGATGCCGTTTGCAAGTTTAGGTTCTATCTTGGCACGCTATGGTTAGATTATTATTTAGTATTAGTGATAACCTGTCACACAACATTATGATGATCTATTATTTCAGAACAGCACTTTACTTATTCAAGGATGGGCAAAGTAATGCGTTAATGAGTCTACGGAGACGATTTCAATGAAACTTTAGGAAAGAACGCTTTATTTGCAACATAATAATGAGCAAATTATTCTAACTGAATATCGCAAGCGGAATTTGGGAGAATAAATCTTGCTAATTCTTATCATGGGTGCATTTTGCATGTTTTACAGCACACACACAACTTTAATTGTTGGAATTTTAGGAAGCTGTCTGTCCCTCTAGTAGTCCTAAACATGTCATTTCAGGTAGTAAACCAGAGACAACGGCTGGGAATGACATTCACTGCAGAATGATCTAATACTCATTAGGATAAAACTGGAAACTAAAGATTGCTTAATAAACATTTTAGGACAAATGCGAACATGCAAATTTATACACCAACGTAAAGAGATGTAATGAACACAACCACCAAAAGCATCACATTTACAGGGCACATAATAGGAGGTTTATTTAGAGAAAATCCTTGTCTCACTAATGTTTTATGGGCTTTTATTCAAGTCTGTCTTCTCCATTGATTTCCACAGATATACTGTAGTATCATGAAGTATATATCTTATGCCCATTCTAAAAAATCCTCCTAAATGGCATCGCACAAAGACAGCAGAAAGCGTATGACACGGAAGGGTCACTACAATGACTGCGAATACGTGTACCTATTAGGAGACGAAAACAGGAGGAGAACCAAGGGGAAATGTTAATGCAGGCTTGTACGATAAAAAGAGACATAAAACTACTTATTACACATATATTTGGCATACACTTTGTGATTATGTATAACCAGACTATAATGGATTCAATTATACATTATTGCAGGCAACAGCACAGTCTGTATGTGCCACTATTATGCTAGTGTTAGGTAGTGTTTGGTGAATCGTTTCAAAACTAACTGAATAAGTAAACCGACAAGCTAAAATGGAGAGCGCAACATAATTTATGGTAAATTATGATACTATGGGACCTCTTCAGACTCACAGTATAATAGGTATAGGCTGCAAGGAGCTGTAAAAATCTGTATCTTCCTCCACAGGTGCTCTGGTAATCTTCTGTGATGTCATGCACCTGGGATCACAGTCGTGACATGGGCATGCCAAGCATCGTGATGGTTTCGGCTATCTTCTGTGATGCCATGCAACTGGAATAAGAAGAGTGAGATCATTGGATGTAGCAAGGAGGCCAAAAAGAGGCAAAGGAAGGTGAGTATAAATGTTTAATATTTTACACATCCATTGAGCATACCCTGATATTACCAGACACTGAATATATGTCGAACCTTGCAAGATTCATTTTCAAGGTGTTAAAAGTGCTGTTATTATACTCTGGGATCTCTTTAGACCCAAAATGCAGTATTTGGAGGCCTATCTGAGGTGAGAAAAAAAACATGCATACTCAACTTTCCTCACCATATTCAGGGCTCTGCTTTCCTGAGGTCTTCTGACTGCGTCTAGCCTCTTGGGTAATATCAGCAGACTTGGATCACTCCTAAGGCCTGTGATTGGGCCTTAGTGGACACATGGGAGTATTCGAAATCATGAAACAAACCAGAGGCCTCAGTGATAAGTAGGCTTTATAACACACCTTCCTGTGGGCCACGAATTGTCATATGTTGAGATTTCAGGTTATAGATCCCATACCCCTGATGATATGATGATTCAATGGCCGCAAATCCTAAAAAATTTCAGGCTTGGCCAAATATTTGGAAAACATTGTCTAGTAGAGATGAGCAAACCATTTCATAATGAGTTGGAATTATTATAAATTTCCAAAAAAATTCAGGTTCTATTTGGACCACTACCAACCTCCAAAATAAGGTCACCCTGTAATCATCATGAGACTAGTTTGTTGTTGAGACCCAATCACAGGCCACAATGCAGACCAGGAGAGGTGAGTAAGTGATTAATACGGTTTGTTATGTTTGCTCACCTCCTCTGGGCCTCCACTTTTTATACTCTGGGATGCAAAAAGACCTCATAGTATAATAATAGCAGTTCTGTAAAGGAAACAGGCAGGAAAACCCACAAATATTCAGAAAAACAAGTTTTTTGACATTTGCCCATCTCTATTGAATAGTAGAGATGAGCGAGTAGTATTCGATCAAATACCTCCCCCTGCATAGTTAATGGTGTAAAAAAAAGCACCAGGGAAGGTTGGAGGGTAATCAAATTTTTCCCGCGTTTAATGTGTGGTATTCGACCGAGTACACCAATAACTATGCAGGGGAGTTATTCCATCGAATACTACTCACTCATCTCTATTGACCAGTAATAGTAGTTCTAAAATGAATTTTCAGGAGACTGTGGCAGCAGAAAATCATTGAATGAGGGGCATCAGATTCTCATTCTCCCAATAGACTATAGTCCCAGCGTCTTTAGTCATATATCCTGCTGAAATCACCCACAAGAAAAACGTGGTACCAACTGGCAAAAGTAGTCTGAAATTAATAAAGAACTTACCGTATTTTTCGAACTATAAGACGCAGAGGTTTCAGAGGAGGAAAATAGGGGAAAAAAAATTTGAAGCAAAAAATTGTAAAATATTTAATATATGGGAGTTGTAGTTTTGCAACAGCTGCAAGGCCACATTGACAGGTGACCCTGCAGCTGTACGGGGACGCATAGAGTGTTTTTTTTTTTTTGCGGGGCCAGATATACTTTTTAGTTATACCATTTTGGGGAATATCTATTGCTTAGATCACCTTGTATTGAAAAAAAAAAAAAACGGCGGTTTAGCACTTGTGATTTTGACGTTCACCGTACAGGAAAACTATTAGTAGACCGGGCATTTTCGGACACAGGGATACCTAATGTGTATGTGTTTGACATATGATTTTCTAGTGTTATATATATATTCTAGGGAAAGGAGGTGATTTAGAACTTTTATTTATTTCATTTTTTTATTATATATTTTTAAAGCTTTTTTTTTTTTTTTTTTTTTACTATTTTATTCCCCCCCGGGGGTTTGAACCTGCAGTCACTTGATTGCAAGTCCCATAGACGGCAATACAACTGTATTGCCGTCTATGGGACATTCTGTATATTACTATTACGGCTGGTCATAGACCCAGCCGCAATACTAATACAGCAGTGACAGTCCTGGGAGCCTTCATTAGGCTGTCACCCGAACAGGTCAGCTCCTGCGATATCGCCGCGCAGGAGCGAGCCTGCAACTTTACAGATATGGGGCCGGTGGGGACCGGCCCCAGGGGAGAAGGGGCCACCAATACAGACCCGGCATCCGCTGTAATAGAGAGGCGGATGCCGGTGAGGGATAGACGCCGGCACAGGTGCCGGGGCCTGAGACATCGCTACGCTCCTCTTCCCTGCATGAAGCCAGCAGCAGCATGGCTTCATGCAGGGCAGAGGAGCGTAGCGATGTCTCAGCCCCCGGCACCTGTGCCGGCGTCTATCCCTCACTGGCATCCGCCTCTCTATTACAGCGGATGCCAGGCGGCCACATTTGGACTATAAGACACACCTTTCTTTTTCCCCCCAAATTTGAGGGGGGGAAAAGTGCGTCTTATAGTCCGAAAAATACGGTACAAACTTTAAAAAAAAAAAAAATATTCATGCAAAAACTACTTTCTAAACAAAACACAGGAATATTTGCATAAATCAATATTAAATGATAATACATAATAGATTACCCTATTGTTTTAAGGAGAGAATTATACATACAATTTATTAAAAAACAGACTTATAATTCATTCAAAGCTAAAATAACATTTCAAATAGAAACACCACAGTCACTGATATGGCAAAGTATGTTGTAAAAGGAATACATTTTACTACAAATGTAACATTAATAAATGATAATATACAAATCCCATGCTGTGCCTGATTCATTATGTTAATCAGTTCAGTAACTCATCGTTTTTAAAATTTGCATTGTTAAAACATGTGTGAAATGTCTTGAAATTATAATAAAGTCTTTGCATATTTGATGCGACTAACAAAATAACATGAATTTCGCCTTTGTAGCCGTTGCGGTATAGTTTGAAAAGTTTGTGTGTAAAGGGTTAATTAGGAATCATGTTAACAGTTTAAGTAAGTTAAAATATTAATACAACATCAATAAAATATAGGGAAGAAGAATACATAGCGATATCTTAAGTGTGTACTTCTATTGTGAGCAATGGATAATACAGTATTATATTACAAGAAAGAACACACACAAGGTCAGAATAGCAGATAGAAAAGATACTAGAAGTCATAGCAACTAAAAGAAAAGGAAAGACTTTAGCATCATTTAGTTCTCTGTGCGGAGTGATCTTCGCTTAGCATGGTGTTGATCATGGGATTGGGAGGAAGGATCTTAGATAGTACTCCTTCTCACACTTGTCGCTGACAGTACTGCCTAGTGCTATCATGGTCTCATACATGGGATGGGATTTGTTCTCAAGCATGGAGGTCACCACGGAGAGTATCCTTCTGTCACCCACCACCTTTACTGGGTCCAGGGGGCTCCGTAGGACAGAGCTGTGCCTTCTAATCAGCCTGTCAAGTCTATTTCTATCCCTGGCTTGTATGCTAATCCCCCAGCAGGTCACTCCGAAGAAGATGGCTGAAGTTACCACAGAGTTGAAAAATGCCCTAAGAAGTGGCCCCTGGACTCCAAAGGCCCTCAGCCTTCTGAGCAGGTACAGCCTGCTGTGGCTCTTTCTGTGTAGCGCCTCCAGGTGATCAGCCCAGTCCAGTTTAATATTGAAGAGCACACACAGGTACTTATAGGTCTTGAATATCTCAATGCCTGTCCCCTGGATGTCCACCAGATTCGAAGCACTTCTCCGCTTACAAAGGCCACAACCATCTCCTTGGTCTTCCCAGCATTAATCCTGACATGGTTCCTCTGACACGATTCCACAAAATTCCAGTTTAAGTCTCTGTACTCCCTGTCATCTCTGACAAATGTACAGTAATTTTTTATTAAGTTAGAATATTCTATTAAAAAATATTTTATTTCACTTGGACACAACTACAGATGAGTGAACTGTTTCTGACTAGCTGGGTTCAATACTAATTTTCCAAAAATCTTTGGTTTGACTCAACCCAAGATTTTTGAGGTTTCCCCCCAACAAATTATTATTACACTCTAAGGTCACTCCAGACCTTAGAATATAATAAGAAGTGGCCCAGAGGATGTGTAAGCCAAACACTTATACTTATCTTTCCTCACCTCTCTGGAGCTATGATGCTTCCTCTCCTATGTTGTGCTTTCTTCTGGCCTGTTCCGGCCACCTGAGTTAGATCACTTTTTTAATGTAGATTGTGGGCCCCATATAGGGCCCCATATAGAGCTCATAATGTACATTTTTCCCTATCAGTATGTCTTTGGAGTATGGGAGGAAATCCATGCAAACACAGGGAAAACATACAAACTCCTTGCAGATGTTTTTTTTTTTTCCCTTGGCAGCATTTGAACCCAGGACTCCAGCACTGCAAGGATTCAGTGCTAACGACTGAGCCACCGTGTGGCCCCCCACTTAGATTACTTTTGATGCAAACATACTAACATTGGCGCACCCCATGTAATCACTGAAGCACAACCTCAAGGACACAGAAAGAATTGGAATGAGGGCGACAGGGAGTTGACCCTTAAAACCTTGTCATGGAAGTTAGCAATGAAATTCTTAAATGGCATAGGATATTTTTTTTCTTTCAATGCTTCACCATAACCATAGAGAATATACAATTATACCAGTCCTTAAGAAATAGAACATGAGAAAAAATACTGTAAGTCTTAAACAACTGTATATAAGAATAAATGTTTATTCATGTCTCAGCTTGAGTCTACTATAAGCAATCCTGGCTGAAAACCTGATGTGCGTCTTTATTCCTGTATATTTACATTTCAGCTTTCTTATTGGTACCTCGATCAAGCATAGTAAAAAGGCATTAAGACTGATCTGCACACCAGAACTGAATGTTTGAGCTGTGCTTTCTTCACAGGGTTAACATACAGTGAAGATTTAAAGAAACCATGCAGGGTTTCAGGATGCAATACCAAGCAATCATGCTGCTGCTGTTGTGGGGTTGTCATCACAAGACCCAAGCTCCTGTTTGCAAAGTCTATGCTTTAAGTTGCTCTCAGTTACCAAACCAGCTGACATCCTTATGGTTGTGACCCTCTCTCCTCCACAGGTTCTGCTCTGAGCTCCCCTGGGATTTCTAGTTGTTCTTTTCCACAAGTCCTCCAGGGATGAACTGACCTCCTGCTTCTGTAAGCTGACTCTCCGTCATCCCAAGCCATCATCTCCCGGCCAAAGTGTGGGAATGGATCCTCAGATACTCAACCATCACTCATATTGGCTAGCTTGAGAAATGCCTGATGTCAATAGGTCAGACCATGGGAGAGTAACAAACAACTTCTCTTGTAGGGCAACTGCGTTCTGCCTCTAAGGAATCATAGCATGATACAGCTCCCATAAGGTACCAGAACACTAACTGCACAATGATCTGCACCAGATAAGGCAACATGAGCATGCATATTACAAATTGCACATAATGCATTATACAGCATTGTGCAAGTACATCACAAAGCTTGATGTAATAGTATAACATATATACTCTCACTGTGCTCCCAGATGTAGTTGGGAAAAGTTTTAACCCTTCTCTATGCAATGAACCAACCAAGTGTTCATGTCAATGCGCAACCTTAAAATTAGGAGCAACTATATGATCATCAGGGAATCCTTCTAACAAAAATATCCTAATTTATTAAACTCCTCCAGATTAATCCCTGGATGTCATTATCAATAGCAATCACGGCAAGATCCCCCCTCCGCATCGATAAGATTGAGGGTTTTGAAGGGTTTTCATGGCAGTCAGTAGGCCAGACCATGGCCTCCTCATTGCCCATGCATAGTTCCAGGAAGAACTACTGTGCGATGCCCCTTCTGGGGCATGTAAAAAGTGAAAAAAACACACAAGCACACAGTTAAAACATGAAAAAATAAATAAACAAATAATAAAAGTTTTTAACAAATAATCTTTAAAGAAAATATAATGTAAACAAAATTAAACAAACAAACATGTAATATATCTCCATGTTTGTACAAGTCCCCACTATCCAAAGCCATGTTAATTATCCTGTATGGTGAACATGATAAAAATATATATGTGTGTTATTTCACATGGACCCAAAAAAAAGTAACTAAAATCTAATCAAAGCACTATATATACCCCAAAATGGTGATAAATTAAATTTCAAGTAGTCACGTAAAGAATGAGATCTTACTTAGCTATAACAAAAAAAAAGTTATGAATTTTTGGAAGACGAAGGAAAATATCTCTTATCTCTTCCCTAGAGATGAGCGAGTAATATTCGATCGAGTAGGTGTTCGATCGAATACTATGGTATTCGAAATACTCGCACTCGATCGAATACTACTAGCTGTTCGAAGTTAAGATTCTATGCAGAACCAGCGTTGATTGGCAGAATGCTATACATTGGCAATCAATGCTGGTTCTTCTCTTACCTTTAGAAGTCTTCTCCCTGTGCAGCGTTCCCACGTCCTCTTCCGGCTCTGAATTCACTCTGCTTAGGCATCGGGCCAGTGTAAGCGGACATTTTCTTGTAGTGTGGGCATGCACAGTCAGCTCTGCCTAGGCCCGATGCCTAGCAGAGTGAATTCAAGGCCGGAAGAGGACGCGGGGACGCTGCGCAGGGAGAAGAATCCAGCCCGACACTCACTCATGGACTTGGTAAGTAGAATTTGATCAAATGTTGCGTACCCCTGAAGCGAGCATTTCCCCCCATGAACTATAATGGGGTTCGAAACTCATTCGAACAGTCGAACAGCGTGCGGCTGTTCGAATCGGATTTCGAACCTCGAACATTTTAGTGTTCGCTCATCTCTACTCTTCCCTGCTGCCCTCGTTAAACATCCTTACTTCTAATACTGACATCTCAGGATTGTTTGGGGCTATGAAGAATGTGTGATTCTCATCTTTAAAATAATAGCAAGATCATCATTATAGTCCTTACAGATCCAGAGCAATTGAAAATGCTATTCAGATACCAATGCAGGTCTCAATTCCCTACAACATTTTTAACAGCAGATTGCTCTGAATCTGTAAGGACTTTAATGATCTTGAATACAAGCTCATCAGCATAACCCTAATGGATCACGAGATAAGAGTCTGTAAAGTGTCCCTCCATCCTACCTCAGGTAGCAACACTTACACAATATCTGCACAAAGTCATGAATAAAGTTTACATTTCACCCTGTCCATACCTGAGTAAGAGTAAAAGACGCCTCTCTAGCGATATTCATTACATGCTAAAATAATAGTAATAACGATTGTCACTAGAGGTGAACATATAAATTGCTGCAATTTTATAGGGGGATATAAAATTATATTTTTATGTAAACTTCTATTTAATTTGCATGCATAAAATTGGTTGGCACATTTCTGCAATTTTAGCGTTTCTTTAACCCCCGTACCTGGAAATATATACATGTGTGGTATGTATGAACTCCTAACATATTGCAGTTTTTTGGAAAGTACATTTTGTTTGCAGATAGGGGTTGCTTAAGCCCTTTAGTGGCAAATTTGAATTTTTGTGCCATTTTTGCTTGTAATCTCTGTTTTCTGCAAAGTTGCATGAAGCTGTTTGTATACATGAAACATTGAATTGTGTTATGTGTTATGTACAGCATGCTGTGCAATCTCAAAAAAGTTAGATTTTGGTATCACACAGTAGAACAGTTTGGCCAACTCAGTCATTAGAAGGCTGCATTTTTATAATTCCTAAAGAAGGGAAGGACCCAGATTTGTGCTCCAGTTACAGACCCACATCATTATTTAACACAGATTTGTAGTGGTGGGCTAACCTTCTAGTTAGTTAAGTCCTACTAGACATTGTTTCCTAGAAATGTGGAGCACATTGTCCTAAGCCTATAACCCCAAATAAAACTATCCTGAAAACTGAACTTGATCTACCCCTTGGTTTGCATTAAACTTAGAATACCTGTGGGGCTGATACTCACTTCATACTTACTCCTTTATACTGTACACTTGCCATTTTCTATGACTTTTTGCTCATTAATCATGGGCCTCTTGGCTGCATCTCTGATCAGTCTTCTCCTTGATTGAGATGAAAGTTTAGAGGGACAGCCGGGTCTTGGTAGATTTGCAGTGGTCTGATACTCCTTCCATTTCAATATGATTGCTTGCACAGTGCTCCTTGAGATGTTTAAAGCTTGGGAAATCTTTTTGTATCCAAATCCTGCTTTAAACTTCTCCACAACAGTATCTCGGACCTGCCGGGTGTGTTCCTTGGTCTTCATGATGCTCTCTGTGCTTTAAAGAGAACCCTGAGACTAGCACAGAGCAGGTGCATTTATACGGAGACTTGGTTACACACAGGTGGATTCTATTTATCATCATCAGTCATTTAGGACAACATTGGATCATTCCGAGATCCTCTCTGAACTTCTGGAGTCAGTTTGCCGCACTGAAAGTAAAGGGGTCGAATAATATTGCACACCCCACTTTTCAGTTTAAAATATCCAATAAATTTCGTTCCACTTCACAATTGTGTCACACTTGTTGTTGATTCTTCTACCCAAAATTAAAATTTTATATCTTTATGTTTGAAGCCTGAAATGTGGCAAAAGGTTGAAAAGTTCAAAGGGGGCCGAATACTTTCACAAGGCACTGTACAGTGTGATACAGTACTGTACTAACTACAGATGTAGCACCTATTAAATCATCATGATATTTGTTTAACCACTGCCACATTTGACTATATCATGGGAGCTCTTTTTTAAATTCGGGAAAAGTTAAGGGTATATGCATCTATATGTAGCTACATAGCCATGAAGAAACAGCACACCCTATTCCCAGGTATGTCATCCATTGTTATTCTCCTTGTGAACTTGGGTAAATGATAATAGCAGTTGGAAGTCCTGCCTTTTCCTTGCGTGTTTGCATTGGATGAAGGTGAATTGGTCTTTCCATAGTAGCCCTGCACCCACAGCATTGGCCTTCTTACAGTACTCCTCTTCTGCTGGGGATTGTGAATATAACAGAATGTTCTTTAGCCAATGAGTAATAGATACTAGTTTTTCTACATTTCATAGACTCTTATTTCTCAATAGCAAATTTTCTCATACAGACATAAAACGTCAATTTAAATATTGTATTTTTCCGTTTTTATTTTATAATTAATTGTCCCTATTTCCATTGTTAAGACTAATTAAAACTGCACTAATGAGAAGAAGAAAATTTGTTTTGCCACTCCGCAGCTAAGCCAGTATTAAGCAGTATTTCCTGTAAGGCATAGTGCTCGCCAGGCACAGAGCTCCTTTATCATGTAAAATGTGTTACAGTCTTCCCCAGGAGAGCAGCCTAATTTATAGACCTTTCCATGTCATATGATCAATAAAGGAGGTGGAATTTCTTAACAGCACATTAGATAACAATTCTCTGCACTGTTTTAAAGATTCCAAAGTTTAGCCTGCCAGAACTAGAGGAGATTAACAGAGCACATTGCAAATAAAGTGAACTGTTCTTAGTGATTCAGTAAAATGCAATGATAGGAAAACAAAATGGCTCCATGTAGGCACTTAATTAAAATAGTTTAATATAAAGCTCTCTCTTTTATGGCCAACTTGGAACAAATGCCAAAAGCGTTACTGTATGTTTTAAAGAGTGGGATTTAATTTGTATTAAAATCCAGTATTCAAGTAAGTGACTGATTTACACAAATAATTTCACAATACATACATAATACGGAGTTAAAATACAAATGTAGCCAAATTCGACATGACTTTTAACACATTAAGTAAACAGTTGCTAATGACTTTCACTTAACATTTTTTGCATTGCTTTCAAAGGCCTTTGCCGTGAGTTATTGGAGTGCAGAAAATTATCGTGCCAGATACAAGTGTAACCATCTTTAATTGGAAGAGATTCAAGTTAAAAATGGCTACACCTGTATCTGGTACCCTCTTTTTTTTTTTTAATCTTTCTTCTTGATCGACTCTTACAGTGGTGACTCAAATTTTGTAACATACTCATTGTGGACCACACAGTGCCAATGAATGAATTGGATTTAGGGGAACTTCTGAGGGCATTATCTAAGTGGTTCCCTGGTACTCACCTTTTAATCCCTGTATAGAGTTTAAGAGTTTGGTCCAGGGAACCATCAAGATATTACTTCAAGGTGATCCAGACAAGTTGAGAGAACTAGTGCATGGCACCAATGTTACAAGTGGAGACATAGTTACAGGACAGGTCAAGGTAGGATAGAAAGAGCTTGTGCAATATTGAGAAACAGGCAGAAGGTTAGGGTGGCAGAGTTCCAAAATGTGTCAATGTACGGTAAGCAGACGCACCTTTACAATAACTAGACATGGTAGGAACCTTCTAAGGCAACGTGCCTTATATAGCCCACACTTGGTTCAAAGCCTGGATAGAGTCTATTTATATATTTTTATTTCAGTGGTAATGACAACAGAACATGAGAACAGAGACTGGTAGTCACAGCCATTTTTTTTTGTCATATATGGGCCATCCTAGCATGTGACATGGGTGCTGCTGTCAGGGGTTAGCTAACTAAGTCTTGAACTCACCCTTCACTCAGGCTAAAAATAGAGCATAAAACCCAACCCAACACAATCCACACACCCCACATACAACAGGAGTTCTAGACTCACATGATATCATTCCACATGACGGCAAACACACATTAAAAGGATATTTGGTTCATAGTGCAAACACAAAGTACCATTAAATTGAATAATTTAATAACCAAAGGTTTCAGTGCTGTGAATGCCTTGGAACTTTGTCAAACTTTGGAAGCCAGCTGACAAGCTGAGTGTGCCCAGCCCATCTTCTCTCCTACAAGCTCCATGAAAAAAGGACTCTAAATTACATTTTCTGTGTCTCTCTCCCTTTTATTTTAGAAACTATTTTGCCTGTTTATCTTCTCTCTCTCATATATATATATATATATATATATATATATATATATATATATATACAGTTTCTGAAATAAAAGTGTTCTTGCTACTAGCCTCTTTAGAGCCTGTTAGTGTTTACTGTTTTCTGATTACCTTTATTCTGATCTTGTCTTTTCCCCCTTGACCAGTCTTCTGATTCTGACTTTGTACCTAGTTGTCTGTCTGGTTCTGATCCCTTGGCTTGTTTCACTACCTATTTTTGTTATTTGTCTTGTCTGTGTTCAGTGTTTATAGGAAGGGACTGTCGCCCAGTTGTCCTGTACCAATTTGGGTAGTTGAAGCAAGTAGGTAGGGACTTCGGGTGAGTAGCATCAGGGCTCACTCTGTCCTTCCCCTTCCTCCCAGGCTCCTGCAGCAACTACCGGGGAATTACTTAAAAGGCAATTCCCTAACACTAGGAGAGTAAATCAAAATTAGTACCCAGGGAAATCAGCAAAAAACTGGTTAAGTTCTGACAATACAGGCTGCTTGTTTCAAATTTCTGACTAACTGTGCAGACCCATCAGAATTTGACTGGTAGACACAGCAACCTTAAAGTGATGCGTGTGAGCAGTGCTGCACTGTACGGAAGGATGGATGCAAGTAGAAGATGCAAGATCACAGATATTACGAAAAGATAGTCAAAGGATGTATCACCATTAGACTTTTTGTTATTGTGTTCACTTTAAAACATGTAGACAGTGTTAGTAAATCCCGATAAGCCCAACAGTCCATGTGTGATGTGACTAGTAATCTAGTAAATTAGCTACTTGTGTTATACTGCCTCAGTGGGATGAGGGTATCGCAATCCATCACTTCCTGGAAACTGTCTATATGTCTCTGTAAATTGACTCTCACTCATTTTATCTGTCATACAGCACATACTCACCATGCCATGCAATCTATTCAAAACATGAAGGAAGGAATTGGATGTTCCTATGACATGGCTGCCCCAGGGAAGTTTTTAAAAAATAAAATTTAGATAGTTGCAAGAAATAAAACATGAGCAAGCACTTTTTTGTCTAGAGATATATCCAATTACTGAAACCAAATTAAATACCCAAGATATTTGTTTTAATGCGCAGACGGCAAATATGGCGGAATCCTTCACCACTCACATCCTCTACGTTTTATTCATCTATCCAAGTACAAACACACTACAATAGGTGATATTTTTTTAAATCCAGCAAAGTTTTAAAGTGCTTGGGAAAAAAAAAAATCACACATTCACTCTGACAATCACCTCAGCTGTGGCATTGTATAAAATTTTAATATCTTATTACAATATTCTCATCTCCAAAGAACTGTGTATATATCCAGTGGAGCTGAAAGAGTATTAAATATTTATAGAGAGACTAATGATTGACCTCTAAAACTGCTTAGTTTGGTTTCTTATCTATGCATTGTACATTTCCAATTTACTTAAAGAAAAGATGGAAAAAGTTCTTTAGCATTTGCATAGTTTTTGTTTACATGAATGGATTATCTCTAAAAATTTCATCTATCTTGTTTGTCTGTCATCTGTGTTTAAAATGATACAATTTTCACTACCTTTTATTCTACAAGCCGAGCTACATAAAAAAAGATAGTATCAAACAATGGCTTTATTTCATTGTGACTGCAAGCAAAAACTATAAACATTTTACCCTTGCTTTGCATAACAATGTTCCCTGCCAATTCAGCTTACAGAAATGCATAAAAGTTTAAACATACTATTATTACATTTTTACATATTTCAGCACATTCTGAACTCCTTATTCAACCGATAGGAACTATTGAACCGAGGAAGAAAAGTTAGTGCTCATATCCATGAGGATGATAGATGCCAGCATGCTTATAGGGATGTTTTTAGTATCAGTTCATACACACACTAAATGGTTGAACCTACTGAGTCAGCTTGTGTATATGCCAATATAAAAGCTACCCCTAACATAAGTCATTCAATTGCATTCTTGTATGAAGACTTTCAGTATTCTGCATTAGGGATGGCCCACTGAGTCTTGGGATCCACAGTACCCCAGAAAAGGATTTAAAAAAATCTGAAAATATTGTATACAGGTCACACCCAAAACTCACAACTTATTTTCTAGGATATGTCTCCATAACCATCTATAGTAATAGACTGTATAAAATATTACATTCATAGCTTTGGGTCACATCTATAAAAAAGATCAGTGTATGAAAAGTGTTACAATTTTTTAACTTTTTTGTCTATTTTGGATCATAGTTGCCCCATTTCAGTCTTCATTTTCTTATATGGAGGAATTAATGGAAATGTTGGCCATTAGCTAAACACCCGTAAAACACATTGTAACATATGCTAATTAGCCTTCCTCATGCACTGGAAGTCTCACTGTGCACTCCTCTCTGCTATTCTTTATGTCTATGCACAACAGAGGCTGCTGTGCTGATGACTCATCTCCCTGGTAGCATACACATAGTGCAGACTGGGATCAGACACTTCCTCTGCACCATGAGAACTTCCTGTGCTGGCTGAAGACTAATTAGCATATGAATAAAAACAGACTTATTTAAAGACTACTGAGGGGATTTACATACAAAAGGAACGTGTAAAATAGCCTTTCTAAAGGCTATGCAAAGATGTGCTTATCTAAAAATGACTTTTCCCAGTGGTAGAGCCCCTTTAAAAACCCATTCAATTGAAACAGTTTTAAAGCTAACCACCAGCAAGCCGTCCCCTGTCCAGTTTCCTCAGGGTTTAGTACAGAAAACCTAGGGCAGACAGCGGCGGTAGTGTGAACGCCCCCAAGGTAAAAAAGGAGGTACATGGAAAGAATAGGAGACTTTTCTGGGGTAGTGTGAACGCCCCCAAGTTAGAAAAGGAAGTACATGGAAAGAATATGAGACTTTTATGGTTTGAAAATGGAAGATCTAGATATTAGAGATGAGCGAACACTGTTCGATCAAATAGATATTCGATCAAATATCAGGCCGTTCGAGGTACTCGATTCCAATCGAATACCATGCCGCCTACGAAGTAAAAGTTTGTATCCCCTCCCACCTTCCCTGGCGCATTTTTTGCACCAATAACTGTGCAGGGGAGGTGGGACAGGAACTACAACAACACAGGCATTGAAAAAAATTGAAAAAACTCATTGGCTGCCGAAAACATGTGACCTCCCATTCATAAGAATGGCCACCGCTATATTAGTCAGATTTGCAGTGAGAGATAGGGAGAGAGACATATCTGCTGAGTAGAGATGAGCGAACAGTGTTCTATCGAACACATGTTCGATCGGATATCAGGCTGTTCGATGTGTTCGATTCGAATCGAACATCACGTGGCAAACTTCCAAAAAATTAGATTCCCCTCCCACCTTCCCTGGCGCTTTTTTTGCACCAATAACAGCGCAGGAGAGGTGGGACAGGAACTACGACACCGGAGGCATCGAAAAAAAATCGGAAAAAGTCATTGGCTGCCAAAATCAGGTGACCTCCATTTTAGACGAATAGTGGATTTCAAATCCGGGTCATATGAGAATGTGAACTTTGTGACTAGGAGACAGGGATAGCTGTACAGGCAGGGATAGCTAGGGATAACCTTTATTTAGGTAGGAATGTTATTAAAAATAACTATTTGGGGTTCTATCGGGTGTGTAATTGTGATTTTTGTGACATAAACTTTTTCCCATAGGAATGCATTGGCCAGCGCTGATTGGCCAGAGTACGGAATTCGACCAATCAGCGCTGGCTCTGCTGGATGAGGCGGAGTCTAAGATCGCTCCACACCAGTCTCCATTCAGGTCTGACCTTAGACTCCGCCTCCTCCGGCAGAGCCAGCGCTGATTGTCTGAAGGTTGGCCATTGCATTCCTATGGGTATGCAGAGACTTAGCAGTACTGAGCCAGTTCTGCTCAACTACACTGTGTGCCGGTCAGCCCATCTGAGATAGCAGAGCCGAGTATGCACACTCGGCTCTGCTACATCTGATGTAGCAGAGCCAAGGGTGCACTGGAACCCTTATGCACACTCGGCTCTGCTACATCTGATGGGCTGACCGGCACACGGTGTAGTTGAGCAGAACTGGCTCAACACTGCTAAGTCTCTGCATTCCCATAGGAATGCATTGGCCAGCACTGATTGGCCAGAGTACGGAATTCAACCAATCAGCGCTGGCTCTGCTGGAGGAGGCGGAGTCTAAGATTGCTCCACACCAGTCTCCATTCAGGTCCGACCTTAGACTCCGCCTCCTCCGGCAGAGCCAGCGCTGATTGGCCGAAGGCTGGGCAATGCATTCCTATGGGAATGCAGAGACTTAGCAGTGCTGAGCAGTGCTGATGTAGCAGAGCTGAGGGTGCACTAGAACCCTTATGCACACTTGGCTCTGCTACATCAGATGTAGCAGAGCCGAGGGTGCACTAGAACCCTTATGCACACTCGGCTCTACTACATCTGATCCAATCAGCGCTGGCCAATGCATTCTATTAGCCCGATGAAGTAGAGCTGAATGTGTGTGCTTAGCTCAACTACACCGGTGGAGTAGTTGAGCTAAGCACACACATTCAGCTCTACTTCATTGGGCTAATAGAATGCATTGGCCAATCAGCGCTGGCCACTGCATTCTATTAGCGGGAGCTGAGTTTGCAAAGGGGTTCTAGTGCACCCTCGGCTCTGCTACATCTGATGTAGCAGAGCCAAGTGTGCACACTCGGCTCTGCTATATCAGATGGACTGACCGGCACAAGGTGTAGTTGAGCAGAACTGGCTCAGCACTGCTAAGTCTCTGCATACCCATAGGAATGCATTGGCCAGCCTTCGGCCAATCAGCGTTGGCTCTGCCGGAGGAGGCGGAGTCTAAGGTCGGACCTGAATGGAGACTGGTGTGGAGCGATCTTAGACTCTGCCTCCTCCAGCAGAGCCAGCGCTGATTGGTCGAATTCTGTACTCTGGCCAATCAGCGCTGTCCAATGCATTCCTATGGGGAAAAGTTAGCTTGCAAAAATCGCAAGCTGACAGGGATTTCCATGAAATAAAGTGACTTTTATGCCCCCAGACATGCTTCCTCTGCTGTCCCAGTGTCATTCCAGGGTGTTGGTATCATTTCCTGGGGTGTCATAGTGGACTTGGAGACCCTCCAGACACGGATTTGGGTTTCCCCCTTAACGAGTATATGTTCCCCATAGACTATAATGGGGTTCGAAACCCGTTCGAACACTCAAACAGTGAGCGGCTGTTCGAATCGAATTTCGAACCTCGAACATTTTAGTGTTCGCTCATCTCTACTGCTGAGGGCTAGATAGGCATTAGCTTGTAATAGGCAGGGAAAACCGATGAACAACAACAGCTATATACTGCAGGGCCAGGAGTCCAGCTTTCCACGGACGGTGGAAAACAGGGATACAGAGCTATTAGTTCCAGCTATATAGGTGCAAATCAGCCCCCCCCCCCCCCAAATAGCAGGAATACACAGCAGTTAGTTCTTGCTATATAGGTGCAAACCAGCTTTTACAGGGGTGTCCCCCCACAAAATAGCAGGAATACACAGCAGTTAGTTCTTGCTATATACGTGCAAACCAGCTTTTATTATGGGTGTCCCCCCACAAAATAGGAGGAATACAGAGCACTTAGAACCGGCTATATACGTGCAAACCAGCATTTCAGGCAGTCTGTAACCCCAAAACAGGGATACAGAGCAATTAGGTCCGGCTATGTACGCTCAATCCAGATATCCAGGGTGTGTACCCCCAAAACCTAGGTGGGAGACACCGAAATTCAGTCAGGCTATGTACGCTCAATTCAGATATCCAGGGTGTGTACCCCCAAAACCTCGGTGGGAGAGACAGAAATTCAGTCAGGCTATGTCCACTCAATCTAGATATCTATGGTGTGTAACCAGAAATCCTTTCTGGTATACACCGAAATTCAGTCAGGCTATGTACGCTCAATCCAGATATCCACGGTGTGTACCCCCAAAACCTAGGTGGTATACACAGAAATTCAGTCAGGCTATCTACGCTCAATCCAGTTTTTCACGGTGTGTAACCTCAAAACCTACCTGCGAGACACAGAAATTCAGTCAGGCTATGTACGCTGAATACAATTTTTAATGCTGTACCCCCCCCCCCCCCCGTGTGGGACACACAATAATTCAATCAGGCTATATCAGCTCAATCCAGTTTTTAAGGGTTTACCCCCGAAGCTAAGTGGGAGACAGCTGTTCATTCAATCAGGCCATGTATGGTCAAACATGTTTTTAATGCTGTACCCCCCCCCCCCAAGCTAAGTGGGAGACAGACGTTCATTCAGTCATTCCATATCTGCGACATCCAGCTTTCATCCACTGAACCCCCAATGCTAAGTGGGAGAGAGCCGTTCATTCGGTCAGGCCAAGTAGTCTCAAACCTGTTTTTAATGCTGTACCCCCCAAAGATAAGTGGGATACACACCAATTAAGTCAGTCTATATACGCGACATCCAGCTTTCCACATGCTGTACCCCCAATGCTAAGTGGGAGACAGCTGTTCATTCAGTCAGTTCGTATCCGCGACATCCAGTACACACAAAGTCGTCTGGTAGCCCCTGGGATTCAGGAAGTGGTTCAACAGAGGGAGAGACAGTAAAAGGACCTGAAAAGAGATCCTGGGAGGGGGCAAGGGTGGGATGACTCTGTTGGGAAGATTGGGCATGTTGGGAGGAAGGAGGGGCAGACTCTTGGGTATGAACACGACTGCAGGTAGTGGCTGACTGGCTGCTGGAAAAGCAGCTGGAAGCATTATACGCTAGCCATTGTAACACAAGTTCCTGGTGCTCGGGACTGGTCTGTGTTGTACCCTGCACCCTGCTTAATGCAGCTGTCATATCAGGAATTGTGATGAGCGCATGATAATGTTTCTTGTCCAGTGGAAAGGATGGGATAGGATTTCTTATAAGTCTGCCACCCATAGAAACTCATGGTGCAGAAACTGAGGGAGCTGACTTTGATGAACCCTTGGGTTTTGTAGATGGAACTCCATCAAAGGTCTCTGCTGCTCACACACCCTGCTCAACATATGGTATCTAGGGTTTCAGCATGTGGTGACCTCGCACAACAGCCAGTGCTTCAGGCAGATGTAGGCGTTGCTGGAGTGTATTGAGGCTAGCACCAGGTACTGTAGATTTGCCAAAGTGGGAGCACAAGGGCCGAACTTTAACTATTAGCTTGTGTAAATTCGGGTAAGTTGTTAGAAACCATTGCACCAATAATTTGAAAACGTGGGCCATGTGTGGAACATGTTTGAGTCTGGCAAGCTCCAGATCTGCTACCAGGTTCCAGCCATTATCACATACGCCAACCTGCCTGGGCCCAGGTGCAGCGAGGCAAAAAACATTGCCATCTCATCCAGTATGGCATCTCTCACCTCGGAGGCAGTGTGCTGTCTGTCCCCCAAGCGGATGAGCTTCAGCACGGCCTGCTGACGTCTCCCCATGCCAGTGTTGTAGCGTTTCCAGCTCGTAGCTGGGGTCGATTTAACGGTGGAAGAGGAGGAGGATGGTGGTACAGCACTCCTGCCAGGAATATTGGGTGAGGAGACAAGGCAGGCCGCCACAGTTTGCGACCCGGTCCAAGCCACAACTACATTCAGCCAGTGTGCCACGATTGAGATGCAGCGTCCCTTAGCGCAGAACCTAGGGCCCACCTGATGTTACAGGACACGTGCTGGTTAGAGATGAGCGAACACTATTCGGATCAGCCGATTCGAACAGCACGCTACCATAGAAATGAATGGAAGCACCTGGCAGGTACGCTTTGCAGGCGGCCGGTCACTTAACCCCCCGCATGCCGGCCGCTTCCATTCATTTCTATGGGAGCGTGCTGTGAGCGTGCTGTTTGGAACGGCTGTTCCAAACAGTGTTCGCTCATCTCTAGTGCTGGTGCAAGGCTCAACTCACCTTAAGGGCCAAAAACTCTGCTGGTGAATTTTGTTCAGTTCAAAAGGACTCTGTGTTTACATTTGGCTCAGTTGCAGCTCCAGGACATGCCTTGGAAGGCAAGGTTTCCTTTAGTGGCTCCATCGCCACAGGATGATGATGGTGAATCTTGGTTAAATCTGGTGTCAGAAGGGAAAGTGGTTTCTGATCTACATCTAAATTACTGAAGCATGTTGTTTGGACTATTAACACCTGATCAGAACCCTGTAGAGGTAATGTAAAGTCCAATATTAGAGGACCATTACCGGTAGTAGTGGTTGTAGCCAATTCTCCACCTTTGCGGTCCTCTAAATAAAAGTTACCCCCAGGACTTGATGCCAAAATGCTATCAATTTCCCAATCAAAATCAAGGTCAATCTCTGGGTCCTCAGTCCAATCCACTCCATCAATCCAACACAATGAGAGTGATGGTTATGGAACTACCCTTTTAAGGGCAAAGAATTTTAAAGGGGCTAACACTCTGCCGGTGCAAAGCTCTACTCACCCAAAGAGCCTAAAACTCTGCAGGTAGAAGGCTGAAGTCACCTGAAGGGCCTCAATCTCTACTGGTAGCTCAGCTTAAGGGCCTGTAACTTAATTTGGAAGGGCTCCTTTTAAGGACTAGAACAGTGAATTTTGGAAGGTCTTACCACATGACACACACACACAATGTCAGTTAAGGGTGGGTACTGTTGGATTTCCCATTGCCTATTCCATCTGTGGTTGTCATGGGCAATGTGATATAAAGGGGTGCTTGTTAATGTTTCTTATCGTCAAATTTGGGTTTCTGTCCATCCAATTGGGGAGGAAAGGTTTCCAGGTATTTTCCCACTTTGATAGATTTTTTTTGGAGAGTGGAAAGTGTGTAGTTGATAGGCTGTGATGGTGGGGTAAAACTGTGACTTGGGCTTGTGAGATGCCCCCAGACATGCTTCCCCTGCTATCCCAGTTGCATTGCAGAGGTGTTGGCATCATTTCCTGAGCTGTCATAATGGACTTGGTGACCCTCCTGAGTCGAATGGTGGGTTCCCCTGAAACAAAGCATTTTTCCCCATAGACTATAATAGAGTTCGATATTTGATGGAATAGTCGAATATTGAGCAGCTATTCGAAATGAATAACGAATATCGAATATTTTACGGTTCGCTCATCTCTACTAGATATTGAGATTGGAATATACCAGATAGGTATGAGTAGGATGACCTCATGTTATAAGTATTGTACTTTGAACAAGTACAATTTCAGCTGCCTACAGTCATACTGAAGGGTTTTTCTGATAACAAAGAGGTTTTTATACAGCTGTGCATTAGGAGAACAATTACTTTTCAAGTATTCAGCACTAAATATACTGTATAAATGCTCTGTATTGTAAGATTAGTCATGAAATCACTTATATTCATGGTTTCTGAGTATTTAAAAATAGTAGGTTAGTGAACTAGAGTAGAAAAACAATAACTACTCCTAATACAGCCCACATTAAAATAATATCCCTGTGTTTGTCTCTTCGTGACACATCTACTGTATATTTAATAGTCCAGTTTTACCAGTCTTCGTAGGGCAGACACAGACATCTTTGGGGCCTCTGTGTGACCCTTTTGGCCCCCTTATTTTCCAGTGTCCCAGTGTAGAGCACTTCCTTATGTCTTTTTAACAATCCATCAGTAATTATTAGCCATGAAGACATTTACTTGCAATCCAATTCCCGGAACGAAAAATTATATAAATCATTAAAAATTGTCAGCAGAATCCTGGAAACCTAAGGGTCAGTTCACATGGAATTTTTTGCAGGCGATTTTGAAGCAGAATCCCCCTCAAAATCCACCTGCAAAAAGGCCTCCCTTTCATTTCAATGGGAGGCCCTCACTTTTTTTTTTAAATGTAGATTGTGAGCCCTACATAGAGCTCACAATGTACATTTTTCCCTATCAGTATGTCTTTTTTGGAATATGGGATGGAAATCCATGCAAACACGGGGAGAACATACAAACTCCTTGCAGATGGTTTTTTGCCCTTGGCGGGATTTGAGCTCCAGGACTCCAGTGCTGCAGGGCTGCAGTGCTAACCACTGAGCCACCGTGTGGCCCCAAGTTTGTGTGGTTCTGTTGGGTTTTGATCCAGTGGTCTGGTGTCTTATGGTGGTTTCCTTGCCGTTAGGCCATCTGCTTGGGCCTTTTTTTTACCCGCTAGCGACATGCCCTATCTTGCCGTGGGTTCCGTGGCTGAGTCAGCCTCCTGATTAGACTCATTCATTCCACCGGTTTCCACCGTGTGACCATATCCTAGGATGTAGGTATGATACAGGGGCATAACTTGAAGGAATGAAGAAGATGCCCAGGGCCCAGGATTGCTAAGAAGATGTGTGATGGTCACTAAGCCCATGCTTAGATTGATTCAATGTCCGAGAACATTCTTTCAAATGAAATAGTGTAATCCTGAGTTATGAGTTTCCCTCTATGATTTTTTTTTTCTAAAACACAAAAACGTTTTTTGAAATTTCAGTTTCAGACTTTGAAAAGTGCAAAAATAAAAAATAAAAAGAGATACGAGAGGATAATGGGGAACCAAATGCTGCTTTGTCCTTTGAAACAGTACATTGTTAATAATAATAATAGAAGTTAGCTGAATATAGTGTCACGCGTTTTAGGAGAAATTCAGTAATTTTGCATAAAGATGGCTTATTGGCAATCTCTCCAACATTGTTTCCGCTGAACACTGCAATTATTGTTTGCTATGTCTGCTCACAATCTTAATGAGATATTTCCATTTTATAATAGACAATGGCTAATCAGATGACTACCAGACAAAACAGACTCACAGGTCAGCTTTACCAGACGATTAATAAGATGTTTGTATAAAATCTCTCTGTTTTTGCATCATTATTACAGTCCCACACCATCGTACACACCGAGGAAAGAAGAACAATTAACCATATGCAGTGATTACTATCTTAATTAAAACCTGTTTTTTATGAAGCTCTAAAAAGGTTAAATAAACTGTCAACATGTGTGACACGAGTGAGAAATGGAAATGAGTAGATCCATGGCAGAAAGGCATCTCAATAGGTTCAAGTGTTAAGTTTGCACTCCAAAAAGTCATTGATCATCAACTTGTACTTTTAATTAACAAAGTAAAACAACAAGGTGCTAAAGTTCATTATCCAATTAAAGGCATGTTTATTAAAATTTCTCTTATAACGTTATAAAAGATCGGCCGGTCTAATATGCTAAATTATAGTAATCCTTGCAGCCAAAATAGCACAACTGTATGGTCTGGTTTGGCTATAAGTAGCATTGAAAGTGATGGGCAAACCTCATAAAATTAGACTTATGAATATTCCTGACATTCAATGTTTGGTAGAGCTGTTATTATAACCCCTGAGTCAATTGGAGGCCCTCGCTGGGTGCAGAAAAATTTACCTTTCCAGGATTCTATCCCAGCATTCGATGCTCCTTCTTGGTGTCATACATACTCTCCTCATCCTGACATCAGCGACCCATGAAAGGTTCCCTCACATGATGTATATCAACACATGATTCATGGATACTGTCTGAAGAGACCACAAAATATGATAACAATTTGTGGGTGGCAAATCCCAAAAATGTCAGATTTGGCCAAGCCTCATTGAGAGCTCATCCATAGCAGTGACCGAAAGCATGAAGGTATTACATATATGTTCAGCCTTTCAATCAGTGCCTTGAGGGTCAGCGGGGGTAAAAGGGAGGATTTAATACTCTTCATGAATGCACCAAATGTGTAAAGTATAAATGTGACCATGTTTAACTGATCTTCATGTCCTCGGGCACCTGTGGTTTTATATACCGCTAGAAAGCTGACAGGGCGCTGAATTCAGTGCCCTGTCGGATATCCCATTCTGTGCCCTGGGGAAGAGATATTGGTGCAATTACCGATATCTCTTTGCTGTTTGAAAGTTGTTTCTGACAGTCTAGCTGGAAATGCCCCTCCAAACAGTACTGTCCATAGTGCTATACTGACAGAGTTCCTTACCACCCAGCCATGACGTTGAGTGGGGAGGAACCCCCCCCCCCCTGAAAGTACTCGCCCATAGACTAGTACTGGGGGGGCATTCCTCACTGCTCATGGAAATTCCCCTCTGTCAGTATAGCGCTATGGACTGTACTATCAGGAGGAGAGTTCCCTGCTAGACTGTCAGGAATGCCCTTCTGACAGTGAATCTGTATCTGTAATTTCACCAATATCTTTTCCCCTGGGGCATAGAACAGGAAAGCCAACAGGTATATAAAACCCCATGTGCCTGAAGACATGAAAAGTCCTCTTTAATGCAATTTCTCATTAAAGCAACTCAGCACAATATCAAAACGTTCTAACAAAAGCTTACAAAAATTGCAATTTACACCATTCCCCTAAACATTGTCCATCCAGACGATAGGTAAGGGAGGACATATCTGTATGTAGTATGTTAGTAGAGATGAACGAACAGTAAAATGTCCGAGGTTCGATATTCGTTTCGAGTAGCCCCTCAATATTCGACTACTTGAATCAAATATTGAACCCTATTATAGTCTATGGGGGGAAAATGCTCATTTCAGGGGTAGGCAACGTTCGATCAAATTATACTTACCAAGTCCACGAGTGAGGGTCGGGCTGGATCCTCCAAGCAGTCTTCTCTTTGCAGCGTCCCCGTGGCATCTTCCGGCTCTTCCAGATCTTCATTCACTCTGCCAGGCATCAAGCCTGGGCAGAGCCGACTGCGCATGCCCGCACTACAAGCGGACATGCACAGTCGGCTCTGCCCAGGCCCGATGCCTGGCAGAGTGAATTCAGAGCTGGAAGACGCCACGAGGAAGCTGCACGGAGAAGACTTCTAAAGGTAAGAGAAGAACCAGCATTGATTGGCCGACTGTATAGCATTCGGCCAATCAATGCTGCTTCGGCATCGAACTTTTACATTCGAACAGCGAGTGGTACTCAATCGAGTACGAGTATTTCGAATACCGTAGTATTCGATCGAATACCTACTCGATCGAGTATTACTCGCTCATCTCTATATATTAGCACTCCACCTTCTCAAATGGCTTAGTTTTGGACCTATTGAATAACTGTGTCTTTTTTTTTATTCCCTTAGCAGATAAGTTGCCACAAGAGGTGATGTATAATCCTTTCTCCATTAACATCACATGCATGACTGGCCAAACTGAGCATACTGCACATGTGTATGCTCATAAAATCCAAGTCCAGTCAAGTTCTCTTATTTAGTAAGACGGGTCATAAGTCAGTTATTGGATGCCATTGGTTTATATCTTACATACCCTGTCATCATTATTGACCAAACTTCTTGTTGTTAGGGTTGAGCGATCGAGATCGGAAAAGATCGGATCCCAATCGGTGATCGAGCAAATTTCACGATCGGGATCGGCTGGAAAATGATTGAAAATCAGATTTTAAAAACAATCCTGAAATCTCAAGATCGGCTCAACCCCACTCCATAAAGTAACTAAGGTTGAGCGATCAGGATTGGGAAAGAACAGTTCCTGATCGGCGATCAAGCAAATTTCTTGATCACGATCGGAATTGGCTGGAAAATGATCGAAAATCGGATTTTAAAACGATCCTGAAATCTCAAGATCAGCTCAACCCTACTCATTCTTCCTTCTTCTCGCTATCACATCACAAATTTGCTATTATTTGATATGGATCAATCCTTCCGAAACTACCATTACCACTATAGAAATATATAGATATATAATCTCTAGTTGTTTCCTCCTAATTGACGTGTACAAAATATAACATTAAACTTGCAAATTCCATCGCTATTTGTCTGTTAAATTATGACAAACAAATATTGTAATTAAATTCTGAAATGAAAACAGATTATTTTTGTCTGCTCTCTGACTCTGTACATTTACCAGTGTTAAATGTTTAAATTTCACTTAAAATCTGAAATTAAATTAATATTATTTTCATACAGTGATGAGCTTCAGGTTATAGGAAATGACAGCAATTAATACTCATACACTGTAGAGAAACGCTTACAAACTTTATTATTTGTTTCTCTTATCTACTAATTAAAAACATCTGCAGGGTAAAAATGTGTAATAAATTTGCTGCTCGGTAAGTCTGCATGAATTTAGACACATTTTCCTCCAGTGAAACCCTGAATATAATCAATACATAAAAGTATTAACTCCTTATGTGTTGCACTGGTCATATTGTGTCATTCTTTTTTATGTGTTTTTGTTATGCACTTTATTATTGAGTAAGTGATGCAACAAGATACAGATCCACTAAGCTGCACATGTCCCGATATGTGTATCGCAAGTTATGTAGCTGTTCTCAACACAACATGGTTTCATGGCAAGTTATCACTAACTGATAAGCTCATTATTACATTTGTGTCTGTGGGACCATCCAGTGGGGAGGGGAATTGAAATCTGTCAAGGATTTTGTTAGCAATAGCATGTTGTTGTATTAAGTTGTACTTGTTTCAAGGCAAATGGATATTCTAAACCAAATTAGAGAACAGTTAAGTGTGGACATATCCCTATCATGATGTGAATAATCTAGATAAATGGTAATATATTCATGCCAGTTTGTATATTAACCTATCACAGTAAAGGCTTCTGCACATGGATGACATTATACTAAGTGTATATACTGTACCAGAAAAGTTCCCAGAATATAGTACTTCCAAGATTTTCACGACAATATTGTTTCTAAGGATTCACATATTTGCTAATCCATAAAGAAATAACTTTGGCGAAATCAAAGCAATACAGATTGATGGTAATGGTGTATATATACTACATAGATATTGAAGTCTGCCACAGGCTGTCACAACTTCAATGATCTCACCATGCGGGAGCTATCCTGCACCCGAAGAGGTGATGGGGACTTGACATAGTGGTACCACAATCAGACATAACTACTGGGTTAGTAGCCGTAGCAGCTGCTACAAGGGCCCGGGACACTGTTTATTTTTTTTATTCTTTAATAGGCCATTAACGTCCCCTATTTACTGACCAATCCTGGCATGGGCCGGGATCGGTAAGTGATGCTGCAGGCCCCGCAAACACTATTATTATACTTGGTGTCTTTTCAGACCCCAGAGTATAATGACCAGTGCCCAGGAGAGGTAAGGGAACATAAAAACTGTGTTATTCACCTCTCCGGGCTCCAGACAGGCCTCGGGCATAGTTGTGTGACGTCCTTGATGTCACATGACCGGGGCATGCATCCCGGTTCATGTGATGTCTCGAAGATGGCCGACATCACCGAGGAGTGCAGTGGAGCCCAGGAGAGGTAAGTAACAGTGTTTTTTTTATGTTGGTATCCCCCTAGGTCCCCAATTATTATACTCTGGGGTCTGAAAAGACCTCAGAGAATAATAATTGCTCACAGGTGTCCACAGTGGGCTATAATACTGTGTGCAGGGGTCACTATGGGGCATAATACTGTGTGCAGGGGCCAATATGGGACAAAATACTGTGTACAGGGGTCAATATAGGGTATAATGGTGCACGCTGGAATCCGCATGGGGGAGAGGGCTGGTTAGGGTCTTAGGCGTCGGTCGGGGGGGGGGGATGTAAAAAGTTCTCCACCATTCCTAGTTATGCCACTGAACATCAGGCTTAGCGGATATCACTCCACACAGAGAACTAAATGATCCTGAGTCATTCTTTTTATTTTTAGCTGCTATGACTCCTAGTGTTATGGTTCTGGGTATTTATATAAAAATAATATTTTTAAACCGCAGAACCTCTTGGGCTGCAAGGCACTGCAGCGAGGTCCACAGGCCCTATGGGCGGCTGTATGTCAAAATGCGACAGTACAGCGGTACAGCACAGTGTGAATTGGGAGCAACACAAGTTCACCAGTTAGACTCACTGAGTGAATGGACAGTGCAGCTCCCAATGTGAACAGGTTGGAAACAAACACAAGCTAGCTGCCCAGGGTTAACACTCACCCCAGGTCAGCGACAAACATAATCCCCTGCAGTAGCTAGGGGTGCTCCTGCACACAGCTAGGAGCTACCAACGGTGTTAGACAGGGCGGGCACGGCTAACTTGGAAACCACATCTGCTGCAGCTCCACAGGCTGGAACAATGTCTATTGCTCCAGGCCTTGGTGTAGAGCTGACAGTCCTTCAGGATTTACAGGTCTATCTACTAGCACCCTAGACTGCCACCTGCCTAAACATTGGAGACTCTCCCTGGGACTACTGTCTTTAGGACTGGTAGTATCAGATAAAGTGTGAGCGCCGGGCGGGCGTCAACTCACTCCTTTTAAAGGAAAGTCCCCACCCAATAAGGGCGGTGGCCATGACCTCACCGCTCATGCTCAGTCAGAGAGAACTGGCACTTAGGCTGTGAGCGACTCCAAAAAGTCCGAGCATGCTCAGTCGGAGAAAACTGAGTCTTAGTCTCCAGAGACTTCACCGCACGCCGCCGGGAACGAGGGTTGGATTGGCCCGCAGGTGGCGCTGTGTGCCGGAAGGCAAATCTGCGGGACCCCATCCTAACATTACCCCCCCCTCTAGCGCCCCCCCCCCGTCAAAAGCCGCAATAAGGTCTGGTGCGTCAACATCCTCCGCGCGCACCCAAGACCGGTCCTCCGGCCCGAAACCTGTCCAGTCGACCAGGTAGAATTTATGTCCCCGGACTTCCCTGGAATCGAGAATGGAGTCGATCTCGAAGTCGCTCTCTGCTGATTCAGGTTCCGAGGGTATAGGAGGGGAGAAGGCGTTAGTGTGCACGGGCTTCAATAAGGAGACGTGGAAAGTGTCTGCAATGCGCCAACTAGGAGGCAGTTTAAGGCGATAAGTGACCGCATTCACCTGAGCGACAATCTCAAAAGGACCCACATAGCGTGGGGCGAATTTAGCTGAGGCTACCTTCAACCTAATATGTCTGGCTGAGAGCCACACTCGATCCCCAGGCTGGAAAGAGGGACCGGGACGGCGGCGAGTGTCAGCCGTGGTTCGCATCCTCTCTTTAGCAGCCGACAGAACCTCTTGCGTGGAGTCCCATACTAATCGAGCCTCCGTGGCCCATTCCCTCACCGCCGGCAACGGGGACTCCGCAGGGAAGGGCACCGGTACCCGTGGATGTTGCCCGTTGTTTAGGAGGAACGGGGTCTTCCCTGTGGCATCCGCAAGGGCATTGTTGAGAGCAAACTCTGCCCAGGGGAGCAAAGATGCCCAGTTGTCATGGTGAGCGGAGACGAAGTGGCGAAGATACGTCGCCAGTGATTGGTTGGTGCGCTCCACCAGACCATTAGTCTGTGGGTGATAGGCTGAAGAGAAACAGAGCTCGACCTCCATCAATCGGCAAAGTTCTCGCCAGAACCGTGCTGAGAACTGGGTACCCCGGTCAGTCACCACTCTGTCGGGCATGCCATGCAGGCGGAAGACATGTGTGACAAAGAGCTGTGCCAACTCCCTAGCTGTGGGCAACTTGGGTAAAGCCACTAGATGGGACATCTTGGAGAAGTGATCCGTAATGACCAAAATGACCCTATGGCCAGATGAGAGGGGCAGGTCCACAATGAAATCCATCCCCACTGTATCCCATGGTCTATCAGGGACTGGAAGGGGCTGAAGCAGACCTGCGGGCAACTCCCTAGAGGGCTTATTACGAGCGCAGGGCACACATGCCCGCACAAACTCCCTGACATCCCGAGCCATTCCAGGCCAGAAATAGGATCTGCCCAGGAGTTCCTGCGTTCTCCTGCTACCGAAGTGTCCCCCAATACGTGAGGAGTGCGCCCAGGCGAGCATCTCCCGACGCATATCAGATGGCACAAAAGTTTTGTCAGGCGGCCCTCGTTCTTGGGAGAGAGGAGAGACCACTTGAACCTTCTCGGAGGGAATGATGAGACGCTCCGTTTCAGTGGCCTCATCGAGAGGATCAGACGAGCGGGAGAGTGCATCCGCTCGCACATTCTTTTCCCCAGGCAAAAAATGAAGGGTGAAATTAAACCTAGAAAAGAAAAGTGACCACCTAGCCTGGCGAGGATTTAACCGCTGGGCGGTCTGGAGGTACAACAAGTTCTTGTGATCGGTATAAACCTCGAAAGGGTGTCTGGATCCCTCTAAGAGGTGTCGCCATTCCTGAAAAGCCAACTTCATAGCAAGTAGCTCACGATCCCCTATCGAATAATTCCTTTCTGCGGGGGAGAATGACTTGGAAAAGAAGAAACAGGGGCGCCTTCTTCCCTGTGTGTCTTTCTGTGACAGAACCGCTCCCGCACCGACCGAGGAAGCATCCACCTCCACATAGAAGGGCTTATCCAAGTCTGGCCGGTGCAGAATAGGAGAGCGTGAAAAATGAGACTTAAGGGTGGAGAACTTGTCTGACACCTCTTGAGTCCAAACCTTAGGGTTCATGCCTTTACAGGTAAGAGCCACCAGCGGTGCCGCCAAAGTAGAAAAATGGGGAATAAATTGACGGTAGTAATTAATAAACCCCATAAACCGCTGGATGGCCTTCAGTGAGCGGGGTTCCGGCCATTCTTGGACTGCGGACATCTTGGAGGGGTCCATGGCCAGACCTGTGCCAGATATGATGTAACCCAGAAAAGGCAAAGAGGACTGTTCAAACAAACATTTTTCTAACTTGGCGTATAGCCGATTTGCTCGGAGGCGTTTTAGCACCTCAGCGACAGCGGCTCTATGTGTGCGGAGATCCGCAGAAAAAATAAGTATGTCGTCCAAATATACAACGACTGAGATCTGGAGTAGATCCCGGAAAATATCATTCATGAAATCTTGGAAGACAGCAGGGGCATTGCACAGGCCAAAAGGCATCACAAGATACTCGTAATGGCCGTCGCGGGTGTTAAATGCGGTCTTCCATTCGTCCCCCTCACGGATGCGGATCAGGTTATACGCCCCCTCAGATCCAATTTAGTAAAGACGGTAGCCCCACGTAACCTGTCAAACAGCTCAGAGATCAGGGGAAGAGGGTATTTATTCTTCACCGTGACAGCGTTTAGACCCCGATAGTCAATGCAGGGGCGTAGAGAGCCGTCCTTCTTGGCTACAAAGAAGAACCCGGCGCCAGCTGGTGACGCTGATTTCCTGATAAACCCCCTGGCTAGGTTATCCCTGATGTATTCTGACATGGCCTCAGTCTCAGGTACCGATAATGGATACACATGACCTCTAGGAGGTACAGCTCCAGAGATCAACTCTATGGGGCAGTCATAGGGGCGGTGAGGTGGCAGACTCTCCGCTGCCCTCTTAGAGAACACATCCGCAAAGGCAGAATATTGGGGTGGCAGACCCGAGAGGTCGGGCGTCACGGGTTGGAGAGTGACCTGCTCTGATGGTAACTGGCAATGCTGGTGACAGTGCTCTCCCCAGGACAATATTTCCCCAGTGACCCAATTAATCTGCGGAGAGTGTTGGCGAAGCCACGGGAGCCCCAGGAGAAGATCATCCATACCCTCATGCAGGGACAAGAATGAAATGGTCTCCTTATGTCTAGATGGAAGGGACATGCTTAGCGGTACCGTTCGTTGTGTGATTTCAACGGGTAAGATGGAGCCATTCACGACTCGCACCCTAATTGGCTGAGGAAGAAACACCAACGGAATGCCTTTTTTGCGTGCGAACTCAGAAGACATAAACACCCCATCTGCTCCTGAGTCTATACACGCCTTGGCAGATATCGTGCGGGTACCTTCCACTAGAAGAACAGTGAAAACTAGTTTGGTGGGCGGTATAGACATCGCTAGTGATCCCCCACCAATGGATACTAGCGGCTGGCGTTTCCCTGCCCCTTAGGACAGTGAGATGAGAGATGCCCTGGCAGGCGGCAGGAGAAACATACATAATCTCGCCTCGGACGCCGGGGCGTGGCTCTGGCGCGAGAAATGTCCATAGACTCAGCGGTACCCTCTATTGGCCGTGCGGGAGGACTGGAAGAGGGGAATATGGGAGCCAAACGGATACGGGCTCTGTTGGTCGCCACCTCCAGTTTCCGTGCGCTGTGCCGCAAGTCAATGCGGGTGGCCAGGGCGATTAGCGCTTCTAGGGTCAGGGGAACCTCCCGGGTTGCCAAAGCATCCTTGACATGGGAGGCCAATCCTTTCCAGAACACTGGCACCAAAGCCTTATCCGGCCAATCGATTTCGGATGCCAGTGTCCTAAATTGTACTGCATATGTACTAACGGGGCCCGAACCCTGGCTTAGGTCGAGTAGCTGCAGGGCCGAGTCAAAGGTGACCCGTGGACCCAGGAAGACCTGTTTCAGGGACCCTAGGAATGTTACGGCGCGTGTAGTGACAGGGTCGCCCCGCTCCCACAATGGCGTAGCCCACTCCAAGGCCCGACCTGCCAGGAGGGAGATTACAAACCCCACCTTACTTTTTTCAGTGGGGAATGCAGCTGGCTGTACCTCAAAATGGATTGTACACTGGCTTATAAAACCCCTACACTCCCTCGACTCTCCTGAGAATTTATTGGGGAGAGCCAGACGGAGGGTTGCGCCAGTAGCCGATGGTGTTTGGGCTAAGGCTTGTGCCAGCGACTGTGCAGTGAGAGGGGCATCCCCTGTTGCTGGTGCTCGCTGCTCCAGCGACTGCAGACGAGCTTCTAATTGCTGCACATAGCGCTGCAACTGCACATGCTCAGACATAGCAGCAAGACCTTGGCTCACACTTATGTTATGGTTCTGGGTATTTATATAAAAATGATATTTTTAAACCGCAGAACCTCTTGGGCTGCAAGGCACTGCAGCGAGGTCCACAGGCCCTATGGGCGGCTGTATGTCAAAATGCGACAGTACAGCGGTACAGCACAGTGTGAATTGGGAGCAACACAAGTTCACCAGTTAGACTCACTGAGTGAATGGACAGTGCAGCTCCCAATGTGAACAGGTTGGAAACAAACACAAGCTAGCTGCCCAGGGTTAACACTCACCCCAGGTCAGCGACAAACATAATCCCCTGCAGTAGCTAGGGGTGCTCCTGCACTCAGCTAGGAGCTACCAACGGTGTTAGACAGGGCGGGCACGGCTAACTTGGAAACCACACCTGCTGCAGCTCCACAGGCTGGAACAATGTCTATTGCTCCAGGCCTTGGTGTAGAGCTGACAGTCCTTCAGGATTTACAGGTCTATCTACTAGCACCCTAGACTGCCACCTGCCTAAACATTGGAGACTCTCCCTGGGACTACTGTCTTTAGGACTGGTAGTATCAGATAAAGTGTGAGCGCCGGGCGGGCATCGACTCACTCCTTTTAAAGGAAAGTCCCCGCCCAATAAGGGCGGTGGCCATGACCTCACCGCTCATGCTCAGTCAGAGAGAACTGGCACTTAGGCTGTGAGCGACTCCAAAAAGTCCGAGCATGCTCAGTCGGAGAAAACTGAGTCTTAGTCTCCAGAGACTTCACCGCACGCCGCCGGGAACGAGGGTTGGATTGGCCCGCAGGTGGCGCTGTGCGCCGGAAGGCAAATCTGCGGGACCCCATCCTAACACCTAGTATCTTTTTCTATCTACTATTCTGAGCTTGTATATGTTCTTTCTTGTAATATATTACTGTATTATTTGAATTTATCTGAAATTTCCCCAATGTGGGACTATTAAAGGATTATCTTATCTTATCTTATTATCCATGCTGTTGTAACACACTGAATTTCCCCATGGTGAGACTATTAAAGGATTATCTTATTTTATGGGAAATTCAGGAGGGGCATAAAATTAATTTGTATGATCAGAGGGAACTTTGTGGGCATTTAGTGTTTGGTCTCTACTGCGTAAAACAGCAGAAACTTAGTGGCTATGACAGCTGCTCTGTTTCAGAGTGATCTCTGCTATACCACTATGTAAGGGATTAAAATGGAGAATAATGCTTACAACTGTGACCTTCTGTACTTTTCCTCTTGGATGGACCAAATACATTTGTTTCAAGATGATTAGCTTATCAAAACATTGATGTTTTTTGATATTATATCACAGAGTGATATTCTGTATGTGTGGCATTGAATTGTATATTTTGTGAATTTGGTAAGCATTGTAATGAATTGGCATGATTTCCAGGTCTTGCATGTACTAAACACCCGAAGACTGGGATTAGCTGCAGAAGTCATAAAATGCTCTGAAGGGTTAATGCCTCAGATCAATAGAGATCACAGTATTTGGGTGGTTAGTTGGCAAGATCACTACCCCCTTTGACCCTTCAGATCTGCCACAATGACGTGCGATTTTGTCCAAAGCAACAACATCTGTCACATGACTATTTTGAGAACACATTGATTTCAATGTGCTTATTCACATGTCTATTTTTTTGATGGCCATCAAAAATACTGATATGCTCAATTTTTCTCCATCAAAACCAAAGAGTTATGTAAATAGATCCATTGACATACTCGGGTTCTATGATGATCATGTGACATCGCATTACCATTAGTTATTGCCATGTGAATCAGGCCTTTCCATGAGCTTGAACAGGCCATATGGTCATTTTTCATGGACATTACGTCTGCAAAAAAAAACTGTCATGTGAATAAGGCCTAAGTGATATGATCATGTATAAAGTATTAAATTACTGCAAAGTAGATAAAAATATGATGTTAATAGCTATGAACATATCCTCCATATATAAACAGACATGCACAAGTAAAATACTCTGAAAATGATTATAAGCACTGTATAAAAACACGCTCTTGCCCATTGAAAATAAAAAAAAAAATATTATTATATTGCCTAGAAATAATAAATTATATGCGAGAGAACAAACTAAATTATTAATACCTTATACTATTTTAATTTGATCAAACTGACTGGGAAACTGAAAGATACATGCAAAGCCTCATCAAATATGTATAGTGCCTGACAATTAACAATATTAGTAATTTGGAAGTATCTCTCCTGCGTTCTCCTCGGATGTTCATTCTCTGTCGCTACTTCCTAGAGTTACTTCATAAACTTTGACATTCATTTAAAAAACTAAATTTGAAGCCATGAAAGAAAAGGTTTTCTCGTCATTTTCTATGGGCTTTGAGTTCACATGTTCAAAGTACACAGCTGGAAATTATCCAGGAAACTTTCATCTGCTCCATAAAGTTATTTAGATGGTAGAAAGGACTTTCACTCTGTTAGAGAATTAACTGTGAAATGTTTGTTGTTTTGCGCATTGATTTTCTTCTTATTACAGTTTCTAAATATATTTCCCTTTCATATACAGTATGATAAATAAAAACAGTGGTGTATCTGGGTCTCTAAGATACTGCTATAACTAGGAATGGCCACTACATGGTGTATGGCGCTATCTGCTGCGTTCATTCTTTGTGGCCCGCCTCTCTTTATATCAGTTGATTAGTGTGTTGTCAAACTCCTACCAATTTGATAACCTATTCTATGGATACAGATGTGCCCTCTCTTACACGGTTCTTTTGGTTGGTTGGATTCTGCCAGTCCTGACCTTGTCCAATACCTTAATACTTTCTTGCCTGACCTCTGGTACTAGATACACACATGGACAAAATTGTTGGTACTTCTTGTTTAACCCCTTCCCGCCAATGGCATTTTTTGGTTTTAGTTTTTCGTTTTTGACTCCCCTCCTTCTAAACCCCATAACTTTTTTATTTCTCCACTCCCAGAGCCATATGAGGTCTTAATATTTGTGGGACAAATTTTTATTCATGATGCCACCAGTAATTATTCTGTATAATGTACTGGGAAGCTGGAAAAAAATTCAGAATGGGGTGGATTTGAAGAAAAAGTGCATTTCTGCAACATTTTTACGGGTTTCGGTTTTATGGCGTTTAATGTGCAGCCAAAATGACATGTCCTCTTTATTTTGTGTTTGGGTACGATTCCGGGTATACCAAATTGATATGGTTTTATTTACATTTTAACCCCTTTAAAAAAAATCCAAAACTGTGTTAAAAATTTTTTTCTAAAAGTCGCCTTATTCTGACAGTCGTAACTTTTTTATACGTAAGTGTACGGGGATGCATAGGGTGTCGTTTTTTGCGGGGCCGAGTGTACTTTTTAGTTCTACCATTTTTGGGAAATGTTATTGCTTTGATCACTTTTTTTAAAATTTTTTTTATCAGAATCAAAACAGTGAAAAAACGGCGGTTTGGCATTTTTGACTATTTTACCCGCTACGGCGTTTACCGTTCAGGAAAAATATTTTTATAGATTTGTAGAGTGGGCGATTTTGGACACAGGGACACCTAGCATGTATGTGTTTCACAGTATTTAACTACTTTTATATGTGTTCTAGGGAAAGGGGGGTGATTTGAATTTTTAATACTTTTTAATAATTTTAATTTTTTTTCCTTTTTGTTTTTTGTTTTTTTGCATTTATTAGACCCCCTAGGGGTCTTGAACCCCAGAGAGTCTGATCACTAATGCAATGCATTACAATGCTAATGCATTGCAATGCATTGCAAAAAATTATCATTTCTTTTGCAGGCTGCATAGACCAGCCTGCAAAAGAACGAGAAAGCAGACTGGCCAGGAGCCTTTACAAGGCTCCCGGCTGTCATGGAAATGGGACGTCGGCCCTGGAGCATGCTCCAGGCGCCGGTGATCACCGGCAAAATGACGGTGCCTATGCACCGCCGTGAAAATGGCGCCTCAGGCACATTTGACTGCAACGCCGGAGGAGTTAATGTCTCCGATCGGTCCGGGGACCGATCGGAGACATTGACGCCGGTTGTCTACAGCGTAAAGCAGTAGACACCCGGCGGCTAAGGCAGCCGCCCAGCTCCCAGGCAGTCGCCATAGTTACACACCCGGCATGCGCCGTAATAGTACGGCGGATGTCGGGAAAGGGTTAATGAAAGAAAAACCCACAATGGTTACAGAAATAACTTGAATCCGACAAAAATAATAATAAATAAAAATTCTATGAAATCGAACAAATGAAAGTCAGACACTGTTTTTCAACCATGCTTCAACAGAATTTATTTTAAAAATAAAACTCATGAAACAGGCCTGGACAGAAATGATTTTTCCCCTGAAAATAATGTGACCAAAGGGACATGTAACATCAAGTTGTGTCCACTATTTAGCGTCACAGGTGTCTACAATCTTGTAGTCAGTCAGTGGGCCTGTACATAGGGCTACAGATACTCACTGTGCTGTTTGGTGACATGGTGTGGACCACACTCAACATGGACTAGAGGAAGCAAAGGAAAGAGTTGTCTCAGGAGCTTAGAAAGAAAATCATAGACAAGCATGCTAAAGGTAAAGGTTATGAGGCCACCTCCAAGCAGCTTGATGTTCCTGTGACTGCAGTTGCACATATTACAGTATTCGGAAATTTAAGTTCCAACCTCCCTGGACGTGGCCACAGGAGGAAAATTGATGACAAATCAGGGATAATACGAATGGTAACAAAAGAGCCCAGATAATCTTCTAAAGAGATTAAAGGTGAACTTCAAGCTCAAGGAACATCAGTGTGAGATCGCATACTTGTCATTGTTTGAGCCAAAGTGGACTTCATGGGAGACGACCAAGGAGGAAACCATGTTGAAAACAAATCATAAACAAAACAGACTGGAATTTACCAAACTACATGTTGACAAGCCGCAAAGCTTCTGGGAGAATGTCCTATGGACAGATGAGACAAAAATCAAACTTTTTGGCAAGGCACATCAGCTCTATGTTCACAGACAGAAAAATGAAGTATATATTGAAAAGAAGACTGTCTCTACTGTGAAACATGGAGGAGGCTCTGTTATGTTCTGGGGCTGCTTTGCTGCATCTGGCACAGGGTGTCTTGAATCTGTTCAGGGTACAATGAAATCTCAAGACTATCAAGAAATTCTGGAGAGAAATGTGCTGCCCAGTGTCAGAAAGCTTGGCCTCAGTTGCAGGTCATGGGTCTTGCAACGGGATAATGACCCAAAACACACAGCTAAAAAAAAACCTAAGAATGGCTAAGAGGAAAACATTGAACTATTCTGAAGTGGCCTTCTGTGAGCCCTGACCTAAATCCTATTGAGCATCTTTGGAAGGAGCTGCAACATGCCGTCTGCAAAAGGCACCCTTCATACTCGAAACAACTGGAGCAGTTTGCTCATGAGGAGGGGGCCAAAATTCCTGCTGAGAGGTGCAGAAGTCTCATTGACAGTTACAGGAAACGTGTTATTGCAGCAATATATATATATATATATATATATATATATATATATATATACAGTCCTATGAAAAAGTTTGGGCACCCCTATTAATCTTAATCATTTTTAGTTCTAAATATTTTGGTGTTTGCAACAGCCATTTCAGTTTGATATATCTAATAACTGATGGACACAGTAATATTTCAGGATTCAAATGAGGTTTATTGTACTAACAGAAAATGCGCAATATGCATTAAACCAAAAATTGACCGGTGCAAAAGTATGGGCACCTCAACAGAAAAGTGACATTAATATTTAGTACATCCTCCTTTTGCAAAGATAACAGCCTCTAGTCGCTTCCTGTAGCCTTTAATCAGTTCCTGGATCCTGGATGAAGGAATTTTGGACCATTTCTTTCTACAAAACAATTCAAGTTCAGTTAAGTTAGATGGTCGCCGAACATGGACAGCCCGCTCTCAAATGATCTGAAAACAAAGATTGTTCAACATAGTTGTTCAGGGGAAGGATACAAAATGTTGTCTCAGAGATTTAACCTGTCAGTTTCCACTGTGAGGAACATAGTAAGGAAATGGAAGACCACAGGGACAGTTCTTGTTAAGCCCAGAAGTGGCAGGCCAAGAAAAATATCAGAAAGTCAGAGAAGAAGAATGGTGAGAACAGTCAAGGACAATCCACAGACCACCTCCAAAGAGCTGCAGCATCATCTTGCTGCAGATGGTGTCACTGTGCATCAGTCAGCAATACAGCGCACTTTGCACAAGGAGAAGCTGTATGGGAGAGTGATGAGAAAGAAGCCGTTTCTGCACGTACGCCACAAATAGAGTTGCCTGAGGTATGAAAAAGCACATTTGGAGAAGCCAACTTCATTTTGGAAACAAAGATTGAGTTGTTTGGTTATAAAAAAAAGGCGTTATGCATGGCGTCCAAAAAGAAACAGCATTCCAAGAAAAACACTTGCTACCCACTGTAAAATTTGGTGGAGGTTCCATCATGCTTTGGGGCTGTGTGGCCAATGCCGGCACCGGGAATCTTGTTAAAGTTGAGGGTCGCATGGATTCCACTCAGTATCAGCAGATTCTTGAGAATAATGTTCAAGAATCAGTGACAAAGTTGAAGTTACGCCGGGGATGGATATTTCAGCAAGACAATGATCCAAAACACCGCTCCAAATCAACTCAGGCATTCATGCAGAGGAACAATTACAATGTTCTGGAATGGCCATCCCAGTCCCCAGACCTGAATATCATTGAACATCTGTGGGATGATTTGAAGTGGGCTGTCCATGCTCGGCGACCATCTAACTTAACTGAACTTGAATTGTTTGTCCAAAATACCTTTATCCAGGATCCAGGAACTGATTAAAAGCTACAGGAAGCGACTAGAGGCTGTTATCTTTGCAAAAGGAGGATCTACTAAATATTAATGTCACTTTTCTGTTGAGGTGCCCATACTTTTGCACCGGTCAAATTTTGGTTTAATGCATATTGCACATTTTCTGTTAGTACAATAAACCTCATTTCAATCCTGAAATATTACTGTGTCCATCAGTTATTAGATATATCAAACTGAAATGGCTGTTGCAAACACCAAAATATTTAGAACTAAAAATGATTAAGATTAATAGGGGTGCCCAAACTTTTTCATAGGACTGTATATATATATATATATATATATATATATATATATATATATATATATATATATATATATATATATATCTCATACTGATGATCATAGTCTTGAAATGATCATAGACTTGAGATCATAGTCTGATAGCTGGAAACACCAAATTTGCATATAATTTTACTTTTAGGTACATTCTGAAGAAGAAAAAGAGCACTTGAATTGCACAAGACATCTGGACTTCATTCCTTTGGGTGAATACATTCTAGGGACACAACTGTTGCACCTAAAAATGACATATGAGCCTTGGCTGTTTTGTTGAATTGCCTTGGCAGACGGACAGATCCCAAGCTGAATTTTTGCACAAAGGCCCATTTTTTTTGAGCCATATCATAATATATATTTTCAACTAAGACATGTTTTACATTAAACAAGAATTTTGTCTCTGTATCAACTGTATATTCTAAAAAGATATCTAAGACATCTGAAAATGGTAATGTTTATGTATCAGTGATGAACCTGTTGAGAAAGGTTGACTGTTTCATCTTGGTATGTTATGAAAAATGGGACGCAAACAAACAGAGATTCAGGTAAAGAAGCTTCAGGTGTCCGGGCTACCTCTGCGCTTCATGTGGCGAAAAGCATACGGTTACTGAAGCTCTAAATTCATAATCCCTCATATAAAATCTACACATGAAACTGAGGCTGTTCAGACTGATATCCATCAGCTAAGGAGATCATCTTACTGAGAAAGAGGATTCTTTCTGCATCAGGAAATCAGATGTAATGCGGTTACCAACCTATTTACTTATACGGTTAAACTTCCAGTGACTTAATTTTTCCATTTCTAAAAACAGGTAAATAATATTATAAGAGAGGATTTTAGTTTTATAGTATTTTTCTCTACATTATTTAAATATTTATAAAAATATATAAAACTTTATATTAAATATATATAAATATTTAAAAACATATAAAAAAAATCAAATGGAAACATTAAAAGAAAGTCATGTTAAAAAAATCCATTTGGTTATATTTTAGGTTTATTGAAGGTATCCTATTTTGTCATAAGCTTGCCCCAGCTGCCAAGATCGAAACTTATATCCCAACTATAGACTTTTACATTTGCCCTAGATAATACAGATGATATTTAGATTGTGGCATTAGAATTTGAAGGTTTAATATTGAGCAAGGTCAAGGTCAAATGCATTTCCATCCCTTCCAGGGGCGTAACTACCAGGGTCGCAGCGGTAGGGGTTGCCACAGGGCCTGGGACATTAGAGAGCCCGGCAGGCCCCTGACTTTTTTTTTTTTAATAGGCCATTACCTGATGGAGTATCTCCAGCAGGTAACAGACCGTATTTTTTACCGATCCTGGCTCCTGCTCACGACCACCAGCGCTTCCCCTTCTGCGGAGGCGGCTGTGAGCATGAGCCAGAATTGGTAAGTGAAACCACAGGCCCATGAACCCCACAAACACCACTATAATTTTTCCAGACCCCGAGTATAATGGTCGGAGTCCCAGGGGAGATTAAAGAACATAAAAAACACTCTTACTTACCGCTCCTGGTGATGATGATGTCTCAGACATCATGTGAGCCGACCCTGCATCATGACGCATAATGACGTAGGGCCGGCCCACATGATGTCTGGACCATCATTGAAGATGGCCTACATTAGCAGGGAGTTTGCTGGAGCCCAGGAGAGGTAAGTAACATTGTGTTTTATGTTTGTATCCTCCCCTGGGTCTCCGATTATTATACTCTGGGGTCTGAAAAGACCCCAGAGTATAATATTTATTCATAGGTGGTCCACAATGGGGCATAATACTGTGTGCAGGGGCCACTATGGGGTATAATACTGTGTTCAGGGGCCACTATGGGGCATAATAGCGTGTGTCTGTGTGTGTGTGTGTGTTTAAGAATGCGGTTTGTGCGCCTGAGGAAGGGGGGATGGGGGTTGGGTTGGGCAGAGCCAGGGGGGCCCCATGTCAAATGTTCACCTTGAGGCCCAGCTATTCCTAGTTATGCCACTGATCCCTCCTATTAATTTTATAAAACTAGTGAAATAAACATAACCACTAAAAACATTCTGCTAATGTGAATAGAGGTTTAACAGGTTTTGTATTAATGAAAAGGCATGTAATTATAAAGATAGTTGTAGTCCATAAATGTGCAGATTAATAACAGATTTAATAACTAGTTTTCTCAGCTTAACATTAGAAATCGAGGGTTTCATACAATACCTCTGCTGTTTCATCATAAAGGTAAATGTACCAATCACGCTGGCTAATTAAAAAAAGTAAATAGTAAAAAGAAGAACTTGTTCTTTGACATTTCTAATTGTCTAAATCCTTGGAAACTTTGAGTCTTCAAGGTGTCTCTCATTAAAAGTTATTGTGTGAAATAGTCTTATGGGATTTTACTTCCTGCGTCCTTCATACTTTAACTTTTAATGCAGCACCGCTCTTGCTGTGATGAAGCAGAAGCTAGATCCACATGTTGCCGGCTTATATGGAAGAAAATTAAATAGAACTAAACCAAGTTAGGTAAAAAAAAAAAGATTTTTTTTTCCACAGGTCAGTACATGTAACATGGTAGTGAATTCACAAAATTTTGTTCTATATACAGAGGTGAAACTCTGCAGATTGGCTGATTGTATGACTGTATACTCTGTTGACTCTATATGGGACTCAAACATGTAATTTTCACAATGACAGAAATATCTGAGCACTTCATATGTGCTTGTTCCATGCATTATAAAATACTGTCATTTTGTGCAGGCGATTGACAGCCTCCTCGCTCTTTAGGGACCTACAGAACCACCACTGAGGTCACCCAATACTGCTCATCACCAGATCCCTACTAGTCTCTATGGCATCTCTATAGTCTACGCTATAAGGCATCAGTAAGAACAGAGAAGCTATGGAACTCTCTGCCCCAGGAAGTGGTGATGGTGGATTCAACAAGTTCAAAGAGGGGCTAGATACTTTTCTTGAAAAGAACAATGTTATGGGTTATGGACTCTAGATTTTAAAGGGATTCTACCATTAAACTACCTTTTTTTTAATGAACACGTCGGAATAGCCTTAAGAAAGGCTATTCGTCTTATACCTTTAGACGTGGTCTCCGCCACGCCGTTCTGTAGAAATACCAGTTTTAACCAGTATGCAAATGAGCTCTCCGCAGCAATAAGGGCAGGCCTCAGCGCTGAAACACCGATGAGCACGTCCCCATTATTGCCCAGAGCTCTTTCCTCCGCTGCCTCCTTGTTCTGCAGCAACTCCGCCTCTTCTGGCTTCTCTTGCTCTTGTAGTTCTATACAGGAGCATAGAGATGCCACCCCAAAATGGCCGCCGGCCAGCTCCTGTATCGAACTGCAAGAGCGGCTACCCCAAAATGGCCGCCGGCCGTCTCCTGTATTGAACTGCAAGACATTTTTGGGTAGCCGCTCTTGCAGTTCAATACAGGAGACGGCCGGTGGCCATTTTGGGGTGGCCTCTCTATGGCTCCTCTATAGAACTACAAGAGCAAGAGAAGCCAGAAGAGGCGGAGTTGCTGCAGAAGAAGGAGGCGGCGCAGGAAAGAGCTTTGGGCAGCAATGGGGACGCGCTCATTGCAAATCTTCACTTGGTTTGCCTGCAAGTTTTTTTTCAGACTGCGGTCATTTTCACTATGTTTTATATTGTCTGCAACTCTCATAAGCCTCCACTTATTGTACTATATGGTCTGAATATATAAAACATTGTGGTTAACAAACCCCTACATTCTCAATTTGGCTGAATGCAATATACTTGAAAATTTTTTTGTAATGAACCCGACTCAATACCAGCCTGTTCACTCATCTCTTGTAACATGTACATGTACGTGATTTTGCGGGAAGTAACCCACAAAAAATGCCACTGGCTAACTTCAACAGTTTGAAGCTACCCATGGTCTTAACACTTTTTCTCCTATTCTCAAATTGCTGCTAACTTTTTAGATAACCTAGTCTCATTTAAAGAGGGACTTTCATGTCCTCAGGCATATGCAGTTTTATATACCGCTAGATAGCTGACAGTGCGCTGAATTCAGAGTAGTACAGTTGACAAATGTTTAATGTGTATGGTCTGCTTGAAATCTCTACATATGTAACAGTCTCTTAACAGTCATAAACTGGTCTTCATTTTGCCATATTACTTGCAAAAGCATTGATAGGATTATCATACAAAGGGGAGCCAGATAATATGTGCAATAACGTATGCAATAGCCCGCCACTTTCCTGCTCCACTTGCAAATCTGATCTTATCACCGGATAGTTTTTGTCAACAACTGACAGATAAACAAGGGTCACGTGTAGATGGAGTTATTGGTGACATATTTAGAAAAGCCGGGTCAAATATTAATACTCTATTCTACTTCAGAGTATATGCCTGCAAGATGAAAATGAATTGTATGCAAATGAATCTGCATAATACATGAAAACCCATTATATGGCCAGTAAATATGAATTTAAAAAAAAATGGAGGGGGATTAAATTATTCACCAAGATAATGAAGTATGTCCTATCAGAAAGGAGGGAGGTGGGGGTGGTGAGGGGCAGTGGATATATATATATATATATATATATATATATATATATATATATATATATATATATATATACAGTCCTATGAAAAAGTTTGGGCACCCCTATTAATCTTAATCATTTTTAGTTCTAAATATCTTGGTGTTTGCAGCAGCCATTTCAGTTTGATATATCTAATAACTGATGGACACAGTAATATTTCAGGATTGAAATGAGGTTTATTGTACTAACAGAAAATGCGCAATATGCATTAAACCAAAATTTGACCGGTGCAAAAATATGGGCACCTCAACAGAAAAGTGACATTAATATTTAGTACATCCTCCTTTTGCAAAGATAACAGCCTCTAGTCGCTTCCTGTAGCTTTTAATCAGTTCCTGGATCCTGGATGAAGGTATTTTGGACCATTTCTTTCTACAAAACAATGCAAGTTCAGTTAAGTTTGATGGTCGCCGAACATGGACAGCCCGCTCTCAAATGATCTGAAAACAAAGATTGTTCAACATAGTTGTTCAGGGGAAGGATACAAAACGTTGTCTCAGAGATTTAACCTGTCAGTTTCCACTGTGAGGAACATAGTAAGGAAATGGAAGACCACAGGGACAGTTCTTGTTAAGCCCAGAAGTGGCAGGCCAAGAAAAATATCAGAAAGGCAGAGAAGAAGAATGGTGAGAACAGTCAAGGACAATCCACAGACCACCTCCAAAGAGCTGCAGCATCATCTTGCTGCAGATGGTGTCACTGTGCATCGGTCAACTATACAGCGCACTTTGCACAAATAGAAGCTGTATGGGAGAGTGATGAGAAAGAAGCCGTTTCTGCACGTACGCCACAAATAGAGTTGCCTGAGGTATGAAAAAGCACATTTGGACAAGGCAGCTTCATTTTGGAAACAAAAATTGAGTTGTTTGGTTATAAAAAAAGGCGTTATGCATGGCATCCAAAAAGAAACAGCATTCCAAGAAAAACACATGCTACCCACTGTAAAATTTGGTGGAGGTTCCATCATGCTTTGGGGCTGTGTGGCCAATGCCGGCATCGGGAATCTTGTTAAAGTTGAGGGTCGCATGGATTCCACTCAGTATCAGCAGATTCTTGAGAATAATGTTCAAGAATCAGTGACGAAGTTGAAGTTACGCCGGGGATGGATATTTCAGCAAGACAATGATCCAAAACACCGCTCCAAATCGTCAGGCATTCATGCAGAGGAACAATTACAATGTTCTGGAATGGCCATCCCAGTCCCCAGACCTGAATATCATTGAACATCTGTGGGATGATTTGAAGCGGGCTGTCCATGCTCAGCGACCATCTAACTTAACTGAACTTGAATTGTTTGTCCAAAATACCGTTATCCAGGATCCAGGAACTGATTAAAAGCTACAGGAAGCGACTAGAGGCTGTTATCTTTGCAAAAGGAGGATGTACTAAATATTAATGTCACTTTTCTGTTGAGGTGCCCATACTTTTGCACCGGTCAAATTTTGGTTTAATGCATATTGCGCATTTTCTGTTAGTACAATAAACCTCATTTCAATCCTGAAATATTACTGTGTCCATCAGTTATTAGATATATCAAACTGAAATGGCTGCTGCAAACACCAAAATATTTAGAACTAAAAATGATTAAGATTAATAGGGGTGCCCAAACTTTTTCATAGGACTGTATATATATATCTAACAGGAAAAAGAGAGTGGGAAAAAAGGAGGAGAGAAAACGGGAGAGAAAATAAGGGAATGAACTATGGAGTAATTCATTGTCTAACTTAGTAAATGTCGGACAAAGCAACATTGCATTTACCTTGTTAGACAATGTATTCCTTCCCTCCTTTTCTCTCCCGTTTTCTCACCTCCTTTTTTCCCGATAACACTGGGTATCTGTAGATACAGTGGCAAGGATCTCTGCAAGACCCTCCAGCACTCCTAAGGTCTGGAGCAGTGCCGAATCTATGATGGTTGTAGAATCCTGTTTTTAACTAAGCCCACGTCGGAATAGCTTTAACCCCTTCCCGACATCCACCATAATAGTACGGCGCTGCCGGGAAGGCCTTCCCGCAAACCGCCATACTAGTACGGCGGCTGCACGGTGTGCACACAGAGCGTGTGTGCGCACCATGCCCTACGGGTGTCAGCCGTATGTTACAGCTGACAATGCCCCGAAACACCCGCGGTCGGAACCGAGTCCGATCGTGGGTGTTAACCCCTGAGATGCCGGCGGTCAACATGTGTAACAGTGTAACATGTTACAGTGTAACATGGTGGCAATCGGCACCCCCTGCGCCGGTTTTGGGGGGTGCCGGTGTTCATAGGGGGGAGCCCGGGGTCTGATCAGTGACCCCGGGTCTGCCCCTTCACTTACCCCGTCCTCGTACCTGGTTGATCCTGCCCTAAAGGAAGCTGTCAGCCTGTGCGTCTACACAGGCTGACAGCTTCCTATACAATGCAATACACATGTATTTTTTGCTAAAATAAAAGTTAAATCTTATTCTACCACGTACGTTTGATTCGCTGTACTTCAGTTGAAGCTGGATTTTACTTGACAAGAGAATATATTCTTTACCTTGAATCGAAAAAGGTTTCCATGCTCGCTGGTCTTGACAATTCATATTCTTGGAGAAGGGTGAGCTGGATTTACTAGTTGTTTGTGGACTATAGTTTGATGCCGACATAAAGCGGAGATCTGGGACATGAGATTTAGGATATAATTTTGGCGGTCTGACTATCTGTATGCAATGCACATCATTTCAAATTTTATAAAATGCATATTTTTCAAAATTTCCACCAAATTTCCGATTTTTTCATAATTAAACACAAAACATATCAACCAAAATTTACCACTAACATGAAGTATAATGTGTTACGAAAAAACAGTCTTAAAATCACTTTGGTAAGTTAAAGCATTCCAAAGTTATTGCCACATAAATTGACACATGTCAGTTTTGAAAAATCGAGCTTGGTCAGGAACTCAAAAGGTGCCATCCGCGGGAAGGGATTAAGGAAGGCTATTGTTCCGCTACCTTTAGAATTCTTCTGCATGCCGCTCTTCAGTAGATATCCCAGTTTTCATTGTTATAATAATGACTCTCCAGACAGCACTGGGGGCGTACTCTGTGCTGCTTGAAAACTGTCCAGCGCCGCCTCCATCTATTTCTCTGCCTTTGCCTTTTCTCCCATGTCACCATCGTGTCTTCATCCAAAAGCGCCAACTGCGCATGTCCATCGGCCATTTTTCTGTGGCCAAACAGGAGATGCCACGGGAAAATGGCTGATGGACATGCGTAGTCAGTTCTTTTGAATGAAGATGTGATGGTGACGTGGTAGAAGAGGTGGAGGCGGAGCAGAGGATAGAGCCGGCACTGGAGAGTTTTTAAGCAGCACAGGAGATGCCCCCAGTGCTGTCTGGAGAGTCATTAGCATAACAACGAAAACTGGGATATCTACCAAACGACGGTGCGGAGAAGAATTCTAAAGGTAGGGGAATAATAGTCTTTCTTAAGGCCTTTCCAACGTTGGCTTAGTTAAAAATGGGATTCTAATGATAGATCCCTTTAATATTTTTGCTAGCATTAATATATTTATAAGGACTATTAATTCCATGATACTGTACATGTAACCTTGTAATCTGTACATTTGTAAATAGGGTTACATACTTATACAGATATAACAAGTGTAATCATCACAAAACTAACAAAATGACTAACTACAAGTAGTAAAGAGGATCTATACAATCTATAGGCGAAGGTAGGTGCTTTGTAAATACAGTAGTTCTGACTACCAACAGTTGAGCATTAATGAGTCAATGCAGCGATATATTCTTTGCAGAATTTTTTATCTTGTAAGGAACTTTATATATCATGGAGAAATATTAATTATCTCTGCTGTAAGGTTTTGCTGAATTTATGCTATTGTCAGGAACAAATAGCCAGGATTCAATTATAGGAGATCTATTTTGAGCATAGAGACTTATTCACTTGGCTATTCCCATATCATTTATTTTGTCCCAGAGTATGATAGGGAGTTGTAAAAATTGATATTGCTTGTAAGGCTCACAATATCATCCTTAAATTGCAATGTAGCTTAAAATGTTCCTTCTCTCTTATTTGAGAGCCTGGAACAGTGCAATGTCTCACAGTCGCCTGTTCATTTGTCAGGTCTATGAGTTTATCATTTAGGTTTTGTGCTGCGCACGTACTGAAAAACTCCTCTCAATTTTTTCCCTTTCTTACTGTCTGATACACTCCCTTCATCTCGGTTATGGCATCGCATGCTAAATATGTGAGACTATTTTTCAACAGCAGAGACAAAATTGAAATATGATACGTTTTTAATTTTCTCACTGAAATAACCGCATGAATCTTGTAAAATTGGGCGCTAGTTAAAGATATAATGTTGCTTATTTCCATTCTCGATATGCTTAGCATTCATCATATAGCAACAAGTGACTTTAAATCATAGGCGCCTTTTTAGCAACAGCTCATGGGCTGAGAATATAATTAGGAAAGCAGATTTTTAATGCGCTCGGCATATTAGGATACGCAATAAAGGATTATCTGGAATGCCGTTTAGTGCAAGTCTTACTCATGAGCTAAATGACATACAGAAGAATAGATGAAACTGTATTATTACTCTGTATTAGGAATGGAACTACAGGGATATATGCAAAAAAAGTTACAGGGTATAACTTACCCTCAAACCAAATTTAGAAAACCCTGGATGCATAGGAACAGTGACACTGAAGAGTGATGGGAGAAAAATAATGCAGTGAATGCAGGATCCTGTAGAAGTAGGGAGGGACGTTTCTTCATGGGGGTTGGAGAATAGTATAAGGTGCTTTGGCTGGTACTGAATGCACTGAAAGCAGGCAAGGGAACTATCAGTTTGACACTGTATATGGAGCCACTTTTTATCCAGCGTTGCCAATAAGGACCCATTTGACACTAGATAGGGTCGGTTGTACTTTACAATGGGCACAGTTCTAAGTCACTGATTTTAGAGACAAAACTGGCTGAGACTACTGATTATCTGCAATTGAATCCTAATTACATCATGGAAGTCAGATTTGCATATTCTTCCCATGTTCCTTTGCACAGTGGAGCGCTCATGGCTTAATAAGACTCCACACACCTAAATGGTGGTTCTCTCCCTATGGAGTGATGATATCCCCTCAACCTCATCTGCAACAAAGGGCACTCATTAGCTTTCACTTATTGTCTTTCAATGACTTGCACATAAAGGGAATGACTCACCAGAAAATAACCAGAAATCAAGATTTACGTTAAAGAAATTCATAATAGCTGATCTACATGTTTGCTCTTGTACAGTTACTTCTGGCAAAATGACATGTAAACAAACCAAACTAGTTATAACGGATAGAGGAGTGGGCAGATTGCTCCTTACTGTACAAATGCAAAATGTGCTTTAGCGAAAATGGGGACTTTAGCAACAGAAAATGTTATATGAAGGCTCATACAGTTATAGAACAGACTACCCAGCAAGACTATACACATATTTCAACTTTTGTGAAAACTCAATTACCCTGCAGTTCTAACTCTGGCCACCAGTTGATACACTATGCTGGCTCTTCCTGTTTTGTGTAGAAGGCTTCACCTCACTTATCAGCACACTGATGATCACCGCTATCATGTATATGTACATAAGACACAGAATTCAATAGTTACAAAAGCTTATCTGCTCCCCTTTCTGCCCAATGACCTCTGCACAGGTCACAGAACATTTCTAAAAACTCGCCCATAGAAGTCAAAAGGGTATGTTCGAGACTGTTGGGTCTTTGGCCCATGGTCAAACTCCAGGATACAGAAAGTAACAGAGTTTTTTAGGCTGAGTGGCAAGAATTGGAATTGTAAGTTTTTTGGATTTTTCTTAAAATATAGATAATAAAATGAAAAATGAAAAACCACCAAAAAAATATTTAAAAATGTGTTACCATAAAAATGTGATTTAAAAAATATGTAATTTCCTTCCCTTTGACAAAGTGGAAGTATCTTGCAGCATTGTTTATCAGGGTTACTCTTTTGGAAGATATGGGAGAACTCGGCAGACTTTATCAGAGGGGCAGCTGATGGGCATTGATTTTGGGGCACCAAGGGTTGTCATTGTTATGGGGTACTACAGTGGGTGCTATAATGGGTGTACTGTTGCCTTTAAAATGTGTATGGCAATATATCCTAACAGAATGGGTGGAGAGAGCAAGGATAATTGGATGGAATAATCTGACAAGTATTTCTATGACTAATCTGACAACAAACCTGTTAAATGTATAGTATACTTATGTGAAACATTTTATGCACAGTATTGGGTCCTTGTTAAGATATGGTATATTTCACATGTTATAGTTATACACAGTGCAGTTACATTAATGTGACCACCTGTCAAAATCCAGAATAACCACCTTTGGCAGAGCGGACCGCTGCGAGACGTGCAGGAAGAGAGGGGATGTTGTGATGATGTTCACTGGGATGTTGAGCCATGCCGACTTCAGTGCCATGGCCGGCTGCGCTAGGTTACGCGGTTGAGCATCCATGGCATAAACAACCTGATCGAGGTGGTCCCATAGATTCTCGATTGGGTTCAAGTCTTTGTCAAGAATTTGCTGACCAAGGGAATATGGTAAACTCATCCTGGTGCTCCTCAAACCACGCACGTACACTGCGAGCTTTATGACACGGTGCATTGTCCTGCTGGTAGATGCCATCATCCTGAGGAAAAACAATTCACATGTAGGGGTGAACATGGTCCTCAAGGATAGATGCATACATGTGTTGATCCATCGTGCCTTCCACAATGATGAGTGCACCCAGATGGCTGATGACACGTGCCTTCTGCGATTGGTTATTTAACGTTGACCTCAAAAGTAGGCGGTGGTCACATTAATATGACTGGACTGTGTATCTTTTCCAATGTTACTGTATTTGTCACTGCTTCTATGTGAATGGTGAAAACAGTTTATTTTACATGCCCATATTGCTCACATAATTATATATTTTTTGTTTAAACAATATTGTATCTGTAGATATTTTTTTTTCATTTTCCGCTTTTGACTCAAGTCATGTTTCCATACAAAATCATACTTTAAAGAACATGCAAAGTCAATTGATTCTTTTCAAAGTTAACAATAGCTAGAGAACATTTCATCTCAGTTCAAATATCCATCTTGCCTAATATCCATACAAATACCAGAATCTTGTTTCACCCATGCTCTTTTTAATGGAAAAAAATGAAAAACTGATATTTCTGCTGTAAAACAAGCAACAGTTCAAGATACAAAAATAAAATTGTCTGTGATATATGATGTAAATTATTTCTGAGGAAAACATATTCAGAAGAACACAATAGTCTGTGTCAAATACTATTACAAATTCAAAATAAACGTACAAAAAGTGACAGTGACTAAGATAAATATAAATGTTACCATAAGAAGGACGGCTTTTCATTATTTTTTATTTCTAGAAATGGCGATATTCTTTGAAAAACAAAGTAAATAAATACATAAAATTGGCAACACTTGTTTAATTGATTCCAATGCTGTTTTCTATCTGTATTTTTTGCTATAGATATTGACTAGAGATGAGCGAACAGTAAAATGTTCGAGGTTCGATATTTGTTTTGAGTAGCCCCTCAATATTCGACTACTCGAATCGAATATCGAATCCTATTATAGTCTATGGGGGAAAATGCAACATTCGATCAAATTATACTTACCAAGTCCACGAGTGAGGGTCGGGCTGGATCCTCCGAGAAGTCTTCTCCGTGCAGCGTCCCCGCAGCGTCTTCCGGCTCTGAATTCACTCTGCCAGGCATCGGGCCTGGGCAGAGCCGATTGCGCATGCCCACACTACAAGCGGACATACGCAGTCGGCTCTGCCCAGGCCCGATGCCTGGCAGAGTGAATGAAGAGCCGGAAGATGCCGTGGGGAAGCTGCACGGAGAAGACTTCTAAAGGTAGGAGAAGAACCAGCGTTGATTGACCGACTGTATAGCATTCGGCCAATCAATGCTGGTTCTGCATCGAACTTTTACATTCGAATAGCGAGTGGTACTCGATCAAGTACGAGTATTTCGAATACCGTAGTATTCAATCAAATACCTACTCGATCGAGTACTACTCGCTCATCTTTAATATTGACCCCCCTTGAGAAATATATTATCTTATTCAGAGCAAATTACACTTTTTGGAACTTTACAAGATGAATAAATTTGAGTCTCAGGACTAAATTTAGTACATACACCTCTACAAAATTTGTGGAGGGAATTTATAAAGCCCTATCCTTTAGAACTCTGGTGGAAAAAGTCAAAAAGCAGTGAATGAGATTATTTGAGCACATTTGCACATTTTTTTTTAAAGTTTATGATTTCTCCACCACTGATTCCACATTTCAACAATGGATGGAAAAGCAGGCACGGTTAGACTGTCTAGCAGTCTGTACTCCAGATTTATCGACTGTGACTTTTTAAAAAGTCACAAAAATTGTCACAAATTCACTCCAGTTGGTGAGTGGTGTAGTAACATTTCAGGATAGACATGTCAAACCCATACTGTAGATAGGCCCAATTTATTGTGCAAAATTTGAAAATTTTAAAGCAAATTGCAGCAATGCAGAATCCAGCAAAACTGACTTTAAAAATTCCACTAATGATAAATCTTCCCATCTGTGTTTATGTCAAACATGTTCAAAGGGCTCCATTTGTCTTATGGATACCAAAAGATATACCTTTTGCTCTACAACAGGCTGGTATATTCCACTTGCCACACCGTTTGCTTTAAACAGTATAGGAAAGCACAGCATATGTAGTGGGCCACCTAAAAAAGTGTACCACATACTATATATTGTGGGCAATGGACAATGTGTAGTATTCAACTGTAAGGCTATAAAGTGGCTGACGCCGGAGCCTGCCATCAGAGGTACTCTACAGTTATGTAATCCCATAACTTAAAGGAGTTGTCCACGCAATTCTTTTTATGTGAAATAGGCTGGGGAAGGTGAGAAAAAAAAATCATACTCACCTTTCGCCGATGCTCCACTGCTTCCCAGCACAGTCCGGTACTCCCTATCTATTGATATCTTCCGTGAAAGTCCCCGCCACTCTTGACCATTCAGTCCTATCAGTAGCTTTAGTGGAAAGGATCTGGGATGTTACAGTCGGGGAGCAGTTTGACTTTGAGAAGACAGACTAGCAAAACAGCTGGATAGTACTGGGAGCACTCTGGAGCACCGGGAACAGGTAAGTATGATTTTTTTTTCACCTCCCCTGATTATTTAAAATATAAAAAATTGCCTGGACAACCTCTTTAAGTGAAATTTTATGAAAAACTCCAATTTATCATTAAATCAAATCACTACAATATCACAACACCCTAACAAAACCTTTGATATGTTGTGGTCCATAAAATAAACAATTGATGGCTACAAAGGGGAACAAATAGCATATCAATTTGGGAATAACACATTTGTATCAATTGGGAATCTGTTGAATGCATGCCTTCAATAAAAAGCTGAAATATAGTGTGCTCAGGGACATATCCTGCCATATTGGTATTTTGACTACACACAGATGTATCATTCACCTAGCAAACATTTGCTTTGTACTATTTTACAGTAACACTATTTTGGTGGTCCATCTGTCCATTCACTTCATAAAAAAGCAAGAATGGATAGAACATGGCATGGTGCAATATATTGGGCACTTGTTATACTTTCCCTTTCAGCTGGACATATCTAAATATTTGTATCGTAAGTTTCACACCTTTTCTAAAAGCAACATGATAACCAGATAAGTTAACACAAATAAATATGATACCTATCCTATTTGTGTCCTTGCTCCGGAGATATGGTACTAGGTAAATTGAAGTCTATCAAGGATTTTGTGACCACGTTCTAATATTGTATTGAAGTGATTTTATAAGAAATTGCTTCTGTTAAGTAAACTTGAGATCAATTAAGTGTGGTCACATCTATATATATCACAAAGCCATGTTCCCCATATGTATTAGTGTTGAGAAGTTTGGAATTTTTGACACATATCATTGTTTCTAACAGAAAATCACTATTGTTAACAATTAACCTAACCTTTCTATGACCAGAACTACAATCTGAGCATTTTTAGGCTACTTAATGACTATTATAAGTGGAAAGGAATATGTACATAGGCATGGAAGAAGTCAGTGTCAGCAACCATCACTCCTTTAATTAGAAAATCCTTGTGCTAATATGCTAGCATAGCTGAAATTTGTGCTGTTTAAGGAAGCAATAAAACTGGCCTTTTTGGATTAGTTAAGTATTTGGAGCATCAGCATTTGTGGGTTTAATGATGGTCTCAAAAAGCTGTCATCCTAATGCTTTTCTTAGAAATGAAGGCTTCTTCATGAGGCTACGTCATGCTAAGAATGATCAAGAAACTGAAAAAATTACCTTCACAGAACACAGTAAACTGAATGTAACCAAAGGTCCTTGGTGGGCAAGTGAATAAATAGATCCGAGAATGGCCTACAAAAGATGGGATTTACAGAAGTGTTCTTCCTTACTCCATCTTTGGACAAAACATGTTCAGATACAGATGTACAGTAAACCATCACAGGTAGATTGCACTAGCATTATCTATGATGTCAAGTTTTGCCCTCTATTAATTAGTACTACTGGAAGGTCCCTGCAGTCATTTGAATGGAAGAAGCCACCTGGCAATTCATATGAATAGTTGAAAGCTCCTGCCCCCCATTCCTAGCTAAAACTTCATAAAGCGTAATAAGGTTACTCCTGGTCACTCTGACAGTGAGACACTGAATTCCAAAGTCACCAGGAGTAACCCCAGTCAAATAGTTAATGCAGGGAATTGGGAATCCCAGAACAAGCTCATTCTAGTGAGCAGGACCTTTAGGAAAATCCAAACATTTTATGGTTCAATTTGCACAAACCAAAAGGCAGGAAGCCATGGGAATACATAGAGAAAGAAGTAAAGTAGAATCACATGACCCTCATGAAGAGAGAACAGTCAACTGTGAAGGACTATAGGTCAGAAAAAGAAATTGGGATAGACAGCAAGATACTCAGTTAGATACAGAGTTAGATACAGTCATAGAATCCCTTGGAGTGTCATACACAACTTTAGTAGACAATTTACTTGCACTAGTTTGGAACAACTAATCTAATGATCTGAACCTACTAACCCAGACTTTGCGCCTTTATATATGTATACCATATTATATCAGTTACTTCATCATCTGTTATTGGATGATGTGAAGTGCTCTAAAAAAACTGCTTATTAATTAAATCTATTGTATATTTAATTTATACATTTTAGTGGACTGAGGACTGAACTTCAATTGGATATGTACATGGCCATGGTTTTTTTATACAGAAAAATAGTCCTACATCAACTCTTCAAGAAGACTCCCCTGATTTATATACTATTTTTTTTATAGCACCATCATTTACTATGTTGTCCTCCTAGTCTATGAATGTTTTCAGTTCTACATACACAGAACCTTTGTAAATCCAGATAGATAGATAGATAGATAGATAGATAGATAGATAGATACTGTTTGTTAGTATATTTGTTAGGTATAATGAAAATCTCATATGTTGCAGTTAAAATCTCCCCTTCTAAATATCGTCACCCCTCCCAATGGCAAAAGAATTTTTAAAGGGGGAGTTAAATTTACCTGAATTCTTCCAGTGTTTCTTTCATACTGGACCTGGGAGTTATGGCCTGGTGTTGACCTTAAGTCACATTATCAGAATTAGCTTGAGAATCTCTTGGGCTGAAAATAGTAAAGACAGCACCCATAACATAACAGGGAGGGGCTAGGCAACCTTGGGGTTGGAGCCTGTTTTCAATCATGTGACCTAGGACCGGAACTAGGTTGCACCCCTGGAGGAAGTCAGGTCACTATAACTCCTCGGATAACCCCTTTAACCATTAGAGTGTATTTGTCACAACTATGAAGCGTTTGTCCATTTCCATCCGCGGCATTTTTTCTATTCTTTAGGTCGTATAGATGTATACAAATATCTATCAAAAGATTCATTAAAAGTGTTGCTATAATGGATCTCTTTAGGGAGAATCAGTTCAGTATAATTATAAGTAGAGATGAGCGAACAGTGTTCTATCGAACTCATGTTCGATCGGATATTAGGCTGTTCGGCATGTTCGAATCGAATCGAACACCGCGTGGTAAAGTGCGCCATTACTCGATTCCCCTCCCACCTTCCCTGGCGCCTTTTTTGCTCCAATAACAGCGCAGGGTAGGACAGGAACTACGACACCGGTGACGTTGAAAAAAGTAGGCAAAACCCATTGGCTGCCGAAAACATGTGACCTCTAATTTAAAAGAACAGCGCCGCCCAGGTTCGCGTCATTCTGAGCTTGCAATTCACCGAGGACGGAGGTTTCCGTCCAGCTAGCTAGGGCTTAGATTCTGGGTAGGCAGGGACAGGCTAGGATAGGAAGGAGAAGACAACCAACAGCTCTTGTAAGAGCTAAATTCCAGGGAGAAGCTTGTCAGTGTAACGTGGCACTTACGGGCTCAATCGCCGCAACCCAGCTTTCCCAGGATCCTGAATGGAATACACTGTCAGTGTATTCCCGTATACCCGATATATACCCCGATACCCGTTCCAACGGTGTGCCCCCCCACCTTCACCCCAGAAATACCCTGCAAGTCCCCTAGCAATAGAATTGGGGCTATATACACCCACAATTTTTACTACTGGTATACAGTGCCATTGTCTGACTGGGAATTCAAAGAGTATATTGGGAATACAAATACCCTCATTTCTTGCTACTGCCATATAGTGCCAGTTTCTGACTGGGAATTCAAAGAATATATTGGGGTTACGTGCACCCACAATTTTTACTACTGGTATACAGTGCCATTGTCTGACTGGGAATTCAAAGAATATATTGGGGTTATAAATACCCTCATTTCTTGCTACTGCCATATAGTGCCAGTTTCTGACTGGTAATTCAAAGAATATATTGGGGTTACGTGCACCCACAATTTTTACTACTGGTATACAGTGCCATTGTCTGACTGGGAATTCAAAGAATATATTGGGGTTATAAATACCCTCATTTCTTGCTACTGCCATATAGTGCCAGTTTCTGACTGGTAATTCAAAGAATATATTGGGGTTACGTGCACCCACAATTTTTACTACTGGTATACAGTGCCATTGTCTGACTGGGAATTCAAAGAATATATTGGGAATACAAATACCCTCATTTCTTGCTACTGCCATATAGTGCCAGTGTCTGACTGGGAATTCAAAGAATATATTGGGGTTACGTGCACCCACAATTTTTACTACTGGTATACAGTGCCATTGTCTGACTGGGAATTCAAAGAGTATATTGGGAATACAAATACCCTCATTTCTTGCTACTGCCATATAGTGCCAGTTTCTGACTGGTAATTCAAAGAATATATTGGGGTTACGTGCACCCACAATTTTTACTACTGGTATACAGTGCCATTGTCTGACTGGGAATTCAAAGAGTATATTGGGAATACAAATACCCTAATTTCTTGCTACTGCCATATAGTGCCAGTTTCTGACTGGGAATTCAAAGAATATATTGGGGTTACGTGCACCCACAATTTTTACTACTGGTATACAGTGCCATTGTCTGACTGGGAATTCAAAGAATATATTGGGGTTATAAATACCCTCATTTCTTGCTACTGCCATATAGTGCCAGTTTCTGACTGGTAATTCAAAGAATATATTGGGGTTACGTGCACCCACAATTTTTACTACTGGTATACAGTGCCATTGTCTGACTGGGAATTCAAAGAATATATTGGGGTTATAAATACCCTCATTTCTTGCTACTGCCATATAGTGCCAGTTTCTGACTGGTAATTCAAAGAATATATTGGGGTTACGTGCACCCACAATTTTTACTACTGGTATACAGTGCCATTGTCTGACTGGGAATTCAAAGAATATATTGGGAATACAAATACCCTCATTTCTTGCTACTGCCATATAGTGCCAGTGTCTGACTGGGAATTCAAAGAATATATTGGGGTTACGTGCACCCACAATTTTTACTACTGGTATACAGTGCCATTGTCTGACTGGGAATTCAAAGAATATATTGGGAATACAAATACCCTCATTTCTTGCTACTGCCATATAGTGCCAGTGTCTGACTGGGAATTCAAAGAATATATTGGGGTTACGTGCACCCACAATTTTTACTACTGGTATACAGTGCCATTGTCTGACTGGGAATTCAAAGAGTATATTGGGAATACAAATACCCTCATTTCTTGCTACTGCCATATAGTGCCAGTTTCTGACTGGTAATTCAAAGAATATATTGGGGTTACGTGCACCCACAATTTTTACTACTGGTATACAGTGCCATTGTCTGACTGGGAATTCAAAGAGTATATTGGGAATACAAATTCCCTCATTTCTTGCTACTGCCATATAGTGCCAGTTTCTGACTGGGAATTCAAAGAATATATTGGGGTTACGTGCACCCACAATTTTTACTACTGGTATACAGTGCCATTGTCTGACTGGGAATTCAAAGAATATATTGGGGTTATAAATACCCTCATTTCTTTCTACTGCCATATAGTGCCAGTTTCTGACTGGTAATTCAAAGAATATATTGGGGTTACGTGCACCCACAATTTTTACTACTGGTATACAGTGCCATTGTCTGACTGGGAATTCAAAGAGTATATTGGGAATACAAATACCCTCATTTCTTGCTACTGCCATATAGTGCCAGTTTCTGACTGGTAATTCAAAGAATATATTGGGGTTACGTGCACCCACAATTTTTACTACTGGTATACAGTGCCATTGTCTGACTGGGAATTCAAAGAGTATATTGGGAATACAAATACCCTCATTTCTTGCTACTGCCATATAGTGCCAGTTTCTGACTGGTAATTCAAAGAATATATTGGGGTTACGTGCACCCACAATTTTTACTACTGGTATACAGTGCCATTGTCTGACTGGGAATTCAAAGAGTATATTGGGAATACAAATACCCTCATTTCTTGCTACTGCCATATAGTGCCAGTTTCTGACTGGTAATTCAAAGAATATATTGGGGTTACGTGCACCCACAATTTTTACTACTGGTATACAGTGCCATTGTCTGACTGGGAATTCAAAGAGTATATTGGGAATACAAATACCCTCATTTCTTGCTACTGCCATATAGTGCCAGTTTCTGACTGGTAATTCAAAGAATATATTGGGGTTACGTGCACCCACAATTTTTACTACTGGTATACAGTGCCATTGTCTGACTGGGAATTCAAAGAATATATTGGGGTTATAAATACCCTCATTTCTTGCTACTGCCATATAGTGCCAGTTTCTGACTGGTAATTCAAAGAATATATTGGGGTTACGTGCACCCACAATTTTTACTACTGGTATACAGTGCCATTGTCTGACTGGGAATTCAAAGAGTATATTGGGAATACAAATACCCTCATTTCTTGCTACTGCCATATAGTGCCAGTGTCTGACTGGGAATTCAAAGAATATATTGGGGTTACGTGCACCCACAATTTTTACTACTGGTATACAGTGCCAATTTCTAACTAGGAATTCAAAATGCGCAAGGCTCCCGGAAAGGGACGTGGACGAGGCCGTGGGCGAGGTCGGGGGAATGGTTCTGGGGAGCAAGGTAGCAGTGAAGCCACAGGGCGTCCCGTGCCTACTCCTGTGGGGCAGCAAGCATTGCGCCACTCCACAGTGCCAGGGTTGCTTGCCACATTAACTAAACTGCAGGGTACAAACCTTAGTAGGCCCGAGAACCAGGAACAGGTCTTGCAATGGCTGTCAGAGAACGCTTACAGCACATTGTCCAGCAGCCAGTCAGACTCTGCCTCCTCTCCTCCTATTACCCAACAGTCTTGTCTTCCTTCCTCCCAAAATTCCGAAGCTTTACAGAACAATAACCCAAACTGTCCCTGCTCCCCAGAGCTGTTCTCCGCTCCTTTCATTGTCCCTCAACCTGCCTCTCCACGTCACGATTCCACGAACCTAACAGAGGAGCATCTGTGTCCAGATGCTCAAACACTAGAGTCTCCTCCATCTCTGTTCGATTTGGTGGTGGATGACCAGCAACCCACCCTCATCGACGATGATGTGACGCAGTTGCCGTCAGGGCATCCAGTTGACCGGCGCATTGTGCGGGAGGAGGAGATGAGACAGGAGTTGGAAGAGGAAGTGGTGGATGATGAGGACACTGACCCGACCTGGACAGGGGGGATGTCAAGCGGGGAAAGTAGTGTGGATGTTGAGGCAGGTGCAGCACCAAAAAGGGTAGCTAGAGGCAGAGGCAGAGGTCAGCAGCTTAGGCGAAGCCAGGCCACACCCGGAATCTCCCAAGATGTTCCAGTTCGTACCCAGCCCCGAAAAACTCCCACCTCGAGGGCACGTTTCTCGAAGGTGTGGAGTTTTTTCAAGGAATGCGCCGAGGACAGATATAGTGTTGTCTGCACAATTTGCCTCTCGAAATTGATTAGGGGCTCTGAGAAGAGCAACCTGTCCACCACTTCAATGCGCCGTCATTTGGAATCCAAGCACTGGAATCAGTGGCAGGCAGCAACGGCAGGACAAAGGCCGCCTGCCGTTCACGCCACTGCCACTGCCTCTGCCACTGCCTCTGCCTCTGCCACTGCCACTGCTGACTGTGCTGGCGATGCACTCCAGAGGACGAGCCAGGACACCACTTCATCTGCCTCCGCCACTTTGTTGACTTCTACCTCATCCTCCCCTGGTCCTGTCTTATCTCCTTCTCCTGCACCATCAAAGGCACCATCAGGCGTTTCTTTACAACAACCCACCATCTCTCAGACATTGGAGCGGCGGCAGAAATACACTGCTAACCACCCACACGCGCAAGCCTTGAACGCCAACATCGCTAAACTGCTGGCCCAGGAGATGTTGGCGTTCCGGCTTGTTGAAACTCCCGCCTTCCTGGACCTGATGGCAACTGCGGCACCTCGCTATGCCGTCCCTAGCCGTCACTACTTCTCCCGGTGTGCCGTCCCCGCCTTGCACCAGCACGTGTCACTCAACATCAGGCGGGCCCTTAGTTCCGCGCTTTGCACAAAGGTCCACTTGACCACCGACGCGTGGACAAGTGCATGCGGACAGGGACGCTACATTTCACTGACGGCACACTGGGTGAATGTAGTTGAGGCTGGGACTGCTTCCCAAACTGGCCCGGTGTACCTCGTCTCCCCGCCTAACATTCCTGGCAGGGACACGAGAAGAACACCCCCCTCCTCCTCCTCCTCTACCGCCTCCTCCTCCGCCACCGCCTCCTCCTCCGCCACCGCCTCCTCCTCCGCTGTTAGATTGACCCCAGCTACGAGTTGGAAACGTTGCAGCACTGGCGTTGGTAGACGTCAGCAGGCTGTGCTGAAGCTGATCAGCTTGGGGGACAGACAGCACACTGCCTCCGAGGTGAGGGATGCCCTCCTCGATGAGACGGCAATATGGTTTGAGCCGCTGCACCTGGGCCCAGGCATGGTCGTTTGTGATAACGGCCGGAACCTGGTAGCAGCTCTGGAGCTTGCCGGACTCCAACATGTTCCATGCCTGGCCCACGTCTTCAACCTAGTGGTGCAACGTTTCCTAAAGAGCTACCCCAATGTTCCAGAGCTACTGGTGAAAGTGCGGCGCATGTGCGCCCACTTTCGCAAGTCGACAGTAGCCGCTGCTAGCTTAAAATCTCTCCAGCAACGCCTGCATGTGCCACAACACCGGCTTTTGTGCGACGTCCCCACACGCTGGAACTCAACGTTTCAGATGTTGAATAGAGTGGTTGAGCAGCAGAGACCTTTGATGGAATACCAGCTACAAAACCCTAGGGTGCCACAAAGTCAGCTGCCTCAGTTTCACATCCATGAGTGGCCATGGATGAGAGACCTTTGTGACATCCTACGGGTCTTTGAGGAGTCCACAAGGAGGGTGAGCTCTGAGGATGCGATGGTGAGCCTTACAATCCCGCTCTTGTGTGTTCTGAGAGAATCCCTGATTGACATCAGGGATAACTCAGATCACACAGAGGAGTTAGGGATAGCATCCGATCCGTCACAGCTGGAGAGTAGGTCCACACATCTGTCCGCTTCACTGCGTTTATTGGAGGAGGAGGAGGAGGAGGAGGAGGAGGAAGAAGAGTTGTCCGATGATGTGATGGTGATACAGGAGGCTTCCGGGCAACTTCGAATCGTCCCATTGTTGCAGCGCGGATGGGTAGACATGGAGGATGAGGAGGAAATGGAGATTGAACTTTCCGGTGGGGCCAGAGGAGTCATGCCAACTAACACTGTGGCAGACATGGCTGAGTTCATGTTGGGGTGCTTTACAACCGACAAGCGTATTGTCAAAATCATGGAGGACAACCAGTACTGGATCTTTGCTATCCTTGACCCCCGGTATAAAAACAACATCTCGTCTTTTATTCCGGTAGAGGGGAGGGCCAATCGCATCAATGCTTGCCACAGGCAATTGGTGCAGAATATGATGGAGATGTTTCCAGCATGTGACGTTGGCGGCAGGGAGGGCAGTTCCTCCAGTAGGCAACCAAGTTCTCACCGGTCCACACAAACGAGGGGCACACTGTCTAAGGTCTGGGACACCTTGATGGCACCCCCTCGCCAAAGTGCCGCCACGGAGGGTCCTAGTGTCACCAGGCGTGAGAAGTATAGGCGCATGTTGCGGGAATACCTTTCCGACCACAGCCCTGTCCTCTCCGACCCCTCTGCGCCCTACACGTATTGGGTGTCGAAGTTGGACCTGTGGCTTGAACTTGCCCTATATGCCTTGGAGGTGCTGTCCTGTCCTGCCGCCAGCGTCCTATCTGAGAGGGTGTTCAGTGCAGCCGGTGGCATCATCACTGACAAGCGCACCCGTCTGTCAGCTGAGAGTGCCGACCGGCTCACTTTGATAAAAATGAACCACCACTGGGTAGAGCCGTCATTTTTGTGCCCACCTGTGTAAAGCACCCCAACATGAAACTCCATGTCTGTACTCAACCTCTCCAATTCCTCCGCATCCTCATACTCATCCACCATAAGCGTTGCACAATTCTGCTAATACTAGGCTCCCTCCAACATGATTTCCCCCAACTCTGCTGGTTAGAGGCTCCCTCCACCCTGATTTCCACCAACTCTGCTGGTTAGAGGCTCCCTCCACCCTGCTTTCCCACAACTCTGCTGGTTAGAGGCTCCTTCCACCATGAATTTGCCCAAACTGGGCTGTTTAGAGGCTCCCTCCACCATGAATTGGTCCAAACTGGGCTGTTTAGAGGCTCCCTCCACCATGAATTTGCCCAAACTGGGCTGTTTAGAGGCTCCCTCCACCATGAATTGGTCCAAACTGGGTTTTTTAGAGGCTCCCTCCACCATTAATTGGTCCAAACTGGGCTGGTTAGAGGCTCCCTCCACCATGAATTTGCCCAAACTGGGCTGTTTAGAGGCTCCCTCCACCATGAATTTGCCCAAACTGGGCTGTTTAGAGGCTCCCTCCACCATGAATTGGTCCAAACTGGGTTTTTTAGAGGCTCCCTCCACCATGAATTGGTCCAAACTGGGCTGGTTAGAGGCTCCCTCCACCATGAATTGGTCCAAACTGGGGTGGTTAGAGGCTCCCTCCACCATTAATTGGTCCAAACTGGGCTGGTTAGAGGCTCCCTCCACCATGAATTGGTCCAAACGGGTTTTTAGAGGCTCCCTTCACCATGAATTGGTCCAAACTTGGCTGTTTAGAGGCTCCCTCCACCATGAATTGGTCCAAACTTGGCTGTTTAGAGGCTCCCTCCACCATGAATTGGTCCAAACTGGGTTTTTTAGAGGCTCCCTCCACCATGAATTTGCCCAAACTGGGCTGTTTAGAGGCTCCCTCCACCATGAATTTGCCCAAACTGGGCTGGTTAGAGGCTCCCTCCACCATGAATTGGTCCAAACTGGGGTTTTTAGAGGCTCCCTCCACCATGAATTGGTCCAAACTTGGCTGTTTAGAGGCTCCCTCCACCATGAATTGGTCCAAACTGGGGTGGTTAGAGGCTCCCTCCACCATTAATTGGTCCAAACTGGGCTGGTTAGAGGCTCCCTCCACCATTAATTGGTCCAAACTGGGCTGGTTAGAGGCTCCCTCCACCATGAATTTGCCCAAACTGGGCTGGTTAGAGGCTCCCTCCACCATGAATTGGTCCAAACTGGGGTGGTTAGAGGCTCCCTCCACCATTAATTGGTCCAAACTGGGCTGGTTAGAGGCTCCCTCCACCATTAATTGGTCCAAACTGGGCTGGTTAGAGGCTCCCTCCACCATTAATTGGTCCAAACTGGGCTGGTTAGAGGCTCCCTCCACCATGAATTTGCCCAAACTGGGCTGTTTAGAGGCTCCCTCCACCATGAATTTGCCCAAACTGGGCTGGTTAGAGGCTCCCTCCACCATGAATTGGTCCAAACGGGTTTTTAGAGGCTCCCTTCACCATGAATTGGTCCAAACTTGGCTGTTTAGAGGCTCCCTCCACCATGAATTGGTCCAAACTTGGCTGTTTAGAGGCTCCCTCCACCATGAATTGGTCCAAACTGGGTTTTTTAGAGGCTCCCTCCACCATGAATTTGCCCAAACTGGGCTGTTTAGAGGCTCCCTCCACCATGAATTTGCCCAAACTGGGCTGGTTAGAGGCTCCCTCCACCATGAATTGGTCCAAACTGGGGTTTTTAGAGGCTCCCTCCACCATGAATTGGTCCAAACTTGGCTGTTTAGAGGCTCCCTCCACCATGAATTGGTCCAAACTGGGGTGGTTAGAGGCTCCCTCCACCATTAATTGGTCCAAACTGGGCTGGTTAGAGGCTCCCTCCACCATTAATTGGTCCAAACTGGGCTGGTTAGAGGCTCCCTCCACCATGAATTTGCCCAAACTGGGCTGTTTAGAGGCTCCCTCCACCATGAATTTGCCCAAACTGGGCTGTTTAGAGGCTCCCTCCACCATGAATTGGTCCAAACTGGGTTTTTTAGAGGCTCCCTCCACCATGAATTGGTCCAAACTGGGCTGGTTAGAGGCTCCCTCCACCATGAATTGGTCCAAACTGGGGTGGTTAGAGGCTTCCTCCACCATTAATTGGTCCAAACTGGGCTGGTTAGAGGCTCCCTCCACCATTAATTGGTCCAAACTGGGCTGGTTAGAGGCTCCCTCCACCATTAATTGGTCCAAACTGGGCTGGTTAGAGGCTCCCTCCACCATGAATTTGCCCAAACTGGGCTGTTTAGAGGCTCCCTCCACCATGAATTTGCCCAAACTGGGCTGGTTAGAGGCTCCCTCCACCATGAATTGGTCCAAACTGGGGTTTTTAGAGGCTCCCTCCACCATGAATTGGTCCAAACTTGGCTGTTTAGAGGCTCCCTCCACCATTAATTGGTCCAAACTGGGCTGGTTAGAGGCTCCCTCCACCATGAATTGGTCCAAACTGGGTTTTTTAGAGGCTCCCTCCACCATGAATTTGCCCAAACTGGGCTGTTTAGAGGCTCCCTCCACCATGAATTGGTCCAAACTGGGGTGGTTAGAGGCTCCCTCCACCATTAATTGGTCCAAACTGGGCTGGTTAGAGGCTCCCTCCACCATTAATTGGTCCAAACTGGGCTGGTTAGAGGCTCCCTCCACCATGAATTTGCCCAAACTGGGCTGGTTAGAGGCTCCCTCCACCATGAATTGGTCCAAACTGGGTTTTTTAGAGGCTCCCTCCACCATGAATTTGCCCAAACTGGGCTGGTTAGAGGCTCCCTCCACCATGAATTGGTCCAAACTGGGGTTTTTAGAGGCTCCCTCCACCATGAATTTGCCCAAACTCTGCTGGTTAGAGGCTCAATCCACCCTGATTTTCAAAACAAATGTTGGTGCCAACCTCAACTTACTACAAGGGCCAAATTCACTGCTGGTGACAAGCTCTCCTCACTGCAAGTGCCAAATACAAATGTTTCAAGGTGTTTTCCTACTGTCAGAGAGGTGGTATTGAGTGTGTAAAGTGTGTAGTTGTTAGGCTGTGATGTTGGGGTAATAGAGGGTCTTTGGTGTGTTAGATGCCCCCAGACATGCTTCCCCTGCTGTCCCAGTGTCATTCCAGAGGTGTTGGCATCATTTCCTGGGGTGTCATAGTGGACTTGGTGACCCTCCAGACACGGATTTGGGTTTCCCCCTTAACGAGTATCTGTTCCCCATAGACTATAATGGGGTTCGAAACCCGTTCGAACACACGAACATTGAGCGGCTGTTCGAATCGAATTTCGAACCTCGAACATTTTAGTGTTCGCTCATCTCTAATTATAAGTAATAATTTCAGAATCAAAAAAAGGAATTTATTCATTTACGATCAGTTTTATTTCTACAAAGAGCGTTCTATCTTCTGCCCGGTGTAATGAAGTGGATTTATGAAGCCTGCTAGCAGATTGGGAAAAAGTCATTTACTAGTCTCAAATAGTTCATTGGTAGGCTGTATGCTTTTCCAACAAATCAAGGCCTTTTTTGCCTGTCTGCACTGTTGTTTAATAGAGCACCTGGCCTATAAAATGTAAGGTAGAACCCTCCCTGGTGTACTTTGCAAGAAGAAAACAGAATAAAAAATGAAAGAGATATTCAGTCTCAATGGAGCTTACACAGCTTTATTTTTCTCTTTCACCATCTGTTTGCCTGAAATAACTATGGGCACCAGAGTGTATAACAAGTCATAGTGTTTGTCCAACTAAAGTTTTCAGTCAGCAACCTCATTTCTATTTCTGCAATGTAGACAAAGGTTAGGAAGCTGGCGTTAAGCAAACACATTATTCATGACTTGTATCATATGTTTTTATGCCAATATAGTAGGAAATGAACCGTGTCATTCTACTTCAGAGCACGCTCGATGCAGCGGAGATGGCTCAGGTTTCATTTAATACAGCGAGGGCTATTTTATAAAGTGTCTTTATTTGGGTAAATTGGGAATGACAAATAGGCATCTCATCATTGCTGTTTGTCAAGGACTAATAGCGCCTCTGAATAATTAAAACAGGAGTCATTTACATAGAATTAAATACTCTTTGATATTAAACTTTTCTCTGCATATATAATTAGGAAGAAAAAGAGAATCATTTTAACAAAATTGTAAAAAATGAAAATTAGAGGGGTCGTCTCATAAAGTAACATATTGTAACATATTGTAACTAGAGATGAGTGAGTAGTAATCGATCGAGTAGGTATTCGATCGAATACTGCGGTATTCGAAATACTCGTACTCGATCGAGTACCACTCGCTATTCGAATGGAAAAATTTGATGCAGAACCAGAACTTCTCCTACCTTTAGAAGTCTTCTCTGCGCAGCATCCCCGTGGCGTCTTCTGGCTCTGAATTCACTCTGCCAGGCATCGGGCCTGGGCAGAGCCAACTGCGCATGCTTGTGCTACAAGAAAATGGCCGCTTTGACTGTAAGCGGCCATTTTCTTGTAGTGCGGGCATGTGCAGTTGGCTCTACCCAAGCCCGATGTCTGGCAGAGTGAATTCAGAGCTGGAAGACGCTGCGGGGACGCTGCACGGAGAAGACTTCTTGGAGAATCCAGCCCGACCCTCACTCGTGGACTTGGTAATTTCTATTTGATTGAATGTTACCTACCCCTGAAACGAGCATTTTTCCCCCATAGACTATAATAGGATTCAATATTTGATTGGAGTAGTCAAATATTGCGGAGCTACTCGAAACGAATATTGAATATCGAACATTTTACTGTTCACTCATCTCTAATTATAACGTGTACATAATATTAAAGGTTCAAATGCTTAAGATACCCCTCACTCCATGAGACAGATTGGAGAGCTATTCTGTAAAGGCAACTCCTGTTCTTGAGAACTTGAGTTGTCCGTGTATTACAAGGGCATCCGTTCATCTGTCTACAGTAATGTCACTAAAGAGGAAGTCCAGACTGGTAGACTATTTCCCTGGCAAAACCAAATAACTGTGTAAATGCTAAAAAAAATCATGTTGGTATTCGTATGTAAATTGTTATTATTATTTATTTTGTGCCATCATATTCCACAGCACCATACAGTCACTATCCCATATAGGGCTCATAATCTACATTCCCCATCAGTGTCTTTGGAGTTTGGGAGGAAACCCACGCAAATACGGGGAGAACATACAAACTCCTTGACAGATGTTGTCCTTAGCAGGATTCAAGCCCAGGACTCCAGTGCTGCAGTGTGCCACAGTGCTTCTGGAGTGAAACCTCTTTAGCAACAGCAATCGTTATGAAATACCTCTGGATCGAATTTACCAACCTGATCCTAAGTCATGCTTTGCTACGTAACCTATTGTGCATGCGCGATTAATCCACCGCTTTAATAGTTGACATGGACAAAAACCAAGATCGCATCGTGCCTATGATGACCGTGAAGCATAACGGCAAATGTAAGACTTCATGCACACAACTGAATGCGCAGCACGAAGGTCTTCCAATGCTTTGTTGTGTCATAATCTTTTATAGGGCCTGCTCTATAAATATTGGAACTGAGCAATGGAACAGACTATCACAACACACTCAGAATACACACTCCATCATGTGCATTAAGCCTAATGCCTTATATATCTTGATAATATCAGAATTCAGATTTCCCTGCCCTTATTAATAAATGGATGAACACCATGCTGCATTTTTTATTTTGTAGTTCCATGTCAGGCAGAGTTGTTTCGCAGGCAAAGCAGTAAAATAAACTACTGACAGAATAACATAAAATTGTGCCGTCACAGGTCATCCCCTGTTACTCTCATGCCAAGGACAGTTAAATAAATATATATCTGTATGAATAAGCAGATTTTTCTAGAATGTCCTGCTGGAAAGTTGCACTAGGACAAAGTATTGCTTAACCAGTTAGTTTTAGACCTCTCTTTCTATCATGGTACCTTTTTCCTGAACCAATGCGAAGTATGTAGCAATATGTGTCCTTACTTTACTGATCTCTAATTTGACTATGGACTCCAATTTCTCATTAAACCAATATTGTGACATGCTAACAAACACAACCACACAGGCAAGTCATACATATAGGATAGTAAGCATATCATTGTGTGGCAATATGTCATAAGTGGTTTAACTTGGATACACATATCAGGACACGTCAAGCCAAGAGCAAACTACATCTGTAATGTAATAACTGTAACTGGGGTGTACTACAGCAATGTATCTGACACTGTAATATACTGTTATATAATAAATTTCAACACACCCCAGAGGATTTGTTTCGTCTTGTGTTCAGGCAAAGCAAACCTCTGGGTTGGTATGGTCTGAACTTGCTCCAATAGATCCGGAAGGGAAATTATTTAACTCTTCAGACCCCAGAGTACAACAGCTGGAGGCCCAGGAGAGGTGAAAAAAATAAAGAAACATTTATACCTCAGTTACCTCTTCTACGTCTCCTTGTGGTGTCTAGTCCTCCATTTCTTCCTCCTAGCAGCAACTGTTGAATGATGTGTCATGCACCTGGGATCACCGTTGAGGCTTGTTATTGGGCCTCAGAGGTGACATAGGTATGAGAATCATGACGTCACAAAAGAGGACCAGGTGCCACAAGGAGGAAAGACTGGGAGTGCAAGGCGCTTACCCCACAAGATATAATGGAAGATTAGTATAATTGTATTTTAATTTTTGTGACCAGCACTGGGTCTCCATCTATTATACTCTGGGGTCTGAAGAGATTTACCGGTGGCCATTTTAGTTTATCTGAGACTAATTCCACATTGTTTGGATTTGTTAAAAATAAAAAAAAATGTTGAATATTTGGGTTGAACCTGTTTTGTCGAGAGTTGATTCATCCATCTCTACTAATAATACACTGTGTACCAATAAGTACTTGGACACCCATGCAAATTAAGATACAGGATCATGATGTACGTCACACCTTCCGCTGGTAAATAGGAAAGGGCACTGGCATTAGTCACATGCAAGATGCCACGAAGTGCAGGGTTGTCCAATTTCAAGAAAAGGGTAATTGTTGGGTACCACAGAAATGGTCGAGCCTTAAGGGACATAGCAAGCGAACTGAATAACTGAAAATCGACACTGATTACGAAGTGGAAGGTGAACAGTGATTGACGGAATGTGACCCGAGTTGGCAGATCCCCAAAACTGGGAGATAGAGACCGATGGGTGCTGGCCAGAGAAATCGCACCCAAGCGATGGCTCACATACACCAGTAGTCTCAACAGGCATCTGGGAGTATTGTGTACCCTTATAAAATACGTAAGAGTATGTGGATGCTTCTATGAGGGGCCAGTCACAGGATAAAGTGAGGCGCACAATGTTGGCTACTACAGCTTATTAATGACACCCATGCACTTAGTTAAGACACAGCACCTATTTATGTACATCCTAATACATCCCAATAGTACCAGCACAGTCATTAACCATGATGCATAAGTAGATCTTTTGGCTAAAATATGCAAGCTCACAACTCACATTAAGGACCACAATGTCTTGTGATTCCTTAAGCTAAGCAGACATCAATATAAGTTCTATTACCACAAAAGACCATATTTACCATATATATATATATATATATATATATATATATATATATATATATTAGGGGAAGGCACAGTTCACGACTGTAGACAGTCGCAATTGGTATAAGAGAAGGCTAGACAGTTGCAAAATACTGATAAACATCCACTCGCGCCTACAATCCATGAGCTGAGTAAATGTATAATATTATGTTAATTCTTTCAATTGGTTTTCAGAAGTTTTTGTTGTCTTCTGAGATAGGATAAAATGCTGCTTTAATATTAAAGTAAAAAAAAAACCCAAAAACTAACGTTAAACTCTGCAACATGTATACCTGTATATATAGAGAAAGAGAGAGAGAGAGAGAGAGATTTGTCAAAAATGAGCATAACGGTGTTGCTTATATAAATTGAATCATAAAAGAGAAAACAAAGTATTAATCCATCATATGCTGTATTCTAATTACAGTTGTAAAATTAAGTGAACCCTTTGGAATTGTCTGAATATCTGCATTGATTGTGGTCTGATTATCATCTGTCACAATTATCGACAAGTGCAAGCTAACTAAACCATTAGCATACAAACAGTTGTACAGTACATGTCTTTTATAGAACACATTCAATAATAATCTATAGTGAAAAACTAAGTGAAACTCTGTGTTAATGAATTATGTAAGCACTCATTCCAAAAGTTATTTAAAATAAAGAGTTAAGATTAGAAGTTGGAGTTTCACAGGTGCTTTGATCCTTAATAGAGATGAGCGACTAATACTCGATCAAGTAGGTATTCGATCGAATACTATGGTATTCGAAATACTCGTACTCGATAAAGTACCACTCGCTTTTAGAATGTAAAAGTTCGATGCAGAACTAGCATTGATTGGTCGAATGCTGTACAGTCAGCCAATCAATGCTGGTTCTTCTCCTACCTTTAGAAGTCTTCTCCGTGCAGCTTCCCCGCGGCGTCTTCCGGCTCTTCATTCACTCTGCCAGGCATCGGGCCTGGGCAGAGCCGAATGCGCATGTCCGCTTGTAGTGCAGGCATGCACAGTCGGCTCTGCCCAGGCCTGATGCCTGGCAGAGTGAATGAAGAGCCGGAAGATGCCGCGGGGACGCTGCAAGGAGAAGACTGCTCGGAGGATCCAGCCCGACCCTCACTCGTGGACTTGGTAAGTATAATTTGATCGAACGATGCCTATCCCTGAAACGAGCATTTTTCCCCCATAGACTATAATAGGGTTCGATATTCGATTCAAGTGGTCGAATATTGAGGGGCTACTCGAAACGAATATCGAACCTCGGACATTTTACTGTTCGCTCATCTCTAATCCTTCAATAAAGGCATACATAGCCTGGTTATTGGCAAATTTGTTTTTTGTTTAGTCTACGAGATGTAGTGGACCAGCCTCCTTGAAGGAATCCACAAAAAATCCGCACTCACCCGGGAATATTTGGAACTGTTATTCACAGTTTTGTTTAGTTTAATTAGGGTTTAGTTTTAATTTAGTTTAGTCTGTTTTAGTTTTAGTTTAGTCTGTTAGGGTATGTTCATGTGGCAGAAACCAAATTCCGCTGTGTGAACTCTCCACGTGGCTAGCTGCGATGGGATACCAATGTAGTGCACTGGCATTCAGTCCCGGCATTCTGCTCCTAAATGGACCAAATAAGGAGGAAGTCTTGTGCCATGGACGCCGTGGCTGTCTCAGCCGAAGAATTCGTGGGAAGAAAGAGGATCTCACTTCTTTTTCCTGCTAGTGGAAAAAACCGCTAGCGGGAAAAAAGTGAGCGGCTCCCATTGAAATGAATGGGAGCCTTTTTTGCACGTTGATTTTGAGGTGGATTCCGCTTCAAAATCCGCCTGCAAAAAACTCATTGTGAATATACCCTTAGACTGTTAGTGTGAACCATGCATTGAGGACAAGGATTTTCAGGAGATTTATTATAGAAATATATGAAACTCTAAAAAACTGCAAAAGCATTGCTAAAGACCAGAGATGAGCAAGTAGTATTCAATCGAGTAGGTATTTGATCGAATACTACGGTATTCTAAATACTCGTACTCGATCGAGTACCACTCGCTATTCGAATGGAGAAGTTCGAAAGCTTGTAGTGCGGGCATGCGATGCCTGGCAGAGTGAATGAAGAGCCGGAAGATGCCGCGGGGAAGCTGCACGGAGACTTCTTGGAGGATCCAGCCTGACCCTCACTCTTGGACTTGGTAAGTATAATTTGATCGAATGTTGCCTACCCCTGAAATGAGCATTTTTTCCCCATAGAGTATAATAGGGTTCGATATTCGATTCGAGTAGTCGAATATTGAGGGGCTACTCGAAACGAATATCGAATCTCGAACATTTTACTGTTCGCTCATCTCTACTAAAGACCTAGGTGAACATAAATTCTTAACAAAATGGGGTAGATCTCTTACTGTCTCTACACAAACCTTAGGTTTGTGACTTTTTAAGCAAGAGATGGGACAGAAACTTGGTATTCAACTTACGGGCTCATAACTGTAAACTTACACAACTCTGTTCATTTGTTTTTGAGTGATGGCACCAGCTGGCCCCTCTCTCATAGAATATTAGATAAAATATTAAAAATTATTACTATCTTATGTAATTCATAAACATTGTCTTCAACTGAAGCAGAAACTTAAAAATATATATCATCCTATCTGTAGACGTGGCCTTTTTAATTACAGTATAGACTCATTTTAAATTCTTCAACAAGGCAAATTCATTTCCATATGGCATTTTCTTTTTTTATCTATTTGCCTATTTATCTATCTAAGTACATGTTATATGCTAAGTAATTTTGTTGGCAGATGGGATCAATCCAGATCACCAAACACTATGTTTTAAATTAATCAAGTGTCTGTAATTAAATTCATTTTCTGTAGACTTTGATGCTTCAACTTTTTTAATTAAAGAGAACTTGCTTACGAAGCATAATTTCCCCTTGTAGCTATTGTACTATCCTGTGATGAGTCTTATGTAGTAATAAAAAAGTGAAGCGAAATTTCTCATTAACCCAATATCTTTTTTGCTATGTCAAACTAGAATGCACTTAATAAATTAACTGTGCTCTATAAGTCACCTGATGTAAAAATCCCTTTCATTCAATAAACTTCACAGCAAATTTAAAAGGAGGAGTCGGTTATATCTTCAAAACCTATAGTTAATATGACAGAATATACTTTTTCATAAAAAAGTTTATTTTTTTGCTATTCAGTTTACTGTGCTGAACGAGGCCTGCCATAATATTCTAAGTATGTAGAAGGTTTAAAGATTTACTTACTTTGAACACATGATGGAATAATATTAAAGGGGTTCTCCCATCTCAGCCTTTGAGTCAGACTGTATGCAGTGTCTGCTTCTCACTCCTGTATTTCTCTCCCTCCCCTTCCCTCCTACTGAACAGGACAAACAACACTTTTGCAGGTCAGATAACCTGCAGATTCTTGTATAGAAAGAATTCCGTGCTATCTGTGTGTTTGCTTACAGAGATAACAGACTGGGCTTTATCAGCAAACCGCAATTAGCTGAACGGATTCCCCTGCTGACACTGAGTAAGTGACGTCACTTGTCCTATCTCCCAGGTCCGTGGTTATAGCAACACAGTGTAAACAATGGAAGGAATAAGGTCACATAGCAAACAAAGCAGAATTTCTAAAGCAAAATATTTAGAAAAATTCTTCAATTTACATAAGCTACCAGTATAGATAGGATCCTTGAGATGGGGCAACCCCTTTAATTTTATCACTTTTTTCTACGTGGAAAGTGTATCTTAAGACTCCCAATACTAAGCATCATTTTCCTCTGATTTTGGGCTACTATTACATTCAGCTTCTTATTCTTATTGATGTTTCTACTTTATAAAATTTGCCTGTAATGGAAATCACTTCTTACTAGAGATGAGCGAACAGTAAAATGTTCGATATTCGTTTCGAGTAGCCGCTCAATATTCGACTACTCAAATCAAATATCGAATCCTATTATAGTCTATGGGGGGGAAATGCTCGTTTCAGGGGTAGGCAACATTCGATCAAATTACACTTACCAAGTCCACGAGTGAGGGTCGGGCTGGATCCTCTGAGAAATCTTCTCCCTGCAGCATCCCTGCGGCATCTTCTGGCTCTGAATTCACTCTGCCAGGCATTGGACCTGGGCAGAGCCGACTGCGCATGCCAGCACTACAAGAAAATGGCTGCTTACAGTAAAAGCGGCCATTTTCTTGTAGCGCGGGCATGCGCAGTTGGCTCTGCCCAGCCCCGATGCTTGGCAGAGTGAATTCAGAGCCGGAAGACGCCGCAGGGAAGCTGCATGGAGAAGACTTCTAAAGGTAGGAGAAGAAACAGTGTTGATTGGCCGACTGTATAGCATTCGTCCAATCAATGCTTATTCTGCATTGAACTTTTCCATTCTAATAGCGAGTGGTACTCAAACGAGTATGAGTATTTCGAATACCGTAGTATTCGATCGAATACCTACTCGATTGAATACTACTCGCTCATCTCTAGTTCTGACTTCTTGTTGGGTCTGTAATGGGCAGGTGCTTGTTAACAGCAGCCAAACTGAAGAGGCAGAGCTGCAGGGAGAGAGGAGAAGAGTAACCTAAAAGCAAAGATAAATTGTAAAGTCTCTCAATCTACACCTACTGTATAATGATCAACACAAAAATAATTTCAAAATCCCAACTAGACATCTGCTTTGTGTCAAAAAATTTCTGAATCTTATTGGAATATGCATTTTACAAGACTTGTAGTAGGGCAGAAGGGTAATTTTAGTACAAACTGAACATATTGAAAAGAGTACAAAAATAACATACACATAGTTCATGCACAACAGGTCGAAAACATTTCCTTCAACTACAACACCATTATAGAAACAAACCCAACTTCTCAGTCACATACAATGAAACAGAATTTAATCCATTTACTTTACTACGAAAGTCCTAGTCCAAATTCTTCATCTAATCTAACCTTTTCGAATTTGCTGCCATGAACTTGCAATACTCCCATATCCTTAGTAACTGGTAGAGATGAGTGAACTGATTTGTAATGAGCTGAGTTTCTTGCAAATTTTCTATGGCTGTATTTGACATTTTTGGGTTTTCCACTCATGAATCACTATTATACTATGCAGATTCTTCAGACCCCATAGTATACTTAGTGGAGGCCCAGGAGACATGCAGAAAGAAAGGAACTGTCATACTGGATCTTCTTCCCTCATCTCTCCAAGGTTCCTTTGCTGCATTTGGTGCTCCCTCACAGGGATTTTTGTTCCTCTACTGGACTTTTAGGGCTTTCTGGGTGATGTCAGTGGTCTCAGGTGACTGCTGAGACTCCAAAGTAAAATAAGGCAGGGCAGCATGGTTTCTCAGAGAAAAAAGGGGAAACAATCTCCTGTTGTGAAGTACTGACTTCTCAAAAAACACAATCCTGAAATGTACTGTCTAGATATCCAAAAACATATCACAAGAAACCCACCATTGTTCTATTTTGTATGGCCTGACTTGACTTTCACCTATCAACCATAGCATGATTAGCAGGAAGATACCATAATGTGTAAAACTCTTTTATATGAAGAATTTTGGAAATATCTGTGACCCAACTGGTCATCTGCAAAGTGACAGCAGCACTCGGTTAGCACCACTTCATCTTCACAGGTCAATTACATGACATTCATTCATCTCATGGCCTGTGCACAGCTCAGTTCCTTTTTAGTAAATGCAATGCCAAGCACAGCCACTAAACAATGTACCGTGGTGTACTTGGTATTGAGTGCAGAGGACCAGAATGCTGAAACATGATCTTAAAACACGAAACATGATCAACGGGGGTTTTGGTCCCAAAATATATGACATTGATGACTTGTCCTAAGTATAGATTTAGGACTTATTCACATAATCGTGAAAAAAAAAGTTGCGGGATTGTTTTTTTTTTTTTTTTGCAACGGCCAACAACTTAAAACACTTTCAAAGTAAGTTCACACGGCATTTTTTGCAGGCAGATTTTGATATGAAATCCACCTCAAAATCAACCTGAAAAAAGGTCTCCCATTCATTGCAAAAAAAAAAAGCACCATGACCTATCTTGGATTCCGAGTCAGCCGTGGTGTCCGCGGCTTGAAACTCCCTCTTAATTAAGCCCATTCATCCAGGCCTAATCAGTAGTGGGTTGCCGAGGCAGAATGCCAATGCACTGCATCAGCATTGTGTCACGGCTAGCCACATGACACTGTAAATTCGGCGGTGGAAAGTGAAAAGGAATTTCCTCTTCACTTTCTGCTATGTGAATTTACCCTGAGAAATATGTAATAAACATTTATATACATATACATTTTCTTTGTTGCCCATAGCAGCCAATCACATCACAGTTTTTATTTTGTATTCTACTCTTAGAAAATGAAAGCTGCCCTGTGATTTGTTGCTGTGGGCTTCTTTCAGAAAGTCTAAGGATCCTGCACCATTGAACTCCCAAAAAACACCAACATCTAACACTAATCAACAGAGTATGACTTCTTAAATATAGAAACCCTCTTTAAATTTTAGGTTTTAGTTAGGACCTTTTTTGCTAATTTATTTGAAAGGGGCCGTCTAACCGAACAACCAACGTCATATAGAATGTAAAGAACTTTGATATTTTCAAGTATTAGATTATTTATGGCCTTTCAATAGTCTCAGTAAACTTTAGCAAAGCATATGTTAAAATTGTAGATGCAAATTAATTAGATTCCATCATAAAATTAGATTGAGCAAATTTTCCCCAGCACAAGTGATTGATGTGTAATTAGATCTTCTGCTACATATTAATGAAACCTTGTATGAAACAAGTAATCATAAAATCATAAAGTAGTTGACAATGAAAAATAATGTTGATACTACCGGGTGGTATTTTTTTGGTTTTACTTTTTACATATTAGTATTTTAATTGTATGGTCCTCCTCCTTGTTGAATGTGACTTCTGTCTTTACTTTAATTCAATCAATAGTTTCCAGGTTAAGAATATTAATCACTTTTTGGAAGAGAAATCAATTTTAAATAAATGAGTGAATAATTACCAGATGAATTTTAAATTAGGTAAAGCTGCACATTGTAAATGAAGGTTTAATGAGTGGCAAACAAAGTAGAAAAAAGTTTTAATGGCCACAGTAATTTAAATTACCTATATAAATTGCTATACTAACGCTGGTTAAGTAGAGTTTGTAATTCAATAAAGTCATCTTTCTTTGGGGAGATTACTGTTCCAGGTGTTGGATGTACAAGTAAATTTATCGAATCCCTCAAGTCTCATGACTGAAAAATATTTCAATATACATGTTCGGCTTGAGGTAATGTATATTAGTATAATGGGGTTATACTTTCTTCTTAATTAGTGGAAGACAATATTTTACTTTAAAGGAGTTCTTCAACATATCTGGAAGTTTTTCTGAAACACATTCAAAATTTTGGTAAAGATGGATTGGTACACTGACTAATGACTGAGGGCACTTTCACACCAGCGCTCATTGTTCAGTTTGTGCATTCTGCTGGGTTTCCATCTTCTGCCCCAGCGAAACTGAATAGGGGATGGAAACTCGGCGGTCAGTTTTCAAAGCCCTTCTTTCAAAGCAAATATTTGGGTCAAACTACCAGAACCCAAAATGAAATAGATAATGTATCACTAGTACCAACACTGAAAAGGCTGAAATGTCCTGAATTGCATTACATTATATAGAAATTTATTTGTCTTTACTTATTAATTAGGCAATATTGATGTGGTTAACTCTTCAGTTGACCTATGTAAAAAATGTTTCCCTATTCTCCCTTTGTATTATAAATTATTTTGTACCATAACAAATTGAAAAACGGCCCTGTTGCTCTTTTTTTTTCTACATTCAAATGTAGCAATTTCTTAAAGTGTATCTCCAATCATAAAACAACTTTCTAATATATCATATTAAAGAAATAGGTTTCTTTCTCCACTTATCAGGCTGCTCTCCTCATCTTTATATTCCTTAAATTCATTTAGACTCATATTGCTATAGAATCCCTTTCTGAGTACGTACAGAAGTCTATGGAGACGGGATGCAGTGGAGGAGGCTGTTGCACACAGATGTATTGCCTCCTTCAGTGTAGTGGTAGAGGCTTATCTTGACGATACAGCAATGTCAGAAGAGCTCCCTTATTCACAGAGTAGCAGAGTTTAGCAACTGAGGTCATATATATGTCTTTTACAGCAACTTCCCCTCCATAGACTTCTATGAAATAGAAAGTAGTTCAACTTGGAGAAGAATAAATTTTTTATATTTTACAAGGATTATTATATTCACCTGTACAATTAATTTATAAAAGTTGTTTTATAATTGTAGGTACACTTCATGGACTCATATTCCTCCAAAATCCAAATTTAAGAAATTATTGTGACATAGAAGCAAAATCTTGAACAGGTTAGAAGTCACAGCACACCAATGAGTATACACATATCTGAAGAACAGCTCCCAAACATATGTGTTTTTTCATTTTGCTTCACACATCTCGGGATGCCCCAATCCAAAATGGGAGGTAAGTAGGGTTGAGCGATCGTGTTTTTGTTTTCCAAACACGATCTTTTTAGGTGGGATCAAGATCGGTACTATTTCACACAATGCTTTGCTTAGCCTTCACACTGAGTATACACTCCGCTCATTCTGAGCAGAGTGTATACTCAGTGTGAAGACTCCGCTGCAGTTCCATAGGAATGAATGGAAGCAGCCGGCACACAGCCTTAACCCCCTGCGTACCGACTGCCTCCATTCATTCTAATGGGAGAATAAACTAACATCTCTAGTAGCTACTTACCTCCAGAGATGGCTGGTCTGCAGTGCCTGGTTTTCTTCTTCGCCTCGCTGCCACTCCACGCTGCTCTTCTCACCTCGCTGCTGCCGCCTCCCAGGTTAGTGTTTAAAGAGCTAGGAAGGCGGGGCTTGTGGCTTAGGAGAGTGTGGACGGGTACAGGGTGGGGAGACGTGACGAACCCACTCACACTCTCCTAACCCATTCACATTCTCCTAATCTAGGAGGCAGGAAGCAGCGAGGTGAGAAGTGGAGCGGCAGTTAGGCGAAGAAGAACACCGGGCACCGGAGCAGCCATCTCTGCAGGTAAGTGGACAGCAGGGCGTACTAAGTAGCCAAAGGATTTTTAAAAAATCCTCTGGCTACTTAGTGATTCACTACACAGTGTGGATTCTAACGATTAAAGCGTTCAATTGTTAGATTCCATTCTGTATAGTGAATAGGATTGCTTTTAAAATCCGATCTCCGATTAATAAAAAATTCCCATTGACTTGCATTGGGATCGGAATTGGGATCGAGATTGGGTTCGAATGAAAAATGATTGGAAATCAGATTTTAAAATCGATCCTGAAAAGTCAAGATCGGCTCAACCCTAGAGGTAAGGAAGAACACTACTGTAGATGGGAATGGATAGTTAAAAAAAAATAATTTTTCCTTCTGTTTTTGTATATATAGTGTGGAAATCATTTTCAGGAAATGAGCCCCTTTTGCTTTTTGATTCTCTTTTATTGCCTCCTTTAAGTATGCTCATGACAATTGGAAGTGAGTCTAGGTTTACTACTTAGTTCATTATTCTAATCTGTCATAGGATCAGAATAACACATAACCATTGACTCTAATGTTAAAAACAAAATGACTTTCTTCCAGTTTACTTTTCAAACAGATCAGAACAATAGACTTAAATATGAATCTAGCCTAACTAAAGTGTATCTAGAGAATACAATGTATTTTGTATAGTGCAGAGATTGTTTTAATCATATTTATTTAGAAGCCCCTTACATGCATAGCCACAGGGTTAATGGTGCAATTTTTTTTAACCTCTACAAAAAGTATTGTTAAATACAATGTATTACTTGTTGGATGAAACATACATGGCTGTTTACTAGAATAATACATGATCTATATCTGGTCTATAAATGAAAGCACACAGGAATAATGAGCTTGATGCATAATAACAATAAAAATCTTATTACTTTTCGAAGGAAAATAAAAAACTCCTTTCTGCGTCTGTCTACTTTGTGTGGGAAAAAGATACATGATGTATGTCTGACCACAGGTGTGCACTATAGGGATGAGTTAAGACGGAGCAGTCAGAATGATAACACTCATGGCTTGATGAGTTCTTATTTTAAGACACATCTGCTTCAGACCATTAGAATCTATGTGGAAAATCAGACATGCTGGATGTGTCCCTAGGCACATAAATGATTGCATACAGTTTTGTCTAGATAGTGTTTAGAAATGTACAACAGTGCTGATATAGCTAAATTCACTACCTGTTATATGTGCTTTATGAAGTAAAAAATTAAACAAGCAATTACTTTTTACAAGTAGTCTAAAAGTCTATGCTTACCTGGAGATTTCTCACAGATCTAGAAGTGCTTCCAATTTGTAGTAAAGAAAACAAGATGATGGCTTACCCAGAGTTACCCAGTAACTATATTCTAGTCATGTACTAGGTGGACACATCTCATGTAATGAGGGTAGTATTAAAGGGGATTGCCAGGAAGTGAGAGCCCACATATTAGATCTCACTACTGCATCTAACACATTGATGTCCCTGTGTATCTCTGTTGTACCCCTGCTTTGGATGAAATGCGTGGGGTATTCCCTTGTCTTGTTGATTCAGACATCAGGGTAACTTTCAGTCAATTTGGTATTGAATTATTGCAATAGTTTTTTTTTCATTTGTGGTGGCCATTACTAAATTATATTCACTATGCACCTTATGGCTTTTCTTGTTTTCATTGTCTCACTCCTTTTAGGCTTATGCCGGATTCTATTTTGGATCTAAACCTATTATTATAGGGACAGGAGTAGGCATAGTTGGCGTACTTGCATGTATATTTTTGTTTCCATTGTCATACATATAACTTACATATTTTGATGGCCATTTTCTTCTAAAATATTATATTTTTTTCCTGTATTATTTTCTGTATTGTGCACAACATGTTTCTACAGGACTTGGTTGTTGTTGGTTTTAATTACTTTTATCGCTAGGTTCACACCTGCGTTCTGCTCTCCGTTCTGTGGTTTCCGTCTTCTGCATACAAGAAGACGGAAACCACAGACCAGGTCCGGCCGTGAGCGGCGGTGAGCGTTTTATGCTCTCCGCCGCAAAACCGTTTTTTTTTAATCCGGACACAGAGTACTGCATGTCCGACTCTGTGTCCGGATTAAAAAAAAACGGATTAAAAAACAGAGCAGGAGACGGAAACTTGCAGGATTCTTTCTCACCCATTCATTTGAATGGGTGAGAAAGCTGTCCGGCCGTGAGCGGGACAGCATAACCTGCATAACCGGGCGCAGATGTGAACGAGCCCTAACTCACATAATATGTGCCAATAAAGATTTTTATTTTTTTCAAATATTGGGTGGACCATCTCATAACTATCTATGCAATTTGCACTTCTGTGCTTTCTTTTTAACATACATGAGATGAGCTCCAACCTTGTCTGGTCTGGTGCCGACTATATCTTTAACTTCACATGTGTTTATCTGTGTCCAAAAATGAAATTTTGCCCAAGAATGTTTTGGAACATAAAGCCACCAGCATGTCTTTATACACTAGTGGTAATTGTCCCAAACATGCCTTTTCACTCTGACTTCCATAAATAATGCATATAGCCCCTTAAAGGGGTTTCCTGGTTAACCGATATAAAATAAGCTTTCTCCCTACCACTTTCCAGTGCTAGAAGCCAGTTCTCTCCAATGCTGCATGAGGTCATATTTTTGGATGCAACAGTGGCAAGCCTATATACGGCATGAGATATCTACAGCTGATAACTGTTATCTGTTAAATATAAATGGCCATGTGGGGTTAATTAAAAAATTTCCATATTTCCATATTTTGTATTTTTGAAACTTGTTAACATATTTTCACCCCCTGACTATGGCTTGTTTTAATAGAACTATTATGATGGTAGACATGGAAGTCTTCAAGTACTTTTGGCTCTCATGGCAACAATTTAATGCATTAGGCTATACAGCCATGAGCAGTATATTGCTGACTGCATCTGTTAGTAGCAGGTGCCATCTTTATAGCAACTAATACCCATAATGTAAACTATGCACAGATTCCAAGCCCACTCCATATACTCATTGTATACCTTAACCTATAGTTATGGTGCACTAATTGGTTAACCATTCCTGGGAGATGAGTCCATGGTGCACTGGGTGCATACTCCAATGAAGCTGATGTCAGTACACTTTTGCTTCACTACATGCACTTGACATATGTGCAATGATTGTGTAGTGAAGATTGGTGTATTGACCACATTGGTTTCATCAGAGTGCCAGAGTAAAGTTCAATATCTATAAATAAGTACATCCATCACTAATGGTTCCATTTTAACAACCCCAGGGCAGATGGATTTTTTTTTTAGTAAAAACCATGTACATATTCCTCTCTGGAGCAGTTTTTTTTTTTTTTATTATTATACTATAATTCCCCTTTTTTCCTTTCTTCTATTTTATTGTTATGAAAAATCTTTGTTTCTTTAAAGTAGATTGATAAATAAATTATAATTCCCCTTTGCCATGTGATATATTCCTAAATAGTCTCATACTAGGCAATGTAATGAGTGTGAAGGATTACACCCTACTAAGAGGGTGAATAATAACACCCATTTACAATTTACACTTATTGGGTGTCAATATGACTTGAGGTATCTCAAATAATGAATGTCTTCTAGAGATGAGCGAACAGTAAAATGTCCGAGGTTTAATATTCGTTTCGAGTAGCCCCTCAATATTCGACTACTCGAATCGAATATCGAACCCTATTATAGTCTACGGGGGGAAAATGCTTGTTTCAGGGGTAGGCAATGTTCGATCAAATTATACTTACCAAGTCCACGAGTGAGGGTTGGGCTGGATCCTCCGAGCAGTCTTCTCCGTGCAGCGTCCCCGCGGTGTCTTCCGGCTGTTCATTCACGCTGCCAGGCATCGGGCCTGGGCAGAGCCGACTGCGCATGCCTGCACTAGAAGCGGACATGCGCAGTCGGCTCTGCCCAGGCCCGATGCCTGGCAGAGTGAATGAAGAGCCTGAAGATGCCACAGGGAAGCTGCACGGAGAAGACTTCTAAAGGTAGGAGAAGAACCAGCATTGATTGGCTGACTGTATAGCATTCGGCCGATCAATGCTGGTTCTGCATCGAACGTTTACATTTGAACAGTGAGTGGTACTCGATCGAATACGAGTATTTCAAATACCGTAGTATTCAATCGAATACCTACTCGATCGAGTACTACTCGCTCATCTCTAATGTCTTCATTTCTTGAGTGTAAACCAAGTATGAATCTATAAAAATAAACAAAAAACATAATAATGGCTCAAATAATAATAGAAAATAAATAAAAATACAGCACATACATATTATATTTTATGTATCCATTAAAAAAACATTAAAGCCCACACAGTCCTAGTTCTTTGAGGTATTAACTGGAGCTGTCCATTCTATGACTCCATAGCTTATGAAATATACTTCCAGAAAGTATAAATTGCATCATGTTGTGGAACAAAGATATCATTACAGGCCTGATAGACTGTAAATTGTATCAAAAGTCTGTAAGTCCTAAAGACTTCAGAAACTCTTTCAAGCAGAACTCCAGGCACAGGAGACTATGATTCTGCTTGTGCCTGAGGATCAAACTATTCGGCTGCTTTCTACTGCTCCTTGGATCACTTAGAAGAGATGTTACCTGCATAAAAGGCAATGATCGCTCTTAAAAGATCCTCACTTTGTTATCAACTTTAAGGACATCGTTTGGAGCAATAAACAAATCCAAAAAGAAAATCACAGTTAAAAGCATAAAACTCCATCAGGAGGGGATACAGCTTTAGATATCTTCTGGTTCTAAAATATGTAAAATAAAAAAAGCACTCGTTGATCCAGGCTTTTTATAATGACTGCCATATTGGAGTTGGGAAGGAATTTTTTCCTCCTTAAATGGAGCAATTAGCATGAGTCTCATGCAGTTTTTTGCCTTCCCCTAGATCAACACTGTAGGGACTGTAGGGTTATAGGTTGGACTTGATGGACTGATGTCTTTATCCAACCTCATCTACTATATAACTATGTAACTATGTAACTCTAATGTCTTCAAAGTGAAGTCGCCTATTTAGTTCTCCATGGTATGCCGCTACAATTCAGCACCTACTACTGTACAATTTTCTAGTATATTTTGAGAGATTTTGTATTCTGCAGAAATTAAATGAAAATCGATGACATAAACAATAACTTAAGGACCCATAGCAATATTAGAATTTACCCCCCACAGTAAACTGTATTAGTAAAGAAATGCCAGACCTTGTTTAAAAACAAATAATCTCTATTAGAGATGAGCGAACATTGAAATGTTCGAAGTTCGATTCGAGTAGCCGCTCAATACTCGACTGTTCGATCGAACCCCATTATAGTCTATGGGGAATAAATACTCGTTTAGGGGGAAACCAATGTTTGACTCAGGAGGGTCACCAAGTCCACTATGACACCTCAGCAAATGATGCCAACACCTCTGGAATGCAACTGGGACAGCAGGGGAAGCATGCCTGGGGGCATCTAACAAGCCTTAATGTGAGCCCTTCCAAATTAAGTTAGAGGCCCATAAGCTGAGTTACCAGCAGAGATTCAGGCCCTTTCGGTGACTTCAGCCTCTTAACAGCAGAGATTGAGGCCCTTTAACTTAGTTGAGCCTTGCACCAGCAGTGTTTTTGGACATTGTGGTTAGTTGAGCCTTGCACCAGCAGTGTTTTTGGCCCTTGGAGTGAGTTGAGCCTATAACCAGCAGAGTTTGGTGAAATCAGTGTGGATTCAGCCTCTAACCAGCAGAGTTTGGGGAAATCAGGGTGGATTCTGCCTCTAACCAGCAGAGTTTAGGGAAATCAGGGTGGATTCAACCTAGAAGGATCAGAATTGTGCAACGCAGATGGTGGAGGAATATGAGGAGGAATTTTAAAGGTTAAGTGCAGACATGACAATTCATGTTAGGGTGCTTGACACTGGTGGGCACGAAAATGATGGGTCTATCCAAGGCGTATAGGGCAAGTTCAAGCCACAGGTCCAACTTCGACACCCAATAAGTATAGGGGATAGAGGGATTGGAGAGGACAGGGCTGTAGTCGGACAGGTATTCCCGCAACATGCGCCTATACTTTTCCCGCCTGGTGACACTAGACCCCTCTGTAGCGGGATTTTGGCGAGGGGGTGCCATTAACGTGTCCCAGAGCTTAGACAGTGTACCCCTTTGCTGCAAGAATGGGACGCATTGAACTTCCCCGGTAGCCTCCTGTATGCACAATCATATCATCTGCCACGTCTTCATCCTCCTCCGTCATTAAACACTGTGAAGCAGACAGGTATGTGGAACTACTCTCCTGCTGTGACGGTTCTGCTGCTATCCCTGACTCTTCAGTGTGATCTGCGTTATCCCTGATGGCAATGAGGGATTCTCACATCACACATAAGAGCGGGATTGTTACGCTCACTAGTGCGTCATCACAGCTGACCCTCTTGGTGGACTCCTCAAACACCCGTAGGATTTCACATCCATGGCCACTCATGGTTGAGAAACTGAGGGAACTGAATTTGTGGCACCCCAGGGTTTTGGAGTTCCAGCATGTGGGGACGTTGAACAACAGCCGGTGTTCGGGCAGATGAGTTTTTTGAGGCTAGCAGCGGCTACTGTACAGTAGACTTGCGAAAGTGGGCGCACAAGCGCCACACTTTCACCAGTAGCTCGTGCACATTTGGGTATGTCTTTAAAAAAAGTTGCACCACTAGGTTAAAGACATGGGCCAGGCATGTTGGAGGCTGGTAAGGAACAGGGGAGGAAGAGGGAGAAGTCTCCAAAGTGGCAGAGCCAGATGTTGCAATGTCCTGGCTGGTGCTCTCGACTGCAGCGCCAGCACTGGCAACAATGGGAGAGGCAGTGGCAGCAATGCCTGACGACAATTGTCCTGTGTTTGCTCTCTCCCACTGAGTCCAGTGCTTAGATTCCAAATGATGGCACAAGGAAGTGGTCAAAACGTTGCTCTTTTCAGAGCCCCTACTCAGTTTCCAGTGGCAAATTGTGCAAACCGCACTATATTTGTCCTCCGCGCAATCCTTAAAAATTTCCACACCATTGAGGAACGTGCCTTCGATGGGGGAATTTTTCTGGGCTGTCTATAATAGGGAACATCTTGGGCCATTCTGGGTGTGGTCTGGCTTCGGCGAAGCAGATGGCCTCTGCCTCTGGACATGCGTCAGCCTCTAGCTACCCTCTTTGGTGCTGCACCTCCCTCAACATCGACACTGCTTTCCCCGCTTGACATCCCCCCTGTCCAGGTCGGGTCAGTGTCCTCATTGTCCACCACCTCCTCTACCAATTCCTCTCTCACCTCCTCCTCCTGCACACCGCACATGGCAACAGGCTGCCCTGATTGTAACTGTGTCTCATCATCGTCACTGAGGGTGGTTTGCTGGTCAACCACCAAAAAATCAACAGGAGATGGAGAAAATTCCAGTGCTTGGGCATCTGGACACAGACAGTCATCTGGTAGCTCCATGGAATTGGGAAATGGAGGGACAGGGAGAGGGGCAGTTAAAGGACCAGAGAACAGCTCGTAGGAGCAGGGAAAGTTGGGATTACTCTGCTGGGAAGATTGGGCATTTTGGGAGGAAGGCTGACCAGAATGTTGTGTAGGAGGAGGAGTTGAGGTAGAGGCTGACTGGCTGGTGGATAATGTGGTGGAAGCATTATCCGCAAGCCATTGTAACACATGTTCCTGGTGCTCGGGCCTACTTAGATTTGTTCCCTGCACCCTACTTAATGTGGCCAGCAAGCTGGGGACTGTGGAGAAGCGCAGTGCTTGCTGCCCCTGAGGAGTAGGCACAGAATGCGCTGTGGCTTCACCCCGACCTTGCTCCCCAGCAGCATTCTGTTAGGATTGGGACCTGGAGGGTTCTCGCTCAGTGCACAGCGCCACCTCCAGGTCAATCTAACTCTCGCCCTCGGCCTCGGATAGTGAGGTGTCTGGAGTGTATGTCCAGCTTTCAGCCTACTGAGCATGCTCAGATCTATTGGAGCCGCTTGCAAGCTAAGTACCATTTTGTTCCTACTGAGCATGAGTGGTGAGGTCATGACCACCGCCCCTATTGGGCGGGGACTTGCCTTTAAATAGTGTGAGCCGATGCCCGCCCGGCGCTCACACTTTGAATCAGAATGACTGAAGTTTGTTAAAAGACAGTAGTTCAGGGCTAGGCTCCAGTATCCAGGCAGGGGTTCAGACTAGGCCTGTAGTTAGTACCCTGTAAATCCTGAACTGACAGCTCTATACCAGGACTAGGAGCAGTAGACACTGTTCCAGCCCATAGAGTTGCAGCAGTTTTGGGCTCTTAGATAGCCTCTTTACTGTCAAACTTCCTTTACTTTCCTGGCTGTTGCAGGAGCATGTTTAGTTGCTGACCTGGGGTGACTGTTAACCCTTGGCAGCCTTGCTGTTTCAGCTGTACTGTGCACCTGTCCAGTGGGGTTAACTGGCAGGGCTTTCTTGCAGCTTGTTCACATTTAGTATCGTATCGCATCACATATCTGCCAGTGCAGCTTAACTGGTAGAGGACTATCCAGACATACAGCCGCCCACCATTGGGCCTGTGGACCTCGCTGCAGTGTCTTGCAGACTAGGTTCTGTTGCTTAAAATATTATATATATATATATATATATATATATATATATATATATATATATATATATATATATATATATATATATATATATATATAGAACCGTAACACATTCCCACGCCCCGGCCTCACCCATGGTCTCATCCACGTCCCTTACCAGTAGCCTTGCGCATTTTTAGATGGTTTTGATGGTTTGTGGGTACAAACCTGGATGAAGCATATATAGCCTGATAATTAGAATGTATATCCCGCTGATTTTTTGTGGGTACACACTATGACAACCTGGATGAAGCGTATGTAGCCTGAGAATTAGAATGTATATCCCAATTTTTTATTTTTTTTTTTTTGTGGGTACACACTGACAACCTGGATGAAGTGTATATAGCCTGAGAATTAGAATGTATATCCCACTGCTTTTTGTGGGTATACACCGTGACAACCTGAATGAAGCGTATATAGGCTAGGTGGGTAGCAAACTGTCACACAGCTGAAGAGGGTGCTGAGAAGACCAGATTGCATCACAGCAGACAGCAGTGCCTACCAAGTTAGTATATTAGTATTTACTAACATCTCTAAGTTCAGTGAATACTAAAAAAAAATGGCTTGTTCTGCTTGGCAATATACCAGCGCAGCAGACTGGGGGTGGTTAAGATAAGAAACAAGCCCAGTACAGCTCTTCAAAGTCAAGGAGGATCTACATGTCTTTCTTGAAAGGAAAAATATTACAGGTTATGGGTTTTAGATTTTGGTAAAGAAAAGTTGACCCAGGTTTTTTATTTTTGGGTTTTTTTTACGAGACATAGGGCAATTTGTATCACTCTCATGTTTTTTGCCTTTCTATGAATCAAACTGTACAGTTGTATGTTAAACGTGATGGACTTGCGTCTGCATCCAACATCATCTAGCATGTTATTATGTTCTGATATTGACATGACATTGAAATCACATGGCATGACATTGACACCAGTCACTGAGCTCCCTTACTGTGCATTGTGAGCAGTACCACCAGTAATGGCAACATACCTTCCTTACTGTAAAGTCTTTGGTATGTTAAATCCAACTGCCTTATCATTATTGCTCTTAACATTTGATATTGGTCTTCCTGCCCCAGTTAGATTAGTAATTCAGGGGCCACATGGTGGCTCAGTGGTTAGCACTGCAGCCTTGCAGCACTGTAGTCCTGGTGTTCAAATCCCGCCAGGGGCATAAAACCATCTGCAAGGAGTTTGTATGTTCTCCCTGTGTTTGCATGGATTTCCATCCCATATTCCAAAAGACATACTGATAGGGAAAAATGTACATTGTGAGCTCTATGTGGGGCTTACAATCTACATAAAAAAAAAAAAAGATTAGTAATTCAGTCAACATTAATGTGCTTGGTATGACTAGCTTGAGAGTCAGCGGTGTGAGCTGCTCTTTCCACTCTCACAAGCTTGAGCCATGTATTACAAGGTCGTTCATTAATTTCAATCACAAAACTTAATATCATAACTGCCTTATCATTTCAGATGATTGGGGGTTACATATGGCGGCTTATTCAATTAAGATGTCTTTTTGATGCAACCCTGTAAAGCAGCAATCAAAGTAATATTAGATTTCCCCCAATAAAAATAAACTTTTTTTTTTTTTTTTTTTTAACTTCACTTTTAATTCACTTTATTCCCCAAAATTATGCTGGTTAGTCTGGTTGAGGAATTTGTTGAGTTTATATGAATTTATATGAATTTATAAAAGTAAATTTCAAGTCTAACTCTGAATCTGGGCTGGTCTTAAAACTCGTATCTTCAAAATCCAAGTAAGAAGTGCAATTGCATAGTAAATTTTGACTTAACTCATAAAATACTTTATCATCTTTTATTACCTCTGATGCTAGATATTTTTGCTAGTACTTTAAGCTATAATGTAATAATCATAAGTGTCTCTTTTACATGACAATAAAAATCATTGACTGTTTTCAATCCATTTCACACTGTATTAATTTCCATTACAATTAATTTCATTATATCATACTTTTAAATGTTTCTAGCGATATAAACATTAAGTGTCTAGAAGAAATAGGCTCACTTACAATATTCTTTTCTATCACATTACAGCATTGGAAAAATCAAACTATAGAGTTAGCAGAGCGTCATTTGTAATTGCTGGGTTGTTTTTTTTTTACACTATGATATCAAACTTAGGAGATATAGCCAAAAAACAATGAAAGTTAGAACAATGAATGATTAAAAAAAATAATAATTTTTACTTGTCCAGCTTTTTTTTTTTTTTTTTTTTTTTTTTTTGTAGATTGTGAGCCTCACATAGAGCTCACAATGTACGTTTTTTCCCTACCAGTATATCTCTTTTTTTTGGAATATGGGATGGAAATCCATGCAAACACAAGGAGAACATTCAAACTCATTGCAGATGGTTTTATGCCCTTGGTGGGATTTGAACACCAGGACTCCAGCGCTGCAAGGCTGTGGTGCTAACCACTGAGCCACCGTGTGGTTCTAAAAATTTCCTAAAACTTTACAAATGTTATAGGTAGGCTTGGAAAAAATTCTGCAAAGTAAGAATGCTTTCAAAAATAGAAGTGTTAATAGTTTGTTGTTGTCAATTAGTAAAATGAAGCAAATGAACAAAAGAGAAATCTAAGGCTAGGATCACACCTGCTCTACCAGATCGGTGTATCTATCCCCCAATCAGCTTAAAGGGATTCAATCATTCTCCCTAACTTGTAGGAATACCCTTAAGAAAGGCTATTCTTCTCCTACCTTTAGAAGTCTTCTCCGCGTCACCGTTTCGTAGATAATCCAGTTTTCTTCAGTATGTAAATGAGTTTTCTTTCAGCACTGAGGACGTTCCCCAGTGATTAAACAGCACTGGGGGTGTCCCCAGTGTTGTGAGAAAACTCTCCAGCATCAGCCTCTGTCTTCTTCTGGCACGACTCCCCACAATGTCTTCTTCCGTTGATTTCTTCTGGATTTAAAATTCATGCATGCGTAGCAGGCTCTGCCATTTTCATGTGCCTGTTTACACAGTATGCTCATGTAAGAAGGCACAAGAAAATGGCTACAGACATGCTGGCTCTGCAAGATGGCAGGGCCAACTGCACAGGCATGAATTTTAAATTCAGAAGAAGCCGATGGAAGAAGACATTGCGGGGTGGCATGCCAGAAGAGGACAGAGTCCGGCACTGGAGAGTTTTCTTGTAGCATTGGGGATACCCCCAGTGCTATTTGAGTGCTGGGGACCGCCCCCAGTGCTGCGAGAAAACTCATTAACATACCGAAGAAAACCGGGATATCTATGGAACGGAGAAGACTTCTAAAGGTAGGAGAAGAATAGGCTTTCTTAAGGCTATTCCTACATGTTAGGGAAAAAAATGGGATTCAAATGATTGAATCCCTTTAAAAATTCGGAGAGAAAAGTTGTGCAAGCAGTACGAGTAACCACTTTTTAAGCATTCTTCGGATTGGATTGAAGAATGGAAACCCAAATGCAGGTGTGAACCTATTGTAAATTACATCAATATTTGATGACATGGCCTCAAAGCACTGACAACATCATCGAGTCTGTCTAGCATTACCTGATGAGACAGAAGGATTCGAGAAAACCTACATCCACAGAAGATCTGTGCTAAGTTCTCCAAAATGTTTGAAACAACGTTCCTGCTGCATGCCTTTAAGAACTGTGTGCTAGTGTACCTAGAAGAATTGATTCTGTTTTGAAGGCAAAGGGCGGTCACACCAAATATTGGCATGTTATAGGTTTCTCACATTATTTAGTACTTAGACAAAAATAAACTATTAACACCTCTATTTTTGAAAGCATTCTTACTTTGCAACATTTTTTCAACCCTGAATTAAAGGGATCCTATCATTCACACACAATTTTTTCTAGGTACCACGTCGGAATATCCTTAAGAAAGGCTATTTGTCTCCTACCTTTCGTCGTCTTCTCTGTGCTGACGTTCGCCTACAATCCCGGTTCTTATCGGTATGCAAATTATCTCTCTTGCAGCACTGGGGGCGGGCCCCAACGCTTAGACAGCATCGGAGGCGTCCACAATGCTGCAAAAGAACTCTCTCCAACGCCGCCTCCATCTTCTTCAGCAGCGTCATCTTCAGCCTTTTTTTCAGGCTGTGGCTTGTAACTTCTAGGCCTCAGGCAGAGCAGACTGCGCATGCCCACAGGCCACGAGAAAATGGCCGCTTGCACAGTATTGTAAGCGGCACGGAGAGGACGACAAAAAATACCTAGAAAAAATAGTGTGTGAATGATAGGATCCCTTTAAACATTTGCACACTGCTATAAATCTACCTTAGATTAGTGTCATATAGGTCATAGGGTTTTTGGCATTTTACTGGAGCTTTTCGTGAGTTTACAGTGTTTTATGTGGCCAGATATAAAGTTTATAGTATTGGGAAATACACTACATACAAAGCATTATTTAAAGAGTTACGAGAAAAAATTCCATTAAAATATGGTTGTAAAAATGATAACAATTCTATACAGAAGCATGGCATTTTCTTTTAAAATTAAGTTTTAAATGACACAACCATGAGATATTTTCCACCATTGGAAGTAATAAATCAAAGTTCCTATTACATATCAGAAGCAAAGTAATTGAAAATTAGGAAATGATTCTTGAGACCATACCTTGCATAAAAGTTGTAGTTTTGATTTACATTTTGCCGTTTTTTTGCTTTTTTTTTTTTTTTTTTTTTTTGAGCCAAAGCCAGAAGTGGATTAGCAGAAGAGCTTCCTATATATTTCCCATTCTTTTTGAAGCCACTGTTGGCTAAAAAAAAAAAAACACACAATCTGCAATAAAAAAAGCAGCTTTTATGCAATATGTGGCCTCATTCAGAAAGTTAATTATTGAAAGTTTATTATATAAAGCATATCATTAAGTTGGGGAAACTTTAATTAATGTGCGATGGACCAGCAATGTGCAATGAGTGATACTGTAGTCAAATAATACCTTCAGAATCACAAGTCATGAGATGCAAAAATCTCCCTTCACACCCAATCTATAAGGTGTGTGAATAATTAAATACAGTAGATGACAAAAAAAAAGCATAATACTGCAAATATTCAACAATTCAACATAGGCTGGATTCACATCTCCGTTTCTTGCCTGTCTATCTATCTGCTTATCTATCTATCTATCTATCTATCTATCTATCTATCTATCTATCTATCATGCAAGCAAGACATTTCTCTCTGCATTTTTTGAGCAGCAACCGAGTGGAAACCTAGTGGACGCCATTATAGTCTATGGAGTCTGTGGATTTCCATGGATAACCAATTTTTTAAGCAAATTAGGTTTCCATTTGTGGGGTCCCCAAGTGGACCCCATGACAGCAAAACCGAAACCAAGTGTGAACTTAGTGTTAGTTTATTAAATTGATGTTAGAGTTAAAATAAAGTTCGTCACACATGGCATTGAATATGGTATCAAAGTAGAGATGAGCGAGTAGTACTCGATCGAGTAGGTATTCGATTGAATACTATGGTATTCGAAATACTCATACTCGATTGAGTACCACTCGCTGTTCGAATGTAAAAGTTCGATGCAGAACCAGCATTGATTGGCAGAATGCTATACAGTCGGCCAATCAATGCTGGTTCTTCTCCTACCTTTAGAAGTCTTCTCCGTGCAGCTTCCCCGCGGCGTCTTCCGGCTCTTCATTCACTCTGCCAGGCATCGGGCCTGGGCAGAGCCGACTGCGCATGTCCGCTTGTAGTACGAGCATGCGCAGTCGGCTCTGCCCAGGCCTGATGCCTGGCAGAGTGAATGAAGAGTCGGAAGATGCTGCGGGGATGCTGCAAGGAGAAGACTTCTCGGAGGATCCAGCCCGACCCTCACTCGTGGACTTGGTAAGTATAATTTGATCGAACGTTGCCCACCCCTGAAATGAGCATTTTCCCCCCCATAGACTATAATAGGAGTCGATATTCGATTCGAGTAGTCGAATATTGAGGGGCTACTCGAAACGAATAATGAACCTCTAACATTTTACTGTTCGCTCATCTCTATATCAAAGGAATACCACCAATGTTATACTTTGGATTTTGTGCAATTACAAACCATTAAACTGGAAGCGATTCAGCTATTTTTAAGCATTTATTGAAATATTCTGCTGTAAGATCTTGGGAAATATATTTTATTAAGCTAAATATATTTTCTCCCAGATTTTGACTTTTAGGTCACCACTGAGCAAGCATGCATAACTGATGTCATTAGATTACAAAAAATCAATACCTTCATCTGACAGACTTAGAAGCATACTGCAAAATATAAAAAGTCGGAATGTGTGGAGAATTGGGAATAACTTATATAATGAACTATTACAGAACTGCAGGATTTTCTCAGTTCATCTTGTAGCACTTGACATTCCCACTTCAAATAGATTATATACCGAGTTTCTCTGATAACAGAGCCTGTCTGAGATCACCTGTTAACCAGTCCTCAAGGATCCTTTAATGAGTAAGGTTTTGAAGATATCACTTTCTAAGGCGGCAGTGTTATCGTCGTTATTTACCTGTTTTCAAGCTGAGATATCTTGCAGAATTTTTTTTTATTCCTGTTCTAGTTTGTACCTTCAAGATACAATGTTAACTCTTCCATTCAAGTATGATCAAGACTGCGAGCATACAATATAACATATAAAAAAAATATAGACAGGTCAGAGCTTAAAACTGACATACAGTAAATTTATGCTATCACTGAGATTTTTGTTTCTGATTTTCTATATGGTTTCATGGCAGACTATATGATAAAATTTGCCTATGCTTACCACTGATTTTGGTTTTTTTCCCATACAGAACTCCAACATTCCTATAAATTTCCATTTAACTTTTTATGCTAGAAGGGTAAACACATCTGTCACCATCCAAAAGCTGTCAAAGCTGTCAAATTGTACAGATATGTACTTAGATACTTAAAGTAAGTATTCACCCATTACTGCTATTATTCTGTCCCATTATGCAAATTAGTCAAGTGGTGTGCAAACATGTCAATAAATTGACACCTGAGTGATCCTAGGTGCCCAATGTCTCCTTGGTGTGAACAGATTCAGTGGCTTCTGAAGAGCCCCAGACATCACCAGGTAAGTGCTGGACGCAATAAGGAAGCCCAAAATAAATAACTGGATATAAATGTTTTTTCTTTAGTTTTTATACCTCCCATGGGCCCCCACCTATTATACCGTGGAGTCTAAAGACACCCCAGAGTATAGCAGTGTGTTAGGACAGCGCGGCAGCTATGGCCAAGGGGACAGGTCGCAGCCCGCTCCTCTGTTGTTGCGTTTTGCTAGCTGTCACTCTTTCCTACTTCATGGCAGCCCTGCTTAGCAGGGGTTAACTTTCTTGCAGCAGCTGGGTGTGGTTAGTTGTCTGACTGACAGGGGTGTCAGCCAATGTGCGCCCAGCGTGGGCAGCTGGGCTGGTTGGTTGGGACCGCCCTTTCCCTATTTAAGGAGGCAGGTGGCTATGCCCGCTGCCCTAGCCTCATTCCAGGATTACATTCCTGAATCTTTGTGTGCATGTTCCAGTGCTGTTGCTTCATAATTGGCCTTAGTTAGAATTTCCCCTTTTGGTAGAATCTCACTTTTAGTTTTCTTTGGTCAGCAAGCTGTTTGTTATAGGTAGCACTGGTAGCACATACTCTTATGGTCTCAGTCTAGCTCAGGAGTGCTGACTAGACTCTTACTTCTTTTGCGGCTGCTCTGAGCTGCAGAGGCTGTCTCTGTGAGTCTAACAGAGTTCACCCAGTTGATGGAGTAGCCTGGCAGTGACGCTAACTGTTGGGCTTCAATCACATCAGGGTAGCTCTGTAGCTAAGAGCCCAGTTGGGCTCCACAGGTTATTGTTTTATTTATTTTTTTAGTTAACCTGCACACCATAACACAGTGTCGCTTTCATATTGAGATAACATTGGCTGTGTTTGTCTTAGAGAACTAGAAATTAGATATATATGTTCCTATGAGCCCTGAATGTATTCTACACTGTAGTTCAAGCTAAATTAAAGCTTGTTTGAACCAAACTTGTTGGACCCGAAACCAATCAGGGACCCGAGCCGCCGAACCCAAAGACAAAACAAATCTTGAGAGGTTCACCGATCTCAACTAATAATGTATCATGGTGACAAACAATGAACCGCAGGTTCAGTTGAGACCCTGACCAGGTATTAGATGCAGGTCGCACTGTGTGAAGGGAGACTAAGCCTGCAAGATCATGCCTGTATGATTCAATGTAAATATAACTTATTGGTAATGATGAGGCAAATACAGCCCAGTTTCTGTCCAGCATAACATGCAGCCACCACAAAACCACTCACTTGCCTGTGAACTAATTCCCTGCACAAGTTCCTGGACAGAATATGCCCAGTGATGCCAAGGAGTAAACTTACATGTTAAAGGACTGGCTTACTAACATTCTCAAATAATGGAGAAATTTGTTGGAAACCAGACCATACAGAATACATAATGTTTATACTGGTCTCCAATAAATTGTTCCATCATTTGAAGATGCTGGTGAGGAGTTTGATTTTCCACCATGGAACTGCAGGTTCTTTTAAGTTACAGCAAATTGGATGCCAAGTAATTTACATCCTGATAAGGGTTGCACTAGCACAAAGTGAGTAGTAAATCCTCCCCCTTATATATAAAGTAGAATAGTGGGTGCCTTCAACAGTTCTGGAAAGTATAGGAAAAGTAGGGTAGAGATTAGAGATGAGCGAACACTAAAATGTTCGGGGTTCGAAATCCGATTCGAACAGCTGCACACTGTTCGACTGTTCGAATGGGTTTCGAACCCCATTATAGTCTATGGGGGGAAATGCTTGTTTCAGGGGTAGGCAACATTCGATCAAATTCTACTTACCAAGTCCATGAGTGAGGGTCGGCCTGGATTCTTCTCCCTGCGCAGCGTCCCCACGTCCTCTTCTGGCCTTGAATTCACTCTGCTAGGCATCGGGCCTGGGCAGAGCAGACTGCGCATGCCCGCACTACAAGCGGACATGCGCAGTCTGCTCTGCCCAGGCCCGATGCCTGGCAGAGTGAATTCAGAGCCGGAAGACGCCACGGGGACGCTGCGCAGGGAGAAGACTTCTAAAGGTAAGAGAAGAACCAGCATTGATTGGCAATGATTAGCATTCTGCCAAACAACGCTGGTTCTGCATCGAATCTTAACTTCGAACAGCTAGTAGTGTTCGATCGAGTACGAGTATTTCGAATACCGTAGTATTCGATCGAACACCTACTCGATCGAGTACTACTCGCTCATCTCTAGTAGAGATGTAACCCTTTAAATCTGATAGCACAACGCAGCATGATAGCTCACAACAAAAGTCACTGAAAGCAGACTCCCCGAACAGAATACCGAACGCAGATGTGAACCAGGCTTCAGAAAGTAGACACTTGTAACAGCCAAGCTGGACTTTCATGACTCAGTTTAAGCTTATGATTTGTCAACATGTATTGTTTTCTTCTCCACTGAAAGAATATTGTTATAATTCTATTTGGTTCTGTGTAATTGCAACATTACACATAAGTATAAGAGCAGCAAGTATCATTGTTACATATCATACAGAGTGTACTCTTTGGTTTTATTCTCCTGTAAAACAAATATAAAAAGAAATATTTCCATTTGCTGCCAGTACAAACAAATTATATCTCCATTATAAGTCTACTGAAATGGTCATGTTTGCCTCCTAAATCTATTGAGTGTACTCCTCAAAACAAGTGAGTGATGCACATGAAGTGGAAATAATAGGTTGCTACAGGCAAACAGACGACTGCATTTACCAGATGAATTTATGTTCTTATTCATTCCGAAGCTTTACAAATAAAATAAGAAATGCACCAGCCACAAGTTAATGTCTACATTAGTTCTGGATTTTACATTGGCTGAATTTTCCATCCATTAACCTGCACCAAGTGTTTGCACCCAATTTCGCTAAGTCTTTTTTAATGTAAAAGACTAGGAAGTGCTCTATAAATAAACTGTATTTTAAAGATGGTTGTTTATGTAGTGCACGTACAGTTCTTGTATCCTGAGCTTTTAGACTGAGATACAATGTTTAAAGTTCAGTAAATTAAATAGCAATAATACAAAACTGCAATGTTAGAATGAAATTTGTCCTACTGAGCCATGCAGGGAAGAAAGTATAATTTCAATCTCTGTTAGTAGATGTTGAATAGAGACAGTAAACAAGTTAGCTTTGCTTTTATGTATTTTATATATCAACAGGTCTAAACATATTTTATCTTTACATTGGAAGAGTTATTTTATTATGTAGGAAAAAAATGTGGTAGCAAATATTTACAAATATGTAATAAAAAAAGGATGGGTGAAAAGGGGAACGCAAGTAAGGACAAGCAGATAAAAGTAGAGTGAGCAAGGAAAAATTAAAAAAGTGTTAACATCATGTTTGGTGTCATAGAAATGCGTCCACCCTCACCTTTCCTCTGGGTTGTACATGTCCAGATATGAGTATCAAGATGAGCAGCTTTTCAAACCAACACAATTTCACAATACACTATACATGTTTAAGATCTCTGCCTTTTCAGGTCTTTGCACCACACTCCGTTCACACGCTGCGTCACAGGAGACATGTTCAGTTTGATTTCTTGCTTAGGGTTCTTGTTGCTCTCTCTGAATACTGCTCTATTACCTATTCTCTGTAGTTGATTTTCCACCAGAACCATCTCCTGCACCTTTGTTTTCCTCTGTTCCTCAAATAGTTAATCTTATCCTTGCCTGTGTGATTGACAGCCTGTCTACTGATCAAGTCTGGGGCACGTTCTGGACTTCCTATATACAGGTCATCAGCCCAAACTACCTGGCTGGTTATTGCAACTCTGTCCTGTGACTCTGTCCTTACTAAGCATTCTACTTGCTCTATTTGTATTGTACTTACTGACTTCTGACACTAGGCTTTTCTTGTGATTACTCTTTAGGATTTAGATTTGGTACTACTTTGTCTCTCTGGTTTTGACCCTTGGCTTGCTGACTCTGCTTCTGTGTTGTTTTTCTTGTCTTGTGTCATCACTTATTCAGAGAAGCGACTGTCACCCAGTTGTCCCTTTCATTAGGACAGTTGTGGCAAGTAGGTAGAGACAGGGGCTGGACTCACTGTCTCTGTCTTTCCCTTCTTTACTGGTTTCAGCAGCAGCACTAGGGAATTGCTCAACAAGCAATTCTCTTATAACATGTGGCCAGTCAGTGGTTGTTACATTTTGTATTGACTTGCTTTCATGAGTTTTAAACCCAATTTGAGCTAAAGCAAGGGTGGAAACATATTTATAACATTCATTACTGGACGTATTTGTTCTCCTGATAAATTGAAGGCTGTCAATGTTCCAATATTCCAAAAGGTTAATTGTTTAATACAATTACCAAACTGTAACAATTGTTTGAATTTCTCATAAAAGCTATTATTTCTACCTGCCCTGCTCTCTATCATAATACATGAACACATGCCGGTATTGAAATTTGTTTTTCAACCATAATTAAGCTGCAAGTGAATGGGAATCTTCTTAGCTGAATGTCAAGAGGCTGAAAAGTCCAAATATTCTGTCTAGTATATAAAATACATATCACAACAGAAAGTTTTCAACTTTCTCCTCAGTACAGAGATTCATTTGCATAATGGTCAATGATGGAGGATAATGTGACCAGTCTATTCTTAGCAACCTCCATTGAATTACATTGCACACTGTACTGCGCATGAGCTAGTATCCGCTGCAAAGAGCAATCTAATTCAATGGAGGCTACTAATGGTCCAGCTAAGACATGATATCTTGTCACAGAATACAGCATAATCCATTGAAAGTTATTGAAAAAAATGACATAACACTATGCCAGAGTATAGTTAAAATGTTGTGGAGAGATGGACAAACTCTGCGTATATTGGTTTAGTGAATGTTCTCAAGGTTGACTTGCATCAAAGCAGCATGACAGCATGCCCTCTGTATTTGCTGCTCCAGGGCCCATGATGTTTCTTAGAAGGCTATAAGTGACTGGAAAAGAACTGTGATGGAGCCTTGAAAACCACAACGTAACATAGAAGAAGTGAAGAGCTCTCAGCATATAATAGTGATTCAAAGGTGGTGAACCTCAAAAATCTCTTGGATTCAGGGACAACACAGTGGCTCAGTGGTTAGCACTACAGTCTTGTAGCGCTTGGAGTCCTGGAGTTCAAATCCTGCCAGGAACAACATCTGCAAGGAGTTTATATGTTCTCCCTGTGTTTGCATGGATTTCCTCCCATTCTACAAAGACATACTGATAGGAAGAAAAAAAAAAGTACATTGTGATCCCTAATTGGGGATTACAATATACATTTAAAAAAAAAAAAAAAAAAAAATCTCTTGGATTCAGTTGAATCCAAGATTTTCGGAAAATTTATAACAAACGTAGCACACTCTCCAAGGTCTGGGACAAATTAATGACACGCACTCGCCAAACTACCGCCACTGAGGGTCCTAGAGTCACCAGGAGGGTCAAGTATAGGCGCATGTTGCAGGAGTACATGGCCGACCTCAGGCCTATCCTCTCCAATCCCTCTGCACCCTATACTTATTGGGTCTCCAAGTTGGATTTGTGGCTGGAACTTGTGCTGTACGCATTGGAGGCCCTTTCCTGCCCTGCCGCCAGCGTGCTTTCGGAAAGGGTCTTTAGCGCAGCCGGTGGCATAATTACGGATAAGTGCAGCCGGCTGTCAGCTGACTGGCTGATGCTGATCAAAATGAACAGCCACTGGATAGACCCATCATTTTCCTGTCCACCTGTGTCAAGCACCCTGACATGAAGTTTCATGTGTGTGCTCAACCTCTACAATTTCTCCTCCTTCTCCTCCTCCTCCTGCATTATCAGTGCTGCACAATTATGCTCCTTCTAGGCTCAATCCACCCTGATTCCCCCCCAACTCTGCTGGTTAGAATCTCAATCCACCCTGAGTCCCCCCAACTCTGCTGGTTAGAGGCTCAATCCACTCTGATTCCCCCTCAACTCACTCCAAGGGCCAAAAACACTGCTGCTGCAAGGCTCTACTCGCTCAAAGGGACAAAAATATGGCTTTTTAAAGGCTCTACTCACTCCAAGGGCAAAAAAACACTGCCGGTACAAGGCTCTACTCACTCTAAGGGCTGAAAACTCTGCTGGTAAAAGGCTGAAATCACCTAAAGGGCCTCAATCTCTGCTGGTAGCTCAGCTTAAGGGCCTGTAACTTAATTTGGAAGGGCTTACGTTAAGGGCCAGAATAGTGAATTTTGGAAGGTCCTACCACATCTCACACACACACACATCCACAATGACAATTCAGGGTGGGTACTGTTGGATTTCTCATTGCCTATTCCATCTGTGGTTATCATGGGGTCAAATGGGTGCTTGTTAATGTTTGTTTAGCTTAAATTTCGGTTTCTGTCCATCCAATTGGGAAATAAAGAAGGTTTCCAGGTATTTTCCCACTTTGATAGAGGTTTTTTTGAGTGTAGAAAGTGTGCAGTTGATAGGCTGTGATGGTGGGGTAAAACTGTGACTTGGGCTTGTTAGATGCCCCCAGGCATGCTTCCCCTGCTGTCCCAGTTGCATTCCAGAGGTGTTGTCATCATTTCCTGAGGTGTCATAGTGGACTTGGGGACACTCCTGAGTCGAATTATGGGTTCCTCTGAAACAAAGCATTTTTCCCCATAACTATAATAGGGTTCAATATTCGATCGAATAGTCGAATATTGAGCGGCTTTTCGAAGCGAATAACGAATATTTTACTGTTTGCTCATCTCTAATAACAAACATGACACAAACTTAAAAACATAAAAAATGGCATAAACATCACATGAACATGACATAAACATAACATAAACACAACATAAACATGTCATAAACAAACATAACAAAAATGGCATAAACATAACATAAACATAACATAATAATTTGAAATAAAACATAAAAAATAAACAAATAAAAAATACATTTCAGCTTAATGGGAATTACAGAACGTTTCACATATCCTGCACAAATACTGCATATATTCAGAAAAGCTAAGTGGCTCGGTTTAATAGCTTCGAGACCACCATTCACCCACTATGTCATCACCTACACAACAAAAAAAACAAGCAAATCAAATTATAATTAATGCAACCCCAACAACAGGAATAAACTGCAGAATGTGTCGATTCTTGTAAAACAAAACAAATGTTCTGTTATTCAACAGATTTTAAAACAGTGTTATAGCAAATGAAAAGCACAGGCAACTCTGACATTGCTGAATAATAGTTTCGGTGGAAGGTTAAAAGGAAAAAAGTGCTAGACCAAAAGGTTAATTATACACACTTTTAAAACCCAGGATCCTTTTGTAGAATTGTGTCACCATAGTAACATATTTTCTCACTTTGCCCCTTACACTGTTTGGTAGATAACACAAACCATCTGAAATAACATTGAAATTGTAAAATGTGTGAGTTTATTGAAGATGTTTTTTCTTTCTAAATAGATAATGAAAAACGAACCTAAGCAATGTAGATATCAAACAGATCTAATATTAATGTCCTATCCTAAGGAAGCGGATAACCCTGGAAGTGTTTAATGCAGTAAGGTAAAGAATATAACATGTAGATGGATGGTAGAAAGTTACAAAAAATACCCCAGGAATGTAAGGAATAAAATATGTGCTTCAATTAAATATTTTCCAAAATTTGCAATTCATACATAGCAAATAATACAGTAGGAACATACGTTCGAAAGACAGTGCACCTGATGTGCTGCTACATGTGGAGTATATTGACTTTAATCTCGGTTTTGGAAGATGCTTCTACTTTAAGGAAATATTTTCAATATCTGTCGTTGGAAGCGCAAATGCATTTTAATAATGTTGTGTTTGGATTTTGCAGTATAATAACCAAAAAGTGAATTTAAGAAAAAAAAAAAAAAAAACGTCTTCACAAGAGAAAAGTAGAGCAGGTAACCAACTATATTGAGCTTTAATGAGTTTGTTATACTGTGTCTCGTGAAAACATTTGACAGACTCTTAAGTAGATCTTTCTACAATCGGAACAGCTGTTTCCTATCAAAATGAAATTCTTGAAATGAGACATATTAACATGGATTGGAATATATAATGACTCTCATAACCTGACATTAGTCTACATATAGTAATAATCTGCATTGATGATTACACTTAGGCAAAGCCATATGTCCTCCACTCCATTCCAATCCATTTCTAAAAGAAATAGATGAGTCAAAATATACTCTTTATTTTTTATTTGTAAAAGAGGATATATGATGAAATCAGTAGATTTTCTTAAAAAAAAACCAAAAAAAAAACTCCAGTTCTAAAAAAAACACATTAAACTGACACTGAACCGATTCATAATGAATCAAGTTCTTTCAAAAAATTTCAAAAATCTCAGTTTTCACAAAATCCAAAATTTCTAGATTTGGTATTCACAATACACTATTATACACTAGAGTATCTTTAGACCCCATAGTATGATATGCAGAGGCCCAGGGAAGGTGTGGTAACTAGAGATGAGCAAACAGTGAAATATTCGATATTCAATATTCTTTTAGAGTAGCCCCTCAATATTCGACTACTCGAATCGAATATCGAATCCTATTATACTCTATGGCGGAAAAATGCTCGTTTCAGGAGTAGGCAACGTTCGATCAAATTACACTTACCAAGTCCACGAGTGAGGGTCGGGCTGGATTCTCCGAGAAGTCTTCTCCGTGCCGCGTCCCCGCAGCATCTTCCGGCTCTGCATTCACTCTGCCAGGCATCGGGCCTTGGCAGAGCTGACTGCGCATGCCCGCACTACAAGAAAATGGCCGCTTACAGTCAAAGCGGCCATTTTCTTGTAGTGCGGGCATGCGCAGTCGGCTCTGCCCAGGCCCGATGCCTGGCAGAGTGAATTCAGAGCTGTACAGAGCGGGGACGCTGTGCGGAGAAGACTTCTAAAGGTAGGAGAAGAACCAGCGTTGATTGGCCGACTGTATAGCATTTGGCCAATCAACACTGGTTCTGCATCAAATTTTTCCATTCGAATAGCGAGTGGTACTCGATCGAGTATGAGTATTTCGAATACCGTAGTATTCGATCGAATGCCTACTTGATCGAATACTACTCGCTCATCTCTAGTGGTAACCTTTTCCAGTAACGACAATGGAACCCAAGACCACAATGTCCAGTGCTCCATCATGGTCATTTTCAGGGTAAACATCACAGGCTCCAATAAAGCCTCATGATGTTGCTATGTACCATGTGACCACTGACCTCACCCAGGGGTCCAGACAAGTCCGTAAGGGGATACAGCTTGAGCTCTGGGCACAAAACCCAAGACAGTTGTTTGACAGTGAGCGGGACCTTCCCTTGAACTCTGCTTATTACACTCCGCGGTCTGAAGCGATCTCAGAGTATAATAAAGCACTTTCGGTTTGGGATTTACAAAACAAATCTCGCAAGCTTCACCCATCTCTAAGAATCATCAACATCACAATGCTGAATATGTATTCAATATTTTATATAGAATTTTTACTCTATGGATTGTGTTCTATTGTTTTGGCTTTCTGCAAATCGATTTGCCTTAAATATACCTGATGCGTTCTCTAAACACCTTTAGCTTTTAAGAAAACTGTAACAAAATAAAAATAGCAGTGAATACAGCATAGAGCGGTTCTTCTTTATCTGGCCTTTCTCTTTTTATATTAATATATCACTATGGCAACTTTCCATCTGGATAAGTGCACATATGAAGGCAAGAGTGGCAACAGTGATTTTAAAAGCAACATTGACACACTGAACTGCTCTCTTTCAGCAGTCTGAGATTGTATTCCTTCTTTTATAATGCTCTTATTCAATGGATTTACAGACTATAAATCAATTTACTTTCACACATTTAAAAATGAAGGATACATTGATAGCTAAGTAGATAGATAGGCAGAAAGAAAGAAAATAGCTGCAAGAAACATAAATAGATGAATCATTTAGCAGCCCTACTTTTTCTCCTTTCCCTTGGAGGTTGAGGTTCCTCGATGTATTGTCCAAGGCCCTCTATTTTTCGTTGGTTACATAGTCTAGACAATCTATCAGATTTGGCTTTCCGTACCATCTTTATGCTTTTTCCATGATACCACACCCGTACACATTGTTTCAGTTGGTTCTCACATTTTGTTCTCTCTCTATCTGAAACCAAATTCTTCTAAAACTTAACCTTTTGTATGTCCTTTATATTTTAATTCCAAGGTTAGGTACCACTGCAAATCATCATGCATATCGTCTTGGGATTATGTTTTACTGAAACCTCTATTTCACTCCTATGTTCAATCGCACACCTGCTTGTGGCACCTCCAAAACGTCTCCAAAATCGCCCCTTATTGATAAAAAGCAAAAACACTTATTTTTACAGTGCTCTAGTGATGTTATGTTCATTGATAACATGACCTGATTGCAGCTCAGTCCCAGTCAAGCTGCAATACCAAACACTGCTTTACCATTTAGGGGGCGTTCACAAACCGATGATGTACATATGCAGCCTCTCTGCTGTGAAATTGTGTTTTTTGCATGGACACTAAGACAGAAATGCAGGATGTGTCCATGTAAAAAAAAAAAAAAAAAAAAAAGTGGTTTCAAGGCAAAGAGGCTGCATGCGGACACCGTTGGTTTGCTTTAAAAACCCATTGAAATGAATGGGTATTTTAATTGACTGTATGCAAGCCGTCCCCAAGCTGTTTTTTTTTCTGCAATTTCAGCAGAATCACGGCAGGTGGACAGTGGTGCAAGTGTGACCCCTTCCCCCCTAAAAGTGCTGTTTTTGATTAGTGGTGCAAAGTCTGCAGCACTTGTCTAAATTCTGCAGTGCCTTCAAGCAAGTGATTGGTGAAGGTGCCGAGTGTTGACCTCTGACACACCAAATATTTAAGACTTATCCTAAGAAAGGGTCATAGATATCTTCATCCTTTAAAATCCCTTTAATGGAGGTCCCTGAAGCCAATATGAACTTCCCTTTCCAGATTGCTGCTTCTGTTCCCAAAATATCAACGTTTTTCCTAACATTCAAATGAACTCTTTAGATTAACAAAGATGACACCATCGCTCTCCTCAGATCAAAAATCTATGCTTTCAACCACTCAATATACCCTTTGCTTTTGCCCTATCTCACCCGGCCCTGTCAATTATAGCAGTGAGTGAGGGCCAGAAAAGAGTGGTGGGAGGTATTGTTTCTGTGGTGTGAAGATTTTTCAAGGATATTGTTAGCATGTCAGGATATTCTGTTCAATTGCTTTCAAGACAAATTGGATTTCTTCACCAATTTGGAGATCAGTTAAGGGTGGACACATCCGTAAATGATAAATCAATAGATACTGTAGATAGATTGAAAGACTGAGCCAGAGAAAAAGATAGATAAATAGATTAATAGATAAGAAAGACAGACAGATAGATAGATAGATAGATAGATAGATAGATAGATAGATAATAAATGGTAGATGGATAGATAGATAGATAGATAGATAGATATTTTTTTCTCTGTTGTACAGTAAAGGAAATGATTAGAGATGAGCGAACAATGAAATGTTCGAAGTTCGAAGTTCAATTTGAGTAGCCGCTCAATACTCGACTGTTCATTATAGTCTATGGGGAAAAATACTCGTTTAGGGGAAACCAATGTTCGACTTAGGAGGATCACCAAGTCCACTATGACACCTCAGCAAATGATGACAACACCTCTGGAATGCAGCTGGGACAGCAGGGGAAGCATGTCTGGGGGCATCTAACAAGCCCAAGTCACAGTTTTACCCCAACAACACAGCCTATCAACTACACACTTTCCACACTCAAAAAACCTACTATGAAGGTGGAAAAATACCTGGAAACCTTTATTCCTCCCCAATTGGATGGACAGAAACCCAAATTTTACTCTAATGAAACCTTAACAAGCAGCCCTTTAAATCATGTTGCCCATGACAACCACAGATGGAATAGGCAATAGTAAATCCAACAGTACCCACCCTTGACTGTCATTGTGGATGTGTGTGATGTGGTGAGACCTTCCAAAATTCCCTTTCCTGGCCCTTAACGTGAGCCCTTCCAAATTAAGTTAGAGGCCCATAAGCTGAGTTACCAGCAGTTATTGAGGCCCTTTAGGTGACTTCAGCCTCTTCCCAGCAGAGTTTTAGGCCCTTTAACTTAGTTGATCCTTGCACCAGCAGTGTTTTTGGCCCTAGAAGTAAGTTGAGCCTCTAACCAGGAGAGTTTGGGGAAATCAGGGTGGACTGAGCCTAGAAGGATCAGAACTGTGCAACGCAGATGGTGGAGGAATATGTGGAGGAATTTTAGAGGTTGAGCGCAAACATGACAATTCACCTGGATGAAGCATATATAGCCTGAGAATTAGAATGTATATCCCACTGATTTTTTGTGGGTACACACCGTGACGACCTGGATGAAGCGTATATAGTGTATATGGGCTGAGAATTTCAGTGTATACCCCTTAGTATTGGGGGGGGGGGGGACACTGTTGAACTCCGGATTAAGCGTATATAGGGTATATGGGCATACAATTTCAGTGTCACATGTCCTCGGCAGCCAATGGCTTTTTCCTATTTTTTTCAATGCCTCTGTTGTCATAGTTCCTGTCCCATCTCCCCTGCGCTGTTATTGGTGCAGAAAAGGCGCCAGGGAAGGTGGGTGGGGAATTGTAAGTGCATTTTCAACGTGGTGTTCGTGTTCATAACAGTCTCTAGAAATGATACCTATTTAGGTATGACAAGACTTGTAGTCCCCCATTTACCTTCATGTATAAGCTTGTCTGTTATCTTTGCATGGTGTGACATTTTCCTTGTGCTTTATAAATGTACTGTATATACAGATTGATGTTGCATGTACAAAGTTACACACCGTTTATTAAATATTAAGAATTAAGATATTTTTGTTTAAATATGTAATTACTCTACCTGCGCCTTCCCCGAGTTGCTGTATAGGAAGTGTGTTGACTTTTCAATTGAATTAGTTTAATTAAATTACACAACCTAATCTAAATCAGCAAAGCATAAATTATTTAATAAATCAAAAATTTACATCTCTACTTTGCAGCTAATAAGTTCCAGTCGGTTTCCCATAAAGTAATTGAAGTTACAGAATTGAAAATTCATGAATAGTGTTCACTGAGAAATCCAGACACTTGTAAAGGCATGAGGTGTTTTCACCAAGTCAAACACTTGGCATGTTTATAGTATTCCATGACACTTAGCTGTGAATTTTGTTGTTTGCTTGTTTATTCAGAAAGTAAATGCTGTAAATTTGCATTTTCTTTTCTAATTGAAGACAAGAATAGTATTTTTTATTTGTTTATCTAAACTTTGTGCCCATCGATATTGACAGATTATGGACGTCAGTTTACATTGGATGCTTGGTTATGGAGTCAAGGGATGTAGATGTAGGTGCAGAGGTAGCGGCTGTACTTTGACTTTGGCTTATGGCTAAAAATCATGGGACCCCATAGAGCGCTCGAATTGGGCCCTTTTTTTGCAACCCCCCCCCCAAAAAAAAAACAAAAAAAAAACAGTGGTTATAGAAATTATATATTTTGCATTTGAAGAATTAAAAAGAGTAATAAACCTTTGTAATAATTACAATCATGTGCTTATTTGTAGTCCAGTTTATGGCATTAACCACTTCCGGATCGCCCATAGACTATATACGTCCAGGAAGTCATTGCCTAGTTCTGACACGTACCTGTACGTCCAGTCAGAACACAGCAGCTGCGCAGAGATCGTGCAGCTGCTTTCAATGGGAGCCGGCTGTAACTTCAGCCGGAGCTCCCAGAGAGATGGCAGGGAAGATTTATTACCCCTGCTGTGTATACAGCGCTCAGTTTTAATGTTTCTTTCTTGAGAGCCCCATATAGGATCATTTTCCCTATCAGTATGTCTCTGGAGTATGGGAGGGAATCCATGAACACATGGGAAGAACATACAAACTCCTTGCAGATGTTGTCCTTGCCAGGATTTGAACCCAGGACTCCAGTGCTGCAAGGCTGTAGTGTTAACCACTGAGCCACCGGGTTGTCCATAGCAGTCTTCCGTATTTAACTATAAACTAATCTGAATGAAGAAAGGAGAAACCTAAATCATGTCAATATTTGGGCTGACCACCCTTTGGGGGGGAAGAGTCCTGGAAGTGATGATATGGCCCTCACAAGTTTGATACATTTTTCTCACACCTGTATAAAATTTTTGCACGGTAGTGTATATAGGTAGAGATACAGAAAAAGGGATTACAAAGAAGGGGATTAAACAATCCACATAGTTATGTACTGAGCATCAATTTCCCAGGTGGAAAAAAAAAAAACGGATATCTGGAGCTCATAGCCAAGGGAGCTGATATTTATTAGGTCAGATACAGCAAGGTTAGAGATGATATATTCAGGATAACATGCCCTTCTCTTTGATCTTTGTTGGTTGGAGCACTGATTTGCCCCCATGGGGTTTTTGGAGGAACACAGCAGTCCTAAAGTTTAATATATTTGTCCTTTTGAAAAATTCTTATAAAGCATCCCTGTTTGAAATGCCTTTTAAAGGTTGTATCCCTCTCCAGGATTATGAGGATACCATGTGAAACACTGTCTGCTATCTTACAAACAACAGCATTGCTATATGGCATGCACCGTGTGAGCTCATAAGAAAAAAGGTCAGTGTCTCCATATAAAGAATGCACACAGTGGTATAATATAGGGCCATAGCAGTATAACACAGATCCATTAGATCATCAGTTATCATTCACCATCACATAACTATACTATGAGTTCCAGAAGTCTTGCAATTAGGTTTGATTTTCTTTATTAACAATAAGAACAGGATCTATCAATGTTAGTAATTGATTCAACTTTCAGGCCTTCATCTTTCATTGATACCTTAGTCACATACTGAGCACTAAATGCATCGAGTCTCCTCTGCATCGCGTCTCCTCTCCACATGTAGTCTACAAGAAATTGGAAATAATGGCTTTCTTTCTCTTTCTGCTATAAAAATGTAATTTTTGAGCAAGTAGCCTTTCTAAATAATAAGTCCAAATAACCTTCACTATCTGTAATTTTTATTATACTTTATTATAATGAATCATGATTTGATCTTCTGTATACAGCGTTGGCCAAAAGTATTGGCACCCCTGCAATTCTGTCAGATAATACTCCTGTTCTTCCAGAAAATGATTGCAAGCGCAAACTCTTTGGTATTAATATCTTCATTTATTTTGCTTGCAATGAAAAAACACAAAAGAGAATGAAAAAAAAGTCAAATCATTGATCATTTTACACAAAACTCCAAAAATGGGCCGGACAAAAGTATTGGCCCCCTCAGCCTAATACTTTTTGACAATTCTTTTTGTGGTTTTCCATTGAAGACAAATTAAATGAAGATAATAATACCAAAGAATTTGTGAATTTGTGACTGCAATCATTTTCTGGAAGAAAATGAGTATTATCTGACACAATTTCAGGGGTGCCGATACTTCTGGCCAACACTGTACATCTTATGCTGATCACGGCTACATGGGGGTCCCAGAGATAGATATGTCATATATATCTTAAATGAGAACATAAATAGGGCTTAATAAGACCCTTGAAGTGTATTGTCATTTGGCAAAAATCATTAGCTCTTTATAATGTGTAATATGTGATTTTCCATTACAAAGCGGAGAACTAGAGTATCGTCTAGTATTTCAAGATGGTTTTGGAGATGGCAGAATTCCCCACTCTGAAGTTGCTGGGGTATCCTCCAATTATTTAAGGTGTCATTCTATTTTTTTCACTAGGTTTGTCCTGAGTCTTAAACCTAGTAGCTTGTGCTTAAATTGGGCCAGAACGTGCCGGAACTCAGTTCTGGCTTAATTACAAATTGTTTTTCAGCATTCTGGTATAAAGAAATCAAAGCCTAAATAATGTGGAACATAAAAAACACTGTTACTTACCTCTCCTGGCTCTGGAAGGCTTCAGGTCTACTTGGTGACGTCCCAGACGTCACATGGGCCGGGGCTTGCATCCATATGTGTCGCTATGCAACCCCCTTCTCATGTGACGTCCTGTACACCATTGAAGATGGATGACATCTGCAGGGAGTAGTGTTGAGCGAGTAGCATTTGATCGAATACCTTGCCGACTTAGGATTGCGTGTAATTGGCTGAAAACCAAGAGTTTAAATGCATCAATATTTGAAGCGTTTAACCCCTTGGTGTTCGGCCGATTACATGCATTCCTATGCCCGTGAGGTATTCGATCGAATACTACTCTGGAGCCAGACTATAATAATTGTTCATGGGTGTCCACAATGGGGCATAATACTGAGTGCAAGGGCCACTATGGGTCATAATACTTGTGCAGGGGCCAGTATGGGGCATAATAGTGTGTTCAGGGGCTATTATCGGGCATAATAGTATGTTCAGGGGCTTCTATGGGGCATAATAGTGTGCGCAGGGGTCACTATAGGGCATAATAGTGTGTGCAGAAATGCGGGAGGGGGGGTCGTCAGTTGGTCAGTCATGGTCTTTGGTGGAAAGTGCATGTACTCCAGAGTTGCCACTAATTTTTTATTCCAATTTAAGCACTGGAGAGTCCCTAACAGTTATGCTACAGGATCAACATTTCTCAATAGAAATGGACAAAACCTAATTTTGGCCACACTTGTTCAGCATGATTGGAAGTGCAATTCTTTTACTCTGGAGTTTTCTCAGACCCCAGTATATGATAAGTGGAGGCCCAGAAGAAGTGAGTAAAATTAACAGAGTTATACTAACTTTGCCTCACTTGTCTTGAGCATCCTTGCTGCATCTATTGATCCTGAGAGTCCTCTTCAGTCATAGGTTCCTAGCATCAGAACATCAGCATGGCCCTCATGACCACTGAGGTTCTATCACATGCCTCAGCTGTGACTCCAGGGTTCATGACATCAGTCAGAGACCAAAAGAAGCCTAAAGAGGACGTTGGGGAACTGTCAGATGCCAAGGCGAGATGAGGCAAGATGAGAATAACTTTTTACAATTTTTACTCATTTCCCCTGGGTCACCACTTTTTATACTTCGGGGTCTGAGTAGAGTATAGTTGTGTTTCATATGAGGTGATCCTCAGAACGTTCAGGTTGTATTATACCCAAGACTGAGTCATACCCAATGAATCAGTTCGCTCATTCTTCATTCTCATTGAGAAGACTTTCTTAAAGTCTTATTATTTTTCCATACAATTGGATTGTATGAGGCCCCATAATTTCACTAATCGGCCTTGTATGTACTGCATACAATTCTAATCAATAACCTTACTTTTCTTGTCGCTTATACAAGTAAAGTTTTTTCTTGGTTTCCTGTAAACTATCGTACAGGATTTCCTAGTAAACACATCACTTTAGCTCTCAAGGCTGGAGTGTTTAATTAATCTAGTGCTTGAAAAATCTGCCAATAGAGACATTCAGTTCAGCATACTGATAATTACATATATTACAGAGATCTTAGCACATCATCCTTCCATTGACAGATAATAATAATTCTACCACTTCTAGATTAGAATTGCTATATCTTTGTTGGCACTAATTAGTTCAATACCTGGTAGGTTTTACTTAATTTAGGGCAAATCATTGGAGATCAATACAAAAGTTGAAAGGATCAAATGCATTTCCATAAGTAATTGCAAAGATAAATTTATTCTCAATGATATTGCCATGATGTCCAGTTTGGAAACATATTTTATTTGCCGCACAGAATGTTGTCTTACCCAAAAGTAATTAGAATTTTGGATTATGTTACAGAAAGCTAAATTATTGGGCTCATTCTGAATGATTAAGTGCAAGGTTAAAGTTGTTATCATTCACATGAAAGATAAGCTAATATCCTATGTGTATTGCTACCCAGTTTTCATGAGAATTCATTTCATCTGAAAAATAACTCCCACGGAAGAACATTTAATATTGCATGTTTATTGCTAACGTGGAGATGTTGAGTATTCATAGTGATTTTCTTTAATGTTATGGGCTTATTTCATTTCCTTCCATTTTTCATATTAGCTATAAACTGAGATATTAGGCATTAATCCATCATAGTGCATTTCCTTTCATTAAAGAGGCGACAACATAATGACAAATATCTGATTGCCAGATGTCTCACCATTAGACCCTCTTTACATTACACTTCCATCATGAGTACAGAAGGAAACTGCGCTCCACCATGGATCAATATCCAAAATGTATCCAATAGCGCTGTCTATTCTGTTCCTTGTACACTTGATAAAGGGGTGCTACCCCAAAATACGTAGTGTGTTGGTCAATGAAGTTTACGTTTTCGATATTCTTACATGGTGAAGTGCGGTTTCCTTTATCTTCAAAACCCAGGCTTTGGGTTTTTGTTGGTCCTTCCAAGTGCTTCTTTAAACACCTTAAGGTGGACTACTGTATCATGACTTCCATTGCAAGTTCTGGTGCTTATGACTGGTTCACAACATACCAAGGTTAAGGGGATATTGTCACTCCTTGGATAGAGACCACCATATAGGTGTGTGGAGACTTATTAAGCCTTTAGCACTCCACTTTGCAAAGGACCATGGGAAGAATATGCAAATCTGTCTTCCATGATGTAATTAGGAAGTCAGCTGCTGCCTCAGTGTTGCAAACCAATATAGGGTGCTCACTGGAATGTGCAAGCCAAAAAGCCAAAACAAAGGCCTCTTGGAAGGTCGAGCATGATGCTAAAGGGAGTAGCCTTTATTGGGTTATTTCACTGGAATTCTGTCTTCCTAACTACATCAAGGAAGACAGGCTTGCACATTCCAGTGAGCGCCCTCTATTGGTTTGCAACACTGAGGCAGCAACTGACTTCCTAATTACATCATGGAAGACAGATTTGCATATTCTTCCCATGATCAACATACCAAGGTAAGAGCATTTCCTAACTAACCTATTTGTATTTTCCATATTTTATGATTTGACACTATGTACCTCTCAGTGTTGCTTCTCTGTTTCATTTGAGTTATCATGAGTGTAGAGGTCTTGAATCTCCACCGTATTCTACAGAACAACCTCAGTTAAAAAGTCATGTGGAGTTGTGATTGAGCATTCCATTTCATGATATGGCAAATCCTGTTAAGACAGGTCCATTGATTGCTTTGGGTGACATTGTCATCCATAGCCCCCAGTCCTCTGTCCATAGAATACAATAAAACTAATAATTGTGCAGTATGTTATTGAATGTGTGGGTACAGAATTAAAGGGGTTGTCCCATCTCAAAGATCCTATCTATTTTGGTAGCTTATGTAAATTGAAGACTTTTCTTAAAAATATTTCTTTTGCAATTCTGCTTTGTTTTCCTGCTATGTGAACTTATTCCTCCCATTGCTTACATATCATTTCCATAGTGTTGGACCTGTGTGATAGGACAAGGGACGTTACTCACTGCTCTCACTGTTCTCTACAGCTTTGCCAACAGGACAATCAGTTCAGCTAATTGCAGTTTGCTGATAAAGTCCTGTCTGTTATCTCTCTATGTAAACACACAGATAACACTGAGTCCATTCTCTAAAAGCATGGGCATAGTATTTGACCTGCATTTATATTAGATTTGTAGTAATCATAAGTATTGTGGTACTTCATAGTGTCCCGTTCAGAAAAGCTGGGAGGAAGGGTGGTGATACAGGAAGTGAGAATAAGAGACAGCAGGAAAAGCTGATAAAATAGGGAGATGGGAAAATCCCTTTAATTTCTGACCTGTAAATCTCTCTAATGGACCAGAAGTTAAAGGAGAAACTTCACTTGCACAAAGCAGAAATTTGTTTTATACATAAAGGAAAACACATTGCCACTTCGTTCCCCGATCTTAAATTTTATGCTTTATGCTGGAGTAAGATGTGCCAGAATTATTAAGAAGTTCCTGTCTCTTAATAGTCTAGCTCATCTTAGGAGGGCCCATGACCCAGAAAAAAAATCTACATCAGTCTGAAATTATTGCAAATATCAAATGTAATAATATTAATATTATGATTAGAGATGAGCGAACAGTAAAATGTCCGAGATTCAATATTCGTTTCGAGTAACCCCTCAATATTCAACTACTCAAATCGAATATCAAACCCTATTATAGTCTATGGGGTGAAAATTCTCGTCTCAGGGGTAGGCAACGTTCGATCAAATTATACTTACCAAGTCCACGAGTGAGCGTCGGGCTGGATCCTCCGAGAAGTCTTCTCCATGCAGCGTTCCCGCGGCGTCTTCCAGCTCTTCATTCATTCTGCCAGGCATCGGGCCTGGGCAGAGCCGACTGTGCATGCCCGCACTACAAGCAGACATGCGCAGTTGGCTCTGCCCAGGCCCGATGCCTGGCAGAGTGAATGAAGAGCCTGAAGACGCCGCGGGGAAGCTGCACGGAGAAGACTTCTAAAGGTAGGAGAAGAACCAGTGTTGATGGCCGACTGTATAGCATTCTGCCAATCAATGCTGGTTCTGCATCGAACTTTTACATTCAAACAGCGAGTGGTACTCGATCGAGTACGAGTATTTCGAATACCGTAGTATTTGATCGAATACCTACTCGATTGAGTACTGCTTGCTCATCTCTAATTATGATATATAATAAATGTGTCACACAGAGGTGTCTGCAGGCTGCCTTCTTCAACATCCTGCTCTGGCTACATTTTTTAAGTGGTAAACGGAGCACGAAACTTAAAAAAAAAGTCACAATTTTTTTTACCAAAATACATGTGCAAGAAAAAAAACACATAAAACTGTCATACAAGTCAGGATAAATTGGCTTCACTGTACATGCACCAGTTCTTTTCTGAAACACATACTGGGAAACTGTATAGTAAACTAGAAAGCGTCATCCAGGTCAATCAGAAGACCGGGCACAATAGGATACTTGCTCGGTCTTCTGGTGCACAGTGGACATTTTGAACTCAATTTGACAAAAAGGTTTTTTAAATTTCTTTTTAGAAGGTAAGTAACATTACTAGGAAGCAATAGCTATTATTTTATAGCTTTTACTAAAATGCATTGTGGTAGAAATGGTTAATAGAAGCTAAAGCCTGAGCTTCCTTATAAGGTATATTGAAGTGTCTACACATTTAAATGATCAATACTATATGATAGATTTGCCCAAATTGATTTCGATAACTGCATTTAATTGTTTTATATGCATACTTATTTGGATTACTATTAATATATATTGGAATGCCAGACTGTACTGTAATTGTAGTTATCAAATTGAAATAACTAGACTCACCTTCTGCACAGACGTAGCATATTCTTGTTGATGAGTGTCAAGTTAAAGTTTTCTGTTCTTGCTCAATTACAGGTAGTCTACTACCTCCCCCAAGTCACTTCCATATTACCCAGCACATTACAGCCATAACAATACACCTCTGTTATATTTGTCAATTGTGTAGATCTGAAAAATAAATCTTTCAAGTCTTATGTAAATGAGACAGTTTGTGCATAGCGAGGAGTTAGATCACACTGCTAGAACACCAGGTAGCGATCCTTACACAGGAAGACATCTTATTTTACTCTGCTAGCTAAGATCAAAGTCTCTATGTAACTTTTATTGGAACTCAGACTTCCTTGAAGTCAAGACCTTGTATATTCCATTACTGATCAAGGATTCCTGGTGTAGGACTAAGATGGGAAACTTCCTCCTCCCAAGCTTGAAGGTCAGGAGTGTGATTGGAGTTATATCTATTTCATTTTCCAGCACCTTCCACCTTTCATGGTGATGGACTAATTAGTTATTGATTTATTGTAATTATTGCTCGACATATATTATGTTTTTTATATACAGCTGAGCCCTTTTCAGTCATAATTATAATTTTCTATTTATTCCTTTAATGAACTCATGGACTCAAGTTACTAATTTGTGATACATTGGAGTGTGATTATTTTAACATTGTCCAATTTGGTTGTTTATATATAGAGATTATATGGATAACTGTGGAGTTTTGCATCAAGAAAACTGAGGTCACATATATTAATCATATATATATATATATATATTTAAAAATGGGAGTTTCTGTCTGTTGCCTGTCTTCTGTCCTCTATGCGGGACCGAACAACTGGATCAATCTTCACCAAATTTGGCACACAAATACATCATTCACCCAGGAAGGTTTTAGACTGGGCCTCTACTCTTTTGGACATACTGTTCCTGAGATGCAGTAATCCTAAAACAATGATCTGCATTAGCCAATACAAATCTTCATGTCCTTCACTCATATTCCAACTGCCATACACACAGTCACTCCACATGCACAATCCAACACTGATATCCAAACTGAGATACACACATCAGAGGATTAGATACACAGCTCAGCACACACCAACACACACCAGAGGATTAGATACACAGCTCAACACGCATTGTCACACATCAGAGCATTACTCCAGGTTTCCAGAACAACCCATCCATTTTTCTTCACTGCTGTAGCTCAGCTTTAACCCCTTCCCACCGATGGCATTTTTTGATTTTCGTTTTTCGATTTTGACTCCCCTTCTTCCAAACCCATATCTTTTTTATTTTTCCACTCTCAGAGCCATATAAGATCTTAATCTTTAATTTTTCTTCATGATGCCATCATTAATTATTCTGTACAATGTACTGGGAAGCGGGAAAAAAATTCAGAATGGGGGGTATAAGAAGAAAAAGTGCATTTCTGTGACTTTCTTAAGGCCTTTGTTTTTACAGTGTTATTATTATTTATTCATTACGCTTATTTTTTAAAGCACCACCATATTCCACAGCACTTTACAGACATTGACAATTACTGTCGCATATAGGGTTCACAATCTATATTCCCTATCAGTATGAGGAAACCGGAGCACCCGGAGGAAACCCACGCAAACACGGGGAGAACATACAAACTCCTCACAGATGTTGTCCTTGGCAGGTTTTGAACCCAAGACTCTTGCGCTGCAGTGTAACCACTGAGCCACTATGGTGACCTATTCACCATGCAGCCAAAATGACATGTCACCTGTATTCTGTTTCGGTATGTTTCTGGGGATACCAAATTTATATGGTTTTATTTACATTTGAACCCCTTAATATAAATCCAAATCTGTGCCACCTTCTGACACCCATAGCTTTTTTATACTTCCGTGTACGGGGATGTATAGGGTGTCTTTTTATGTGAGGCCAGGTGTATTTTTCAGTTATACCGTTTTGGGGAATTGCTTTTGCTTTGATCACTTTTTATTAAAAATTTTTATCAGAGGCAAAACAGTGAAAAAGTGGCGATTTGGCACTTTTGACATTTTTTCCTGCTATGGCGTTTACTGTACAGGAAATTTTTTTATAGAGATTTTTAGACCTGGAATTTTCGGACACAGGGATACCTAATGTGTATGTGTTGCACAGTATTTAAGTACTTTTATATGTGTTCTAGGGAAAGGGGGGTGATTTTAATTTTCATTATTTTTTATTATTTTTATATTTTTTAACTTTTTTTTTATAAAAAATTGTTTATGCATTTATTAGACCCCTTATGGATCTTGAACCCCAGGGGGTCTGATCACTAATGCAATGCATTACAATGCTAATGCATTGCAATACATTGCAAAAAAAATATCATTTCTATGCAGCCTGCAAAATCACTGCAGACAGGCCAGGGAGCCTTTACAAGCCTCCCGGACCTTGGCTGTCATGCCAATGTGACGTCGGTTCTGGAGCTTGCTCCAGGCACCAACGATCACCAGCAAAATGGCGCCGCCCATGCGCCGCTGGGAAAATGGTGCCTCGGTCAGCTTTGAGGGGTTAATGCCCCCAATCAGTGCAGGCACCAACCAGGAGACTCCCTCGCGGCCGCCATAGCTAAACACCCGGCAGCGGGTGGCAATTCTTATGGGGATACTACACAAACAAAAAATGAAATATACCCATGCAAAACCGGGTTCTCCTGCTAGTAAAGTATATTTATTGGATAGATTGGTCCTGATGAAAGTAATAGTTCTCTCCAAAAATGTCTAGTCCTAGTAATCATAGAATTTTGGAATTCCTTGCTGACATGACATTTGTTAATTTGAGACAACATGGAACCCTGATTGTTGTCTTCCCGATAGCCTATTACTCACCCAGTAGTGACCTTCCCCTCCAGGATCTGAGGAATGCTGCAGTCTTCACCTTACACCCCTATTACTACTGCTACTACCTTACTTGCACAATCTCTCCAGGTGAACAGATCTTGCATATTTTTAGTTAATACTGTTTTTTTAGAATGTGTTTCTCATTGTTATACATAACAAGGTATGTGGTTTTACACTGTAATGTGTGGTTACATGTGGTGGTAGCAGTTCAATATGCTTGAGGGTAGCGGTATACTTGCTAAGTGGGAAATTAAACTTATAGCATATCTGTAAATTAATTTTTACACATATAAAGAAGCAGCTAGCTTTTTTTTTTTTTTTTTTTTTTTTTTACATTGGTTTAGCAAATCCTTTCAACGGATGCAAAAATTGGATGGAATTGATTTGTAATTTTGATCAGAAAATTGTGATAGAAGCTATATCTAATCATAATTCCTATGGTTGATATTTGATCATTTTATTAATGTATGTTGATGTTTATTATATTTATTAAATCAACTATCAGATAATTTATATTTAGGTAAAGAAAAGATTTCATTTGACATACTATAAAAAGCAGCATGATGCAGACATTGTATAGTATTCTTATTAGATTTGTTCATACAGATGTACAATAGCAAAGTATGATTGATACAATGTGTTAACCACCTGGTGGAAGAGAATATCAACTAGATTATTTCAATGTTCTTCAATGGTTTTTGTTATCTTTTATGATATGATATCACGCTGCAGAGAGCCAAGTTAAAGTAGTAGTCATTAACTTGGAGTTCTATTCTAGTAGAGTAGCTTGCCATATGCTTTGTCCCAAGCCCTGGCCAGTGGGAACAAATAGTTCCATGGGATGTCATCACCTGTTCAGTTCCCACTGACCAGGGGGTGGTACAAAGCATCTGACAGTGTGTTTTCAATGGAGAGACCTGTGCTTGGAGATCTACAGTATTTATTATTTATTTATTTATTATGCTTACTCTATATAGTGCCATCATATTTCACAGCACTTTACAGACATTGTCAGGCACTGTCCCATATAGGGCTCACAATCTACATACCCTATCAGTATGTCTTTGGAGTGTGGGAAGAAACTGGAGTACCTAGAGGAAATCCATGCAAACTACTTGCAGATGTAGTCCTTGGCAGGGTTCTAACCCAACCATCCAGTGCTACAAGACTGCAGTGCTAACCACTGAGCCACCATGCTGAGATCTCTAGAACTACTCCACCTAATTTGCATAATGAAGAAAAGGGTTTTTTTTGGCATACATGAGACTGTGACACATAATGAAGGTGAAGCATAATGAAGCATGTCACTGTGTCTATAGTTCTATGGTGGCAGCTTGAAGGGGTTAAAGAAGGTGATAAACTCCCTTTAAATCTTGCAAGATGTGGAGTGGGCCCCCTGCATAAGACTTTAGTTTTTCCATAAAATGCCTAGGATACTCAATTGGATTGAGCACTTGGGTGTTTTGAGGACAAGTCCCCACTGTCATGAAGACATATACTTGGTCTGCAACAATGTTTAGGTAGGAGGAAGATGTCAAGAGAACAGCCACATGAATACAGTACAAAAAAACCAAGATTTCCCCATGAGTACATTGTCCAGACAATCACACTACTTCTACCAGATATATATCAGCAGGCATAAATGTTTTCTTTGGCTTCTAGGCTAGCTAGCCTCTCTATGTGTGTCAACGAGCCAATGACACTGTTACCAGTTTACCAGTTGTGCTTCCTTGGTCCACTAACCACTGCTTAAGCAACATCCTATCAGACACTCCATTCCATTTTGACATACCCAGTAACTTCACTCCCCTGAAGTCACTAAAGCAACTATTTCTGTGTTTTCTGCGTTCTTACATTACACGTAACTCTTGTTAAATCTTAATTAGGGATAAAAAACAGAAGGTCTGATACATTTCTGCTCTACTTAATCTTTCCAGACTAGCAGACAATATTTAATGGACTAAATGATATATGTTTAATTAGTTAAATTATTTTAAGTTAAATAATTTCATTTTAATGATAAGGATAAGAAAGAAACACATTTTTTAATTATCACTTTTTCTATTTAAGTAACATATCCTTGGTTATTTCTGAATCTTACATACAGCAATAATTAAAATATTAATAACCTTTTATGGCAGTTTATTAGCATTGTATTAATTCAGACGCACAAAATGAGGCGTAGTTATGATATTACAAATGGCAATGTAGAAATGAGTATCTTCCATAGTGTAGATTTTTTTTCTTTTTGCTCAAATCCTGCCAAAAACAAAACATCTGTAAGGAGTTTGTATGTTCTCCCCATGTTTGCGGGGGTTTCCTCCCATACTCCAAAGACATACTGATAGGGAAAAATCTACAGTGTGAGCCTTATATGGGGCTCACAATCTACATTTAAAAAAAAAAAGTTTGTAAGTCTTCACCAATATTCGCTGTGTGCAGTGCTGCAGTCCCAATATGGTTGCTGGTAAGATAAGATAATCCTTTATTAGTCCCACCATGGGGAAATTCAGTGTGTTACAGCAGGTTGGATAATACAGTAATATACTACGAGAAAGAACACATACAAGCTCAGAATAGCAGATAGAAAAGATACTAGGAGTCATAGTAACTACAAAGAAAAAGAAGGACTCAGGATCATTTAGTTCTCTGTGCGGAGTGATCTCTGTTTGGTCTGATGTTGATTATACAGCCTGATCGCAGTTGGAAGGAAGGATCTCTGATAGCACTCCTTCTCACACTTGGGGTGAAGCAGTCGGTCACTGACAGTGCTGTCCAGTGCTATCACAGTCTCATACTTGGAATGGGATTTATTCTCCAGTATGGAGCTCACCACGGACAGTATCCTTCTGTCACCCACCAACAGTACTGAGTCCAGGGGGCTCCCCAGGACAGAGCCCTTCTAACCAGCCTGTCAAGTCTAATTCTGTCCCTGGATAGTATGCTACTCCTCCAGCAGGCCACTCTGAAGAAGATGGTTGATTGTTATGGTCTGCAGGATATATTTAAAAAAACTAAATAATAAATATATCCTGCAGAGCCCACTGGGCTCAGAACTGCAGGGCAAACTGGTGTGAACAAGGCCCGATGGTTAACTTGACTGCCGGGCTACTCCACCAAAACTAAGTTCTCCCTATTACTTCACAGGGGAGTAGACACTGCAGCCCAAGCTGCCACTAAATGAATACTAAAGTCTTAGTGGTTACTTCACCACTAGACAACACAAATGACTGTGTGCTCCCAGCAGCTTACTGGGCAGCACTCACACCACAGCCACCTGCTGTGGAGTCACAGGTAGCAACCTGCCTAAGGTAGGAGACTCACAATTAACTAAGGGACAGGGAACCTACAATTTCAACCCATAAGGGGAAATTCTCCCTACCTGCCTAACAAGGCAGCTTGCTGACAACTAAGGGCCCCTTCACACGGCGTAAGCGTGCCACTCATTTAGACCCGCACATGTGAACGCTTCAAAACACATCCCATTCACTTCAATGGGAGCATGCGTAAAGCCGCCTTCACGCACGCTCCCATTGAAGTGAATGGGGCGTGTTTTGAAGTGCTCGCGTGTACGGGTCTAAATGAGCGGCACGCTTACGCCGTGTGAAGGGGCCCTAATGTCTTGCACAGATATGCGCCATGTGGAATTTGATACTAGAGCGCCCGATGGCCCAAAACAGCCTCCTTAAATACAGGGAAGGTGGGACCGATCAGCAGCTGAGGTGCTTCAAGCCAGATGCCGATAGGCTGACACCAGTGTCAGTCAGCAGACTGACCACTCCTATTGGCTTCAAGGGGATTAGCCCTAGGAATGCTGGACTGCGCAGAGACAGCGGGACAGGCTGTGACCCTAATATCTTGGCCACAGCTGCCGCACAGTCCTAACACTAATGCTACCACAGAGTTGAAGAAGGCCCTAAATAGGTTGGGTCACATGACCCATAATTACAGGTCATATCCAAAATAGAGCACTGCACAGTCTTATAATGGGTAGGCAGACATTGTAGATGAGGTTATGTCATATTACATAGTGAGTGCCATAACTGAAATAAAATCTAAATTTCCAAGTCAATGTTTTTTTTTTTTTTTCCGCATTTCACCGTCCGAGAAACTATTTAAAAAGTGTCCAAAGATTCCCCAAAATTCAACTTCTCAAACAAAAATGAGCATAGTTTTGTGAAACACCAAGTTTGACACCAAAAAGCGTCAAGACATAAGTTCCACTAAAATTGCAGTATGTAAATTCATATAGCTCTGAAGAAAGAAATACATAGACATAGTTATGATAGAAAAATGATGGTACAAAACAAGGCATAGAGCAATAAAAATGTACAGTAAAATAAAAGGCACATTTTAATTTGTTGAACAAATAACAGATGCAGAACACAATCTGAACTCCGTAGTGGTAATATAACCCTAAGACTCTATTATCTATGTTCTTAATGTTTGAGCACCACATGCTGTTCAGGTAAAGAATGCTACAAACATTGACTTAGTTCTTATCATTGGAAATTCAGACATGTCAGAAATTCTAAAGTGAGATCTAGCACTAGGATGTCTGTACTTTTCATATGAAAAACAGATGTGTTCAGAAACTGAGATCAATGTATCTCAATGTTTGAGGGATATTCCCGGCAGTGAGTTCATGCTGTGTTCCATCAGACTCTGTAGACTACATGAGCATACAGCAGGTCTACAGCTCATCCATACAAGATGCTTCTGTCTACATTTTGTAGACTATGTAACGATATGTGTTAAAAAAAATCATAAAAAATACAATAGTATCAGCCTTATAAGTTTAACCTTTAGTCTACCTTAGCTTGATTTTTACTAAGGATTCCAATTTCTTAAAAACAGTTCAATACAATATCACCATATGCTGCGTACCCTTGTATGCACAACACAACCACTAACAATACAGTACAGCACAACACATAGACACATATAGGATGGACAGCTAATAATAGAATCTCACAAGATAGTGTTGTATTTAAAATGCTATTGATCTTGTGAAACACAACATGTCCTGCAAAGAGGAAAGGTACAGAACTAAACACTAGAGAAGACAAAACTATTTTGTAATGAACCAGATTCATTACAAATTTTTCCAAAAAATTGTGTTCAGCCATACCCCAAATTTTGGGGCTTTCCTCCCACAAATCATTATAATACTCTGTTGCTTTTCAGAGGATAATAATTTGAAGCTCAGAAGTAGTGCGTAAAAGTAATATGCACTCATACTTACCTTCCCTCATCTCTTATGGGCACCCTCACTACTTCTGGGGTACATTTCATGGCATAGTCCAGCCTCTTCCTGCTTCCTGGGAAACGTCAGCAGGAGCAGGGGACCAGTTAAAATTTACTGTGTTCTGACTTACCTATCCACTTGGCTGGACAAAATGGCTAGCTTTTCAAAACAACATGATATCCCAAAGTCCTGTCACAAGTTTTCTATCCCCTATGTGTCTGTATGTGACCATTCATTGCTATGTTACAGGTTGTCAACAGTTTTGATAACATTTTGTAAATTACAGTAAGAGTGATGTCAAATGACTGTACCTAAAATGGCTGCTGGTTTTTATGTGACATCACCGGAGCGGCTGGCTGCTGATTAGCTGCATGATTGGCATTATGGGTTATCCAAGACTTCCCTGCCCCTTGTCTTAACATGTGCAGTGGCCATTTTATTAAAAAAAAAATATGATTTGGTACATCGAAGCATGAAGAAATCCGGATTCTTGGCCAATTGAATATTTCCTGAAATTGGGATCAAATTCCACTTCTGCAGCATCGATTTGCTCATTCCTAGTTGTAATATCATCCTGAATTAATTTGATGAGAAATTGGGGTGCTTAACCTTTACATGATGCAGACATTTTTTCATTTTTATTAGAGATGAGCGAACAGTAAAATGTCCGAGGTTCGATATTCGTTTCGAGTAGCCCCTCAATATTCGACTACTCGAATCGAATATCGAACCCTATTATAGTCTATGGGGGGAAAATGCTCGTTTCAGGGGTAGGCAATGTTCAATCAAATTGTACTTACCAAGTCCACGAGTGAGGGTTGGGCTGGATCCTCCGAGAAGTTTTCTCCTTGCAGCCTCCCCGCGGCATCTTCCGGCTCTGAATTCACTCTGCCAGGCATCGGGCCTGGGCAGAGCCGACTGCGCATGTCAGCACTACAAGCGGGCATGTGCAGTCGGCTCTGCCCAACCCCGATGCCTGGCAGAGTGAATGAAGATCCGGAAGACGCCGCGGGGAAGCTGCAAGGAGAAGACTTCTAAAGGTAGGAGAAGAACCAGCATTGATTGGCTAACTGTATAGCATTCAGCAAATCAATGCTGGTTCTGCATTGAACTTTTCCATTCGAATAGCGAGTGGTACTCGATCGAGTACTTCGAATATCGTAGTATTCGATCGAATACCTACTCAATCGAGTACTACTCACTCATCTTTAATTTTTATGTTTTTGTTTTTTATGCCTGAATTCCAAAGGCCATAACTTTTCTTATTTTTCCATTTGTAGTCATGTCAGGCCATGATTTTTACATGAGAAGCTGTATTTAAAAATTATACCATTTATTTTTCTATACAATGCGGGAAGTGAGAGTACGAGTTTTGTTTTTATGTCTTCCAGTTTGCGGTAAAAATGCTATGATAGCTTTATTCTCCAGGTCAGTGTGATCACAGTGGTAACAAATTTATATAGTTTTTTTTTTTTTTCATGTTTTAATAACTTTACAAAACTTCTACATTTGGAATAATAAATGATTTCTTTGAATCGCCATATTCTGAAACTTGGGACTTTTAGATATTTCAGTGTATGCAGCTGTGTTATTTGCGGGACAATAAGTAGTTTTTACTTATACCATGTTGGTGAATGTGTGATTTTTGGATCAATTTTTATTCAATTTTTTTAAGGAGACAAAGTGGCAAACAAACTCCAATTCCAATTTGCTGTCTGACGCCACTCTTAAAATACCAATAATGTCCAAGACCAAAAATAACCTCCTTTGTCAGGGATTGCTTCCGCCCTTCTTACTAATTTTGTCAGAAAATTTTGCGGGATGTAAATCATAATTCATTAATAAAACTACAAATGTGGTAAATTTTAAATTGACTTTGCAAACATTTGTGTGTTACTTACCATTGAGTGGTAAATAATGTGTTAAATGTTATCCTTTGCTGAGTCAAGTTAACATTTGCTACATCTGTCTATTTTATAATGTAATAAAATCTTGCTTTTATTCACACAATGGCAGTGAAAAAGCCATGGTTGGAAAGTGAATTCCTGAGGGCATTGAGCAAGGGAACTTAAGTATGAGGGGCTTTTTGTATAGTCACTTTTCATCCTGAGACACAATAGTAAATATGCTGTTATTTCTGTAAGATTTTGTGTATTTCTCTATTATTAGGAGAACCTACTGAGACTACATTTATTCTTCCATGTTTTTAAAGGCCAACTATTGTTATTAGGTTTTTTAGAACTTATTTGAGTCATGGAGGGCTGTACAAATAAATAACCTTGCACTGAATTGACATTTACAACACACAAAAAAATAAGTTCTGTATATAATCTCCGAAAATTTCAGGGCGAATAAAGGGAGGTAAAAGCGGGAATAGTTCTCATGGTTATTTGTTCCATGATTTAGTGTCTGTTCTTCTTATGGCATTTTCGCAAAACGGGAAAATGTCATGTTTTTATTGCTATATATTAATATAATATTTAGTTTAATTTATGTTTTATTCTGCTTGTTTTCATAAAAAAGGAGAATTTATTGTTAATTTTATTCACTTTATCAATATTTGAGTCTCTTGCAGAGTAACAGGCTTTCGCAGCTGACAACCTCCTGCTGGAACTGTGTATGCCTTTGATTTCATGTGGTGAAACGCTGAGATTTTAACCCTTGATGTTACTAATCTGCTGTCATGTTACGGAAGGGTTAAGGTTTTAAATATGGTGTCCACTCAGGACCTTAGTAATGAACATAGCGACCGGGTCTCTGCTGTACACAGCAGGGATACGGTTCCAGTGACTCTGATCATAGATATTGTATATATCTCCGATCATAGTCATATTTAACTACTAACTAGTAGATAATTATAGTCTTACTTCTGGCAATGAAAATACTCTATAGCAAGGATATTGTGGGGCTGAGGCCCCACGTAACAGAAACATAGCTTTTTTATTATTGCAGTTTTTTGAGCCAAAACCAGGAATGGCTACAAAGGAGTGGGGAATATATAGGAAACTCGTATACTTTTACCTTGACAGTCCAATCTTGACCTTAACTGAAAAAAAAAAAAAAACACAACAAAAACTGCAACAAAAGCACCTGCATTACCACTCGTGGAAAGGCTTGCAGGCCTGAAAATGCTAGGTTACTATTGAATTCCACCTGACAGGGTTCAAGAGTAATATAGAAGTTTATGGTATGTAAAAATGTAATGAGAAAATACAGTATATATATATATATATATATATATATATATATACTAGAGGGAAGACCCGGCTTCGCACGGGTATATTACAATTTATGTTTGTGTACTGACCCCATAAGAATTGTCCAATTTTGCACTGGTGTATTTTGTATGTGGTTTGGGTCTATGTCCATAAGCGTCATGTGATTATGTGTATCTCATTTTGGATGTCAGTGAAAAACCTGTGATCAGTTGTTATGGATACCTGGAGTAAAGCTGTATCTAATCCTTCCCCGTGTAGTACTGTGTTTAGATGCACGTGTCTAATCCTTGTTGGTGTGGTACTTTGTGCAGATGCACATATCTAATCCTCCCCATGTGATATTGTGTGAAGAGGTGCGTATCTAATCCTCCAGTAAGTGAAACTGTGTGCAGACGCGCGTATCTAATGACTCTGGCGTGTGGTACTGTGTGCAGATGCGCATATCTAATCCTCCCCCATGTGGAACTGTGTGCTGAGACGCGTATCTAATTCTCTGGCATGTGGTACTGTATGCAGAGACCTGTATCTAATCCTCCCCTGTGTGGTACTGTGTTCAGATGCACGTATCTAATCCTCCCCTGCGTGGTATTGTGTGAAGAGGCTCGTATCTAATCCTCCCCCGTGTGGTACTGTGTGCAGACGCGCGTATCTAATCCTCCCCCGTGTGATACTGTGTGCTGAGACGCGTACCTAATTCTCTGGCTTGTGGTACTGTGTGCAGAGGCATGTATCTAATCCTCCAAAGTGTGATACTGTGTGCACACACGTATCTAATCCTCCCCCGTGTGGTACTGTGTGAAGAGGCGCGTATCTAATCCTACTGCATGTGGTACTGTGTGCAGACGCGTGTATCTAATTCTATGGCGTGTACAACTGTGTGCAGACACGCGTATCTAATCCTCTGGAGTGTGGAACTGTGTGTAGACGTGTGTATCTAATCCTACAGCATGTGGTACTCTGTGCAGACGTGTGTATCTAATCCTATGGCGTGTACAACTGTGTGCAGACTCGCGTATCTAATCCTCTGGAGTGTGGAACTGTGTGTAGATGCGCGTATCTAATTCTACGGCATGTGGTACTGTGTGCAGACGCGCGTATCTAATCCTCCCCCATGTGGTACTGTGTGTAGATGCACGTATCTAATCCTATGGCATGTGGTACTGTGTGCAGACTCGTGTATCTAATCCTATGGCGTGTACAACTGTGTGAAGACACGTGTATCTAATCCTCCCCTGTGTGGTATTGTGTGAAGAGGTGCGTATCTAATCCTACAGTGTGTGGAACTGTGTGTAGAAGCATGTATCCAATCCCCCGGCATGTGGTACTGTGTGCAGACGTGCGTATATAATCCTATGGCATGTGGTACTGTGTGTAGACGCGCGTATCTAATCCTCCCCATGTGGTACTGTGTGCTGAGATGCATATCTAATCCTCTGGCTTGTGGTACTGTGTGCAGAGGCATGTATCTAATCCTCCAAAGTGTGGTACTGTGTGCACACACACATATCTAATCCTCCCCTGTGTGGTATTGTGTGAAGAGGTGCGTATCTAATCCTTCGGCGTGTGGAACTGTGTGTAGACGCGCATATCTAATCCTACTGCATGTGGTACTGTGTGAAGACACGTGTATCTAATCCTCCCCTGTGTGGTATTGTGTGAAGAGGTGCGTATCTAATCCTAGAGTGTGTGGAACTGTGTGTAGACGCATGTATCCAATCCCCCAGCATGTGGTACTGTGTGCAGACGCGCATATATAATCCTATCGCATGTGGTACTGTGTGTAGATGTGCGTATCTAATCCTCCCCCATGTGGTACTGTGTGCTGAAATGCGTATCTAATTCTCTGGCTTGTGGTACTGTGTGCAGAGGCATGTATCTAATCCTCCAAAGTGTGATACTGTGTACACACACGTATCTAATCCTCCCCTGTGTGGTACTGTGTGAAGAGTCGCGTATCTAATCCTACTGCATGTGGTATTGTGTGCAGACGCGTGTATCTAATTCTATGGCGTGTACAACTGTGTGCAGACGCGCGTATCTAATCCTCTGGAGTGTGGAACTGTGTGTAGACGTGTGTATCTAATCCTACGGCATGTGGTACTCTGTGCAGACGTGTGTATCTAATCCTATGGCGTGTACAACTGTGTGCAGACGCGCATATCTAATTCTCTGGAGTGTGGAACTGTGTGTAGACGCGCGTATCTAATCCTATGGCATGTGGTACTGTGTGTAGACGTGCATATCTAATCCTCCCCCATGTGGTACTATGTGCTGAGACGCGTATCTAATTCTCTGGCTTGTGGTACTGTGTGCAGAGGCATGTATCTAATCCTCCAAAGTGTGGTACTGTGTGCACACACACATATCTAATCCTCCCCTGTGTGGTATTGTGTGAAGAGGAGCGTATCTAATCCTTCGGCGTGTGGAACTGTGTGTAGACGCGTGTATCTAATCCTACTGCATGTGGTACTGTGTGAAGACACGTGTATCTAATCCTATGGCGTGTACAACTGTGTGAAGACACGTGTATCTAATCCTCCCCTGTGTGGTATTGTGTGAAGAGGTGCGTATCTAATCCTACAGTGTGTGGAACTGTGTGTAGACGCATGTATCCAATCCCCCAGCATGTGGTACTGTGTGCAGACGCGCGTATATAATCCTATGGCATGTGGTACTGTGTGTAGACGTGTGTATCTAATCCTAAGGCATGTGGTACTCTGTGCAGATGCGTGTATCTAATCCTATGGCGTGTACAAATGTGTGCAGACGCGCGTATCTAATCCTCTGGAGTGTGGAACTGTGTGTAGACGCCTGTATCTAATCCTTCGATATGTGGAACCGTGTGCAGATGTACGTATCAAATCCTTCAGTGTGTGGAACTGTGTGCAGAAGCGCGTATTTAATTCTCTGGTTTGTGGGACTGTGTGCAGACCCGTGTATCTAATCCTCTGGTGTGTGATACTGTGTGCTGATCTGTGTATCTAATCCTCTGATGCGTGTATCTCAGTTTGGATATCAGTGTTGTATTGTGCATGTGGAGTGACCATGTGTATTGCAGTTGGAATATGAGTGAAAGTCTTGCAGGTTTGTATTGGCTAAGGGGGGGGGGGGCACTGTGTTTGAAATGCTGTATCTCAGCAACGGTACGTCCGAGCGAGTTGGAGTTTCATCTTAAACCTTCCCGGATATCTGAAGTATCTCTGTACCAAATTTCGTGAAGATCGGTCCAGTCGTTTGGTTCGCATTAGAGCACAGACAGACAGACAGACAGACAGAAATTCATTTTTATAATATAGGGAGATATATTCAAATCTCTCCCTCTCAAATCATCAGATCATCAGAATGGAAAAAAAAATAAAAATGACAAAATTGTTGATTTTTTTTTTCACTGTTTCACTTCACACAAAATTGAATAAAAATTTTCAAAAGGTCAGACATTACCTCAAAATGGTATGAGACCCCAGAGTATAATACAGTGGCCATTTTAGTTCCTCTCCATTTATTTATTTTCGTAAAAAAAAAAAAAAAAAATGCAGATGGCTACATATAGACATGAGCGAATAGTGAAATATTCGAGATTCGATATTCGTTTCAAGTAGAGCCTCAATATTCGACTACTCAATCGAATATTGAATCCTATTATAGTCTAATGGAAAAAATGCTCGTTTCAGGGAAAACCACTATTCGACTAAAGGAGAGTCACCAAGTCCACAAGTAGCAGGAGGAGAGTGTTTAGGAGAAGCGCTGTGCAGTTAAATCGCACGGACCCCATAGACTATAACAGGTCTGTGCCCTTACTCGTCCTGCAGAATCAGCATTGATTGGCTGAATGCTATACACTGTATAGCATTCAGGAAATCAATGCTGGCTCTGCAGCAGGCTCGTCTTTGCTATTCGGGAGAGCTGGCAGTTTGCGTTTATGTGGGAGCTGACTTTTTCTCATAGGAATGCATTGACCAGCGTTGATTGGCCAGTGTACAGCATTCAGCCAATCAACGTTGGTTCTGCCGGGGGCTCGTCTGTGAGGAGACTTGTCTAAGATCGGACCACAGCAGTCTCCATTGTCTCCATCTTAGACTCCGCCTTCTCACAGACAAGCCTCCGGCAGAACCAGCCTTGATTGGCTGAATGCTGTACACTGTATAGCATTTGGCCAATCAACGCTGGTCAATGCATTCCTAGCTTATCCATGCGGACCAAACTACATTAACAAGATCAATTTAGCAGCTGAGCCCATCACCCTTATCTCCTACATTGATGCATCACTAAAGACCTTGTTTGTTTTTGCTCACTACATTATAGGCTCGCACGCTCAGGTTGCTAAATACATTGCTTTATCAAAACTGCTTTGTTTGGCCGCTATCTTAATTTATTGACTTCATTGTTTACATGCGTTTCTATGACCACGGGGCCTGTTCTGAGCTTATCTGCTCAGTCCCCAAGTGACGTAGCTGCCTGCTCTCAGGGGGGGAGAGAGGTGCTGAGTGCTGGGAGCAGCTCTGAGCTGTGTATGTCTCTGCCACAGATAAGCAACAGAGCTACTCAGATAGGGGAGGGGAAAGGTTAGAACTCTGGGATTTCTGAGCTCTTATCTCCTGTTCTTCCACTTATTTGTCGGTTTAATTGAATTAGGCTGATAAGGGCTGAGATAGGAAGTCAGGTACCTCTGTATGTATTACAAACTGACTCAAATCCAGCTCTGCTACATCAGCCTCTACATCGGCTTCATACTGTGGTAATTCATTTACAACCAATCCCTCGTTACTGACTGCAAACATAGCAGATAGCAGAGCAAGTGAAACCCCACCCACCAATGTGGCGAGAAAACCAGGAAGTGAAGAGAGCACACAGCAAGCAGGTTGGTGAACAAGCATGATGGGAATATCCCTTTAACTAGATGAAACAGACACTGCCAGCTCTCCCGACTAGCAAGGATCTAGCTCGTCTTTGCTAGTCGGGAGAGCTGGCAGCTTGCTGTTACGAGGGAGCTTACTTTTTCTCATAGGAATGAATTGACCAGCATTGATTGGCCAGTGTACAGCATTTGGCAAATCAATCCTGGTTCTGCCGGAGGCTCGTCTGTGAGAAGGCAGAGTCTAAAACTGGACCACAATGGAGACTGCTGTGGTCCGATCTTAGACTCCGCTTCCTAACAGACGAGCCTCCGGCAGAACCAGCATTGATTGGCCGAATGCTGTACACTGGCCAATCAATGCTGGACAATGCATTCCTATGAGAAAAAGTCAGCTCCCGCATAAACGCAAGCTGCCAGCTCCCCCAACTAGCAAGGACAAGCCTGCTTCAGAACCAGCCTTGATTTGCCGAATGCTATACAGTGTATAGCATTCGGCAAATCAAGGCTGGTTCTGAATCGAATCTTTACTGCTAATAGCGATAGTATTCAAACGAGTATGAGTATTTCGAATACAATAGTATTCATTTGAATAACTACTCGATCGAATACTACTCGCTCATCTATAGCTACATATAGATGGCTAAATACAGATGGCTATATATAGATGCCTAAATGTCAATGAATACTTTCAGATGGATACATCTGTGTGTCATTTGCTATATAATGTAAATATATAGATGTAGCAGGTTTAATGTTACATCACAATGTAATAAAGAAAGTGTCTTTTTCTTGTCATCCACAGGACTATGACACATAATAGAGGTATAATATGGAAGAATGTCACCGCTTACAGCGCTATGGTGGTAGCTTGAAGGGGATAAGAAAGGAGATAGACTCCCTTTAACTTGTTATGTCTGGAATATGCCTTTAATGCATTATTTATAATGTTAAACTTTGCTACATCTGTTTAATGCAAACTTACATAGTGTTATATAAGTACTATGTAGATATTCCCTACTTTTGTATGACAGGTACGTTATTGTTGATTGAGAGAAAGTCAGAGGAAGGAGTAATATATTATTTTTAATTATACATTTTCGTTATTAATATTGTATTTGTCATTCATATTAGATATTCAGATACATATTTCATAATGTTCATGTCATTAAAATAATTGTCTAATATAAAGAGAATTAGTTATCATTCTAAATTATACCATGCATTTCTACAGAGTCAGATTTTGGAGAAAAAAATGTCTGTTAACCAGCATGAAAAAATAAAATATTTTCACTTGAGATTAATTAGTTCCAATTATTTTTATTTTATCAATACAGTAAAAATTCTAGCAATGGAATAGCAAATTAACATTGATAAGATCTCTTGGGTTAATATTAAATTGACATTGTCCATGTTACTTGACGCAGATAAAAAAGCCCAAATTTTGTGGGATTTTAAATGATAAAATTTAATTTCCAATCCTAATTAAGAAAGAGGATACAGTAATTAGGAAAAACCACCGATATGATAATTTTAATTATTGAATTCTAAATTAGCAAAAAACTGTTTGCATTTACTTTTGGGAATCTTGCAAACTCCATATTTAATGGCTATTTGCCTTTACATACATCATTGGAAGAAGGTAAGAATGTTCTGTTACCTGTTATACCTGTTTATTTTTAAGCTTTTATACTCACTAAAAAATCACATCAAAACTCCACCAGTGTAAGGGGATTTCTAGAGGAGCAATTCCCCAGTAGCTGCTGGTGAACCCTAGGGGAAGGGGCATGACAAGACAGTGAGCCCTAAGCTGGACCCCCCCTGTCCCTGCCTACTTGCCTCACTGCCCTAGGTGGCAGAGGACAACTGGGCGGCAAAACACTTCCTAGATATAAGTAATGACATAGAACGCAGACAAGACAAACAAACAACAAAGGGAGGTCAGCTAGCCAAGGGTTCAGTAACAGTCGAGCAACGCAGTACAGAATTAGAATCCAAGAGAATAGTCAATGGTAAAGCCAGAGGTCAGGAATATGAATACAGGTAACAAAACAGCAAGACAAAACAGCCAGCACACACAAAGCAATAGCAAGTACCAATGTGAATTTGAGCAAACAATAAATAGGAAGGAAGAATCTTCCCCAGACCTGCTAGGAAGGTAGGCCGTCGATCACACAGGTATTGCTAAAATTAACCATTAGAGGAGCAGAGGGGAACCAAGGTGAAGGAAATGGGTGTGGGGGAAAATCAATTACAGAGGTGAGGGAATAAGACAGTGTTCAGACAGAGAAAAAAAAAACCCTTAGCAAGTAATCAAAACTAAACATGCCTCCTGTGCTGCAGCATGCGCACAAAAGGTGCAGAAGTTTGAATGGGTGTGGATGTAACAAACAGGACATATGGTACTTATTGATACCTGGTTACCAGTTTACAGAAGTATACACAAAGACCCCAATGTTAATTAATGGAGGCTGTATTCAATTTCACACTTTATATTCATGAAGCAGTACTTTGGTTCATACAGTCTAAACTTGTTTGGATAGTACAGGATGTGAAATTATTATACTCGGGTCTCTTCAGAGCAACAAGTATAATAGGTGTAAGCTCAAGGAAGGTGTAAAAGATAAAAAAAAACATATAAACTCATCTTTTCTCATCTCTTTCAGGCCTCAGTGATGACCCTGGACAAATGACGGCTCCAAAGGGTGCTAATCTGCATTGAGGAGGAAGACACAGATCACCAGATGCCACAAGAAGGCTTGAAAGAGGTGAGGGGAGATAAGTATAAATGTTTTTTTATTTTTGTACACCTCCCTTGGGCCTCCTCCTATGAATGGGAGAGACCCCAGAGGGTAATAATTTACCCAAAATCATGTCATGACAACCATTTTAGTTCATACCAGATCAATCCCAAATAGTTCTCTTTGACTAAAAACTGAACAATTTGGAATATTCGGGTCAAATTTGGTTCATTGCAAATCGGTTCACTGGTCTCAAGCTTTTACGCAGTGCACTGTGCTGTCTAGAAGCCTATTGGTCATGCCCATATGATTAGACTTAGCACATCTGTAGATATATCCTAAAAGTACTGCCAACTCATTGTTCTCAATATCATAAAGTCTGGCTGCATCTTGCAAAATAGATGGAAAACACAAGGCATTAGTTAATACTTTGACCAAAATATTCAAGCGTACAAATAACATGATTATCTTGAGGACAATTAATCTAAAATCAAATGAAATTCACTGAAATGGTTCTCAGTATGATACATCCCGGATAAAGGTCACCCTCTAAGATAGTAGGTGAGAACAACAGTTCACTGCAGGTTGCAAACAGCTGACCATTAAGCAGTGGGGCTGCAATTCTGCAAAGACACATACTTTACATATAACCACATCTGCCGGTCACTGACCACATTAGTGGTGCCAATATCAAAGGCACTTCAAAGATAAAGGCATTTGCTGTCATAGTCTGAATTTGTACTGAGTATAACAAGTTAAGTACTGTATGGTCATGTATGCCTTAAAATAACCAAAAAAAGCAATCTGATTTTCTGACACTTTGTCAGGAGATGAATATAGATGTGTTCTACCTTACCTTTCCATTTAGTTAACCAGGTTTACTTATGCGTGTCACACTTTAGGCACCTACTGTAATGGCAGCACAATTTCCTGAAATGTTAACTACAAGGAATAATATGTTAATTATTGTATTTGTGCTTATGCGTGGCTACACCGTTGGGCCTTTCAACGTTGTTGAATTGGTTTTGTGAGAAATTGCATCTGTTAACTAAACTGGAGATCACATATATTTGGACACATCTGTATGTTAAATATCTCTATCTGTAAATGACCAATAAATGTAGTGGGAATTGTAGGCTTTCATAAGTTTTGCTACTATGTTGTATTGAATGTATTTAATGAAAAATATATACTTAACCAAATTTTAAGTGAAGTAAGGGTGGACACTAGAGATGAGCGAACACTGTTCAGATCAGCTGTTCCGAACAGCAAGCTCCCATAGAAATTAATGGAAGCAGCTGGCATGTACACTTTGCCGGCGGCCGGTCACTTAACCCCCCGCGTGCCGGCTACGTCCATTCATTTCTATGGGAGCGTGCTGTTCGGAACGGCTGTTCCGAACAGTGTTCGCTCATCTCTAGTGGACACTTCTGTCTGTGCATGTTTACTAGTTTTCCTGATCTGAAACTGTTACTATGCTTTTCCAAAAGACAACTCAAAAGACAAAACACTTTAACGTTGCCATTTCATTGCAAAAATACCCGAACAATCTGATCAGAGATCCCACTGTTAGGCACTATGCAACCAGTTGTTCTTTACAAGGGAAGCAGCTCCAAAGTCTTTGGTACGAAGTTACCTTAAAATCATAATACACATGGTAGCTTTCTCGCAAAGTACCGACAAAAAACCATGCCTATCCTTAGAAAATATTTAGACATCTCCAAAAATAATAATATCAGCTTGTAAAGTATTTTATCAGTACTTAAAAAAAAACCTAATGTGCATCAGACAAAGGAGGTTGCGACATATCAGTGCCTTTATACCGGAATAATAAGCGAGTTTTGAATATCATATGCGTTTGACATGCCAAGACTTCCTTATTGTGCGCGCTTGACATGCTACAGAAGCTGACAATCTGCTTCATTGTTTGCTATCATTCGGGTTAAATTATGTCAGTAATAAACTATTTAGTATTAATAAATGTCATAATAAGGCTCATCTCAAAACTATCTGCTTCAAAACATGTTGTGTAGATGTGAAAGGTTTGATATTTATTTGAGATGACAAAAGCCTTATGAACTCTTTGACTGTTGCTTGATTCAATGCATTGGAAAAAGACCGTAAACAAGTGTAATGTCTATAGGCCACACACCTTGTATGATTTAAAGGGGTGTTCAGGATTGGAAAACAAGGCTGCTTTCTTCTTATTTACTAATTAATGTTGCCATACTTTCCTTATACAATATAGGCAACATCTTCAAGATAGTTACTTTGAAAAGGAAACACAAGAAACTTACTTTGCTGGAAAATAGATTGAAAAATTCAAAATAGCACATGCTGAGAAGTCTATTGGATGCAAGATACAAAATTCTAAACAGTTGTTTCATGAGTGTTTTATGAATTTTTATGTTTTTTGTAGCCATGAATTTCAAGAATTTTTGTTTATCCCCTCCCTAATCGAAATACTAAGAGATGTTGGAGGCACCAAAGTCACAACAGGTTCGATTCCTGGTGTGACTTGTGCTACTTGACTTGTTCCTTTAAATAGTTCTGTACAGAAAGAGGATGAAGATGGAGAGGAGAATCTCTTTAAATAGCTGTATCTCATGCTTTATATCATATGTAGGGTTGAGCAATCGTGTTCGGAAAAGATCGGATTCCGATTGGCAATCGAGAAAATTTCACGATCGCGATCGGAAAACCGAACACGATCTATTTAGGTGGGATCGAGATCGAGGATTATTTCCGCACTATTTCCCCTTAGCTTTCACACTGAGTATATAGTGTATACTCAGTGTGAATGCTCCGCTGCGGTTCCATAGGAATGAATGGAAGCAGCCGGCACACAGCCTTAACCCCCTGCGCACCGGCTGCATCCATTCGTTCTACAGGGAGTCTAATCTAACATATCTCGTAGCTACTTACCTCCAGAGATGGCTGTTCCGCTGCTCCGGTGTTCTTCTTGCTGCCACTCCACGCTGCAGTCTTCTTTGCCTCACTGCCCCGCCTCCCAGGTTAGTGTTTAAAGAGCTAGGAAGGCGGGGCTTGTGGCTTAGGAGAGTGTGGGCGGGTACAGGGTGGGGAGACATGACGTCTCCCCTCCCAGTACTTGCCTACACTCTCCTAACCCGCCCACACTCTCCTAACCTGGGAGGCAGGGAGCAGCGAGGCAAAGAAGACTGCAGCGTGGAGTGGCAGCGAGAAGAACACCGGAGCAGCCATCTCTGGAGGTAAGTGGACACCAGGGGGGACTAAGTAGCCAAAGGATTAAAAAAAAATCCTCTGGCTACTTAGTGATTCACTACACAGCCTGGATTCTAACAATTAAAGCGTTCAATTGTTAGATTCCATGCTGTATAGTGAATAGGATTGCTTTTAAAATCCGATCTCCGATTAATAAAAAAAATCCCATTGACTTGCATTGGGATCAGAATTGGGATCGAGATCGGGTACGAATGAAAAATTATCGGAAATCGGATTTTAAAATCGATCCTGAAAAGTCAAAATCGGCTCAACCCTACTCATACTCATGTGATGTTATACAAAAGTTTAAATAAAATAAATACTCAGGATTAGAGTTCAAGTTGGGTAGAGACTAGAGATACAATGAAGGCAGAGTGGCATATAACCCCTGACAGTCTTTAACTAGTTATATTGTCTGTTTAGTTACAGGTAGAATCTCAGCTTTTACATGACTCCAGAACCACTGTTCTAGATAGTGTTTGGGTATGTGCACACAGAGTTTTTTGCAGGCGGATTTTGACGTGTAATCACTCGCGTTTTTTTCCCCCTAGCATTTTTTTTTTCAGCTAGCAGAAAATATATGTGACATGCCCTATCTTCATGTGGATTCCATGGCTTGAGACACCCTCCTGATAAGGCCCATTCATTTGGGAGTAGTATGCCGCAATGGGATGCCGATGCACTGCTTTGGCATCTCATTGTGGCTAGCTGTGCAGAAAAGGCACACGGCGGAAAAGGTTTCCGCCATGTGAACTTACCCTTAAAGATTGAGCTATTTGAAGTAATTCTCCACCTCTAGCCTCAACCTCTTCTTTGAGAACACCGTGGGACTTCAATGCAAGTGTGATCTTAAGAAATTCTACAGCTATACATTGAGACTGCAACATGACTATATGACTATAGATACACATATTCATACGGTAGTATCCCTAGTACTGTTTTCGAGCTCGGTTATACAAGTGAACAGCTCTACAATGTATAGAACAACACTTCTGTGCTCTGTACTATATCTTAATTATTTTCTGTTAAATATGCTTGTGGTTCTTTCTTGTAATATATTACTGTTAGAGATGAGCGAGTAGGTAAATACTCGATATTCGTTTTGAGTAGCCCCTCAATATTCGACTACTCGAATCGAATATCAATTCCTATTATACTCTATAATGCTCGTTTCAGGGGTAGGAAACATTCGATCAAATTGAACTTACCAAGTCCACGAGTGAGGGTCGGGCTGGATTCTCCGAGAAGTCTTCTCCATGCAACCTCCCCGCGGCGTCTTCTGGCTCTGAATTCACCTGCCTGGCAGAGTGAATTCAGAGCCAGAAGACGCCGCGGGGACGCTGCGCGGAGAAGGCTTCTAAAGGTAGGAGAAGAACCAGCGTTGATTGGCCGACTGTATAGCATTTGGCCAATCAACGCTGGTTCTGCATCAAATTTTTCCATTCGAATAGCGAGTGGTACTCGATTGAGTACGAGTATTTCGAATACCGTAGTATTCGATCGAATACCTACTCAATCGAATAATACTCGCTCATCTCTAATTACTGTATTATCCATTCTGCTGTAACACACTGAATTTCCACATGGAGGGACTATTAAAAGATTATCTTATTTTATCTTATCCTTTCAGGAAGATAATACACAAAACCACAGAAATGGTTACTGAAATACAAAAACAAATTTGTACAGTCTTTATCATGAACCCTGTGATTTCCATGGTGTGTATTGTCGAGCGAGGTTCCTATTTGGCAACCCAAGGACGGTATTCTGTTTGAAGGAGTAGTCCAATATTCTTTAAACAAATATATTCCAGCCAAGTTAAGTGTTATAGAAATTGAATGTGCTAAAACTATTTCCAGATAATATGTAACAAAGAATTACTGTAACAATTGTAGTGCAATAATTTTTAAACATATATCTTAAAGCAAGTGGGAAAGATTACACTTTAGATACCATACGGCATGATCAAACACATTCAATAACAGCAGGTAAGCATTTTATAACTTTTCTGGGACTCCATAAAAGCTTTAGATATGAAAAATTCAGCCTAATTTTGTAATATTCCTCTCTTTATTGCTCTTAATCTAAGACATCTATACTATGCAAATATGCAAATATGACTTTTTTCTGGTTTTACATACAACAATTTGTCTTTATTCATCTACAGTAAATTGATTTTTTACTTCTTAGGGGGCGTTCACACTACCGTCTTTGTCCGACAGGTAGTGTCCGCTCCTAGTGTCCGTTCAAAATCTCGCACGGACATTAGGAGCGGACACTAGCTGTGCCCGTGACACTTGTCATTCATTTAAATGGCGATCGGGTGCGTTCTTTTGCACTCCGTGCCCTTCCTTCACTGTCCGCTTGTAAAGATGTCCGACTTTTCAAGCGGACAGAAAAACCCGACATTTCGGACATCTTTACAAGCGGACAGTGAAGGAAGGCACAGAGTGCAAAAGAACGCACCCCATTGCCATTTAAATGAATGGCAAGTGTCACGGACACAGCTAGTGTCCGCTCCTAATGTCCGTGCGAGATTTTGAACGGACACTAGGAGCGGACACTACCTGTCGGACACAGACGGTAGTGTGAACGCCCCCTTATATGATGTGAATGAACAACAAAACACTGTACTTTAATGGCCAAATTAATTTTGAGCAACGATACATCTAATTTCTGTAATTAAAAATAAAGCAAAGCATTGTTGGTTACACATTTGTACTTCCATGCCCCCGGAATATTCCGCTCTGATTTCCAATAGGCCATTAAGTTGTTACATTTCTAGCAGGATATGTGCTCTAAAATCAATCAGCATTTTAAGAATAAAGAGGAAGAAAAATGAACCTCACAAATCTTTAGAACTCAAACTAATTAAAGCAATGTAGGCCCTTAAGCCATGAGTGTGCTTAGAAAACCTTTTTGATTTGACAAATCTAGATATGATCAAACTGAAACCTACACTAATAGAATATTGAGCATACTAATATCTTTTTGTCTGGTTAGACAGACTTTTATTAAAAAATGTAGCATGTTAATGTCAACAGTCTTTAAATTATAGATTCTTACTTTAATAGGCTATGGTTTCCCTTAAAGGAAAATATTAGGATAAAAGTTCTACAGTTGCAGTTGAATTTAATGTGATGTTATTGCCCAATAATTCATTGATTAATTTATTAATGTATTATTTAAGTGTTTGAGATTTGATTTTCCATTCACTTAGATGCAGGGAACCAGTTTTTATACACAATCCTACTCAGTGGCGTAACTAGGAATGGCGTGGCCCCGTGGCGAACTTTTGACATGCCCCCCAGCTGACACCGACGCTGAAGACCTCGACTGACCCCCTCCTCTGCACACTATTATGTCCCTTAGTAAGCCCTGCACACAGTATTATGTCCATTAGTGGCCCCTCCACACAGTATTATGTCCATTAGTGGCCCCTGCACACAGTATTATGTCCCTTAGTGGCCCCTGCACACAGTATTACCTCCCTTGGTGGCCCTGAACACAGTATTATGTCCCTTAGTAGCCCCTGCACACAGTATCATCCACAATAGTGGCCCCTGCACACAGTATTATGTCCCTTAGTGGCCCCTGCACACAGTATCATCCACAATAGTGGCCCCTGCACACAGTATTATCCCCCATAGTGTCCCCTACACACAGTAATGTACCCCATAGTGTCCCCTGCACACAATGTTATAGCCCATAGTGGACACCCATAAACAATTATTATACTCTGGGGTCTTTTCAGACCCCAGAGTATAATAATCGGAGACCCGGGGGAATAAAAACATTAAAAAATTACTGTTTCTTACCTGTCCCCCGGCTCCTACGCTGTCTTCTCCGCTGCCGTCCTTCTTCTATGACGTCGGACGTCACATGACCCGGGAAGCAGGCTGATTCATGTGACGTCAGAGACGTCAGACAAGTAGGAAGGAGGCCTGGCAGGATCGTGGAGAGGTAAGTAACAGTGTTTTTTACGTTTCCTTACCTCTCCTGGTGCGCCAATCATTATACTTGGAGGTCTGCAAGTATAATGATAGTATTTGTGGGCCCCGCGGTGTCACTTACTGATCCAGCCCAGCCAGGATCGGCTAGTAAATAGGGCCCATAACGGCCTGTTAAAAAAAAAATGCAGGGGCCACACGGTGGCTCAGTGGTTAGCACTGCAGTCTTGCAGCGCTGGAGTCCTGGTGTTAAAATCCCAGCAAGGGCATAAAACCATCTGCAAGGACTTTGTATGTTCTCCCCGTGTTTGCATGGATTTCCATCCCATATTCCAAAAAAGACATACTGATAGGGAAAAATGTACATTGTGAGCTCTATGTGGAGCTCACAATCTGCTTATCCGCCCCGATTATTTCCAGCGGGATCAAAATCGGAGGTTATCTCAAGATCTGCTCAACCCTAAAAGTGACTTTTCACATAGAGAAGCATTGACTAGAGTTGAGGATCGGGATCGGATAAAGATCGGATTCCGATCGGCGATCGAGCAAATTTCACAATCGAGATCGGGATCGAGATCGGCTGGAAAATGATCAGAAATCAGATTTTAAAATCGATCTTGAAATCTCAAAATCGGCTCAATGCTACTCCCTAACTCCAAATATGGCAATTTGCCTAATCCCCTGGATGAACATACTATCCAAAAATTATGGTTCCAATAATCTATAATATTCACACAACACTTGAATGTTTATTAGATAAGAATGATACAGTAAATGTCCTTGTGAACTGGAGAAGTAGCTTCAATGGCTTTTTTACAGTCTAAGACGTGATTCACATCTGCGTTCGGTATTCAGTTCAGGGAGTCTGCTTTGGGGCCCCTGAACAGAATACCAAACACATTAAAAAGCGGTTAGCTAAGAAACCACATAGACTATAATCAGATCCATGTGGTTTCCGCACAGTGCCCACACAAAACATGTGGAGAGAAAAGTGTTGCTTGCAGGACTTTTCTCTCTGCATGATTTGTGCTGACACCGAGCAAAAACCACATGGACCCCATTATAGTCTGTGGGGTCCGTGTGATTTTCGTAGCTAACTGCTTTTTAATGCGTTTGGTATTCTGTTCGGGGGGGTTCCCAAGCAGACTCCCTGAATGGAATACCGAATGCAGGTGTGAACCGGGCCTTAGCTAGAACATGACTTCATTGTGGTTGGAGTTCTCACTGCTGGAACCATACAGATTGCTAGGATGAAGAGACTATAACACCTTGTATTTTTTTACGGCACATTGTCATCTAGTTGCTGTGGTGGATAGTCCAGTGAATAGGAGTGATACTGAAGAGTGAATTTACCGAAGGAGCTTTATCCCATTTCTTCTTGGGATTGATGATGTTGGATTTTAGGATGGAATATGCCAAAATGCCATGGATTGCTAAAAATAACTTACCATTATAAATTTGGTTTGATTTTTTAGAGAGTCTGTTTTAGAGCTATAGATGTGTCTGCGCTTACTTGTTCATCTATTTTGAGATAAATGGCACAGGATGGCTATTTTTAAAAAAAATATAGAAAGTTTACTCTTTTGGCTATTGTGAAAAACATAAAGCGTTTACGGAATTTCTTGAAGCAAACTGTGACTGTAGCCTAATGTATATCCATTAATTCTAATATTATAGAAAGAAATAATTGAGAAAATAAATTCAGGTGTACTTTACAGTCTATATTACTGAGATTTTCACATCTAGTATCATTAATTGTATATGAGATATGATGTACCCACGGGTCTATAATGTGAACCCTTGGGAAAACTATGTGTCCGCAATCATAGGAAGGAGATCTAAGAAATGCCCATGCGTATTATCACAGATTGTTTCTTGGAGAAGTGCATATATTTTTGCTTATGGCTTTAGTACTGATTAGTTTTAGTCTCCACACTCTTTATTTTGTGCTGTACATCATTTTTTTGATCTGTGGTAGTCATATTGATTATTTTATTTAGTGCAAGCTCATTTGCCAATTGTATGTCTCTGTGTGTCAAGGATTTAGACATAGCAGGTTGTGAAATTGTACTTGATTTGTTTTGTGATAAATTGTAGTATTTTATTTAATGTTAAACTTCATACTTTTTTTTTTTCTTTTTTGGGGCACAGGTGGTGTCAAAACAAAACATTTGAATTGTTTTAAGTTGTATGTAGCCAGGAACTAGGAGTAAAATCCAATATGACTACACCTTGTTTTTTTTCCTTAAAATAAATGCTCATACTTTCTTATTTATAGTATGCCCCAAACTGATGTGAAAGTTAGAACCATCAAAATTTGTAGCAGACCCTGGTAAATTAAAAGTAAAGTTAAAACTTTTTATAAAGTTTATACTGTATGTAGGTATATGTAGCATACACTGTCTGTTGTGAATATGAACGATTTTTGGAATTTGTATGGGTCTTAGATAAAATTTATTAAAAAACAAAAGGTTATCTTCTATCTAGCTCAGACATTAAAAATAACCTTTTACCACTCCCACCATTTTCAGGTTTTTCATCTTTTAATAGGCCCTGATCCACGGATTCCATGCAGTTGGAATTTTTACTCTATTTCCCACTCTTCCTGATCAATCTTTACAGATCTTTTTGGTGCTTGATATACTAAATAAAAACACTTCAAAGTCAAGTGGGTGGCGAAACTACTAAGACGCTTGTCCATGCCCTCATAATCTCCCACTTAGATTACTGCAACACCCTTCTCCATGGACTCCCAGCTAACACCCTCACCTCCCTCCAGTCCACCTTAAACTGTGCTGCTCGCTTAATTCACCTCACCCCCCATTATTTATCGGCTGCTCCCCTCTGCCAATCCCTTCACTGGTTATCCATTGCCCAGCAAATTGAGTTCATGTTACTAACAATAACATACAAAGCCATCCACAATCTGTCCCCTCCATATATCTCTGAACTAATCTCCCGCTACCTGCCCACACGTAACCTCAGATCCTCCAATGACCTCCTACTCCGCTCTGCTCTCATCCGCTCCTCACACAACCATCTCCAAGATTTCTCCCATGCATCCCCCATACTCTGGAACTCCTTACCAAGACACATAGACAATGTAGTAGTTGTAGTGGTAGTAATGGCCATTCTGCAGCAATAGGGTTTCATTTTGCATTGTACATTACATTATATAGTTTACAACTAGCAGTCAACTTGCCATGAGGAAGGTACGCTAGTCCCGAAACGCGTAGCCTAAGCAATGACGAGACTACACCATACGGTTATTTTGTAACTGTTTTTTTAATGGATGGACAACAATAAAAGTTAAATTTTATATATTTACTTCGGATTTGGATTGAATTTCTTCCTGGTGAAGCGGAGTTTTACACTTATCCGTTTCTGCATCTTCTACTGGCTGAAGTCCTACAGTCTCTTTGGCACCCAGGAGGAGAAAGAGAAAAATATATTTATGGTGAGCTGAAATAAACAAACTTTCTCTTTTTTGCAACTGTATTAACTACACCGTATTAGTTTTTACATTGTTCATATACTTTATCTTTCGATTCCTGTCTCTAAAATTTCTAAATAGTTTCATATATATTGATGAAGATATCCTTTTACATAACATTACATATTGTGAACAGGAATCAAAAGCAACATTTTCAATATAGGATTTATTTTATAACTTGGATTTAATTGAATTAACGTGAATTTACTGAGAAGTCATTAGTGTCTGTATGCTTTATTAGTTTAACAAGTCTTTGTAGAGCTGAACCTAATGTCTTGTTGATGTTCATCATCTAGTTATCTGAGCTTTACTTACAGTAAAATAAGAATTGCTTAACTACTTTCCAACCGCATATGTATGATAATATGTTCTCTCCTGCTAGCTAATGGTGGTCTTATAAAATAGTCTATGCTATGGAAATACAAGTCAAATACAAGATTTTCAATACAGCAAAGATTTGTTTTAACCGCATTAAAGGTGCAAGTGTTGCAGAAATTGAACCAGAAATAAAATAACAATAAAGCCTTGCACACACGGTCATAGAGAATCGTAGGGTTGTGACTAAATACTCATACTGACTAGCTGCTCTTACTTCATTTACCTCTATATTACTTTAAAAAAAAATATATATATATATATACAGTCCTATGAAAAAGTTTGGGCACCCCTATTAATCTTAATCATTTTTAGTTCTAAATATTTTGGTATTTGCAACAGCCATTTCAGTTTGATATATCTAATAACTGATGGACACAGTAATATTTCAGGATTGAAATGAGGTTTATTGTACTAACAGAAAATGTGCAATATGCATTAAACCAAAATTTGACCGGTGCAAAAGTATGGGCACCTCAACAGAAAAGTGACATTAATATTTAGTAGATCCTGCTTTTGCAAAGATAACAGCCTCTAGTCGCTTCCTGTAGCTTTTAATCAGTTCCTGGATCCTGGATAAAGGTATTTTGGACAAACAATTCAAGTTCAGTTAAGTTAGATGGTCGCCGAGCATGGACAGCCCGCTTCAAATCATCCCACAGATGTTCAATGATATTCAGGTCTGGGGACTGGGATGGCCATTCCAGAACATTGTAATTGTTCCTCTGCATGAATGCCTGAGGATTTGGAGCGGTGTTTTGGATCATTGTCTTGCTGAAATATCCATCCCCGGCGTAACTTCAACTTCGTCACTGATTCTTGAACATTATTCTCAAGAATCTGCTGATACTGAGTGGAATCCATGCGACCCTCAACTTTAACAAGATTCCCGATGCCGGCATTGGCCACACAGCCCCAAAGCATGATGGAACCTCCACCAAATTTTACAGTGGGTAGCATGTGTTTTTCTTGGAATGCTGTTTCTTTTTGGACGCCATGCATAACGCCTTTTTTTATAACCAAACAACTCAATTTTTGTTTCCAAAATGAAGCTGCCTTGTCCAAATGTGCTTTTTCATACCTCAGGCAACTCTATTTGTGGCGTACGTGCAGAAACGGCTTCTTTCTCATCACTCTCCCATACAGCTTCTATTTGTGCAAAGTGCGCTGTATAGTTGACCGATGCACAGTGACACCATCTGCAGCAAGATGATGCTGCAGCTCTTTGGAGGTGGTCTGTGGATTGTCCTTGACTGTTCTCACCATTCTTCTTCTCTGCCTTTCTGATATTTTTCTTGGCCTGCCACTTCTGGGCTTAACAAGAACTGTCCCTGTGGTCTTCCATTTCCTTACTATGTTCCTCACAGTGGAAACTGACAGGTTAAATCTCTGAGACAACGTTTTGTATCCTTCCCCTGAACAACTATGTTGAACAATCTTTGTTTTCAGATCATTTGAGAGCGGGCTGTCCATGTTCGGCGACCATCAAACTTAACTGAACTTGAATTGTTTTGTAGAAAGAAATGGTCCAAAATACCTTCATCCAGGATCCAGGAACTGATTAAAAGCTACAGGAAGCGACTAGAGGCTGTTATCTTTGCAAAAGGAGGATGTACTAAATATTAATGTTACTTTTCTGTTGAGGTGCCCATATTTTTGCACCGGTCAAATTTTGGTTTAATGCATATTGCGCATTTTCTGTTAGTACAATAAACCTCATTTCAATCCTGAAATATTACTGTGTCCATCAGTTATTAGATATATCAAACTGAAATGGCTGTTGCAAACACCAAAATATTTAGAACTAAAAATGATTAAGATTAATAGGGGTGCCCAAACTTTTTCATAGGACTGTATATATATATATATATATATATATATATATATATATATATATATATATATATATATATATATCATTTGAGCAGAATTTATAGTATAGAATTACTACCTAAGGTACAATTTCATCATGTTGTCAATGTCTAGGAGACAAAAACATGCAAGGGGGTCAGTTTTTTCCAGAATTAAGTCTTTCTTGGAACCCCACTCAAGTAGGGCTCAGCAAATTAGGCAACTCAGAAGGAAATTAGTTTGGTATTTCTGAACAGTCTCTAAAAGAGGTTGCAGTTTTGACAGTTTTACATCTTTACAGAGAAACCCATCACTTAGTGGTTGGGATTCCAAACAGGAATCCCAACTCATGGTATGTGAACGTTGAATTCTTAAAGGGATTCTATCATTAGAATCCCTTTTTTAACTAATACAATGTAGGTGTAGCCTTAAGAAAGGCTATTCTTCCCCTAACATTAGAATTGTTCTCCACACCGCTGTTTCTCGGTGCCGCTTGAAAACTCTCCAGTGCTGTCTCCATCTTCAAGAGTTTTCAAGCAGCACAGGGGATGCCCCCAGTCCTTTTTGAGCATGGCAGAACACCCCTTGTGCTGTCTGGAGACTCATTAGAATAAGGAGAAAAAACAGGATATCTACAGAACGGCGGTGCAGAGAAGAATTCTAAAGGTAGGGGAAGAATAGCCTTTCTTAAGGCTATTCCTATGTGATATTAGTTAAAAAATGGATTCTAATGATATCCCATTTTGGAATCCCAACCAACAAGTGATGAGTTTCTCTGTAAAGATATGAAACTGTCAAACCTGCAACCTCTTTTAGAGACTATTTGGAAAAGACAGACAGACACATGACCCTGGCATGAATGTGAAGTCTCTATATCAATGATTCCCAAGGTACCAATTACTTATAATTTCAGGCCTTACAACTCAAACTAGGTGACAGCAAACCCAATCAGAATTGCACAAGATGTACAGTATAATACATGAATATATTAAGTTATTAGGCTTACGTGTGGGATTCTGTGGCTCAAACATAAAACTTTGGTTACTATTAGAGATGAGCGAACACTAAAATGTTCGAGGTTCGAAATTCGATTCGAACAGCCGCTCAATGTTCGTGTGTTCGAACGGGTTTCGAACCCCATTATAGTCTATGGGGAACAGATACTCGTTAAGGGGGAAACCCAAATCCGTGTCTGGAGGGTCACCAAGTCCACTATGACACCCCAGGAAATGATGCCAACACCTCTGGAATGACACTGGGACAGCAGGGGAAGCATGTCTGGGGGCATCTAACACACCAAAGACCCTCTATTACCCCAACATCACAGCCTAACAACTACACACTTTACACACTCAATACCACCTCTCTGACAGTAGGAAAACACCTTGAAACATGTGTATTTGGCACTTGCAGTGAGGAGAGCTTGTCACCAGCAGTGAATTTGGCCCTTGTAGTAAGTTGAGGTTGGCACCAACATTTGTTTTGAAAATCAGGGTGGATTGAGCCTCTAACCAGCAGAGTTTGGGCAAATTCATGGTGGAGGGAGCCTCTAAACACCCCAGTTTGGGCAAATTCATGGTGGAGGGAGCCTCTAAAAACCCCAGTTTGGACCAATTCATGGTGGAGGGAGCCTCTAACCAGCCCAGTTTGGGCAAATTCATGGTGGAGGGAGCCTCTAACCAGCCCAGTTTGGACCAATTAATGGTGGAGGGAGCCTCTAACCAGCCCAGTTTGGACCAATTAATGGTGGAGGGAGCCTCTAACCAGCCCAGATTGGACCAATTCATGGTGGAGGGAGCCTCTAAACAGCCCAGTTTGGGCAAATTCATGGTGGAGGGAGCCTCTAAAAAACCCAGTTTGGACCAATTCATGGTGGAGGGAGCCTCTAACCAGCCCAGTTTGGACCAATTAATGGTGGAGGGAGCCTCTAACCAGCCCAGTTTGGACCAATTAATGGTGGAGGGAGCCTCTAAACAGCCAAGTTTTGGGAAATTCATGGTGGAGGGAGCCTCTAACCAGCCCAGTTTGGACCAATTCATGGTGGAGGGAGCCTCTAAAAAACCCAGTTTGGACCAATTCATGGTGGAGGGAGCCTCTAAACAGCCCAGTTTGGGCAAATTCATGGTGGAGGGAGCCTCTAAAAAACCCAGTTTGGACCAATTCATGGTGGAGGGAGCCTCTAAACAGCCCAGTTTGGGCAAATTCATAGTGGAGGGAGCCTCTAACCAGCCCAGTTTGGACCAATTAATGGTGGAGGGAGCCTCTAACCAGCCCAGTTTGGACCAATTAATGGTGGAGGGAGCCTCTAACCAGCCCAGTTTGGACCAATTAATGGTGGAGGGAGCCTCTAAACAGCCAAGTTTTGGGAAATTCATGGTGGAGGGAGCCTCTAACCAGCCCAGTTTGGACCAATTCATGGTGGAGGGAGCCTCTAAAAAACCCAGTTTGGACCAATTCATGGTGGAGGGAGCCTCTAAACAGCCCAGTTTGGGCAAATTCATGGTGGAGGGAGCCTCTAAAAAACCCAGTTTGGACCAATTCATGGTGGAGGGAGCCTCTAAACAGCCCAGTTTGGGCAAATTCATAGTGGAGGGAGCCTCTAACCAGCCCAGTTTGGACCAATTAATGGTGGAGGGAGCCTCTAACCAGCCCAGTTTGGACCAATTAATGGTGGAGGGAGCCTCTAAACAGCCAAGTTTTGGGAAATTCATGGTGGAGGGAGCCTCTAACCAGCCCAGTTTGGACCAATTCATGGTGGAGGGAGCCTCTAAACAGCCAAGTTTTGGGAAATTCATGGTGGAGGGAGCCTCTAACCAGCCCAGTTTGGACCAATTCATGGTGGAGGGAGCCTCTAAAAAACCCAGTTTGGACCAATTCATGGTGGAGGGAGCCTCTAAACAGCCCAGTTTGGGCAAATTCATGGTGGAGGGAGCCTCTAACCAGCCCAGTTTGGACCAATTAATGGTGGAGGGAGCCTCTAAACAGCCCAGTTTGGGCAAATTCATGGTGGAGGGAGCCTCTAACCAGCCCAGTTTGGACCAATTCATGGTGGAGGGAGCCTCTAACCAGCCCAGTTTGGACCAATTAATGGTGGAGGGAGCCTCTAACCAGCCCAGTTTGGACCAATTCATGGTGGAGGGAGCCTCTAAACAGCCCAGTTTGGGCAAATTCATGGTGGAGGGAGCCTCTAAAAAACCCAGTTTGGACCAATTCATGGTGGAGGGAGCCTCTAACCATCCCAGTTTGGACCAATTAATGGTGGAGGGAGCCTCTAACCAGCCCAGTTTGGACCAATTCATGGTGGAGGGAGCCTCTAACCAGCCCAGTTTGGACCAATTCATGGTGGAGGGAGCCTCTAAACAGCCCAGTTTGGGCAAATTCATGGTGGAGGGAGCCTCTAAAAAACCCAGTTTGGACCAATTCATGGTGGAGGGAGCCTCTAACCAGCCCAGTTTGGACCAATTAATGGTGGAGGGAGCCTCTAACCAGCCCAGTTTGGACCAATTCATGGTGGAGGGAGCCTCTAAACAGCCAAGTTTTGGGAAATTCATGGTGGAGGGAGCCTCTAACCAGCCCAGTTTGGACCAATTCATGGTGGAGGGAGCCTCTAAACAGCCAAGTTTTGGGAAATTCATGGTGGAGGGAGCCTCTAACCAGCCCAGTTTGGACCAATTCATGGTGGAGGGAGCCTCTAAAAAACCCAGTTTGGACCAATTCATGGTGGAGGGAGCCTCTAAAAAACCCAGTTTGGACCAATTCATGGTGGAGGGAGCCTCTAAACAGCCCAGTTTGGGCAAATTCATGGTGGAGGAAGCCTCTAACCAGCCCAGTTTGGACCAATTAATGGTGGAGGGAGCCTCTAAACAGCCCAGTTTGGGCAAATTCATGGTGGAGGGAGCCTCTAACCAGCCCAGTTTGGACCAATTCATGGTGGAGGGAGCCTCTAACCAGCCCAGTTTGGGCAAATTCATGGTGGAGGGAGCCTCTAAAAAACCCAGCTTGGACCAATTCATGGTGGAGGGAGCCTCTAACCAGCCCAGTTTGGGCAAATTCATGGTGGAGGGAGCCTCTAAAAAACCCAGTTTGGACCAATTCATGGTGGAGGGAGCCTCTAAACAGCCCAGTTTGGGCAAATTCATGGTGGAGGGAGCCTCTAACCAGCCCAGTTTGGACCAATTAATGGTGGAGGGAGCCTCTAAACAGCCCAGTTTGGACCAATTAATGGTGGAGGGAGCCTCTAACCAGCCCAGTTTGGACCAATTAATGGTGGAGGGAGCCTCTAACCAGCCCAGTTTGGACCAATTAATGGTGGAGGGAGCCTCTAACCACCCCAGTTTGGACCAATTAATGGTGGAGGGAGCCTCTAACCAGCCCAGTTTGGACCAATTCATGGTGGAGGGAGCCTCTAACCAGCCCAGTTTGGACCAATTAATGGTGGAGGGAGCCTCTAACCAGCCCAGTTTGGACCAATTCATGGTGGAGGGAGCCTCTAACCAGCCCAGTTTGGACCAATTCATGGTGGAGGGAGCCTCTAAACAGCCCAGTTTGGGCAAATTCATGGTGGAGGGAGCCTCTAACCAGCCCAGTTTGGGCAAATTCATGGTGGAGGGAGCCTCTAAAAAACCCAGCTTGGACCAATTCATGGTGGAGGGAGCCTCTAACCAGCCCAGTTTGGGCAAATTCATGGTGGAGGGAGCCTCTAAAAAACCCAGTTTGGACCAATTCATGGTGGAGGGAGCCTCTAAACAGCCCAGTTTGGGCAAATTCATGGTGGAGGGAGCCTCTAACCAGCCCAGTTTGGACCAATTAATGGTGGAGGGAGCCTCTAACCAGCCCAGTTTGGACCAATTAATGGTGGAGGGAGCCTCTAAACAGCCAAGTTTTGGGAAATTCATGGTGGAGGGAGCCTCTAACCAGCCCAGTTTGGACCAATTCATGGTGGAGGGAGCCTCTAAACAGCCAAGTTTTGGGAAATTCATGGTGGAGGGAGCCTCTAACCAGCCCAGTTTGGACCAATTCATGGTGGAGGGAGCCTCTAAAAAACCCAGTTTGGACCAATTCATGGTGGAGGGAGCCTCTAAACAGCCCAGTTTGGGCAAATTCATGGTGGAGGGAGCCTCTAACCAGCCCAGTTTGGACCAATTAATGGTGGAGGGAGCCTCTAAACAGCCCAGTTTGGGCAAATTCATGGTGGAGGGAGCCTCTAACCAGCCCAGTTTGGACCAATTCATGGTGGAGGGAGCCTCTAACCAGCCCAGTTTGGACCAATTAATGGTGGAGGGAGCCTCTAACCAGCCCAGTTTGGACCAATTCATGGTGGAGGGAGCCTCTAAACAGCCCAGTTTGGGCAAATTCATGGTGGAGGGAGCCTCTAAAAAACCCAGTTTGGACCAATTCATGGTGGAGGGAGCCTCTAACCAGCCCAGTTTGGACCAATTAATGGTGGAGGGAGCCTCTAACCAGCCCAGTTTGGACCAATTCATGGTGGAGGGAGCCTCTAACCAGCCCAGTTTGGACCAATTCATGGTGGAGGGAGCCTCTAAACAGCCCAGTTTGGGCAAATTCATGGTGGAGGGAGCCTCTAAAAAACCCAGTTTGGACCAATTCATGGTGGAGGGAGCCTCTAACCAGCCCAGTTTGGACCAATTAATGGTGGAGGGAGCCTCTAACCAGCCCAGTTTGGACCAATTAATGGTGGAGGGAGCCTCTAACCAGCCCAGTTTGGACCAATTCATGGTGGAGGGAGCCTCTAAACAGCCAAGTTTTGGGAAATTCATGGTGGAGGGAGCCTCTAACCAGCCCAGTTTGGACCAATTCATGGTGGAGGGAGCCTCTAAACAGCCAAGTTTTGGGAAATTCATGGTGGAGGGAGCCTCTAACCAGCCCAGTTTGGACCAATTCATGGTGGAGGGAGCCTCTAAAAAACCCAGTTTGGACCAATTCATGGTGGAGGGAGCCTCTAAAAAACCCAGTTTGGACCAATTCATGGTGGAAGGAGCCTCTAAACAGCCCAGTTTGGGCAAATTCATGGTGGAGGAAGCCTCTAACCAGCCCAGTTTGGACCAATTAATGGTGGAGGGAGCCTCTAAACAGCCCAGTTTGGGCAAATTCATGGTGGAGGGAGCCTCTAACCAGCCCAGTTTGGACCAATTCATGGTGGAGGGAGCCTCTAACCAGCCCAGTTTGGGCAAATTCATGGTGGAGGGAGCCTCTAAAAAACCCAGCTTGGACCAATTCATGGTGGAGGGAGCCTCTAACCAGCCCAGTTTGGGCAAATTCATGGTGGAGGGAGCCTCTAAAAAACCCAGTTTGGACCAATTCATGGTGGAGGGAGCCTCTAAACAGCCCAGTTTGGGCAAATTCATGGTGGAGGGAGCCTCTAACCAGCCCAGTTTGGACCAATTAATGGTGGAGGGAGCCTCTAAACAGCCCAGTTTGGACCAATTAATGGTGGAGGGAGCCTCTAACCAGCCCAGTTTGGACCAATTAATGGTGGAGGGAGCCTCTAACCAGCCCAGTTTGGACCAATTAATGGTGGAGGGAGCCTCTAACCACCCCAGTTTGGACCAATTAATGGTGGAGGGAGCCTCTAACCAGCCCAGTTTGGACCAATTCATGGTGGAGGGAGCCTCTAAAAAACCCAGTTTGGACCAATTCATGGTGGAGGGAGCCTCTAAACAGCCCAGTTTGGGCAAATTCATGGTGGAGGGAGCCTCTAAACAGCCCAGTTTGGGCAAATTCATGGTGGAGGGAGCCTCTAACCAGCCCAGTTTGGACCAATTAATGGTGGAGGGAGCCTCTAACCAGCCCAGTTTGGACCAATTCATGGTGGAGGGAGCCTCTAAACAGCCAAGTTTGGACCAATTCATGGTGGAGGGAGCCTCTAAAAAACCCAGTTTGGACCAATTCATGGTGGAGGGAGCCTCTAACCAGCCCAGTTTGGACCAATTAATGGTGGAGGGAGCCTCTAACCAGCCCAGTTTGGACCAATTAATGGTGGAGGGAGCCTCTAACCAGCCCAGTTTGGACCAATTCATGGTGGAGGGAGCCTCTAAACAGCCCAGTTTGGGCAAATTCATGGTGGAGGGAGCCTCTAAAAAACCCAGTTTGGACCAATTCATGGTGGAGGGAGCCTCTAACCAGCCCAGTTTGGACCAATTAATGGTGGAGGGAGCCTCTAACCACCCCAGTTTGGACCAATTAATGGTGGAGGGAGCCTCTAACCAGCCCAGTTTGGACCAATTCATGGTGGAGGGAGCCTCTAACCAGCCCAGTTTGGACCAATTCATGGTGGAGGGAGCCTCTAAAAAACCCAGTTTGGACCAATTCATGGTGGAGGGAGCCTCTAAACAGCCCAGTTTGGGCAAATTCATGGTGGAGGGAGCCTCTAAAAAACCCAGTTTGGACCAATTCATGGTGGAGGGAGCCTCTAAACAGCCCAGTTTGGGCAAATTCATGGTGGAGGGAGCCTCTAACCAGCCCAGTTTGGACCAATTAATGGTGGAGGGAGCCTCTAACCAGCCCAGTTTGGACCAATTAATGGTGGAGGGAGCCTCTAAACAGCCAAGTTTTGGGAAATTCATGGTGGAGGGAGCCTCTAACCAGCCCAGTTTGGACCAATTCATGGTGGAGGGAGCCTCTAAACAGCCAAGTTTTGGGAAATTCATGGTGGAGGGAGCCTCTAACCAGCCCAGTTTGGACCAATTCATGGTGGAGGGAGCCTCTAAAAAACCCAGTTTGGACCAATTCATGGTGGAGGGAGCCTCTAAACAGCCCAGTTTGGGCAAATTCATGGTGGAGGGAGCCTCTAACCAGCCCAGTTTGGACCAATTAATGGTGGAGGGAGCCTCTAAACAGCCCAGTTTGGGCAAATTCATGGTGGAGGGAGCCTCTAACCAGCCCAGTTTGGACCAATTCATGGTGGAGGGAGCCTCTAACCAGCCCAGTTTGGACCAATTAATGGTGGAGGGAGCCTCTAACCAGCCCAGTTTGGACCAATTCATGGTGGAGGGAGCCTCTAAACAGCCCAGTTTGGGCAAATTCATGGTGGAGGGAGCCTCTAAAAAACCCAGTTTGGACCAATTCATGGTGGAGGGAGCCTCTAACCAGCCCAGTTTGGACCAATTAATGGTGGAGGGAGCCTCTAACCAGCCCAGTTTGGACCAATTAATGGTGGAGGGAGCCTCTAACCAGCCCAGTTTGGACCAATTCATGGTGGAGGGAGCCTCTAAACAGCCCAGTTTGGGCAAATTCATGGTGGAGGGAGCCTCTAAAAAACCCAGTTTGGACCAATTCATGGTGGAGGGAGCCTCTAACCAGCCCAGTTTGGACCAATTAATGGTGGAGGGAGCCTCTAACCAGCCCAGTTTGGACCAATTAATGGTGGAGGGAGCCTCTAACCAGCCCAGTTTGGACCAATTCATGGTGGAGGGAGCCTCTAAACAGCCAAGTTTTGGGAAATTCATGGTGGAGGGAGCCTCTAACCAGCCCAGTTTGGACCAATTCATGGTGGAGGGAGCCTCTAAACAGCCAAGTTTTGGGAAATTCATGGTGGAGGGAGCCTCTAACCAGCCCAGTTTGGACCAATTCATGGTGGAGGGAGCCTCTAAAAAACCCAGTTTGGACCAATTCATGGTGGAGGGAGCCTCTAAAAAACCCAGTTTGGACCAATTCATGGTGGAGGGAGCCTCTAAACAGCCCAGTTTGGGCAAATTCATGGTGGAGGAAGCCTCTAACCAGCCCAGTTTGGACCAATTAATGGTGGAGGGAGCCTCTAAACAGCCCAGTTTGGGCAAATTCATGGTGGAGGGAGCCTCTAAAAAACCCAGTTTGGACCAATTCATGGTGGAGGGAGCCTCTAAACAGCCCAGTTTGGGCAAATTCATGGTGGAGGGAGCCTCTAAACAGCCCAGTTTGGGCAAATTCATGGTGGAGGGAGCCTCTAACCAGCCCAGTTTGGACCAATTAATGGTGGAGGGAGCCTCTAAACAGCCCAGTTTGGACCAATTAATGGTGGAGGGAGCCTCTAACCAGCCCAGTTTGGACCAATTAATGGTGGAGGGAGCCTCTAACCAGCCCAGTTTGGACCAATTAATGGTGGAGGGAGCCTCTAACCAGCCCAGTTTGGACCAATTAATGGTGGAGGGAGCCTCTAACCAGCCCAGTTTGGACCAATTAATGGTGGAGGGATCCTCTAACCACCCCAGTTTGGACCAATTAATGGTGGAGGGAGCCTCTAACCAGCCCAGTTTGGACCAATTCATGGTGGAGGGAGCCTCTAAAAAACCCAGTTTGGACCAATTCATGGTGGAGGGAGCCTCTAAACAGCCCAGTTTGGGCAAATTCATGGTGGAGGGAGCCTCTAAACAGCCCAGTTTGGGCAAATTCATGGTGGAGGGAGCCTCTAACCAGCCCAGTTTGGACCAATTAATGGTGGAGGGAGCCTCTAACCAGCCCAGTTTGGACCAATTCATGGTGGAGGGAGCCTCTAAACAGCCAAGTTTGGACCAATTCATGGTGGAGGGAGCCTCTAAAAAACCCAGTTTGGACCAATTCATGGTGGAGGGAGCCTCTAACCAGCCCAGTTTGGACCAATTAATGGTGGAGGGAGCCTCTAACCAGCCCAGTTTGGACCAATTAATGGTGGAGGGAGCCTCTAACCAGCCCAGTTTGGACCAATTCATGGTGGAGGGAGCCTCTAAACAGCCCAGTTTGGGCAAATTCATGGTGGAGGGAGCCTCTAACCAGCCCAGTTTGGGCAAATTCATGGTGGAGGGAGCCTCTAAAAAACCCAGCTTGGACCAATTCATGGTGGAGGGAGCCTCTAACCAGCCCAGTTTGGGCAAATTCATGGTGGAGGGAGCCTCTAAAAAACCCAGTTTGGACCAATTCATGGTGGAGGGAGCCTCTAAACAGCCCAGTTTGGGCAAATTCATGGTGGAGGGAGCCTCTAACCAGCCCAGTTTGGACCAATTAATGGTGGAGGGAGCCTCTAAACAGCCAAGTTTTGGGAAATTCATGGTGGAGGGAGCCTCTAACCAGCCCAGTTTGGACCAATTCATGGTGGAGGGAGCCTCTAAAAAACCCAGTTTGGACCAATTCATGGTGGAGGGAGCCTCTAAAAAACCCAGTTTGGACCAATTCATGGTGGAGGGAGCCTCTAAACAGCCCAGTTTGGGCAAATTCATGGTGGAGGAAGCCTCTAACCAGCCCAGTTTGGACCAATTAATGGTGGAGGGAGCCTCTAAACAGCCCAGTTTGGGCAAATTCATGGTGGAGGGAGCCTCTAACCAGCCCAGTTTGGGCAAATTCATGGTGGAGGGAGCCTCTAAAAAACCCAGCTTGGACCAATTCATGGTGGAGGGAGCCTCTAACCAGCCCAGTTTGGGCAAATTCATGGTGGAGGGAGCCTCTAAAAAACCCAGTTTGGACCAATTCATGGTGGAGGGAGCCTCTAAACAGCCCAGTTTGGGCAAATTCATGGTGGAGGGAGCCTCTAACCAGCCCAGTTTGGACCAATTAATGGTGGAGGGAGCCTCTAAACAGCCCAGTTTGGACCAATTAATGGTGGAGGGAGCCTCTAACCAGCCCAGTTTGGACCAATTAATGGTGGAGGGAGCCTCTAACCAGCCCAGTTTGGACCAATTAATGGTGGAGGGAGCCTCTAACCACCCCAGTTTGGACCAATTAATGGTGGAGGGAGCCTCTAACCAGCCCAGTTTGGACCAATTCATGGTGGAGGGAGCCTCTAAAAAACCCAGTTTGGACCAATTCATGGTGGAGGGAGCCTCTAAACAGCCCAGTTTGGGCAAATTCATGGTGGAGGGAGCCTCTAAACAGCCCAGTTTGGGCAAATTCATGGTGGAGGGAGCCTCTTACCAGCCCAGTTTGGACCAATTAATGGTGGAGGGAGCCTCTAACCAGCCCAGTTTGGACCAATTCATGGTGGAGGGAGCCTCTAAACAGCCAAGTTTGGACCAATTCATGGTGGAGGGAGCCTCTAAAAAACCCAGTTTGGACCAATTCATGGTGGAGGGAGCCTCTAACCAGCCCAGTTTGGACCAATTAATGGTGGAGGGAGCCTCTAACCAGCCCAGTTTGGACCAATTAATGGTGGAGGGAGCCTCTAACCAGCCCAGTTTGGACCAATTCATGGTGGAGGGAGCCTCTAAACAGCCCAGTTTGGGCAAATTCATGGTGGAGGGAGCCTCTAAAAAACCCAGTTTGGACCAATTCATGGTGGAGGGAGCCTCTAACCAGCCCAGTTTGGACCAATTAATGGTGGAGGGAGCCTCTAACCAGCCCAGTTTGGACCAATTAATGGTGGAGGGAGCCTCTAAACAGCCAAGTTTTGGGAAATTCATGGTGGAGGGAGCCTCTAACCAGCCCAGTTTGGACCAATTCATGGTGGAGGGAGCCTCTAAAAAACCCAGTTTGGACCAATTCATGGTGGAGGGAGCCTCTAAACAGCCCAGTTTGGGCAAATTCATGGTGGAGGGAGCCTCTAAAAAACCCAGTTTGGACCAATTCATGGTGGAGGGAGCCTCTAAACAGCCCAGTTTGGGCAAATTCATGGTGGAGGGAGCCTCTAACCAGCCCAGTTTGGACCAATTAATGGTGGAGGGAGCCTCTAACCAGCCCAGTTTGGACCAATTAATGGTGGAGGGAGCCTCTAAACAGCCAAGTTTTGGGAAATTCATGGTGGAGGGAGCCTCTAACCAGCCCAGTTTGGACCAATTCATATTGGAGGGAGCCTCTAAACAGCCAAGTTTTGGGAAATTCATGGTGGAGGGAGCCTCTAACCAGCCCAGTTTGGACCAATTCATGGTGGAGGAAGCCTCTAAAAAACCCAGTTTGGACCAATTCATGGTGGAGGGAGCCTCTAAACAGCCCAGTTTGGGCAAATTCATGGTGGAGGGAGCCTCTAACCAGCCCAGTTTGGACCAATTAATGGTGGAGGGAGCCTCTAAACAGCCCAGTTTGGGCAAATTCATGGTGGAGGGAGCCTCTAACCAGCCCAGTTTGGACCAATTTATGGTGGAGGGAGCCTCTAACCAGCCCAGTTTGGACCAATTAATGGTGGAGGGAGCCTCTAACCAGCCCAGTTTGGACCAATTCATGGTGGAGGGAGCCTCTAAACAGCCCAGTTTGGGCAAATTCATGGTGGAGGGAGCCTCTAAAAAACCCAGTTTGGACCAATTCATGGTGGAGGGAGCCTCTAACCAGCCCAGTTTGGACCAATTAATGGTGGAGGGAGCCTCTAACCAGCCCAGTTTGGACCAATTCATGGTGGAGGGAGCCTCTAAACAGCCAAGTTTTGGGAAATTCATGGTGGAGGGAGCCTCTAACCAGCCCAGTTTGGACCAATTCATGGTGGAGGGAGCCTCTAAACAGCCAAGTTTTGGGAAATTCATGGTGGAGGGAGCCTCTAACCAGCCCAGTTTGGACCAATTCATGGTGGAGGGAGCCTCTAAAAAACCCAGTTTGGACCAATTCATGGTGGAGGGAGCCTCTAAAAAACCCAGTTTGGACCAATTCATGGTGGAGGGAGCCTCTAAACAGCCCAGTTTGGGCAAATTCATGGTGGAGGAAGCCTCTAACCAGCCCAGTTTGGACCAATTAATGGTGGAGGGAGCCTCTAAACAGCCCAGTTTGGGCAAATTCATGGTGGAGGGAGCCTCTAACCAGCCCAGTTTGGACCAATTCATGGTGGAGGGAGCCTCTAACCAGCCCAGTTTGGGCAAATTCATGGTGGAGGGAGCCTCTAAAAAACCCAGCTTGGACCAATTCATGGTGGAGGGAGCCTCTAACCAGCCCAGTTTGGGCAAATTCATGGTGGAGGGAGCCTCTAAAAAACCCAGTTTGGACCAATTCATGGTGGAGGGAGCCTCTAAACAGCCCAGTTTGGGCAAATTCATGGTGGAGGGAGCCTCTAACCAGCCCAGTTTGGACCAATTAATGGTGGAGGGAGCCTCTAAACAGCCCAGTTTGGACCAATTAATGGTGGAGGGAGCCTCTAACCAGCCCAGTTTGGACCAATTAATGGTGGAGGGAGCCTCTAACCAGCCCAGTTTGGACCAATTAATGGTGGAGGGAGCCTCTAACCACCCCAGTTTGGACCAATTAATGGTGGAGGGAGCCTCTAACCAGCCCAGTTTGGACCAATTCATGGTGGAGGGAGCCTCTAAAATACCCAGTTTGGACCAATTCATGGTGGAGGGAGCCTCTAAACAGCCCAGTTTGGGCAAATTCATGGTGGAGGGAGCCTCTAAACAGCCCAGTTTGGGCAAATTCATGGTGGAGGGAGCCTCTAACCAGCCCAGTTTGGACCAATTAATGGTGGAGGGAGCCTCTAACCAGCCCAGTTTGGACCAATTCATGGTGGAGGGAGCCTCTAAACAGCCAAGTTTGGACCAATTCATGGTGGAGGGAGCCTCTAAAAAACCCAGTTTGGACCAATTCATGGTGGAGGGAGCCTCTAACCAGCCCAGTTTGGACCAATTAATGGTGGAGGGAGCCTCTAACCAGCCCAGTTTGGACCAATTAATGGTGGAGGGAGCCTCTAACCAGCCCAGTTTGGACCAATTCATGGTGGAGGGAGCCTCTAAACAGCCCAGTTTGGGCAAATTCATGGTGGAGGGAGCCTCTAACCAGCCCAGTTTGGGCAAATTCATGGTGGAGGGAGCCTCTAAAAAACCCAGCTTGGACCAATTCATGGTGGAGGGAGCCTCTAACCAGCCCAGTTTGGGCAAATTCATGGTGGAGGGAGCCTCTAAAAAACCCAGTTTGGACCAATTCATGGTGGAGGGAGCCTCTAAACAGCCCAGTTTGGGCAAATTCATGGTGGAGGGAGCCTCTAACCAGCCCAGTTTGGACCAATTAATGGTGGAGGGAGCCTCTAAACAGCCAAGTTTTGGGAAATTCATGGTGGAGGGAGCCTCTAACCAGCCCAGTTTGGACCAATTCATGGTGGAGGGAGCCTCTAAAAAACCCAGTTTGGACCAATTCATGGTGGAGGGAGCCTCTAAAAAACCCAGTTTGGACCAATTCATGGTGGAGGGAGCCTCTAAACAGCCCAGTTTGGGCAAATTCATGGTGGAGGAAGCCTCTAACCAGCCCAGTTTGGACCAATTAATGGTGGAGGGAGCCTCTAAACAGCCCAGTTTGGGCAAATTCATGGTGGAGGGAGCCTCTAACCAGCCCAGTTTGGGCAAATTCATGGTGGAGGGAGCCGTTAAAAAACCCAGCTTGGACCAATTCATGGTGGAGGGAGCCTCTAACCAGCCCAGTTTGGGCAAATTCATGGTGGAGGGAGCCTCTAAAAAACCCAGTTTGGACCAATTCATGGTGGAGGGAGCCTCTAAACAGCCCAGTTTGGGCAAATTCATGGTGGAGGGAGCCTCTAACCAGCCCAGTTTGGACCAATTAATGGTGGAGGGAGCCTCTAAACAGCCAAGTTTTGGGAAATTCATGGTGGAGGGAGCCTCTAACCAGCCCAGTTTGGACCAATTCATGGTGGAGGGAGCCTCTAAAAAACCCAGTTTGGACCAATTCATGGTGGAGGGAGCCTCTAAAAAACCCAGTTTGGACCAATTCATGGTGGAGGGAGCCTCTAAACAGCCCAGTTTGGGCAAATTCATGGTGGAGGAAGCCTCTAACCAGCCCAGTTTGGACCAATTCATGGTGGAGGGAGCCTCTAAACAGCCCAGTTTGGGCAAATTCATGGTGGAGGGAGCCTCTAACCAGCCCAGTTTGGGCAAATTCATGGTGGAGGGAGCCTCTAAAAAACCCAGCTTGGACCAATTCATGGTGGAGGGAGCCTCTAACCAGCCCAGTTTGGGCAAATTCATGGTGGAGGGAGCCTCTAAAAAACCCAGTTTGGACCAATTCATGGTGGAGGGAGCCTCTAAACAGCCCAGTTTGGGCAAATTCATGGTGGAGGGAGCCTCTAACCAGCCCAGTTTGGACCAATTAATGGTGGAGGGAGCCTCTAAACAGCCCAGTTTGGACCAATTAATGGTGGAGGGAGCCTCTAACCAGCCCAGTTTGGACCAATTAATGGTGGAGGGAGCCTCTAACCAGCCCAGTTTGGACCAATTAATGGTGGAGGGAGCCTCTAACCACCCCAGTTTGGACCAATTAATGGTGGAGGGAGCCTCTAACCAGCCCAGTTTGGACCAATTCATGGTGGAGGGAGCCTCTAAAAAACCCAGTTTGGACCAATTCATGGTGGAGGGAGCCTCTAAACAGCCCAGTTTGGGCAAATTCATGGTGGAGGGAGCCTCTAAACAGCCCAGTTTGGGCAAATTCATGGTGGAGGGAGCCTCTAACCAGCCCAGTTTGGACCAATTAATGGTGGAGGGAGCCTCTAACCAGCCCAGTTTGGACCAATTAATGGTGGAGGGAGCTTTTAACCAGCCCAGTTTGGACCAATTCATGGTGGAGGGAGCCTCTAAACAGCCCAGTTTGGGCAAATTCATGGTGGAGGGAGCCTCTAAAAAACCCAGTTTGGACCAATTCATGGTGGAGGGAGCCTCTAAGCAGCCCAGTTTGGACCAATTAATGGTGGAGGGAGCCTCTAACCAGCCCAGTTTGGACCAATTAATGGTGGAGGGAGCCTCTAAACAGCCAAGTTTTGGGAAATTCATGGTGGAGGGAGCCTCTAACCAGCCCAGTTTGGACCAATTCATTGTGGAGGGAGCCTCTAAAAAACCCAGTTTGGACCAATTCATGGTGGAGGGAGCCTCTAAACAGCCCAGTTTGGGCAAATTCATGGTGGAGGGAGCCTCTAAAAAACCCAGTTTGGACCAATTCATGGTGGAGGGAGCCTCTAAACAGCCCAGTTTGGGCAAATTCATGGTGGAGGGAGCCTCTAACCAGCCCAGTTTGGACCAATTAATGGTGGAGGGAGCCTCTAACCAGCCCAGTTTGGACCAATTAATGGTGGAGGGAGCCTCTAAACAGCCAAGTTTTGGGAAATTCATGGTGGAGGGAGCCTCTAACCAGCCCAGTTTGGGCAAATTCATGGTGGAGGGAGCCTCTAAAAAACCCAGTTTGGACCAATTCATGGTGGAGGGAGCCTCTAACCAGCCCAGTTTGGACCAATTAATGGTGGAGGGAGCCTCTAACCAGCCCAGTTTGGACCAATTCATGGTGGAGGGAGCCTCTAAACAGCCAAGTTTTGGGAAATTCATGGTGGAGGGAGCCTCTAACCAGCCCAGTTTGGACCAATTCATGGTGGAGGGAGCCTCTAAACAGCCAAGTTTTGGGAAATTCATGGTGGAGGGAGCCTCTAACCAGCCCAGTTTGGACCAATTCATGGTGGATGGAGCCTCTAAAAAACCCAGTTTGGACCAATTCATGGTGGAGGGAGCCTCTAAAAAACCCAGTTTGGACCAATTCATGGTGGAGGGAGCCTCTAAACAGCCCAGTTTGGGCAAATTCATGGTGGAGGAAGCCTCTAACCAGCCCAGTTTGGACCAATTAATGGTGGAGGGAGCCTCTAAACAGCCCAGTTTGGGCAAATTCATGGTGGAGGGAGCCTCTAACCAGCCCAGTTTGGACCAATTAATGGTGGAGGGAGCCTCTAACCAGCCCAGTTTGGGCAAATTCATGGTGGAGGGAGCCTCTAAAAAACCCAGCTTGGACCAATTCATGGTGGAGGGAGCCTCTAACCAGCCCAGTTTGGGCAAATTCATGGTGGAGGGAGCCTCTAAAAAACCCAGTTTGGACCAATTCATGGTGGAGGGAGCCTCTAAACAGCCCAGTTTGGGCAAATTCATGGTGGAGGGAGCCTCTAACCAGCCCAGTTTGGACCAATTAATGGTGGAGGGAGCCTCTAAACAGCCCAGTTTGGACCAATTAATGGTGGAGGGAGCCTCTAACCAGCCCAGTTTGGACCAATTAATGGTGGAGGGAGCCTCTAACCAGCCCAGTTTGGACCAATTAATGGTGGAGGGAGCCTCTAACCAGCCCAGTTTGGACCAATTAATGGTGGAGGGAGCCTCTAACCAGCCCAGTTTGGACCAATTCATGGTGGAGGGAGCCTCTAAAAAACTCAGTTTGGACCAATTCATGGTGGAGGGAGCCTCTAAACAGCCCAGTTTGGGCAAATTCATGGTGGAGGGAGCCTCTAAACAGCCCAGTTTGGGCAAATTCATGGTGGAGGGAGCCTCTAACCAGCCCAGTTTGGACCAATTAATGGTGGAGGGAGCCTCTAACCAGCCCAGTTTGGACCAATTCATGGTGGAGGGAGCCTCTAAACAGCCAAGTTTGGACCAATTCATGGTGGAGGGAGCCTCTAAAAAACCCAGTTTGGACCAATTCATGGTGGAGGGAGCCTCTAACCAGCCCAGTTTGGACCAATTAATGGTGGAGGGAGCCTCTAACCAGCCCAGTTTGGACCAATTAATGGTGGAGGGAGCCTCTAATCAGCCCAGTTTGGACCAATTCATGGTGGAGGGAGCCTCTAAACAGCCCAGTTTGGGCAAATTCATGGTGGAGGGAGCCTCTAACCAGCCCAGTTTGGGCAAATTCATGGTGGAGGGAGCCTCTAAAAAACCCAGCTTGGACCAATTCATGGTGGAGGGAGCCTCTAACCAGCCCAGTTTGGGCAAATTCATGGTGGAGGGAGCCTCTAAAAAACCCAGCTTGGACCAATTCATGGTGGAGGGAGCCTCTAACCAGCCCAGTTTGGGCAAATTCATGGTGGAGGGAGCCTCTAAAAAACCCAGTTTGGACCAATTCATGGTGGAGGGAGCCTCTAAACAGCCCAGTTTGGGCAAATTCATGGTGGAGGGAGCCTCTAACCAGCCCAGTTTGGACCAATTAATGGTGGAGGGAGCCTCTAAACAGCCAAGTTTTGGGAAATTCATGGTGGAGGGAGCCTCTAACCAGCCCAGTTTGGACCAATTCATGGTGGAATGAGCCTCTAAAAAACCCAGTTTGGACCAATTCATGGTGGAGGGAGCCTCTAAAAAACCCAGTTTGGACCAATTCATGGTGGAGGGAGCCTCTAAACAGCCCAGTTTGGGCAAATTCATGGTGGAGGAAGCCTCTAACCAGCCCAGTTTGGACCAATTAATGGTGGAGGGAGCCTCTAAACAGCCCAGTTTGGGCAAATTCATGGTGGAGGGAGCCTCTAACCAGCCCAGTTTGGACCAATTCATGGTGGAGGGAGCCTCTAACCAGCCCAGTTTGGGCAAATTCATGGTGGAGGGAGCCTCTAAAAAACCCAGCTTGGACCAATTCATGGTGGAGGGAGCCTCTAACCAGCCCAGTTTGGGCAAATTCATGGTGGAGGGAGCCTCTAAAAAACCCAGTTTGGACCAATTCATGGTGGAGGGAGCCTCTAAACAGCCCAGTTTGGGCAAATTCATGGTGGAGGGAGCCTCTAACCAGCCCAGTTTGGACCAATTAATGGTGGAGGGAGCCTCTAAACAGCCCAGTTTGGACCAATTAATGGTGGAGGGAGCCTCTAACCAGCCCAGTTTGGACCAATTAATGGTGGAGGGAGCCTCTAACCAGCCCAGTTTGGACCAATTAATGGTGGAGGGAGCCTCTAACCACCCCAGTTTGGACCAATTAATGGTGGAGGGAGCCTCTAACCAGCCCAGTTTGGACCAATTCATGGTGGAGGGAACCTCTAAAAAACCCAGTTTGGACCAATTCATGGTGGAGGGAGCCTCTAAACAGCCCAGTTTGGGCAAATTCATGGTGGAGGGAGCCTCTAAACAGCCCAGTTTGGGCAAATTCATGGTGGAGGGAGCCTCTAACCAGCCCAGTTTGGACCAATTAATGGTGGAGGGAGCCTCTAACCAGCCCAGTTTGGACCAATTCATGGTGGAGGGAGCCTCTAAACAGCCAAGTTTGGACCAATTCATGGTGGAGGGAGCCTCTAAAAAACCCAGTTTGGACCAATTCATGGTGGAGGGAGCCTCTAACCAGCCCAGTTTGGACCAATTAATGGTGGAGGGAGCCTCTAACCAGCCCAGTTTGGACCAATTAATGGTGGAGGGAGCCTCTAACCAGCCCAGTTTGGACCAATTCATGGTGGAGGGAGCCTCTAAACAGCCCAGTTTGGGCAAATTCATGGTGGAGGGAGCCTCTAACCAGCCCAGTTTGGGCAAATTCATGGTGGAGGGAGCCTCTAAAAAACCCAGCTTGGACCAATTCATGGTGGAGGGAGCCTCTAACCAGCCCAGTTTGGGCAAATTCATGGTGGAGGGAGCCTCTAAAAAACCCAGTTTGGACCAATTCATGGTGGAGGGAGCCTCTAAACAGCCCAGTTTGGGCAAATTCATGGTGGAGGGAGCCTCTAACCAGCCCAGTTTGGACCAATTAATGGTGGAGGGAGCCTCTAAACAGCCCAGTTTGGACCAATTAATGGTGGAGGGAGCCTCTAACCAGCCCAGTTTGGACCAATTAATGGTGGAGGGAGCCTCTAACCAGCCCAGTTTGGACCAATTAATGGTGGAGGGAGCCTCTAACCACCCCAGTTTGGACCAATTAATGGTGGAGGGAGCCTCTAACCAGCCCAGTTTGGACCAATTCATGGTGGAGGGAGCCTCTAAAAAACCCAGTTTGGACCAATTCATGGTGGAGGGAGCCTCTAAACAGCCCAGTTTGGGCAAATTCATGGTGGAGGGAGCCTCTAAACAGCCCAGTTTGGGCAAATTCATGGTGGAGGGAGCCTCTAACCAGCCCAGTTTGGACCAATTAATGGTGGAGGGAGCCTCTAACCAGCCCAGTTTGGACCAATTCATGGTGGAGGGAGCCTCTAAACAGCCAAGTTTGGACCAATTCATGGTGGAGGGAGCCTCTAAAAAACCCAGTTTGGACCAATTCATGGTGGAGGGAGCCTCTAACCAGCCCAGTTTGGACCAATTAATGGTGGAGGGAGCCTCTAACCAGCCCAGTTTGGACCAATTAATGGTGGAGGGAGCCTCTAACCAGCCCAGTTTGGACCAATTCATGGTGGAGGGAGCCTCTAAACAGCCCAGTTTGGGCAAATTCATGGTGGAGGGAGCCTCTAACCAGCCCAGTTTGGACCAATTCATGGTGGAGGGAGCCTCTAAAAAACCCAGTTTGGACCAATTCATGGTGGAGGGAGCCTCTAAACAGCCCAGTTTGGGCAAATTCATGGTGGAGGGAGCCTCTAAACAGCCCAGTTTGGGCAAATTCATGGTGGAGGGAGCCTCTAACCAGCAGAGTTGGTGGAAATCAGGGTGGAGGGAGCCTCTAACCAGCAGAGTTGGGGGAAATCAGGGTGGAGGGAGCCTAGTATTAGCAGAATTGTGCAACGCTTATGGTGGATGAGTATGAGGATGCAGAGGAATTGGAGAGGTTGAGTACAGACATGGAGTTTCATGTTGGGGTGCTTTACACAGGTGGGCACAAAAATGACGGCTCTACCCAGTGGTGGTTCATTTTTATCAAAGTGAGCCGGTCGGCACTCTCAGCTGACAGACGGGTGCGCTTGTCAGTGATGATGCCACCGGCTGCACTGAACACCCTCTCAGATAGGACGCTGGCGGCAGGACAGGACAGCACCTCCAAGGCATATAGGGCAAGTTCAAGCCACAGGTCCAACTTCGACACCCAATACGTGTAGGGCGCAGAGGGGTCGGAGAGGACAGGGCTGTGGTCGGAAAGGTATTCCCGCAACATGCGCCTATACTTCTCACGCCTGGTGACACTAGGACCCTCCGTGGCGGCACTTTGGCGAGGGGGTGCCATCAAGGTGTCCCAGACCTTACACAGTGTGCCCCTCGTTTGTGTGGACCGGTGAGAACTTGGTTGCCTACTGGAGGAACTGCCCTCCCTGCCGCCAACGTCACATGCTGGAAACATCTCCATCATATTCTGCACCAATTGCCTGTGGCAAGCATTGATGCGATTGGCCCTCCCCTCTACCGGAATAAAAGACGAGATGTTGTTTTTATACCGGGGGTCAAGGATAGCAAAGATCCAGTACTGGTTGTCCTCCATGATTTTGACAATACGCTTGTCGGTTGTAAAGCACCCCAACATGAACTCAGCCATGTCTGCCACAGTGTTAGTTGGCATGACTCCTCTGGCCCCACCGGAAAGTTCAATCTCCATTTCCTCCTCATCCTCCATGTCTACCCATCCGCGCTGCAACAATGGGACGATTCGAAGTTGCCCGGAAGCCTCCTGTATCACCATCACATCATCGGACAACTCTTCTTCCTCCTCCTCCTCCTCCTCCTCCTCCTCCATTAAACGCAGTGAAGCGGACAGATGTGTGGACCTACTCTCCAGCTGTGACGGATCGGATGCTATCCCTAACTCCTCTGTGTGATCTGAGTTATCCCTGATGTCAATCAGGGATTCTCTCAGAACACACAAGAGCGGGATTGTAAGGCTCACCATCGCATCCTCAGAGCTCACCCTCCTTGTGGACTCCTCAAAGACCCGTAGGATGTCACAAAGGTCTCTCATCCATGGCCACTCATGGATGTGAAACTGAGGCAGCTGACTTTGTGGCACCCTAGGGTTTTGTAGCTGGTATTCCATCAAAGGTCTCTGCTGCTCAACCACTCTATTCAACATCTGAAACGTTGAGTTCCAGCGTGTGGGGACGTCGCACAAAAGCCGGTGTTGTGGCACATGCAGGCGTTGCTGGAGAGATTTTAAGCTAGCAGCGGCTACTGTCGACTTGCGAAAGTGGGCGCACATGCGCCGCACTTTCACCAGTAGCTCTGGAACATTGGGGTAGCTCTTTAGGAAACGTTGCACCACTAGGTTGAAGACGTGGGCCAGGCATGGAACATGTTGGAGTCCGGCAAGCTCCAGAGCTGCTACCAGGTTCCGGCCGTTATCACAAACGACCATGCCTGGGCCCAGGTGCAGCGGCTCAAACCATATTGCCGTCTCATCGAGGAGGGCATCCCTCACCTCGGAGGCAGTGTGCTGTCTGTCCCCCAAGCTGATCAGCTTCAGCACAGCCTGCTGACGTCTACCAACGCCAGTGCTGCAACGTTTCCAACTCGTAGCTGGGGTCAATCTAACAGCGGAGGAGGAGGCGGTGGCGGAGGAGGAGGCGGTGGCGGAGGAGGAGGCGGTAGAGGAGGAGGAGGAGGGGGGTGTTCTTCTCGTGTCCCTGCCAGGAATGTTAGGCGGGGAGACGAGGTACACCGGGCCAGTTTGGGAAGCAGTCCCAGCCTCAACTACATTCACCCAGTGTGCCGTCAGTGAAATGTAGCGTCCCTGTCCGCATGCACTTGTCCACGCGTCGGTGGTCAAGTGGACCTTTGTGCAAAGCGCGGAACTAAGGGCCCGCCTGATGTTGAGTGACACGTGCTGGTGCAAGGCGGGGACGGCACACCGGGAGAAGTAGTGACGGCTAGGGACGGCATAGCGAGGTGCCGCAGTTGCCATCAGGTCCAGGAAGGCGGGAGTTTCAACAAGCCGGAACGCCAACATCTCCTGGGCCAGCAGTTTAGCGATGTTGGCGTTCAAGGCTTGCGCGTGTGGGTGGTTAGCAGTGTATTTCTGCCGCCGCTCCAATGTCTGAGAGATGGTGGGTTGTTGTAAAGAAACGCCTGATGGTGCCTTTGATGGTGCAGGAGAAGGAGATAAGACAGGACCAGGGGAGGATGAGGTAGAAGTCAACAAAGTGGCGGAGGCAGATGAAGTGGTGTCCTGGCTCGTCCTCTGGAGTGCATCGCCAGCACAGTCAGCAGTGGCAGTGGCAGAGGCAGTGGCAGAGGCAGTGGCAGTGGCGTGAACGGCAGGCGGCCTTTGTCCTGCCGTTGCTGCCTGCCACTGATTCCAGTGCTTGGATTCCAAATGACGGCGCATTGAAGTGGTGGACAGGTTGCTCTTCTCAGAGCCCCTAATCAATTTCGAGAGGCAAATTGTGCAGACAACACTATATCTGTCCTCGGCGCATTCCTTGAAAAAACTCCACACCTTCGAGAAACGTGCCCTCGAGGTGGGAGTTTTTCGGGGCTGGGTACGAACTGGAACATCTTGGGAGATTCCGGGTGTGGCCTGGCTTCGCCTAAGCTGCTGACCTCTGCCTCTGCCTCTAGCTACCCTTTTTGGTGCTGCACCTGCCTCAACATCCACACTACTTTCCCCGCTTGACATCCCCCCTGTCCAGGTCGGGTCAGTGTCCTCATCATCCACCACTTCCTCTTCCAACTCCTGTCTCATCTCCTCCTCCCGCACAATGCGCCGGTCAACTGGATGCCCTGACGGCAACTGCGTCACATCATCGTCGACGAGGGTGGGTTGCTGGTCATCCACCACCAAATCGAACGGAGATGGAGGAGACTCTAGTGTTTGAGCATCTGGACACAGATGCTCCTCTGTTAGGTTCGTGGAATCGTGACGTGGAGAGGCAGGTTGAGGGACAATGAAAGGAGCAGAGAACAGCTCTGGGGAGCAGGGACAGTTTGGGTTATTGTTCTGTAAAGCTTCGGAATTTTGGGAGGAAGGAAGACAAGACTGTTGGGTAATAGGAGGAGAGGAGGCAGAGTCTGACTGGCTGCTGGACAATGTGCTGTAAGCGTTCTCTGACAGCCATTGCAAGACCTGTTCCTGGTTCTCGGGCCTACTAAGGTTTGTACCCTGCAGTTTAGTTAATGTGGCAAGCAACCCTGGCACTGTGGAGTGGCGCAATGCTTGCTGCCCCACAGGAGTAGGCACGGGACGCCCTGTGGCTTCACTGCTACCTTGCTCCCCAGAACCATTCCCCCGACCTCGCCCACGGCCTCGTCCACGTCCCTTTCCGGGAGCCTTGCGCATTTTGAATTCCTAGTTAGAAATTGGCACTGTATACCAGTAGTAAAAATTGTGGGTGCACGTAACCCCAATATATTCTTTGAATTCCCAGTCAGACAATGGCACTGTATACCAGTAGTAAAAATTGTGGGTGCACGTAACCCCAATATATTCTTTGAATTCCCAGTCAGAAACTGGCACTATATGGCAGTAGCAAGAAATGAGGGTATTTGTATTCCCAATATACTCTTTGAATTCCCAGTCAGACAATGGCACTGTATACCAGTAGTAAAAATTGTGGGTGCACGTAACCCCAATATATTCTTTGAATTCCCAGTCAGAAACTGGCACTATATGGCAGTAGCAAGAAATGAGGGTATTTGTATTCCCAATATACTCTTTGAATTCCCAGTCAGACAATGGCACTGTATACCAGTAGTAAAAATTGTGGGTGCACGTAACCCCAATATATTCTTTGAATTACCAGTCAGAAACTGGCACTATATGGCAGTAGCAAGAAATGAGGGTATTTATAACCCCAATATATTCTTTGAATTCCCAGTCAGACAATGGCACTGTATACCAGTAGTAAAAATTGTGGGTGCACGTAACCCCAATATATTCTTTGAATTACCAGTCAGAAACTGGCACTATATGGCAGTAGCAAGAAATGAGGGTATTTATAACCCCAATATATTCTTTGAATTACCAGTCAGAAACTGGCACTATATGGCAGTAGCAAGAAATGAGGGTATTTATAACCCCAATATATTCTTTGAATTCCCAGTCAGACAATGGCACTGTATACCAGTAGTAAAAATTGTGGGTGCACGTAACCCCAATATATTCTTTGAATTCCCAGTCAGAAACTGGCACTATATGGCAGTAGCAAGAAATGAGGGTATTTGTATTCCCAATATACTCTTTGAATTCCCAGTCAGACAATGGCACTGTATACCAGTAGTAAAAATTGTGGGTGCACGTAACCCCAATATATTCTTTGAATTACCAGTCAGAAACTGGCACTATATGGCAGTAGCAAGAAATGAGGGTATTTATAACCCCAATATATTCTTTGAATTCCCAGTCAGACAATGGCACTGTATACCAGTAGTAAAAATTGTGGGTGCACGTAACCCCAATATATTCTTTGAATTACCAGTCAGAAACTGGCACTATATGGCAGTAGCAAGAAATGAGGGTATTTGTATTCCCAATATACTCTTTGAATTCCCAGTCAGACAATGGCACTGTATACCAGTAGTAAAAATTGTGGGTGCACGTAACCCCAATATATTCTTTGAATTACCAGTCAGAAACTGGCACTATATGGCAGTAGCAAGAAATGAGGGTATTTATAACCCCAATATATTCTTTGAATTCCCAGTCAGACAATGGCACTGTATACCAGTAGTAAAAATTGTGGGTGCACGTAACCCCAATATATTCTTTGAATTCCCAGTCAGAAACTGGCACTATATGGCAGTAGCAAGAAATGAGGGTATTTGTATTCCCAATATACTCTTTGAATTCCCAGTCAGACAATGGCACTGTATACCAGTAGTAAAAATTGTGGGTGCACGTAACCCCAATATATTCTTTGAATTCCCAGTCAGAAACTGGCACTATATGGCAGTAGCAAGAAATGAGGGTATTTGTATTCCCAATATACTCTTTGAATTCCCAGTCAGACAATGGCACTGTATACCAGTAGTAAAAATTGTGGGTGCACGTAACCCCAATATATTCTTTGAATTACCAGTCAGAAACTGGCACTATATGGCAGTAGCAAGAAATGAGGGTATTTATAACCCCAATATATTCTTTGAATTCCCAGTCAGACAATGGCACTGTATACCAGTAGTAAAAATTGTGGGTGCACGTAACCCCAATATATTCTTTGAATTACCAGTCAGAAACTGGCACTATATGGCAGTAGCAAGAAATGAGGGTATTTGTATTCCCAATATACTCTTTGAATTCCCAGTCAGACAATGGCACTGTATACCAGTAGTAAAAATTGTGGGTGCACGTAACCCCAATATATTCTTTGAATTCCCAGTCAGACAATGGCACTGTATACCAGTAGTAAAAATTGTGGGTGCACGTAACCCCAATATATTCTTTGAATTCCCAGTCAGAAACTGGCACTATATGGCAGTAGCAAGAAATGAGGGTATTTGTATTCCTAATATACTCTTTGAATTCCCAGTCAGACAATGGCACTGTATACCAGTAGTAAAAATTGTGGGTGCACGTAACCCCAATATATTCTTTGAATTACCAGTCAGAAACTGGCACTATATGGCAGTAGCAAGAAATGAGGGTATTTATAACCCCAATATATTCTTTGAATTCCCAGTCAGACAATGGCACTGTATACCAGTAGTAAAAATTGTGGGTGCACGTAACCCCAATATATTCTTTGAATTACCAGTCAGAAACTGGCACTATATGGCAGTAGCAAGAAATGAGGGTATTTGTATTCCCAATATATTCTTTGAATTCCCAGTCAGACAATGGCACTGTATACCAGTAGTAAAAATTGTGGGTGCACGTAACCCCAATATATTCTTTGAATTCCCAGTCAGACACTGGCACTATATGGCAGTAGCAAGAAATGAGGGTATTTGTATTCCCAATATATTCTTTGAATTCCCAGTCAGACAATGGCACTGTATACCAGTAGTAAAAATTGTGGGTGTATATAGCCCCAATTCTATTGCTAGGGGACTTGCAGGGTATTTCTGGGGTGAAGGTGGGGGGGCACACCGTTGGAACGGGTATCGGGGTATATATCGGGTATACGGGAATACACTGACAGTGTATTCCATTCAGGATCCTGGGAAAGCTGGGTTGCGGCGATTGAGCCCGTCAGTGCCACGTTACACTGACAAGCTTCTCCCTGGAATTTAGCTCTTATAAGAGCTGTTGTGGTTGTCTTCTCCTTCCTATCCTAGCCTGTCCCTGCCTACCCAGAATCTAAGCCCTAGCTAGCTGGACGGAAACCTCCGTCCTCGGTGAATTGCAAGCTCAGAATGACGCGAAGCTGGGCGTCGCTGTTCTTTTAAATTAGAGGTCACATGTTTTCGGCAGCCAATGGGTTTTGCCTACTTTTTTCAACGTCACCGGTGTCGTAGTTCCTGTCCCACCTACCCTGCGCTGTTATTGGAGCAAAAAAGGCGCCAGGGAAGGTGGGAGGGGAATCGAGTAATGGCGCACTTTACCACGCGGTGTTCGATTCGATTCGAACATGCCGAACAGCCTAATATCCGATCGAACATGAGTTCGATAGAACACTGTTCGCTCATCTCTAGTTACTAGAGATGAGCGAACAGTGTTCTATCGAACACATGTTCGATCGGATATCAGGGTGTTCGCCATGTTCGAATCGAATCGAACACCACGTGGTAAAGTGCGCCAAAATTCGATTCCCCTCCCACCTTCCCTGGCGCCTTTTTTGCACCAATAACAGCGCAGGGGAGGTGGGACAGGAACTACGACACTGGGGGCATTGAAAAAAATTGGAAAAAGTCATTGGCTGCCGAAATCAGGTGACCTCCATTTTAGACGAATAGTGGATTTCAAATCCGGGTCATATGAGAATGTGAACTTTGTGACTATGAGACAGGGATAGCTGTACAGGCAGGGATAGCTAGGGATAACCTTTATTTAGGGGGGAATGTTATTAAAAATAACTTTTTGGGGCTCTATCGGGTGTGTAATTGTGATTTTTGTGAGATAAACTTTTTCCCATAGGGATGCATTGGCCAGCGCTGATTGGCCGAATTCCGTACTCTGGCCAATCAGTGCTGGCCAATGCATTCTATTAGCTTGATGAAGCAGAGTGTGCACAAGGGTTCAAGCGCACCCTCGGCTCTGATGTAGCAGAGCCGAGGCTGCACAAGGGTTCAAGCGCACCCTTGGCTCTGATGTAGGAGAGCCGAGGGTGCACTTGAACCCTTGTGCACCCTCAGCTCTGCTACATCAGAGCCGAGGGTGCGCTTGAACCCTTGTGCACACTCTGCTTCATCAAGCTAATAGAATGCATTGGCCAGCGCTGATTGGCCAATGTATTCTATTAGCCTGATGAAGTAGAGCTGAATGTGTGTGCTAAGCACACACATTCAGCTCTACTTCATCGGGCTAATAGAATGCATTGGCCAGCGCTGATTGGCCAGAGTACGGAACTCGACCAATCAGCGCTGGCTCTGCTGAAGGAGGCGGAGTCTAAGATCGCTCCACACCAGTCTCCATTCAGGTCCGACCTTAGACTCCGCCTCCTCCGGCAGAGCCAGCGCTGATTGGCCGAAGGCTGGCCAATGCATTCCTATGCGAATGCAGAGACTTAGCAGTGCTGAGTCAGTTTTGCTCAACTACACATCTGATGCACACTCGGCACTGCTACATCAGATGTAGCAATCTGATGTAGCAGAGCCGAGGGTGCACTAGAACCCCTGTGCAAACTCAGTTCACGCTAATAGAATGCATTGGCCAGCGCTGATTGGCCAATGCATTCTATTAGCCCGATGAAGTAGAGCTGAATGTGTGTGCTAAGCACACACATTCAGCACTGCTTCATCACGCCAATACAATGCATTAGCCAGTGCTGATTGGCCAGAGTACGGAATTCGGCCAATCAGCGCTGGCTCTGCTGGAGGAGGCGGAGTCTAAGGTCGGACCTGAATGGAGACTGGTGTGGAGCGATCTTAGACTCCGCCTCCTCCAGCAGAGCCAGCGCTGATTGGTCGAGTTCCGTACTCTGGCCAATCAGCGCTGGCCAATGCATTCTATTAGCCCGATGAAGTAGAGCTGAATGTGTGTGCTTAGCACACACATTCAGCTCTACTTCATCAGGCTAATAGAATACATTGGCCAATCAGCGCTGGCCAATGCATTCTATTAGCTTGATGAAGCAGAGTGTGCACAAGGGTTCAAGCGCACCCTCGGCTCTGATGTAGCAGAGCCGAGGCTGCACAAGGGTTCAAGTGCACCCTCGGCTCTCCTACATCAGAGCCGAGGGTGCGCTTGAACCCTTGTGCAGCCTCGGCTCTGCTACATCAGAGCCGAGGGTGCGCTTGAACCCTTGTGCACACTCTGCTTCATCAAGCTAATAGAATGCATTGGCCAGCACTGATTGGCCAGAGTACGGAATTCGGCCAATCAGCGCTGGCCAATGCATTCTATTAGCCCGATGAAGTAGAGCTGAATGTGTGTGCTAAGCACACACATTCAGCACTGCTTCATCACGCCAATACAATGCATTAGCCAGTGCTGATTGGCCAGAGTACGGAATTCGGCCAATCAGCGCTGGCTCTGCTGGAGGAGGCGGAGTCTAAGATCGCTCCACACCAGTCTCCATTCAGGTCCGACCTTAGACTCCGCCTCCTCCAGCAGAGCCAGCGCTGATTGGCCGAATTCCGTACTCTGGCCAATCAGCACTGGCTAATGCATTGTATTGGCTTGATGAAGCAGTGCTGAATGTGTGTGCTTAGCACACACATTCAGCTCTACTTCATCGGGCTAATAGAATGCATTGGCCAGCGCTGATTGGCCGAATTCCGTACTCTGGCCAATCAGCACTGGCTAATGCATTGTATTGGCTTGATGAAGCAGTGCTGAATGTGTGTGCTTAGCACACACATTCAGCTCTACTTCATCGGGCTAATAGAATGCATTGGCCAATCAGCGCTGGCCAATGCATTCTATTAGCGTGAACTGAGTTTGCACAGGGGTTCTAGTGCACCCTCGGCTCTGCTACATCAGATTGCTACATCTGATGTAGCAGTGCCGAGTGTGCATCAGATGTGTAGTTGAGCAAAACTGACTCAGCACTGCTAAGTCTGCATTCGCATAGGAATGCATTGGCCAGCCTTCGGCCAATCAGCGCTGGCTCTGCCGGAGGAGGCGGAGTCTAAGGTCGGACCTGAATGGAGACTGGTGTGGAGCGATCTTAGACTCCGCCTCCTCCAGCAGAGCCAGCGCTGATTGGCCGAATTCCGTACTCTGGCCAATCAGCACTGGCTAATGCATTGTATTGGCTTGATGAAGCAGTGCTGAATGTGTGTGCTTAGCACACACATTCAGCTCTACTTCATCGGGCTAATAGAATGCATTGGCCAATCAGCGCTGGCCAATGCATTCTATTAGCGTGAACTGAGTTTGCACAGGGGTTCTAGTGCACCCTCGGCTCTGCTACATCAGATTGCTACATCTGATGTAGCAGTGCCGAGTGTGCATCAGATGTGTAGTTGAGCAAAACTGACTCAGCACTGCTAAGTCTGCATTCGCATAGGAATGCATTGGCCAGCCTTCGGCCAATCAGCGCTGGCTCTGCCGGAGGAGGCGGAGTCTAAGGTCGGACCTGAATGGAGACTGGTGTGGAGCTATCTTAGACTCCGCCTCCTCCAGCAGAGCCAGCGCTGATTGGTCGAGTTCCGTACTCTGGCCAATCAGCACTGGCCAATGCATTTCTATGGGGAAAAGTTAGCTTGCGAAAATCGCAAACTGACAGGGATTTCCATGAAATAAAGTGACTTTTATGCCCCCAGACATGCTTCCCCTGCTGTCCCAGTGTCATTCCAGGGTGTTGGTATCATTTCTTTGGGTGTCATAGTGGACTTGGTGACCCTCCAGACACGAATTTGGGTTTCCCCCTTAACGAGTTTATGTTCCCCATAGACTATAATGGGGTTCGAAACCCATTCGAACACTCGAACAGTGAGCGGCTGTTCGAATCGAATTTCGAACCTCGAACATTTTAGTGTTCGCTCATCTCTACTAGTTACTATTCACTATGATCAGACAGACAACATCTGGTCAACACGTGGAAGGTGGGGATTGCTGCATAGGCTCATAAATGCAATAGTCGTTAACCCCTTATGTACTGGAGGGATTACTATTTTAGTGGTATCATTCTATGGAAAAGGCAAACAGCTTGACAAAATAAAACACAGATTTAGTTTTATCTTCTACAGTTATAGTATTAGTGGTAGTGATTGTAGTGTAACTGGATTGGATTCATACAATCTATGCATTGTATATTACACAACACATTATTTTATTGAGAAGTAGCAGCCAATTTCTTCTTTGCAGCCTCTGCCGTGGACATTTTATTCTAATCTTGGGGTTTGCATCAGCAACAGAATATCCAGGTGATGCAACTCATTTGCTTATGAGTTGCTGATTCATGTTGTCATTGATTTTCTAGAGAATGGTTTTACATTTACAACACAATTAAAAAAATAATAATGTGTATTATTATTATTATTATTATTATTATTATTATTATTATTATTATTATTATTATTATTATTAATAATAATAATATGATTAACTTATTTTTTTAATCTTATTTACTCCTTACGTTTAAGATAATTAATATAGACAATGAAATGTATTAAAGATAAATGTATTTTTACAAGATACTGACAAATAGATCATAAAGATAATAGGGGGATTTATCAAGACTGACGTTTAGTGTACTGGTCTTGATAATGCCTGCAATGCCAGACTACGCTACCATTATTTATAATAAGGTTCATGTCAGGTGCATCCATTGACTTGGCCATGTACCTGCACTAAAATCTATATCAGCTCATAGCTCGTGTAGATCTGAGGCATCATTTATGTCAGTAAACTGGCATGAATGATCATAAATCTAATAAGGACTTACTATGGGCCGTGGGAGGCATTAAAGAGAAAAAGGTCACAAATTTTTGTTGAAAATACTCCTTGGACAAAAAATTGTGTCTTTCTTAAGCTTTTACACCAGTAGACAGCCATACAAGTCTTAACAAATTTTCCAAATGTATTCCAAAAAATACTATAGTATTAGCTTTTACACTGATCATACTAGACCTTGCCTTCATATTACAGTGTATAGAATATTAAAATAGTTGAATACATCGAAATGACACTATTTTTTCTTGTTAACATTATATTTGAAAAATAATCATCAGCAAAGGTCAAGCTTTGGAGCTTCAACATGTGAACAGACAGACTGAACAGTATGACAGATGTATAGAGAGGGAGACAAATGGGCATCAGCCGGAGGACCTGATACAAGTAAGTGATATTATATGCAGTTTACAGCATAATACAGAAATTAAAAATAAATTGGCCAATCCCTTTAAGGACCTTTTCCAAAACCAATGTGATCTTCTGAAAACCTAACACAAGTTATAGGTAACAGCATTGGCATAACTAAAGTCTTGTGGGCCCCAATGCAATCTTTTGTCCGGTGCCCCCTACCTACAGCAAATTCTTGATAGTGATGAATACGGGTGCTAAGGAGTTTAATCAGCCTTAGGGCTAATTCACACGTAAAAACCTCCTGGCTTATTTTGGTCCTGAAAAAAAAAAACGCTTCCTAATTAGGAAGCTTTTTTTTTACCTTGCTTTTTTGGGAGCTTTTTTTTTTTTTTGTAAAAACTGTTTCCAAAAAAAGCCAGGCTGTTTTTCCCTCCCATAAAGAGAATGGGCTAAAAAAAACCGCTAAAAAACTTATTTTTTAAAAAACTGCGCGGAAAAAAACCGCGCGGTTTTCGCCTCCCATTCACTTCTATTGCTTTCTGCAGACAGAAAACGCCTGAAGAAAGGTCATGTCGCTTCTTTTTTCTGCTAGCTGAAAAAAACCTATTAGAAAAAAAAGCTAGCAGAAAAAAAAAAGCTAGCAGAAAAAAAAAAAGCTAGCTGTTCACATAGGGCTCCATTGTAAAGGGGCTGATTTTGAAGCGAAATCCGCTGTCAAAAACCTCCCCTTTGCCCACGTGTGAACTAGCCCTTAGGGTAAGTTCAAACAATGTAACGTTGAGCGTTATCTGGCATGTATACACGTGCCGTCAGATGACGCGCTCAAAATGCTCCCATTGATTTCAATGGGAGTTAGGAGCGTATACGCCGCGTTATTTTGCGCCTATGATTTTGCAGCCGCAAAATCATGGGTGCAAAATAACGCGGCGTATACACTCCTAACTCCCATTGAAACCAATGGGATCTTTTACAACGCGCAAACTCTGACACGCCATATACGTGCCAGATTACGCTCAATGTTACATCGTGTGAACTTACCCTTAGTGTGGTTAGGGTAATCTGTGGGTCTCCTTGGCTTATGGGTCAGATAGAAGCTGCAATCTCTATACTGATACAAGTACTTATGGGCCTCCTAAGGCTCCTGGGCCCTGGTGTAACTGCACCCTCTTCGCCCATGGCTAACAGGTCTAACTAACTTCTACCTTGCTCTGCACTGTCCACCTAACCCAGGTTTGGACCTTTTTCCCTAATCCTTCATCACTCACCTTTATGGTTGGGTTCACATATGTGTTGCAGTCACTGTTGAAAATCATCAGCTGAAAAGTCCAACGTTTTCATCCCGTGATTTCAGTTTAGTATAATGGACGATGAAGAAGGTATCTTCCATGAAGGATGTAAGTTTCTTCAAAATAATTTTCTTTCATAATTTTTCTATACTGATGGGCTGTGTTTTCCCTTTCCCTTACCCTACAATCATAGAATAATGGACGCCCAACAAATCCCATTGTAATCAATAGGGTTCATCGGGCACGTTTGTGTCCGATGTTTTAGCAGTCCATGTGTCATTCTACAGATCAGAACAATGGACACATGGGTACAGATGTGAACATAGCATGTTTTATAATCAAAGTTCCATTCTATATTAGGCAATGGGCCTCTAGATACAGGAATATTTAAAAATTATATATATTGCATCAGAGAAAATGTGCAAAACTAAAACTGCTGTTCAGGGGTCAGCTCATTATTCTATCCTAAGTACTGATCTGACCATTTTTGCTATTTTGGCTGCTCTACATCATCAGAACATAGAACACCTAAGTATATGCTCATGTGATTGCTCGGTTTAAGAGGGCTTTTATCTCATTGCTCAGATCATCCTCATTATCCTGTCCTTTTAAGCTTAATGACTATGTTAACAGAAAAATAATTTGAATACTGTCACGAATGTCACAATTATCCTGACAAACAAACATTAATTTTCAGAAAAAGGTACATTAATTAAAACAGTTTGCTATTTGCTATTTTCACAGATATCTCTAACAAATTCAGGATTTTATAGTTTAATTTTTTTTTAGTGCATAGAGAGACCAACATTTACATAAAAATCAGTTTTGATATCCAAATAAAAATTATTAGTCTTTAGAAAATTTTATACTATTATTATTGTAGTTTCCATTATTATTACATCCATGTTTCTGTCTCCCGCTTTTTATCTCTGCAGCCAGGAAACGTTACAGAAGAGACTGTACTAGAGGTCTTTAGGTTGACTCCTGAAGCAGATAAACTGGCATCAGGGGTGCCAGCTTTCTTTTTATAGATAACCTGGCCAAAAGAGATTGGGGCTGACTTATTAAGTTAACACCTAGAGGGGTTATCCAGGTAAACATTGACAATCCTTTTAATGTTTAATAAGCTGGGGGTAGTGATTTTTTTTTTTAATTCATACTCACCTGTCCCCATTGCTCTGGTGTCCTCCCGCTCCTGGTTCAACTACTCCGGTGGGTCTCTTCTGGCATTGTGCTGAAGACACTTATTGGGCTCTGTGGTCACGTGACTGCTGAGGCCAATCAGCAACCCTCAGGAAGAAGACCCATGATATCACAGGTAGTGGCCATTGAGGCCAATCAGTGGTATCAACATAAATGCCGGAAGAGAGCCACCAGACCAATTGAACCAGGTGGTGCAGGAGGACACCAGAGCAACATGGACAGGTGAGTATGCCTTTTTTTTTTTTATTCACTGCTCCCAGCTTCTTTAAATGTTAAAAGGTTGGTCCATTTTTGCTTGGACAACCTCTTTAATGCACCAGTGGGTGGTAGTAGCAACAGTGGTGGTAGCAGTTAGCATAAGAGTATGGAACAGGAAGGACATGGCAGCAGATGATGTCCATCTGGGTGGTAGTAGTAACAGTGGTGTCACCAGTTGGCAGAAGTGTATGGAACAGGAAAGACAAGAAGACAAAGATGGTTTAATCAACATTATAATGACTTCAGTGTATTCCTATATCCTTCACTATCTGAACACTTCTGGAATATAGCAGAACAGAAGATTTACAAGATTAGTATTCTTCATAAGGATTTGCAAGAATCTAGAAAATTATTTGCCCCTTGATTTAAAAAAAAAAACAACTAAATTTTCAATGAACATTTTTTACAACCATATTTCGTAATATCTGAACATAGTTCAAAGCATTACAAAACCTACTCCGGTTCTAAGTATTGCTTTCATAAAATCACAGTCCAATTTTCTGGCACAGTCCTGCATAGAACTCAACTGTGATAATTAACCGGTTAAGGACCAGGCCCAAAAGTATGTTAAAGACCAGGCCTTTTTTTTCAAAACTGACATGTGTCACTTTAAATGGCAATAACTTTGAGACGCTTTAACATAGACAAGTGATTCTGAAATTGTTTTTTCGTAACACATTGTACTTCATGTCAATAGTAAATTTTGGTCGGTATGTTATGTCTTTGATTATTAAAAAATATGAAATTTGGCGAAAATTTCGAAAAAAATGCAGTTTTCAAACTTTGAAATTGCAAGTCTTCCAAATAGAGAGTCATACCAACCAAATTTTTTCATAAATCTAATTAACCATGTCTTTCATTCATGTTGCAATCAAATTTTAATCACTCTTTAAATTTTTTCAGATATTATAAGGCTTACAAGTCAAGCAGTAATTTTCCAAATTTTCAAGAATATTTCCAAAACACAATTTTCAAGGGACCAGTTCAGTTCAGAAGGGAACTTGAAAGGCCTCTGTAATAAAACCCCCCATAAGTCACCCCATTCTAAAAACTGAACTCCTGAAAGAATCCAAAACAGCAGGTAGAAAGTTTTTTAACCCTTTCAGCATTTCACAGCAATTAAAACAAAATGGAGGTCAAATTTACATTTTTCAATTTCTATCACTAATATATTCATTTAGCCCTAGAATTTACACATTTACTAAGGGTTAAAAGTGGAAATGCACCCCACATTTTGTTGCACAATTTCTTCCGAACACGACAATACCACATATGTGCTGTTACCCTAATGTACGGGCACACGGTCGCTCTCAGAACAGATGGAGCGCTAATTGGATTTTGTAGACCAGATTTTGATAAAATAGTTTGCAGGCACCATGTCCCATTTGCAGAGCTCCCAAGGTGCCAAAATAGTGGAAACCCCCAAAATGTGACCCCATTTTGGAAACTAGACCCTTCAAGGAATTTATCAAGGGGTATAGTGAGCTCTTTGACCCTACAGGTGTCTCACAGATTTTTTTACCATTGAGACGTGAAAATGAAAAATTACTTTTTTTGTAATAAAATGTTACTGTAGCCCTAAATTTTTCATCTTTACAAGGGGTTAAAGGAGAAACTGCACCCCATATTTTGTTACACAATTTCTCCCGAACACGACAATACCACATATGTGCTGGTACCCTAATGTACGGGCACACGGTCGCTCTCAGAACAGATGGAGCGCTAATTGGATTTTGTAGACCAGATTTTGATAAAATAGTTTGCAGGCACCATGTCCCATTTGCAGAGCTCCCAAGGTGCCAAAATAGTGGAAACCCCCAAAATGTGACCCCATTTTGGAAACTAGACCCTTCAAGGAATTTATCAAGGGGTATAGTGAGCACTTTGACCCTACAGGAGTTTCACAGAATTGGCCCAGCAAATTGGAAAATTACATTTTTTGCTATAAAATGTTGCTTTAACCCAAAATTTTGCATTTCCACAAGGGGTTAAAGGAGAAAATGCACCCCACAATTTGTTACGCATTTTCCCCCAACTACAGAAATGCCCCACATGTGGCTGTAAAGTGATGTATGGGTACACTGTAAGGTCCAGAGCAGAAAGAGCGCTGTTGGGATTTTGGCGGGCAAATTTAGCTGGAATATCTTTCAGGCACCATGTTGCATTTGGAGAGCCCTTGAAGTGCCAGAACAGTAGAAACATCCCCAAAATGACCGCATTTTGGAAACTAGACCCCTCAAGGAATTTATCAAGGGGTATAGTGAGCACTTTGACCCTACAGGAGTTTCACAGAATTGGCCCAGCAAATTGGAAAATGACATTTTTTGCTATAAAATGTTGTTTTAACCCCAAATTTTGCATTTCCACAAGGGGTTAAAGGAGAAATTGCACCCCACATTTTCTTACCCAATTCATCCCGAACGTGACAATACCCCATATGTGCTGGTAATCTAATGTACGAACGGATGGAGCGCTAATTGGATTTTGTAGGCCAGATTTTGCTAGAATAGTTTGCAGGCATCATGTCCCTTTTGCAGAGCCCCCAAAGTGCCAAAACAGTGGAAACCCCCAAAATATCACCCCATTTTGGAAACTAGACCCTTCAAGGAATTTATCAAGGGGTATATTGAGCACTTTGACCCTACAGTTGTTTCACAGAATTGGCCCAGCAAATGGGAAAATGACATTTTTTGCTATAAAATGTTGCTTTACCCCAAATTTTGCATTTCCACAAGGGGTTAAATGAGAAATTGCACCCCACATTTTGTTACCCAATTTCTCCCGAACGTGACAATACCCCATATGTGCTGGTACCCGAATGTACGGGCACACGGTCGCTCTCAGAACGGATGGAGCGCTAATTGGATTTTGTAGGCCAGATTTTGCTAGAATAGTTTGCAGGCATTCAATAAGTGCTTTAGCATCTTCTTAGAGTATCCAGATTTTTTTGTGAAATGTTGAAAAAGATGCAAAAAATGTAATTAGTATTTTTGTTCCCCAATGTATTCATCTAGGGGTATAATTTAGGGAATTTAGAGTTTATAACAATAGGAATTTGCAGGTTTATGCAAAAAATGTAATTAGTATTTTTGTTCCCCAATGTATTCATCTAGGGGTATAATTTAGGGAATTTAGAGTTTATAACAATAGGAATTTGCAGGTTTATGCAAAAAATGGGGCTTGGTGGCAACCACAAAATTAGAAGTGGAATATTTTCTGGGGAAGAGCTCTAATAATGAACAACAGTGTGGTATCTCTCAAAACAAGAAATACACAGGCCTGGTTGTGAGGGGCATGAGGGACAAAAGTAACGGGTATCTCTGCGTCGCCCATTTTTGGCGCAGACACGGCATTTTTTTTGCACGTTAGCTCGTGTTGTTGTGGAGGGAATTAGACTGATAAAATGCCTTTCAGTTAGTCGTTTGACATTTTCAGACTGGGGGTTCTCTATGGGGTCCTGAGGGTCAAAAAGGAGGTTGTGAATTATTTTTTCCTGGAAATCCAGATATTTGTCGGTGCCTCCCTTCTTTTTATAAAGTAAAAAGGCATTGTGAATTCCAATTTGTATTAGGTAGATGGCCACTTTTTTGTACCAGGTTTTGGTTTTCCTTTTTATCAAATAGGGCTGTAAGATTTGATCACTTAAATCCACCCCCCCCCATGTGTTTGTTATACTCGGACACACTTATTGGCTTATGCTTGTCTGCTGTGGCCCCTCTTTCCCTCACTGCCACTGTTCCTGTGGGGTGTATTGTGCTCAACACATATACATCTCTCCTATCTCTGTATTTCACCGCCAACAGCTCCTCACAAGAATAAGAACAGGACTCCCCCTTTTGTATGCCCTTCCCCACTAGCTGCTGCGGAAAACCAATTCGGTTTTTGCGCATGGTTCCACATGCTCCTGTGTTTGCACAATGCAAGTGTCTAAATAGGGCCACACCTGAATAGAAGTTGTCACAATACAAGTGGTACCCTTTGTGTAGCAGGGGCTGCATTATCTCCACCACTATTTTACTACTGATGGGAAAATTTGGGGGGCATCCTGGGGAATTAATTTTTTTATCTCGTCCCTCATATATTCTGAAGGCGGCGGTGTAGCCAGAACTGCTTTCGCAAAGCTTATATAGCTTTATGCCATATCTTGCCCGTTTGGAAGGGAGATATTGGCGAAAGCTCAGTCTGCCGTGAAAACTAAGGAGGGATTCGTCCACACTGACGTTTTGCTCTGGGGTGTAATGTTGTAAAAAGGAGTGGTTCAAATAATTTATGAGGGGTCTCAGTTTGAATAACCGATCACGGTTTGGATCATCACTTGGGGGGGCCTGTGAATTATCACTGAAGTGAAGGAACCTCATTATTCGCTCATAGCGAAGCCTGGACATGACTGCCGAATATATTGGGGTTGACTGTGCGGGACTTTTTGACCAATATGATCTGATTGAGGGCTTTTTTACAATACCCATATTTAGGGTGAGGCCCCAAAATTTTTTCATTTCCACTAGATCTGTGGGTGTCCAATCTTTGGCATGGGCAGAGGAAGGTTTTTGGGTTATGTACTGGGTGGCATATAAATTCGTTTGAAGGACAATTTCATTGAGGAGGTCGTCGCTTATGAATAAACTAAAATAATTCATGTGGGTAAACTGGGAATCATCCACTGTTATGCCAGGAGATGCAGTAAATGGGTGGACTCTAGGGGCAAAAGATGGAGCAGGTGCCCACTGGAGGGAACGCACATCAATTAGTGGGAAAGTGTCACTGTGTGCTGCCGCACTGCTAGTTCCTGCACCTTCACCATCTGAAGAGTCAATGTCATCAGGGAGAACGTCCCCTGAAGACACATTGGAATTGACACTTATATTGTCATTTTCATTGTCTGCAAATGTTTCAGTGTCAGACGCATCTGATGCATCTGACCAAAGAATGGCGTATGCCTCCTCACTAGTATAAAACCTCCTCGCCATAATCGCTATACAGGGGACAGATATATATATATATACCTATATGGCGGGTATATATATATATATATATATATATATATATATATATATATATATATATATATTTATACGGTAGATATATATATATATATGTATTTAGCTAGAGAGCTGATTACTGCGAGCCCTCTTTGACACTTTGGCTGACAATGTCTGTAAAGCGCCACAGAATATGTTAGCACTATACAGGGGACAGATATATATATATACCTATATGGAGGGTATATATATATATATATATATATATATATATATATATATATATATATATTTTATACGGTAGATATATATATATATGTATTTAGCTAGAGAGCTGATTACTGCGAGCCCTCTTTGACACTTTGGCTGACAATGTCTGTAAAGCGCCACAGAATATGTTAGCGCTATACAGGGGACAGATATATATATATATATACCTATATGGCGGGTATATATATATATATATATATATATATATTTTATACGGTAGATATATATATATGTATTTAGCTAGAGAGCTGATTACTGCGAGCCCTCTTTGACACTTTGGCTGACAATGTCTGTAAAGCGCCACAGAATATGTTAGCACTATACAGGGGACAGATATATATATATACCTATATGGCGGGTATATATATATATATATATATATATATATTTTATACGGTAGATATATATATATATATGTATTTAGCTAGAGAGCTGATTACTGCGAGCCCTCTTTGACACTTTGGCTGACAATGTCTGTAAAGCGCCACAGAATATGTTAGCGCTATACAGGGGACAGATATATATATATATATATATATACTTATATGGCGGGTATATATATATATATATATATATATATATATATATATATATATATATATTTTATACGGTAGATATATATATATGTATTTAGCTAGAGAGCTGATTACTGCGAGCCCTCTGGCACAGTGGCTGTAAAGCGCCGCAGAATATGTTAGCGCTATGCAGGAGACAGATATATATATATACCTATATGGCGGGTATATATATATATATATATATATATATATATATATATATATATATATCTATATTTTATACGGTAGATATATATATATGTATTTAGCTAGAGAGCTGATTACTGCGAGCCCTCTTTGACACTTTGGCTGACAATGTCTGTAAAGCGCCACAGAATATGTTAGCGCTATACAGGGGACAGATATATATATATATATACCTATATGGCGGGTATATATATATATATATATATATATATATATATATATATATATTTTATACGGTAGATATATATATATGTATTTAGCTAGAGAGCTGATTACTGCGAGCCCTCTGGCACAGTGGCTGTAAAGCGCCGCAGAATATGTTAGCGCTATACAGGGGACAGATATATATATATATATATATATATATATATATATACCTATATGGCGGGTATATATATATAGATATATCTCCCTATCTAGATCTGATATACAGAGATATATATATATATTTATTTTTTTATATATATATATATATGATCTATGTATAAGGTGATATGGAGTGGGAATTAGGGGTTTTTGGGCAGTGGATGGGGTGATCCATGGGTTTTTGGGCAGTGGAAACAAAGTATAGTGCTTTGTGACAGCTGCTGCTCTAAAATATCGCTTCTTCTTCTCTTCTCCTCACAAAAGAAACTAAGTGTAAGAAGAAGAGGAGAAGGAGGAGACTTAGAAGCAGCCGTCACTACAGTAAATAGAACGGATCGCTGTGACTTGCTGTCACAGCGATCACATGACCGGGGACCAATCAGATCGGTCCCCGGCATGTTCACCAAGTCCCGCGCCGGTAGTGGGGGCGGGACTGTCGCCGGGGGGACGCGCGATCCCCTCTAAAATGGAGTCTAAAGACCGGCCGTATTTTTACAATCGGCCGGTCTTTAGGTACCAGGATCACTGGCCGTAATTTTACGGCCAGCGGTCCTTAACCGGTTAAGGTTGTTGTTCCTGCAACTGAAACCAAAAGAACATTTAGCTTAGAATATACTGTATATGTACAGTACATGTTGAGGCATATCTGGCAAAAATAGCAGCGCTAAATGTACTCTAGAACGGCAGAGATTGCCATAAAATAAAAAAAATTACATATATGATAAAGTATACAAACATTGGCTTTATATTGTAATTGATACATTTGCATGACGTATTAGAAACGAAGCAAATAATCTTAGACTTGACATTCTTTTATAAAGATTACACAGATAGACCCCATGCTAGCTTACATTGTTATGTAGTTTGAAGATTGTGGTTGTCTTTCATAACCTGATGTTTCAAAGGACAAAGATTCAATATCCACGGCGGTGACACATGTACCTGAAGATGGATGTGCACAGCATATCTCTGTGCACTCAAATGATTAACTGCTATCTTGGGAAATAAGATATATCTTGGAGAAACAAATGGTTTTAGGTAGAAACAAGTTTTTTTTCAAAGCAATATGAATTTAATAAAGAAATGTGTTGAAATCTTAAAAATCCTTATTTTTGTTTAAAACTTATCAGGTTACTGAGGTTAATGTATAGTTGATCATTCTGAAATTATTAGTTTTTCCTTATATCATATATCTATTGTACTTTAACAATACTTGCTAAAAACAGCTCTAGGTGTCAAGTCCACCATTATAATTATTCATAAAGGAGTCTTATATTGTCATGTTTGTGATCTATTCTTCTTATGTATTGTCTGATTATGTTTCAAGAGTTGAGCTGCATCTCCTACAAATGACCACGTGGAAACCACTGTAGTCAGCCACCAGTCTGCAGAGTGATGGAGACAGGTAGCCCTTGGTAAGAAGAAATAGATAAGAAACCGAAGAAACCTAAGTACTAGAGATGAGCGAGTAGTATTCAATCGAATATCTTGCTGGCATAGGAATGCGTGTAATCAGTCGAACACCAAGGGGTTAAATGCATCAAATATTCAAAGCGTTTAACCCCTTGGTGTTCGGCTGATTAAACACATTCCTATTCCAGCGAGGTATTCGATCGAATACTACTCGCTCATCACTACTAAGTATCCTTCGTACTGTTTTTGAAATCCTGTATAATCCATTTATCAAAATGATAAAATTATGGCTTTCAGAGGTGGCGCAAAATTATAGTACACAGTTCCTTCAGAATTCAATAATACATAATGTTGGTATAAACTCCTAAGCTACTTCCTATTGGCAGTCAAAGGCAACAAGAGACTTTGAGCTATGTGAACGGATGCCTGGAATTTAGAGCTTTGTCAAAAAAACGAGGAGCATGATCCTAAGGCTAAGGCCCCAAGTAGTGGATCGCAGCAAAAAAGTGATGTGGGAAAAACTGCGTTGGTAACCCATTGCACTTATATACTTCTAGATACACTTGCACACAGTTTGTGAAGGATCTCAGCAGGGATGTTGCTCTAAACATTTTGCCGGATATCACCAGGAGAGCGTGAATGCCGCGAAGAGGCCCGAAGAGGTGACTGAAAGTGAGTATCAATATTTTTTACATTTTTTTTACTCCTTCACTGGGCCTCCCCTCCTATACTCTGGGGTCTGAAGAAAGAGTTTTAAATTTGATATAACTTCGACTTTATTTGCTTTAGAGCAAGAAATTAGATAGGTTAGGAAACCTAAGTGTATTCTACAGTATGTTTTAAGCAAATTTAAAGTGTGGTTTGTATTGAATTTGTTGGTCCCAAAATTAACTTGAAATGAATCTTGAGAGGTTTGCCCATCTCTAGTAACAATGCAAACTGGAAAACTCCCCTCTGGTTTTTATTTGGCTTAGCTGATAGAGTTGAGCGAACAGTAAAATGTGTGAGTTTCGATATTCGTTTCGAGTAGCCCCTCAATATTCAACTACTCGAATCGAATATCGAACCCTATTATAGTCTATGGGAGGAAAATGCTTGTTTCTGGGGTAGGCAACGTTCGATCAAATTATACTTACCAAGTCCACGAGTGAGGGTCGGGCTGGATCCTCTGTGCAGTCTTCTCCCTGTGTAGCATCCCCGTGGTGTCTTCCAGCTCGTCATTCACTCTGCCAGGCATCGGGCCTGGGCAGAGCCGACTGTGCATGTCCACTTATAGTGCGGGCATGCGCAGTCGGCTCTGCCCAGGCCCGATGCCTGGCAGAGTGAATGACGAGCTGGAAGACGCCACGGGGACGCTGCAAGTAGAAGACTTCTCGGAGGATCCAGCCCGACCCTCATTCGTGGACTTGGTAAATATAATTTGATTGAATGTTGCATCCTATTATACTCTATGGGAGGGAAATGTTCGTTTCAGGGGTAGGCAACATTCGATCAAATAGAACTCACCAAGTCCACGAGTGAGGGTCGGGCTGGATCCTCCGAGAAGTCTTCTCCGTGCAGCGTCCCCGCGGTGTCTTCCGGCTCTGAATTCACTCTGCCAGGCATCGGGCCTGGGCAGAGCCGACTGCGCATGTCCGCACTACAAGAAAATGGCCGCTTACAGTCAAAGCAGCCTTTTTCTTGTATCGCGGGCATGCACATTCGGCTCTGCCCAGGCCTGATGCCTGGCAGAGTGAATTCATAGCCGGAAGACGCCGGGGGACGCTGCACGGAGAAGACTTCTAAAGGTAGGAGAAGAACCAGCATTGAATGGCCGACTGTATAGCATTCGGCCAATCAATGCTGGTTTTGCATCGAACTTTTACATTTGAACAGCGAGTGGTACTTGATCGAGTACGAGTATTTCGAATACCATGAGTACTACTCGCTCATCTCTATTAGTTGATAGTTTGCTTCCTACTTGTATATGGGAAGTAGACAGTCAAAGAGTAGTCAAACAGTCAAGCAAGTGGAGAACCCCAAAGGAAACCAAGTGGTCACTCCTGTCTGTATCCAACTCTTTGTAGAGTACAACAGAGGTCTTAGCAATGAGAGAACATTTGGCTGGTTAGAGCAGCATGAAACTGATGGCAGGTTTCCTTTAATTAACATTCATGTAATCTTTTGTTTTCCTGTTACGCTATAGTTTTTTCTTAGCATTTTTAAATTTTTTTTTTACAATTAATTGAGCTGTGTTTCCAAAGCACTAGTAAAATTTATCGACAAGCTATGCAATCACAGAATCATGCACGGAAATGATGTCTGGTTTGTTTTGACTACAATAAAATTATAATTCCCCAACATAATAGTTTTGAGAGCTTTTATTATATTGATGTAACCACACAAAGAATAATTTCTGCAGCGACACAAGAATGATTTATGCTTCTACTTACCGATAAATTGGGAAGACCTGTAATTGTATTCAGCTTTATAACGCTTTATATTAAAGTATTACCTGTGCACAAATAAAGCTTTTTTAACCCCTTTTATTATTGCTATAGATTCTTCCTATATAATAATATCATTTTATATAAAGTCACTCAATACAACGTTTTATTTTTTAGCTTCGATTTAAGCATTTTTTTAAAGAGAGCTTGTCCAAAGAGCCACATGAAAAGAAGACAATCTTTTATATAGTTCTTCAGGATGTTATTTTTTTGTTAATCTGTTTGCTGAGCCTATACATAAGGGCAGAGCTTATTAAGAACAAAAAAATTAATTATGCTGCAACCAAGGGTACAATAAAGGATAGGGCAGAGCACAGAAGGTCCTTAGTGACCCCACTAGTCAATCACATTGACTCTACTACTCCATTTGTCTGCCACGGAAGGTTACGTTAATATAAAATATTTTTTTTTTTCTTAATTTTTCTTGTCTAAACCTTTGGTATGGCTTACCTGCCTTATTGTCTAAAAAATATGGTTATTACTGGACGTGTTCAGCTGCTGTTCAGCCCAGACCTTTACCTGATGGTGGATCGTGGTCAGGGAACCTTCCCTAAAAGTAAGAATAAGCAATAATAAGAATAAGCTCAGAGACTTGGAGTAGCCCAAAAAGTCTAGATATGTCTAGTTAGGGGCTCAAATATCCCATTCAATTTAATATTCCAACATGCTAACAAAACTCACAAAAGATTCCAATTCACAAGAGAGCCACTGAGTCATCACATGGAAACACACATACAATTGCACTTTGTGACACAATATCAAAAAACAATATTTTCTTGCAAAGCTATTTATCTAGATGTGTCCAACCAATAGGAAATGTAAGGAGGGGAACATCTACATATCCCATGAAAAGAAACCATAATTTCTAATAGTTGGGGACTGTATTACAGATTTTTTATTGGAACTGAGTAAACTGGTGGCAATATACTGAATAATTTCAAGCTGAGTTTATTGTTCATTTAGAAATTTATAATACTATGCTTTCTTTGTAAATATAAGTATAGAAATGTTACAGAACTCAATTTTGATAAGACATTGTGATAACTAGCAATACAGGTGTATGGTATAATAAAGAATATAGAATAACATGCTAGAATATTATATACTTACATTAGAAACATAGCCTTGCTGCATCAACTACTTCTGTATTACAACAGAAATGTCTACAATTTACCTAAACATCTAAATAAACAGGTAACATCTCGTTGTGTATATGACTATCACTTTTTTATCCATTTTTTTAAAATCTGAAAATAACTGTAATTTTTTTTATGTTTAATGTGAAATTGTAATTGAATGTTTCCAGCCATTCCTTTAGCTTGTCTTGGCTGCCACAATTTCCTTGACTGTGCTTTGATTCTCCTCAGCTTCTTAAAGTTGTCTTCATGATAGAGAAATCCTAGGAATCATAGCAACTAAAAAGAAACACAGACACACTGCAGGATCATTTAGTTCTCTGTGTGGATTGATGATAATAATACAGCCCGACCGTGGTTGGAGGACATGAGGAGGGGGCTCACAGCATGTAGATATAACAGGCAATAAACGTTTTTTTTTTTTTTTTTTGCAGAGGTGGGGGACATATGCAGCTATCATGATAACATGTGGCAGTTCCTTTGGTAGGTGGTGAGAGCTCATGCTCACAGCTGATAGTTCGGTATCTTGCATCAGCGCTATTGTCCATTAACCACGAAAAAATGCCCCAAATATCCTTCATCACAAGCCCTCCTCCTCCTTCCTTCTTACCACTGTGTTCTACTGCCCAGAGAGGTCTGAAGCCATCCAGGTAGACAGGGTGCTGCTCTCTTGCCAAGCTTCCATAAACACATGGGTAGATGGATGATGGTAGGTTCCCAGGATGTAACAGAGTCCCACGTGTCCACAGTAAAAGAAATAAATACCAGTCAGCTGTAGGCATCTTCACACATCAGCAATAGACTCCAAAAATCATCTCCTTGAAAAGTAGAAGTCCACACTTCCATGTAGGTTTCTCCTCCATGCCACATGGTGTCCATGCTGTCCTTAGCTCCTGGGGGGATGGTAACAGGCACATGTGCACAGGAAAAACTCCAGGTCTTGAGTCATTGTCCATGCTTAACAATAGAAACAAAAGGAACAAAATACTCCACAGGATCTTCCATTCGATTTATAGTTGCTAATTCATAGTGCTAGTTTGCTTGGTTACAGGATTCTTGAAGATACAGAGAAAAAAGTGAAAAAGGAAAGATAAAGGTTGCTTCCAGCTTGGAGCTCTGTATCAGGCAGCCACACACAAGGCAGCGCCAGGAAGTATGTGCACAGTAATATTAATAATCAATTTGCCTGACCTGAGTAGGTTTATATATATATACTGTATATATATATATATATATATATATATATATATATATATATATATATATATATAGGTAAAGTATGGTATGGTATGGTATTTAGGTAAACCCCCCTAAACGAGCTCCGTGAAGTGCGTGAAATGTCGTGAAAACAGTCCGTGATGTAATACTGGATAGTACTGGCACCTTCTTTAACAGGATAAATGAGATGACTTTGGCTTCTTACAATCATCACATCATAGTGATTCAGCAACCAATAGTCCATGGGTTCCTTCTTAGTATTCATTTTTGCTTTTTGGACATCATTGATTAACTTCTGGTAAGTAGTTTGGCTTTATCAAATACTGTTTTTGGCAGCGTTACCTCGAATTTTGGACAGTTCCTCGTCGAATCTTTGTTTCATGTTCTTCTCCAACCCTCCAGCTTGTTCCTCCTCCCCTTCCCACATTTTCATGGACATTCATTTACGAACAAAACCGAACTGAGTGGAATTTCAAACGCCTGAGGCAACGCCAGAGCAGAGAAGACCGTCAGGTATCATGCTAGAAGCAAAGCTTGCGTGCGCACGAGAGATCTGCTGAACGAAGTGTAAGCCTGAGGCAATGGCAGAGAGAGACCATCGTATCACGCGTGTGTGGAAGCCGCTTCATGCTAGCAGCGAAGCGCACGATCATCATCGCTGCTGCTAATAGTGCCTTGCCGAGGAGCCGAAAGAAGGTCAACTATTAGTTCATGCTAGTAACGAAGCGCGCTCGATCATCAGAGATGATGATGCTGCTGTTGCTAGTGCCTTGCCGAGGAACCGAAGAAGCGAAGCGAGAACGAAGGTCACCTATCTTTTCATACTTTGTTGCTTTCTCATTCGGCATTGTATAGAATGCATAGGCAATGTGTGAAATGATGAATTGTTTCATACATTGCCGGCATGTTTTAAGCATTCTATACAATGCCTAGGCATGAGGCATGTAAATGGGCCTTAACATTAAGATAGTGCGCACTGAAGTTATGACACTTAGATGGAATAATATTGGTCTAAGCCCTCATGAATATACCATAGAGGCCCAATAACAGGCCCCAGCATTCCCCCAGGGCTGCTGACATAATTCTGGAAGCCAAAATAGGCCTACAGAATATAGGGACTGGCACTAGATGCCTCAACAGAGCCCTAGAAATGTGAGTATAACTGTCATGCTTATTATACTCTGGGTTTTGAAGAGACTAAAGACTAACGAGTGATTTAATTTCAGTTTCAGCCAAACCTAAAATTTTGGAAAATTTGTAATGAACCTGACCCATTCTGAGCCTACTTGTTTATCCCCAGTATAAATATGGAAGCTCTATTACACTGTCTACCAATAAGTATTTGGACACCTGTGAGCCAGCGGCATGACCTGCAATTACAGCCTCAACCCTCTGGAGCATACTTTCCACCAGTCCTTGTTTGACAGCTAGTGGTATTTTATTCCATTCAGCTTGAAGTTTTTTCACTGATTTTGGTCAGCTGCTGCACCCCTTAGTTTGCCGATCCAACTCGTCTCAGAGGTGCTCGATAGGGTTCTAGTCTGGGCTCTGGGCAGGCCAGTCCAGTCGGTTAACCTGATTGTCACTGTACCAAGCCATGGTAGACCTCGCTACATGGCAGCTGGCGTTGTCATCCTGGAAGTAACATTGGTCCCACCCATAGAACTGCCATAATGTTATCTAAAATAGTTAAATATGCATCTGCATTGAGTTTGCCATGCTCCGGGATCAAGGGTCCCAGTCCATACCAGGAGAAACACCCCTAGACCATAACTCCACCTCCACAGAACGTTACTAGGTGTCCGAATACTTATTGCTAAACAGTGTATTGTAAATGCTTAGGCACATTTGTCCATTTTGCCCTAGAGTAACACTAATTCTGTTGTAATGTAACCAAAACTAGTTCAGGAACACGCCCCATGTAGCGAAACAATGCAGAAAAATCTGTGGCAATAACACATCACTTTTTTCCACTGCATTTCTCATTGCAGACTTTCTGCCCTTATTATACCTATACTGGAAAACATCAGCATTTCTGCAATTTTTTTGCAATGTGTGGATGGGATTATCCAGAAATCTCATCCACTTTGCTGGCATTGTGAAATGCAACGTTTCTTTTGCAACGTAGTACCCCAGCCTCACTCACTTTATAGATGCAAATTGGCCTTCGGCATCCATTTCCTCTTCTGCCATTATAATTTTGAAGGTTGTTCTTTGGTCATTGAAATCCCATCATCTTTCTCTTCTATTGTTGAGAGGAAAAGTGGCACTCTAAAAAATACAAGTAAAATGATTGCTGATCGTACAACATGGCCATTTCAGACATTAATATAAAATGATGTAAAGTACATGAAAGTGGCCATCAAAATTAAAGCATAATAAATAAGCTTCCAGTGACTTTCCATACGTATGTCGAATTTTAGTCTAAGCACTTGCATTTGCTTGAGAGCAGACTTGATGATTTTATTATCTTAATCAAGTTGGTATCTTTAATGCTCATTTGGGGTTACTATTATGAGTGCATGCTGAGCTTTTAGTTTACTGCAGCCAAATTAAAAATGATAATTCTCCGGAGTGAAATAACTGCAAACGCTAATGGCAAAATCATTCTATAGCTTGAGCCACATCCACAGCAGGGGGCAGAGCAATTAAACCCAGTAAAACAATATACAGTATTCAATGGAGATTTGGTAGAATAAATGACTAAAGAAAGATAAAACTACAATAGTAAAATAGAGTCAATATATCACTTGCTCTGTTTTACATGAAATTGCTAGGACATTGAAAACAATCGAAGACAGTTTAAGCATAATTTATTGAAATTTATTGCATGGCGGGTTGTAATAATCTAGAAATATGCTTTTTTGCTTCAAGAAAAAAACAATACATTTTTTAAAAATATAATAAAATATACAGTAAAATGATACTTGTTCTGTATCGGTTTGTCTAGAAATTCTATTTATCTTCCTAATTTGTCGATGACGCTGATATTCGGGTGGGTGGTGTGTTAAAGGGATTATTCCATGGCAAACACTTATCATCCTTATACAGGATAGGCGATTAATGTATGATCACTGGGGTCCAGCTGCTCAGACCCACACCCATCACTACAGTGTACTGAGGGTCCAAGAGGCGTAACTTGATCAAAATTAAATCATTTCAAATTTAGAGTGGGGCCCCTACCTACCTTGTGCCAATAAGAATAGTGCTATAACTTATATAGCAGGACAATTTTGGGGTTCTGGGTCTGATAAGGTCATAGTCGCGTTTATGACTAATTGACCAATAATCTCGGGTAACTATCGTCGTCCTAATTAATAAGGCTGAGGGCCGGCGGTCAAGAAATCACACCACTCTGTCTTGGTATTCATTCTTTTCTCAGCTAAAATGTATACTGACACACCTTTGTTCAAGAACATGGGGGTTAAATAGTAGCAGATAAAGGAAGTGATATAACAACAATGTAAGTTTTCATAGTCATTCCTGATTGGTATGATACATCTCAATCAAACAGAAAAAGTTTAAGCAGTGCCATATATAGCCAGCTGGTCCCACTTCTGCGTGGTGACCTTGGGGCGCTGTCTTGTGACAGTAAGCCAAGCATTTGTTTTTCTTGCACCCATCTTGGATACAGGCACCATATTTTCATTTAACATTATAGCAGTTTCAAGCATAAGCAATAGAGATGAGCGAACACTAAAATGTTCGGGGTTCGAAATCCGATTCGAACAGCCGCACGCTGTTCGACTGTTCGAACGGGTTTCGAACCCCATTATAGTCTATGGGGGAAATGCTCGTTTCAGGGGTACGCAACATTTGATCAAATTCTACTTACCAAGTCCATGAGTGAGGGTCGGGCTGGATTCTTCTCCCTGCGCAGCGTCCCCGCGTCCTCTTCCGGCCTTGAATTCACTCTGCTAGGTATCGGGCCTGGGCAGAGCCGACTGCGCATGCCCGCACTACAAGTGGACATGCGCAGTCAGCTCTGCCCAGGCCCGATGCCTGGCAGAGTGAATTCAGAGCCGGAAGAGGACACGGGATGCTGCGCAGGGAGAAGACTTCTAAACGTAAGAGAAGAACCAGCGTTGATTGGCAATGTATAGCATTCTGCCAATCAACGCTGGTTCTGCATTGAATCTTAACTTCGAACAGCTAGTAGTACTCGATCGAGTACGAGTATTTCGAATACCGTAGTATTCGATCGAATACCTACTCGCTCATCTCTAATAAGCAACTATATCTAGCATTCAACTTTAAAAAATAACAAAGTTTTTTAATACATCAGATAATTATAAACTTCACAGGTCTAGTAGTGACTGCTAGCTCTGCACCACCTATAGCTACATCCCAATCCTAAACCCCCTATTTAGAGGGCAATTGAATGGAGTAGTGGCCATAAATGTAGATCAGACTGATGTACAGTGCTTGGCTATCTAGATTTGTCCCATATACTTTGAATGGTGTTGAAGGGTCATTGTATGCACATGGGGCTCTGTAACCCCCATCTGGATAAGTAATAAATGTTTTCCATGGGATATCATTTTTTGGTTTTGGCTAGTTGTTATGAGTCCCTGTTGTATGTTTGGCAATCCATTTATATATTTGATGTGGGCTCAAGAGATAAAATGGCACCAGGCAATACTATATAGAGGACCATAGGCATGATTACAACTTTTGGTATAAATTTCTTTCAGGACCTATATAATGCACAAAGATCTTATGGCGATACATATTTATTGGCAATGATACCCTACTATAAGGTCCCTGAGCTTGATACAGAGTAATAGATATAATCTTTGCTTATACTGCCATATGTTCATTATCACTTTCCATAGTTACATAGTAGATGAGGTTGGATGAAGACACCGGATTATCAAGTCCCACATATAACCCTATAATGTTCCCTCTGAGACTTAAGATTAAAACTACACAATAGTTAAATAATAAAGTTAACATTCCATCATAGATATTTAGCTTGAATTCTAGATTGACAGGTCTAATATTATGTTATTAAAGTCCTTTATTGGAAGTGTTATATGCAGTATGTGATACACAGTACAAATGTATATTTTTCCACAATTATACTGATACTCCAGTCCATCTTTAAACATAAAAATAAACCCTTTTTTTTTATTATAAAACAGTTGGTGTCCTTTAAAGAACTACCCACAGGGAAATGGAAATCTTATTAATTTACTACCCTCATTAAAATAATTTCCTATTCATCTGGATGGCTTTTTGACATTCAAAAGACATTGGAGCAGCTGGACCTATCACTTTTCTGTTTCTTTTTACATTCCACTAGTCAAATATTAAAAGAAACCCAAATTACAAAGAAAATAAGGTAATTAAGAAATTTGGTTGCATGCTGTTTGTTTTTTGTTACTATTTGTGTAAATGTCGTTAAAATCAGAAAGATAATAGAAGCAAAGCTTAATTACCATATCATAAAACTCTATAAAAATTTGTAACATACTGTAAGCCGATGGCTGGCCAGGTAATGGAGGGGGTGTACATCTCACCCAGACTACTAAGTGGGTGAGATGAGAAAACTCCAGAAAGAATGTTTCTCAGCAGATAATTCTGTCTGCTGAGTGTTATTTCAAAGTTCCGGTTACTGGACTGGATTTTTAGGAATGGCAGGTAGGTTGGTAGTGGGATCTGTCATTCCACTCCCTTCCAGTCCACACTTTGGGAATAATCCAGCAGCAACTCAGCTGTTGAGAGTCTCCTCGTCAAGGAGGCTTAAGAAGTCAGCTCCAGCAGCAGACTTTGGGGAGAGTTTGGCTGGAGGGCCAAAGAAAGAGGTCATATTTTTGGAGCTGTGTCCTGAGTGATTCAACTGGCTTTTGATTTCTGTTATCCTAGGTGAGGTAACCTATTCTATGTTTAGTTAGAGCCTAGCCAGGCAGGTATTTATTTTTTAATTGTTTTCTTTTGTTGCTGCACTACATTTTTGAGTGAAAATAAAACTCTACCTTTGTTTTGAACTAAAGAAACTGGACTTGTGTGCCTATGACACCCCACCTAGCAACCCCAGACCCTGACAACTGGTGGAGGATGCGGGCATACAGAGGGTGCTAGGGACAACAACACGTCCACTCCCAACTGGAGATTTTTTTTATATATATCCTGGGTGAAGGCTGCTGCTGCTATACAGACCCAGACTATGGAGGAGATACTGAAGCATCTACAGTCTAATGTGCAGTAACAACAAACTAATCGTTTGCTGATGGAGCAAATTGCGCTCCTCAAAGAGACTGGTGTCACTGGCCTGCAAAGACCTGTGGAGCATAGAGATGAGAAGCGGTCTGTGCAAAGAGCTTTGCAAAATATGACCCCAGATGATGACATGGTGGCCTTCCTGACTGTGTTTGAGAGAATGGCCGAATGGGAGAAACTACCAGCTGCTGACTGGGCAGACCTCATTGCACCCTATTTGACCGGTGAACCCCAGAAGGCCTATTTTGACCTCTGCCAGCAGGATGTCCAGGATTATGACAAATTAAAGGTGGAAATTCTTGCTCGACTGGGGGTAACCACTGCTGTCCATGTCCAGCAGGTACATACCTGGAGCTACCATATGGACAAGCCTGCCAGATCACAGATGTATGACCTGATTCACGTGGTGAAAAAGTGGCTGGAACCAGACACCTGTACCCCTGAAAAAATGGTGGATAAGGTGGTCCTAGGCTCTTCCTCCTGCGTTGCAGTGCTGGGTTGGACATGGAGACCCCAAAGATGCCAACCATCTCATCAGCCTTCTGGAAAGGTACCTGGCGACTGAGGCAGAACTCCGTGATGACCCTACAGCGCAACCATACCTCAGGAACACACGGTGGAGGGCACCTCCGGTAAGACTGTTCCATTATTTGAGAGCGGAGGGAAAAGAGCTCGAGATGTGTTTTCTAGGCAGTCCACCAGCCCAAGAAGGGACTCTCTGCTGGAGAAACCAGGGCTGGTACAATGTTGGAGATGCCATTAGCGGGGACATATTGCTGCTCATTGTCCATTTACCTCTGAGCCAATGGACTGTGATGTTGGTAAGCATCAATCCATATTTGCAGCTCCTGCCTGTGCTGCGGCGCCAGGACTAGAGACTGAGCTGCAGGTCTGCAAAGTTGTGGTGAATGGCCATTCTGTCCAGGCATTGTTGGACTCTGGTAGCCTGGTCACTCTGGTACATGCCAGCTTGATAGCTGGGGACTTTATCCCAGACAAACGTATGAGTGTTTGTTGCATCCATGGGGATGTCAAGGACTACCCCATGTCCAAGGTCACAATAGAGACTATAGTAGGATCTGTTTATTATGAAGTGGGTGTTGTAAAAAACCTTATTCATATTGTGATTTTGGGACGTGATTTCCCTTTGTTCTGGGATTTGTGGGGAAAAGGTACAACCACACAGCCAAAGGTGGAAACCTTGCTTACGTCCAAAGTGCATGAGGAGGGCAACACCTTTCCGTTACAGGTCCTAGCTGGAGAGGAGGATGATGCCTTTTCCCCAGCTCCTGAGCCTAACATACCTGAATTAGAAGTCTCACAGGATAATTTTGGCATTGCACAATTGAGATATCCCACTCTTGGTAATGCTCGTGATAATGTGACAGTTGTTAACAATGTGCCTCAGAAACCTGATACTGACCACCAATTCCCACATTTTGCTATGAATAATAACCTCTTGTATCGGGTTGCAAAAAGTAATGGGGAAATTGTGGAGAAGCTTCTTGTACCAAAGACATACCGCCGTATGGTACTTGATATGGCTTATAATCGTGCTTGGGGGACACCTAGGGGCGGAGAAAACACAGTAGAGGATTCTCCAAAGATTTTATTGGCCAGGCGTGTACAGGGAAACAGGGAAGTGAAGGACTACTGTGCGTCCTGTCCTACGTGTCAGGTACATGCCCCAGCCCCACATTTCTGTAGTCCCTTGGTTCCCCTGCCCATCATTGATGTGCCTTTTGAAAGGATTGGTATGGACTTGGTTGGTCCAATAGTCAAGTCATCTAGAGTTCACCAATATATTCTGATTGTCTTAGATTACGCTACCCGCTATCCTGAGGCGGTTCCCTTGCGTAATATGACATCAAAGAGTATTGCCCGTGAGTTGTTCTACATGTTCTCAAGAACCAGCATACCTAAAGAGATACTGACTGACCAAGGCACGCCCTTCATGTCAAAGGTGATGAAAGAGCTATGCAAGCTGTTTAAAATTACCCACATATGGACCTCTGTGTATCACCCCCAGACAGATGGGTTAGTGGAACGCTTTAATAAGACCCTCAAGCTTCTGCTTAAAAAGGTGGTAGAAAAAGATGGTCATGACTGGGATTGCCTGTTGCCATACCTGATGTTCTCTATTAGAGAGGTTCCACAAGCGTCTACAGGTTTTTCCCCTTTTGAATTAGTCTATGGTAGACACCCCAGGAGCATACTTGATATAGCCAAAGAAACTTGGGAAACAGAGGCTTCCCCATACAGTAGTGTCATAGAGCATGTAGCGCAAATGCAGGACCGCATTTCAACAGTCATGCCAATTGTAAAAGAACATCTTCAATTAGCACAAGAGGCCCAAAGCACAATTTACAATCGTTCTGCCAGAGTCCGAGAGTTTAACCCAGGGTACAGAGTTCTTATTTTGGTGCCTACTGTGGAGAGCAAGTTCTTAGCAAAATAGCAAGGCCCATATGAAATTGTGGAATAATTAGGGCCAGTCAACTATAAGGTTCACCAACCATCCTTTTTAAATTTACCATGTGAATTTGATTAAGCCCTGGAACCAGAGGGAATCCTTGGTGGCCTCAAATACAGAGGTGGGTGATTTGTTGCCACTAGAGATGAGCGAACAGTGAAATATTACAGATTCGATATTCGTTTTGAATAGCCCCTCAATATTCAACTATTTGAATGAATATCACACCTCATTATAGTCTATGGGGAAAAATGCTTAGTTTCAGGGGAAGCCACACTTCGACTCTGGAGAGTCACCAAGTCCACTATGAGACCCCAGGAAATGATGGCAACACCCTGGAATGCAACTGGGACAGCAGGGGAAGCATCCCTGGGGGCATCTAACATGACCAAGTACCTGTATTATGCCACTATCTCGTCGGGATCCCTGTCAGCTTGCAATATGCGGGAGCTGACTTTTTCCCATAGGAATGCATTGACCAGCGTTGATTGGCCGAATGCCATACAGAGTACAGCATTCGGCCAATCAACGCTGGTTCTGCCAGAGGAGACGGAGTCTAAGATCGGTCCAAAGCAGTCTCCATTGTGGTCTGATCTCATATTTAGCAGTGTTGAATGCACAGGTGTAGCAGATCTGGCCATGCGCTGAGCTCTGCTACACCTGAGATGTAGCAGAGCTAAGTGCCGGAGGAGGTGGAGTCTAAGAAAGGTCCACTGTCAGATCTCAGATGTAGCAGTGTTGAGCGCACAGCTCTGCTACACGTGAGATGTAGCAGAGCTGGCCATGCGCTGAGCTCTGCTACACCAGACAGCTACATCTTTCCTGAAGCTGCAAATATACTGAAGATGATCATCCAGATACAGTCTCTGATCGATATCTGTTTACTCTATATGAAGATGACCATGCACTTCAGATCTGATGAAGGGGTAAAGCCACTCATATGACTTCAACACCCCGAAACGCCTTATCATATTCTGAATAAAGTGTTTATTGTCAACATATTCATACTACTAATTTATTCCAAGTGAGCGCATAACCTACCAATTATTTGGATACAATTCAGATAGAGATATGGATGTGTAATGTAGGTGCTACTTGTGTCTGGATGGTGGACGAGGAATCTGTAGGTGCTGCTTAAGCTTGTTGCAGGATCAAATGATCCTCTCTACTGGTGATCCACCTGGGCCTCCTTAGAACAGCCTAGATGATGGTCAATTGGTCAAAATGACGATCATGTTTCTCTTAGCCCAATGATGAATCCCCTTTTTCTATCCTTGCTTTTCTTCTGTTTCAAACACTGCCTTCACTTCACTGGATCCTGAGAAAGACAAAAAACGGGTATGGCCTGGTGACCTGGCTGAGCACCATACTCCCTGTATCTTTCGGGTCCTGTGTGTATGGAAGCTGAAGAAGTAAACACAGTTTTCTTTACTTACAGATCCTAGGCCCTCAATCCTCTTCTGCTACAAAGCTGCTTCAATTTAGTAAAGTTTAAGTCATACACACTGACATGCAATCCTAGAGCAATAGAAATCCAGGGATATAGCAGTAGTGAATAATGAAATCCATGCTCACCACTTGCACTCAGACCTCCTGTTACCAACGAGCATCTCCATTGGTTAGAAATCACAAGGTTTCTTTTAGAAAGAATGTGCCCCGTCATTGTGTCTGCCCAACCAAGTCCACCTCACCAAAGAAAAAAAAATGGAAGAAGAAAAAGAGAGAGAAATTATTTATTTTCTGTATCTCTTATATGAATTATTTCATCCCACACTTTCCATCTTTCCATAAAATTTTCACTTCTTCCCGGTATGTACCCTACTAATGTTATAAATGTGAAAGTTTGTGTGTTTGTTTGTTAGTCAATCATGCAAAAAAAGCCAAATGGATTTGAACGAGATTTGACACATAGATAGATTGTAAACTCGATTAAAACACAGGCTGCTTTTTATCTCGGTAAAGGACATGGCTTCACAACTCTTATGAATTTATGTTCACATACTATCAGGGGTGAACCTGCCCCTTTCGCCGCCCGAGGCGAAGTGCAGAAAGCCGCCCCCCCCCTTGCCGGGAGAGGGGGCGGAGCCGGGGCGTGGCGTAACGGATGGGGCGGGGCTTAGCGGAGGGGCGGGGCTTAGCACCGTTTGCTGGCAGAGAGCAGGCCTGGAGACTGCCTGCGCTCTGCCTGAGCGTGCGGGGAGGCTGCTGGAGCAGCGCTGCTCCAGTGGCCTCCCCAAACCACCGCTCCGTGCTAAGTCAGTCCAGGATAGCTTGTCCTGGACTGGCTTAGGTTAGCAAAAATGCCGCCCTCCCTGAGGCCCTGGCATAGCGCCGCCTGAAGCGCTCGCTTCAGGTCGCCTCATGGGAAGTGCGGCACTGCATACTATATTACACTGCTCTTGTCAGCAGCTTATCTCAGTTTCTGATAAAGCCAGGTCTGTTATCTCGTAAACACTCAGCTAACCCTCAGTGGATTGTGTACATGCATTTACATATTATCTGATCGGCTCCAGGTAGTGCTGACACACTGGGTGAGAAACACCTTTAGTCCAAATTGGCAGTTTGCTACTTTTAAACATGCCAGGAAAAAGAAAATCTAATTTGTCACAAAATTCTAAAACAACGAGAGCTATGAAGGTAGCCAGAAGTCAAGAAAATTCTTATCAAGCGGAGCTGATGGGAATCATCGACACCAACATCACACTCATTATATGGCATCCCAGTGAGCTGCTGATATTCTGGAACAGTCACGGGCACAACACGAGGAATAAGTTCAGCAGCAGGCCAGCTTGACAGCTGCTGAAACGCCATAGCAGGCCGATCATCAATGCAAGAACATGCTCATTATATGGCATTCCAGTGAGTGGCTAAGATGCTGGAACAATCACAGGCATGGTACGAGGAACAAGTTCAGCGGCAGGCCAGCTTGAGAGCTGTTGAAACGCTGGAGCATTCGGATCATCGACGCCAACAACACACTCATTATATTTCTTCCCAGCGAGTTGCTGAGATGCCCGAACAATCACAGGCACATTGTGAGGAACATGTTCAGCATCAGGACAGCTTAAAAGCTGCCAAAATGCCGGAGCAGGCAAACCATCAACAGCAGCAATTTGCTGAATATAGGTGGATCATTGAAGCCAACAGCACGCAGACGAAGTCGCGGGAAGATGCTAGCACTTATATATAGATGTCGTCCATTCCTCAAAATTGAGGACCTTCTCTGTTATCCAGTCACATAAATTATGACCCAAAGAGATCTTATATACAGTCTCCATATTCAAATTTATATTATAACTAGAACCATCGGACTTTGACATTCATATATCATTCTCCAAAACTCTTTATCCAATATTTTTGGAAAGTTCCACATTAAATGCATAAGATCCCATTGAGCATATTTACATATAGGATATTTATCCAAGTCTTTATAACCCATCCTTTAAAACTTTGTAGGGTATAGTGTGCCCAATAGGGTTGAGCGATCGTGTTCGGAAAAAATCGGATTCCGATCGGTGATCGAGAAAATTTCACGATCGCGATCGGAATTCCGAACACGATCTTTTTTAGGTGGGATCGAGATTGGTAGTATTTCCCACAATACCTTCACACTGAGTATATACCCTATATACCCGAAAATAAGACATGTTCTTATAATTAATTAGCTAACAAAATATATGACCTTTCTTATTTTCGGGGGATGTTTTATGCAGTGGCTGGAGCGGGGAACAATCGGCAAACAAAGCGGGGAACAATTAGCGGAGTGCCGGCATGACTGCCGGTTGTATGTGATCCAGAAGGTGAAGGGGGGGGGTGTCTTATTTTCGGGGAAACAGGGTAGTGTATACTCAGTGTGAAGGCTCCGCTGCAGTTCCATAGGAATGAATGGAAGCAGCCGGCACACAGCCTTAACCCCCTGCACGCCGGCTGCCTCCATTCATTCTAATGGGAGACTAAAGTAACATCTGTAGTAGCTACTTACCTCCAGAGTTGGCTGCTCCGCTGCTCTTCGCCTCACTGCCGCTCCAGCTGCAGTCTTCTTTGCCTCGCTGCTCCCTCCCTGCCAGGTTAGGAGAGTGTGGGCGGGTTAGCAGAGTGTGGGCGGGTACAGGGTGGGGAGACGTGACGTCTCCCCTCCCAGTACCTGCCCACACTCTCCTAACCCACCCACACTCTCCTAACCTGGCAGGGAGGGGGCAGCGAAGGGAGAAGAAGACTGCAGCTGGAGCGGCAGCGAGGCGAAGAACAGTGGAGCAGCCAACTCTGGAGATAAGTGGACACCAGGGGGGACTAAGTAGCCAGAGGATTTTAAAAAAATCCTCTGGCTACTTAGTGATTCACTACACAGCGTGGATTCTAACAATTCTTAGATTCCATGCTGTATAGTGAATAGGATTGCTTTTAAAATCCGATCTCTGATTAATAAAAAAATCCCATTGACTTGCATTGGGATCGGAATTGGGATCGAGATCGGGTTCGAATTAAAAATGATCGGAAATCGGATTTTAAAATCGATCCTGAAAAGTCAAGATCAGCTCAACCCTAGTGCCCAATAAACCAAAAATAATTGAAAAACTTTCTCTCATTGAAAACAGGAGACTAAACTGAATGATGCAGGTAGGAGAGTTCAGACCCACATTGATGTGCAAGTTCTGTTGAGAATTGAGATGTTTTTTTTTGATAATATGGAAATTCCACTTTGATTCAATAGTGAGATTGATATAAGTAGAAACAGAACATAGTTTAATATGATTATTCAGCCTAGTCTTTTGCAATCTGATATTACCCATCCTTTATGTTCTTTTTTTTTCTATTCGCAGTATACAACATAATTTTATTTACTTCACTCCAGTTTTTTTTTCCTTTCAAAATCTTAAAAACTGGTGGCAAACAGTAAAATGTGCACTCAGGAAAAAAAAAAATAATGTGTATAAAAATTGCTATTAACTACACGCAGGCTTTACGGCAGTCCAGCAACTAAAAGCAAAGCCTCCCTTTACCTCCTTTTCAGCAGGAAGTCTCAGCAAAATCCAAAGAACAATCAACAGTCAGACTTCAGGCTAATAGAAACAAAGCCTTGTCACTAGGTTTCTGTATCTAAAGCAATTCACACAGGCTAGTTATCAACTCCTCAACCTGTCCGTAAATCAATAACTACAAATTGCAGCCATAGATGTATTCTACCTTACTTTTCCCCTTGGCTGAATATGTCCAGATATGTGTGCCATGGGATATGCAGTATTTTGTGATGAAATCTGCTGTCTAGCCCTTTCTTGTCTAAGTACGGCCACCCTGTGCTGAATAGCAGCTGTCCATGATGTTTTGATATTATACTAAATGTCTTAAGAAATATGAGACTTTAAAAATTAATAGACTATCTTTAAAGATGAACTTTCACTACCTCCCCCAATTCAAGTTCTTAACATTTGTTAATAGGTTCTGTTCCACTATTTCCAGCACAGTTGGAATTGTCTCTTTTGCCCCCACCATTCCTGAGCAACAAGCCCAGGTAGTTTTGATGCCTGATGTGATATTAAGATGTGTAATGTCAGAAGAGCAGTGTCAGGTGGGGGATCATTCAGAGCTCAAATCAGAGGCAGCCAGTGTCAGAGCTCAGAATAACCTTATCTGGCCCTGCCTGACCCCGCCCTTCTGACAGTACAGCGACTAAATAGAATATCATGACTTGATTACTCAGAAACAATGGCGGCTAGAAGAAAAATTCTAACTGAGCTTGAATCAGTGGTGCAGCAGCAATTAACAGATGCTACGAACTGGAGTAGGTGGAGGTGGTGAAAGATCCATTTTAATAAAACCCATCAACTTTGCATTGGCAGGGTCAGGCTGTTCAGACCACCACAGATCAGCTGTTTCCTAGAGCATTTAACTCTGAGACTTATTTATTTATTGGGTGCTTACTCACTGTACTTTTAGTAGTGATGGTTATGAATACTAGAGCAATGTCCCATAAACCTTAAAGAGGACTTTTCATGAGTTGGGACACATGCGGTCTTATATACTGCTGGAAAGCCGACAGTGCGCTGAATTCAGCGCACTGTCGTCTTTCACAATCTGTGCTACAGGTGAAGAGCTATCGGTGCTGGTACCATAGTTCTTCACAGTCAGAAGGGTGTTCCTGACAATCTGTCAGGAATGTCCTTTTTCACAGCAGCGCCTATAGCGTTTTACTGTGAGAGCGGGGAGGAATTCCTCCCTCCCCTCCTTATTGTGCTCCTCTATAGAAGAGGACTGTGAGGAGAGGGAGGAATGCCTCTATAGGCACTGCTGTGAAGAAGGATGTTCCTGACAGACTGTCAGGAACGCCCTTCTGGCAGTGAAGGGCTACAGTACTGGAATCAATAGCTCTTCACCTGGGGCACAGATCGTGAAAGCCGACAGTGCGCTGAATTCAGAGCACTGTCGCCTTTCCAGCAGTATATAAAACCGCATGTGCCCCAACTCATGAAAAGTCCTCTTTAAATTGATATGCCTGTTTTTAACTTTTATCCAAATTAGAAGTAACTTAAGGGTGGACACATTTGCAGTGGTTTAAGCTATCCTATAGTAATGGTACTCCAGCTAGTTATTGGCTAGAGGAACTAACAGGATAGGAATTTTTAAAGGGCTTATGCCACAAAAAAGTATCCTTAATCTATAGGATAGAGTATAAATACCTCATTGGCGGGGGTCTAACCACTAATACCCCACACACCCCGATCCTTAGTATGTGAAATGTTTTCCTCCCATTGTGTATATAGCCTGACTACAGACAAGCTAAATGTAGGCGTGTCATTTGGTGGACAGTGCTCCCATTCAATTCAGTGGAGATATCAGAGTGTTTTACTTCGGCAATCTCTGGTGCTCCAATGGAAGTGAATGGGAGAGCAGATTTGTCTGTCCATCTAGGAGTATATTTCAGGCTGAATTAGCAATGGGGTAAAAACACCCCACATTCTAAGTAGTTATACCCCCTCCAAACAGGTGTAGATAGGGGATAAATACTTTTTGTGGCATAATCCCTTTAATTGATACCTCTCTTTCTGGTTTAGTAGTAGTGCATAACTTACAATAATGACTATTACTATCACTTTCAGAAGTACAAGTACTCAGTGGATAGTCGAAATAGATGAAAACATCTTTTATCATACATACTGATGACACCAATTTATTATGATATTGTACCATGCTGCAATTAATATATACTCATATAGTCACATATAGGATAGGCATCTTGTGACACAATATTATGAAACCCGGTTGTTCTGAAAAGCTGGTTATCCAATGAGCCCAGCCAAAATCAAAGGTAAAAATAGACACATCTTCTTTGATTGGAAGAAACTATGTATTTCAGTACTAACTAGCTGCCATATTCACTACAACTTTCTAGATTTCTCCTTCTAATAAACTTGAAAAAGTCTGGATTTAATGTAGTCTATGCTTTTTTATCACAGGAAATTTGGGAAAACACAACTAATTAACTAAGCAGTGATGGATTAACTAAAATGAGATGACTAATTACCTGTACATTGATTAAATAAGATTGAATGCTCAATTAACTAAGCACTAAGTGGGATGTGCATATAGATTCAATATAGAATTAGAAACTGTGTCATGACAAGATAAGAAATTCAAGTTACATACTATAGTAGGACGGATGTTAATAGATAGCATGTGTGTTATTGAGGGACCTGAAAGTCACAGTGCAAACATTGCTATAACTACTTAATGATGATCTACTTTGTTCCAGAACTTTGCTTTTCAAGCAATGACTTTGGGTGATAAATGTCTCAGGAAATAAGAGAAAAAAAAAATCCCTGGGTCCAACAGAAAAATCGACAGAAGCCTGAAGGGCACCCCATACTCCACAAGGGAGCCCAGGAGAAGTGAGAGATATATTGAGCATCTGATATTTTTATATACTGCACCTCCCTTGGGCCTCTGCTTATTATACTCTAGGGTTCCCACTTGTGGGAAGTGGATTCCAAAAATCTTGGGTTTTACTAAACCTGAGATTGTTAGAGAATTCATAATGAATGGAGCTTGTTGCAAACCCGTTCTGTCATTTCTATTCCTTACACATTCTATATGTGACACAAGGTCCGTTACAAATATATAGATACTAAATCAATCGCTCATGAATACAATTCATCGCAAAATGCTAACAAAAGCCTTGAAAAGCTGCAAAGTACCCCCACTCCCACTCCAACACAAGGTGTCGACATATTGACATAAATAGGATAATTGGTATATCGTTTTTTTCATGGCTTATGACAAGATTATTGTATTTTTTAGAAAAGATGGTTGAACTGTAATACATACAGTATATCTGGGCATGTCCAGATCAGTGTGAAGGTAACATAGGACACATCTTATCCCATGATTTTGTGTTTAAAACTATAGGACATTCTAATTAATGATACATATTTGTGTCAAGTTTCCGCAGTGGGATAAGTTGCTGCAGTTTGATATCTTATCACAATAGACAGTAAAAGTCAATGTAAACTATTGAAAATACATCATGATATGCCGAAGCCACTGCCCGCTTCCGAAGTCAAGTTACATCAAGTCGTATTACAGAAATTTTGATTCTTCTTATCTGACCTCGTGTCATGTTGTCACAATCTAAAATCCCTATACAAATTTATCCTCACTTATCTGATCTACACTTGGTTAAGAATTCCAGTCTCTCATGAGACAAAATTAACACGTGCTAACAAAAGTTTTTAAAGACTTCAACTCACACCAACCCCAACCCCTACATTGTGGCTATACATAAACACAAATAGCATGCTTTTCATATATCTTTAAGATAACTTGTCACATAATCACATTGTTTTTATAAACACCACTTTATTTGTAATGCATATATAAATGGACATGTACAACCAAGCGGTCAAATAAGGAATGGGGGCAACATCTGTATCAAACTCATACCTTTACATAGGTTACTGTTAGGGAATTACCAGTTGAGCAATTTGCCAGTACTGCAGTTGAAACCTGGGAGGAAGGGAAAGAGAGACAGTGAGTCCTAAACTTGACACAGTCCTTGTCCCTACCTACTTGCCTCAACTGTCCTAATGAAAGGGGCAACTGGATGAAAATCCCTTCTCTAGATAATTGTAAACACAAAATACAGACAAGACAACACAACACGGAAGAGGAGTCAGCAAGCCAAGGGTCAAAACCAATGAGACAAAGCAGTACCAAATTGCAATCCAAAGAGCAGTCAAAATCCAAAAAGCAGAGATCAGTAAATACAATGAAGAACAAGGAGAAACACTTAACAAGGTCAGAGACACAACAGCTAGCAATCATTTGTGGACTGATGACCTGTTGATAGGTCCTGCGTCATAACATGCGGCCAGAGGATGGTGCAGAGGTTCGAACAGGCAGGGATATTATAGGTTACATAGAAAGAAAATGTACCTATTTGTTTGATTTTTGGTGTTAGAGGAAACCAATGCAAACATGGGAAAAATAGACACACTGATATGTTGTCCTTGTCAGATTTAAACCAAGGAAAGATGAGCTTTCCGCATTTAGAAGAACCTCCATAAAGTAGCTATGTCAGAAATTTAATATAAAGAGTTTCATTCTCTACGGAGAACAAAGCATTATAAGCATGCATTACAAGTATAGCCTATTGATTTTAGTGGGGATATGAACTCATATTGCCAGGTTCCCCTATAAGTGAGAACTAATAACTGTGGATTCCACTCACAAGATACATGTACTCTGTAAACTGTTATTTTCTTTTGTAAGAAGACTTACAAAAAATCTTTCTGCAAAAAAATGTAAAAAAAAAAAAATACAACAAAAAAGCTGAAGGCATTCCTGAATGTTTTTACAAGCGTTGGGTAGGAAACCAGTGTGCAAATCAATATTGAGAAGTGTCATTGGTATTACACACATAAATGTATACAATAGGGGTTGTATGACCAATTGGAAATTTGAAAATTGGAAAAAGTGGAAATTTGAACCTGAAAATTGTGTAAAGTAATAAAACAAATCATAGCAACCTCATTGATACCTCTGTTCAGTGTTTGGTTGCCACACCCTGCTGGTCCCCATATAATGCACAGCATAGGCTACAAATTTTCCCCATATACTTTATATATCTCTCAATAGGAACAAAAGAATATGGTAAAAAGTTAAGCGCAAGCCAAAAAAGTATCTGTAAGTTGCATTAGGCTCAACTGTCACAAAGGTTTACGCAAGTCAACTTCTTTACTTAAAGATGAAGTCTCAATTAAATGGAATTATATTTTCAATATCTTCTGGTCACATGGAATTGAAAGACGCATCGAAAATCAATTGTTTCTCTTTATGAGATTGAGCTACAAGTATTGGTCCTGTCTCTCAATTTACCATGTCTCTTTCTGCAAAACCTATTGGGAGTACCTTCGTTCAATAAATCAACACTCTATGCTTTCCCACTGTTTGCTCTTCTTGCTTTTATTGAAGATGTTACATTTTACTCTAGTGAATTCCGAAACTTGTAAAGGTTCAATTAAACTCCTGGGAAAACAAATGAAGGTACATAACAGTGTGTGTCTCTCAGATGAAGTTTGAAACAGAATAATACTATGGTTCTGCATAACTTTAACTTATTTTCTAACTAAACCATGAAAGAATCAGAACTCCGAAATATAGTTTGATGAAGACTTTTTTGCAGAACAAATTTTGCATTACAAATATACAATGTATCTCCAACTGTTTAGGAATAGGTAGGTGAACTAAAGCATCAAGTCTGATCTGCAGCCTACAGGATATGCTTATTTGCAAGTGTTAAGCAATGGTAATACTGAGTTAGCTTCATAACATTTCAGTTATGGAACAAATAGGGAAGAGAAAATTGGGCATAAAAACATGAGTCCAGTTTATTGCTGAAATTTTTAAATTCAAAGGTAACTTGAAATATTTATTATATCAAATGTCTACTTTATTTTGGTTTATTCTAAACTTATTGTTGCAAAGTGGAAGGAGTCTGGGCCCACATACAGAGAAGGAACCGTACAGAGCAGTACACGGTGCGGGGGAGAATGATAGACCCACAGGATAGCATCCCTCCAGCAGAACCAGCGTTGATTGGCTGAATCCTATACAGTGTATAGCATTCGGCCAATCAACGCTGGTTCTGCAGGAGGCTCATCTTTGACGAAGCAGAGTCTAAGATCGGACCACAACAAAGACCGCTCTAATGTTAAATATGCCATCTTCATTGTGGTCCGATCTTAGACTCTGCCTCGTCACAGAACGATGTGATATGTGACAAATACGTACCGCACTATGATCCTTTATGCCAGAATACAAGCGTAGACAGGTTAGTAAATTCCCCCCATAATGTGTCCGGTGCATGTACTGTATTTTCACCAGACATCATACAGATGTACCGTACAGGGTTAATGGCGTGTCACTAGGCGTGGGGTACTGCTTGCGTTCACCACTGACAAGCGCTGAGTGATTTTCTTGTATTGTGAGAGGTCCAGCTGGGCACACTGCTGGGAAACAATCTGTCTTTCACTTCCAGAAATGGGTCTGTGAGATGGGAAGGTGGCACTAACTCTATTAACCTGCCGATCGATCCTATTACACTGTGCACATATATGACACTGTACACGGCTCATCATATTTCCAGACCAGACATACTATCCCCTCTTATCTATGTCATCTATCTAAAGTGCTTGTAAGATTTATCCCCGCGGAGTCTAAGATTGGACCACAATGAAGACTGCATATTTAACATTAGAGCAGTCTTCATTGTGGTCCGATCTTAGACTCCGCCTCCGCATTCAGCCAATCAACGCTGGTTCTGCAGGAGGGATGCTGGGGATTGCTACTCAAAGGTAAAATACTATCCTGCGGGTCTATCATTATCCCCACGCCATGTCCTGCTATGTAGCGTTCTTTCTCTGTATGTGGGCCCTATTTATATTGGACACGGTTTTTGCCATATCTTAAATGGGAATAATTCCCAATCATAGGGCTTCTGCTCAGCGTCTGACATTTCGTTGTTCCTGTACTATTTGTCCTATGTATTGATGTGCATTTTCACTTCTGTAAAAATATTTTTTTCTATATTTTTAAATTATGTTAGTCTGGTAATTTTAATGCCTTATCTAGAAAACATCTTCTTGGTAGGATATTCATTATTGATGTAGATATATGGTATGCTTTTGTAAGGTCAGTCTTCACAATACCGGAGGGCGAATGTGCTGTCTTACACTTTCTATACATGGGACCCTCCTTTGAGAATCCTTCAGATGGTCCTACTGAGTGATTGACAGTCTTCCCAGTATGAACCTGTATACAGAGACACTGAGCAAGGCTACTCACTGGAATATTCCTGAACATAGATCAATGAAATACAAGTTGATACTAAATGTTCTTCCTGTAAATTGTATCACAATTTGCTCAGCTTTTCTTCTCCTATGTTATCACGTTATCAATTCTGCAGATTAGAGTCAATATTGAGTTTTCAAATGAGTTTTCAATGGATTTCCTGGAGTTTGGTGAAATCTGGGTGCTTATTTTCACTTCTATTTTCATGGCTCTTCTATGATATGATTGTAGGAGCTATCGCATTACCATGGCAGTTTAGAGCCTTGTGAAACATGGAAGTACAGCATTTTTTTCAATTGTACCTCATTCAAATTTTTTTTTGCACAAAATATAAAAAGTTGGACCCACAAAAACAAGCCTTCATGTGATTGTGTAAATGGGAAAAATTATATAGGTAGGTGTTGGGAAGGCAAAGAGTACAAAGCAAAAGCCCCAAAAGGAAAAATTGCACATCCTGTAGGGTTTAAGGACTCTATAGGGGTTTTACCTTTGAAGCTGTTTTCATATTCATTGAATTTTCAGTTAAGAGAAAGTAATTTTATCCCTTAAAGTGAAATAAGGAATGTTACAAAGAGTGTACCCTTGCCACAGAGGACTTATATTGTCCTGCTTTATTCTGACAAACCATTGGTTTTAACTCACACTGTATAATGCTTACCTTCTCCTGTGGTGACACTGCAGGGACATTGCACACTTACTGCTGGGTTTCCCTTCTGACTATGGTTGATTGCTGAGGGCCCAACATGGGAACAATTGATGAGCAAATTATTGTCAAGGGACCTTTCTAACATGTAAGTATTGTACAAAGCAAGCAATACCTATTTCATAATAGTACATAGGGCATGTTTCATAGTGATTTCCTAACCAAAGGATTGATGATCAGACTGTTATCTTTGGGGATCTAACACCAGGACAGATAAGCCGATCCAGCTGCCTCTAGGTGCTAGAGGCTACAGCAGTGGATGGAGAGAGGAAGCAATCTGCATTAGCTCTATACGGTGGACAGGGCTACAGCTCCAAGCCTAATACTTTAATAGGTGCAGCCTCCTTCTGCTCCCCATTCACTACTGTAGCTTTGAGTGCCCAAACATAGCCAAATCAGTTGCCTGCTGTGGATAAGTCATCAGCATGAAAAAATTTATTTGGGGGGCAAAAAACCTTTTTAAGAAGTAAGTGTATAGTGACATAGTAGGTTTGAATAAAATTGCAGGTCCATCAAGTTTAACCTATATTCCAACAATTTTGATCCACAGGAAGGCAAAACTCTTTCCAAGGTGGATGCCAACTTCACTACATTAAGGTAAAAATTCCTTCCTGACCTTTTGTCAGAAAAAATCTTTAGATCATCGTCACCTATCATTTATGGTTAGATTTGTTATAATTATAACTTTTTATCAGAGGACCCTCTAGCCCCTTTTAAGATTTTGACATGGTATCTGCCATAACTATCACTTGGGGTATGGCATTTCAATGTTTACTACTCTAACTGTAAGGAACATCTTCCTATATAGATACCTAAACCACTTTTCCTCCACCTGTAAATAAAGTTGCCTGTGTTACTATATCGAAGAAAGTCCATTTGTGTTCATAAATAAAACAGATAGGTGGAGATACAGATATGCACGACCAAATGACTGGACCAATCCTCACCAAATTTTCCAAACGGGTACATCAGGTGTCCAGGAAGGTTTTAGACTGGGTCTCAGCTCTGTAGGACATATCTTTCCTGAGATACAGTATTCCTAAAAATTACATGCATACATATGGTCACATGTTCCTTATCAGTCAATGGAAGCTCGCAGGCGCTTAGTTTACACATGCACACAGCTTTACTCCAGGTTTCCATAACAACCTAGCCATTTTTGTTCACTGCTATAGGTCATCTTTAAAGGGGAAGGGCATTGTGGATGACACTATTACACAAGGTCACGCACACACAGTTTTACTCCACGTTTCCATAACAACCGATCACAGGTTTTTCACTGATATTCAAACTGAGATACACATGATTACATGATGCTTATGGACCAATAGAAACTCACAGGTTCTTCAGTCTTCACATACACACAGCTTTTACACCGGTTTTCCATAGTAACCAAGCTTTTCTTATGGGGCCACTACACAAACAAAAAATAAAATATACCTGTGCAATGCCAGGTCTTTCTACTAATATACACTCACCGGCCACTTTATTAGGTACACCTGTCCAACTGCTCGTTAACACTTAATTTCTAATCAGCCAATCACATGGCGGCAACTCAGTGCATTTAGGCATGTAGACATGGTCAAGACAATCTCCTGCAGTTCAAACCGAGCATCAGTATGGGGAAGAAAGGTGATTTGAGTGCCTTTGAACGTGGCATGGTTGTTGGTGCCAGAAGGGCTGGTCTGAGTATTTCAGAAACTGCTGATCTACTGGGATTTTCACGCACAACCATCTCTAGGGTTTACAGAGAATGGTCCGAAAAAGAAAAAACATCCAGTGAGCGGCAGTTCTGTGGGCGGAAATGCGTTGTTGATGCCAGAGGTCAGAGGAGAATGGCCAGACTGGTTCGAGCTGATAGAAAGGCAACAGTGACTCAAATAGCCACCCGTTACAACCAAGGTAGCCAGAAGAGCATCTCTGAACGCCGCACAGTACGTCGAACTTTGAGGCAGATGGGCTACAGCAGCAGAAGACCACACCGGGTGCCACTCCTTTCAGCTAAGAACAGGAAACTGAGGCTACAATTTGCACAAGCTCATCGAAATTGGACAATTGAAGATTGGAAAAACGTTGCCTGGTCTGATGAGTCTCGATTTCTGCTGCAACATTCGGATGGTAGGGTCAGAATTTGGCGTCAACAACATGAAAGCATGGATCCATCCTGCCTTGTATCAACGGTTCAGGCTGGTGGTGGTGGTGTCATGGTGTGGGGAATATTTTCTTGGCACTCTTTGGGCCCCTTGGTACCAATTGAGCATCATTGCAACGCCAAAGCCTACCTGAGTATTGTTGCTGACCATGTCCATCCCTTTATGACCACAATGTACCCAACATCTGATGGCTACTTTCAGCAGGATAATGCGCCATGTCATAAAGCTGGAATCATCTCAGACTGGTTTCTTGAACATGACAATGAGTTCACTGTACTCCAATGGCCTCCACAGTCACCAGATCTCAATCCAATAGAGCATCTTTGGGATGTGGTGGAACGGGAGATTCGCATCATGGATGTGCAGCCGACAAATCTGCGGCAACTGTGTGATGCCATCATGTCAATATGGACCAAAATCTCTGAGGAATGCTTCCAGCACCTTGTTGAATCTATGCCACGAAGAATTGAGGCAGTTCTGAAGGCAAAAGGGGGTCCAACCCGTTACTAGCATGGTGTACCTAATAAAGTGGCCGGTGAGTGTATATTGTAAAGAGAGAGAAATAAATAAAGTAGCTTAAGTATATAGATGATAGATAGATAGATAGATAGATAGATAGATAGATAGATAGGTAGATAGCCAGTAGATAGCTAGAGAGAAAGAAAAGTAAAAACAAACTTGAAGCGTGTGGTCATTTTTTGACAATACAGCTCAAAATAAAATTGCCTGAAGCGCTGTGTAGAAAACACTTGATATCATCACCTGCACAATATGTTAATTTGCTTCTTGCTTTATATCAAACTTTTCACCTTCAGGTTAGCTGAGCAACATGGTGCTTTAGGCTAAAACAGCTGTTGTACCATACCTTAAATTAGTTTTGGATTCAGTGGTATTAACTCATTTTGGCAAAGAACCAATTTCCAGTTTGACAAAAGACAGAAAAACACCAGTGTTAATTGCCTAGAACATAAAGCATATGGTAGTAGAAATTTATTTCTTCACACTACTTTAGCTACTCAGCAGATGTACTGTAGGAGAATATATTTATGTGTATGGAAAATATGACATAAAAGCACAAAGCACAGTAAATGCTTAATATTTTTCTATGATTTTAATTGACAAGTAATAAATGAATAATAATAAATATTTGAAGACAGAATTGCCAAAATTAAATAACAAAATAATAAAAAATTTTATTTGTTCTAAGACTTTATCCAAGGGTTCATACTGATGTGCAGGATGTTTTAGGCAATATACATACCACTATGTTATAACCTATACATTTGAAAATTATAGCCTTTAGAACTCCATTAGACAGGTGTATATAGATAGCATTAGCATACTTTTTGGATAATATATGAACAAGTGCAAGATGGAACAAGCACAAACAGTATAGATGATGCACTACTTTGCGTATCATGTCATTGTGTACTACAGTTTTTGTACAAATCTAATATTATAAGTGTATTAGTATAGCTCTATATACAAATAGTGTATCACTGTGCTACTGTACTAATATAGAGTAGTGTGCCCACTGTACTGTTTGCGCTTCCTACATTTCTACGCTTGCCAGAGTGGTTCGTACACCATCTGCCATACGGTTTTTAATTATGAATGTCAATAGCAAACATATGCAACATTATAGGGTATGCGTTTCACAGTGTTCTTCAAAGCTGTATGCCGAACATTGTGCTTAAATGTGGTCTGTATTTGGCAAAAAAATATTGTATAAGTGTAACTAAAGTTTTTAAAAACCTTTGACTTCATAGTGATGGGGATCGGGATACTGAGATACCTATTGATAGATAAACATACAGCCCAGTCATATTAATGTGACAACCGCCTACTTTTGACGTCAACATTATATAACCAATCGCAGAAGGCACGTGTCATCAGCCATCTGGGTGCACTCATCATTGTGGAAGGCACGATGGATCAAAACAAGTATGCATCTATCCTTGCGGACCATGTTCACCCCTACATGCAAATTGTTTTTCCTCAGGATGATGACATCTACCAGCAGGACAATGCGATGTGTCATAAAGCTCGCAGTGTATGTGCATGGTTTGAGGAGCACCAGGATGAGTTTACCGTACTCCCTTGGCCAGCAAATTCCCCAGACTTGACCCAATTAAGAATCTGTGGGACCACCTCGATCAGGTATTTCGTGCCGTGGATGCTCAACCTGGCCATGGCACTGGAGTCGGCATGGTTCAACATCCCAGTGAACATCATCACAACATCCCCTCTGTTCCTGCTCGTCTCGCAGCGGTCCACTCTAAGAAAGGTGGTTATTCTGGATTTTGACAGGTGGTCACATTAATGTGACTGGACTGTGTAGTACAGGGGCAACTTTGTGTTCTCTTTAGAGAGGTAGCTTATATTGGCCAATAATATTTGCCTAATCTTGGACTAGCACCCTAGTCTAGCTATTGTCATAAGATGGTTACTGACCTGAAAAGAGAAGTCCCCAATGGCACTGGAACCTATAGTAACCTAAAGAAAGTCAGAAAAGTATTTCCTATATTTGAATCACTAAATATATGCAAAATCTTGAAAATCTGCAACTGAAAATCTGTTCCACACACCTGGACTTTTCAAGTCCCATTCAGATAAATGATCACAGATTTTATGCAACACAATCTGTCACATGTGAAGGCAGCCTCGAGGCGGGACAGCGTCATAGCCACATGTTCAATTGAGTAGACATGAAAGTCTACTGTCAACATCAGGAGTAGTTCACTGCTCACTTGCAAGTTATTTAATGGTTTGGATGGTGAAAAGGGAAATATGGAGAACCAGAGTAATAAAGTATCTATTGTATCAGAACAATAATAAGAAGGAAGGCTACTGAAAGGAATATGAATAAAACCTGATGTGGCTTACATAACTCTGGATATTTGTCAACTAAAGATGCTTTTAGCTCTGGAAAAATATTGATGAAGCCATATACATTCTATAATAAGCAAAGAAATACTTGGAAAAATAAAAAGCAGAGAGGCCAGAAACTATTGAAGGTCGGAGACATCATGAATAAGAGACCTTGTTGTCCTCTTGGTAATCGGTTTCTATACAACATTTATATGGTACTTTTACTTTTAACCTCGTACAAAGCCACTTCAATGAAATTGCTGTTTACACATATAAGGTAAGTTGTAATACACTATAATTCTCCATGATACTGTGCATACATGTATAATATATTGCTGAATAAGCTATTCAGAACAATTGCCATACAGTCCTATGAAAAAGTTTGGGCACCCCTATTAATCTTAATCATTTTTAGTTCTAAATATTTTGGTATTTGCAACAGCCATTTCAGTTTGATATATCTAATAACTGATGGACACAGTAATATTTCAGGATTGAAATGAGGTTTATTGTACTAACAGAAAATGTGCAATATGCATTAAACCAAAATTTGACCGGTGCAAAAGTATGGGCACCTCAACAGAAAAGTGACATTAATATTTAGTAGATCCTCCTTTTGCAAAGATAACAGCCTCTAGTCGCTTCCTGTAGCTTTTAATCAGTTCCTGGATCCTGGATAAAGGTATTTTGGACAAACAATTCAAGTTCAGTTAAGTTAGATGGTCGCCGAGCATGGACAGCCCGCTTCAAATCATCCCACAGATGTTCAATGATATTCAGGTCTGGGGACTGGGATGGCCATTCCAGAACATTGTAATTGTTCCTCTGCATGAATGCCTGAGGATTTGGAGCGGTGTTTTGGATCATTGTCTTGCTGAAATATCCATCCCCGGCGTAACTTCAACTTCGTCACTGATTCTTGAACATTATTCTCAAGAATCTGCTGATACTGAGTGGAATCCATGCGACCCTCAACTTTAACAAGATTCCCGATGCCGGCATTGGCCACACAGCCCCAAAGCATGATGGAACCTCCACCAAATTTTACAGTGGGTAGCAAGTGTTTTTCTTGGAATGCTGTTTCTTTTTGGACGCCATGCATAACGCCTTTTTTTATAACCAAACAACTCAATTTTTGTTTCCAAAATGAAGCTGCCTTGTCCAAATGTGCTTTTTCATACCTCAGGCAACTCTATTTGTGGCGTACGTGCAGAAACGGCTTCTTTCTCATCACTCTCCCATACAGCTTCTATTAGTGCAAAGTGCGCTGTATAGTTGACCGATGCACAGTGACACCATCTGCAGCAAGATGATGCTGCAGCTCTTTGGAGGTGGTCTGTGCATTGTCCTTGACTGTTCTCACCATTCTTCTTCTCTGCCTTTCTGATATTTTTCTTGGCCTGCCACTTCTGGGCTTAACAAGAACTGTCCCTGTGGTCTTCCATTTCCTTACTATGTTCCTCACAGTGGAAACTGACAGGTTAAATCTCTGAGACAACGTTTTGTATCCTTCCCCTGAACAACTATGTTGAACAATCTTTGTTTTCAGATCATTTGAGAGTTGTTTTGAGTAGCCTATGATGCCACTCTTCAGAGGAGATTCAAATAGGAGAACAACTTGCAATTGGCCACCTTAAATACCTTTTCTCATGATTGGATACACCTGGCTATGAAGTTCAAAGCTCACTGAGGTTACAAAACCAATTTTGTGCTTCAGTAAGTCAGTAAAAAGTAGTTAGGAGTATTCAAATCAATAAAATGATAAGGGTGCCCATACTTTTGCACCGGTCAAATTTTGGTTTAATGCATATTGCACATTTTCTGTTAGTACAATAAACCTCATTTCAATCCTGAAATATTACTGTGTCCATCAGTTATTAGATATATCAAACTGAAATGGCTGTTGCAAACACCAAAATATTTAGAACTAAAAATGATTAAGATTAATAGGGGTGCCCAAACTTTTTCATAGGACTGTATAATTCAAAAAGATCAGGATCTGAAAGAATAAGGGTAGAGTCAATAGAGTCACAGCTGTCTTGCACATGAGGGGAACCAATTTTCATGGCTGCCACCTACATTTGAAAGTATGAAGGGATCCAGGAAAATGGGTGTCTCTCGGGGCAAGGGGCACTTTCGTGTGAATCTAGTCTCAGGCTTTCATAGACCCCCAGTCATGATGGAGACAGCAATGTCTTGCAGTTCTCAGGTGTTCAAAGAGTTAATGTTCCATAGTTTTATCCCGTTGCCTTGGGTCCACTAGATTTTTATGATGGGAATGCATGCTTTTTAAAAAAAATTTACAACTCTGATTTTTTTCAATTTATTGTGATTCCTTGTATGTATTTTATACGTTATTCTGCAAAGTTTGAATATATTTATGCCATAGAGTGTTGTCATGGTGATGTCACAGGTCCTGACTTGTCACGTAACATTGTGGAAGTGTGTGTGTGTAAATTAGCTGGTCATCTTGTGGTACTGGCTTCCTGCATGTTGTTCTGCTCAGCATTGTTTAATATATCGTATATTATTGTAACACCTTTGCCTGTTCGGGTCTCTTTGCCAATCTCCGCTCCCACTCTGCTGCACAGGAGGCATGTTCAGTTATGATTTCTTGCTTTAGGTTCTTGTTGCTCTGTCTGATCACTGTTCTATTCCCTCATCTCTATAATTGATTTTCCACCACACCCTTCTCCTTTACTTTGGTTTCTCTCTCCTCCTCTAATAGGTTATCTTAGCCTTACCTGTATGATTTAAAACCTATCTGCCAAGCAAGTCTGGGGCGGGTTCTGGGCTTCCTACAGATAGGTCATCAGCCCACACAGGTTTGCTGGCTATAGTGACTCTGCCCATGCTAAGCGGTTCTCTTTGCTATTGTATTGTATTCACTGACTTCTGGCCTTTGTCTTTACTTGTTACTACTCTTTTGGATTGTGTTTTGGTACTGCTTTGTCTCTCTGGCTTTAATCCTTGGCTTTGTGACTCCTCTTCTGTGTTGTGTTGTCTTGTTCATGTTTTGTGTTTACACTTAACTAGAGAAGGGACTATCGCCCAGTTGTCCTTGTCATTAGGACAATGAGGCAAGTAGTAAGGATGGCGCTGGTTCGAGTTTAGGACTCACTGTCTCTGTCCTCCCCTTCTCCCAGGTTTCAGCAGTAGCACTGGGGAATTGTTCAACTGGCAATTCCCTTACAATTAGGATAAGTTTCCTAAGTTCAGAGGACTTTCTTTTCTTTGTGAATAGTAAAGAAACATGATGGAAAAAAAAAAACTTGCAACATGTGTTTTGTTTTGTTTTTTCACTGGAGGGAATGAAGTAGGAGGGGGAACATTTGCATCTGTCAATCCTGTGCCTTTAAAGTCCATTTCTCTCATCTGTCATAGGACTTTACAAACAAAAATGTGAACTTACTTTACACAGATTTGTGAGTGTTGCTCCACTTCATTTCTTTCTGGGATAAATGTAGCATATGCATATTCAGGATTGATAAAAGTGATGCAATATTTCAGCTGAAATTTCTTTGTGAGATACAGTTCATTCTCTCCATCTCAATGATAGAAGATTTGTGTTCATCTGTACCCATTTGTCTTCACAGCCAGGTGTCTTTCAGAGGGTACACGTACTGGTGAGCAATTCATATGCCATCAAAACTCATATGGAGAACAGCAGGGCCAACAAATCAACCTCAATAAGTGAAATGTAGGCTTTATTTTGTGTCATTTTTACAAGTCTTTTGAAATAAATAAAAGTGGACACAGACTGCGCATTGTCTATTTTATTCCCTGATATTCCAACCATATTCTCATTCAGTGCCTGCCACAAATGAAAACATCAGACTTTATGGTTCTCTGTTTTTAGAAGGAGAATTCAGCAACGGTACAAATAGTGATGAGATGACATTTAGAACAGCTACACTGACTATCCATAATATTACTATCCACATGTACAACTAACATGGATGAGACAGAATATCATACAAATCCTGCCAAACAGCATCACATACTTCACCTTCCCATACTGCTGATAGTATACAGTATATTATAGTAAGTAGTTACAAGCACGTGAATGATGAGTTGGAGAATAAAATAAGTTTTTTAGCGTTAGAGTAGATTTCACTACTTTAAATTGTATTTTAATTCAAATATCACAAATAATAATACTCACATTTCACCATACATAGACATAGACATGTCAACAAGTGTTCCTACCACTATCCTATCCCTCACCATGGTTTAAAAAAAGAAACTTTGGAAGTTGTCACAAGGACAGTCAAGTTTGCCAGATCTGAGTAAACTTAGAATGTGCAAACTTCTACTGTTGTAATAAAACTTAAAAGGACTTGTCCATTTTCAGACAAATATTGAGAGACAAATGCTTTTTGTTGTATAATGAAAACTTATACAAATTTCCAATATACTTTCTGCATCATTTCTACAGTGTTTTCTAAATATCTGCTTGCTGTTGTTCATCGTTTACTTCCAATGGACAAAAATCAGTCCATGGTCATGTGATATACAGTCCATGACCATATAATGGGTCATGTCAATAAAAATTTTGATAAAAAATAAAAATCTCTGTTAGACAGAGAAACGTGGTTTGTCACTCTATTACACAATGCGTTTCCACTGCTCCAGAGCCCAGTGTTGGCATGCTTTAGACCAATCCATCCAACACTTTATATTGTGCTACTATGTAAGGCTTGCATGCTGTTGGTTGACCATTAAAAGTTTATGGTTGATCATGAAAAACCCATGCCATGAGGCTCCAAACACAGTTTTGTGCTGTTAATACCATAGGAAGTTTATTGATTCAGTGTTAGGGATTTCTATATACTATGTGGTACTGCAAGCGGCAATACCTTTACATGGTCTGACACATAGGATGAGTTGCTTTGTTTCCTAAATGCTTTCACTTTTCATTAAAACCCACTCATAGTTGACCATGGAATATCAAAGAGGTAAGCAATTTTAGGAAATTACATTTTGATATGGTGACATCCTATTGCAGTGTCACACAGGTTGTCAGAAGCTGTGTGTTAGCAGTTGTGTTTTCTCATCATGTGAAGATACTGTTCCAAGGATCTCCACTAGTGACTGCTGTTCTCAAGTGTAATTTTTACTCCCACCAGTGGAAGCTGCTGTTCCCTGACTCTTGCCCACAATCAAGATGGCAAGCATTGTTTCATGACTGTGGCCATCTTGTTTCCTGTTTGCGGCCATCTTGTTTCCTGTTTGTGGCCATCTTGCTTCCTGTTTTAGGCCTATATAAACCCAGAGCACATTATGACCGATGCTTGAGTATTGTGTTTATTCCCAGTCCTCTAGTTCTGAAGTGTATCTTGCTCAGATTACCTTGGCTCCATCTGTTTACCTGCTTGTGTACCGACCCTTGGCTATCCACCGACCAAGTCTCCTACTCCACGGCGTCTGCGGTCCCTTATGGCTATCGGATTCCTGTGTAGATCACTAGTATTGTACCACAGGTATTCGGTGAGTTATTTGGAACAAGCCATGCTTTTACAAATGATTGTGATGATGACTGCTTGGCTAGGGGGTAAATTTTATATACCTGTAGAATGAATTCAAGAAAAAATTTATAAATCTGAGCATTAACATATTGGCTACAGTGGCAGTGTCATCTGAACTATAGTAGTATAGTATAGTAGAAATATTTACTTCATTTGATCATCTTGGCTTCCAAGAACACAGAAGGAACAATACCTATGATTTATAAACATGGTTGGGACACATAAGCAACAGTTCAATTATATTGATTTTTGTTATTAGTTAAATCCATAAAAAATCATTGTGCCATTTTTATTTACATGCAGTATTTATTATACACCATAAACAAAACATTGACTATATTGAAAAGGTTAGAAACATTACACGGATATCAAATATGTATATGTTATTTACTGTTTTCTGATGTTTATTTAATAAGGTATTTTACAGAAATGTGTTATATTGCGGTTGTTTAACTGACTTTTTAAGCTATTTTTCTATTTTATTTTACAATTCTTTTATCTATTGTAAAATAGAATACAGAGATAAACGGTATTATGTATGTAAATAGGAATACTATTAAAACTTTTTTGTTTCTCTTCCATGGATCTTTTTTTTTCTCTTCTATGAATCCATTAAAGTTTTTAGGTACAGAAAATCCCATCATAGACTACACATAAGTCTGTGTCTTACTGTTCGTTTTAATACATCTCATGCTTTAGATTCTGAGTTTAAAGTCTGGTAAAGACCTTTTAAAAGAAGAAACAGATTCAAAGTTAAAGGAGTTTTTCATCTCCCTCTCATAGTCTACCTTCTCTTCTTCTGATTTCCTGTATTCTTTCACAAGCTGGTGGGCAGGATTTTACTGTTTGATGGACAAGACACTATGAAGTACCTCAGTAGATATAGACATTGCCTTTACAGGAAAGATTATTTATTATCATTATTAGAACTCTATAATAATGCAGATCAAACAATGTGCACAGTAAATGTATATTATATTACATAGGTTTGGTGAGAAGTAAACAGGAATGACAACAGACTTGCAGTAAACTCAATGTTATCTTTGTGTTTACATATAGAGATAACCAGCACTGTCCAACCTTTATCAGCAAACTGCAATGAGCAAAAAATAACAGCACTGAGATCAAGCCCCCCTTTCCCCTCAAGAGAGCAACCATGCTATAATGCTAGAGGAGAGACAGGCTGGGGACCAAGGAAACTGTGTATAAACAATGGGAGGAATAATTTCACATAGCTGGATTTCCATAGATTGTGTCTAGGAGCAAGGGCTTTGATGGGAGTTACCTAATTCATCATGAGGCACAGCCGTGCCATGAATTAAAAACACTCTCTGCTCGTGTATGTGGCAAAATACTAAAGTAATTCAAGTCTTGATAAATCCCCTAAAAGATTTTTTGAACTTACATTAAAAAAATAAGAAAGGCGGATCATTTACTGTGATTATAAATCTTGGCAGAATGAATCTGCTATTTCAATAGAAATGTAACTTTTGTTAATAACAGTTTTGAAAAGTAATAAATTGATATTTAAATTGTTTTCCATTTTCTACTCTTTAGCTACATTGAAGACAAACTAAAAGACTGATGTTATTGCAAAGACCAGAAATTACTACTTGAAAGCTCGTTGTAGTTAAATATTTCTATTAGAATATTTTCTGCATCACTTAGAATTATAGGGTTTAGTTCAGGTAACAGACTGTCGTGTTGTGGCTTCTTTTTATTTTAAATACTGTGATATGTCTAACATTCTTTTTAGAAGGAGTCTTATCTGAAAAGAAGTTAATATTGACACAGTGACAAGATTCTCTATGTGGCTGCAATGGTTTAACAATACCTGGGAATGAGTCATTGAGTTTATTCTGTTAGATCTGTTTCAAAAACTTGAAATCCTACCTGAAAATAGGGGAAGTCCATAGCTTTCACTATAGGGTCATTTTTTTAAGGATGACGTCATGATACCCTGACCCCTTCTCTGACCAGATACTGATATCTTCTCTGTGCTTTAGTTGTAGCAGCTCTGCAGATTCAACACTAAAAGTAGTGCTAGGTACTAACGGAGCAATCTTTTGTCTTCTCTACTTACCTGTACCTAGTGACTTCTCCTCCTAGTGGAGATGTCACCTGCTGATTTCAGTTGTACAGTTTAAACTTCCAGTTTCAGGAGTGAGCCACCTGCCAAGGCCATTCTATTGCCTAGATGCGCTATTCCCAGGGTTGAGGAGTTGAATTTGCAGAGTTGCTACAATTTAGCTATGATATATCAGCACACACAGTTGTGTAGTGTGGATTGAGACAACGTGGGATTAGAGGTACACTGTCTACCAATAAGTATTTGGACACCCATGCAAATGCAAATGAAGATATCTGCGGTCATGATTAGAGATTAGCGAGTAGTGTTTGATCGAGTAGGTGTTCGATCTAATACTATGGTATTCAAAATACTCGTACTCGATCGAACACTACTAGCTGTTCGAAGTATAAGGTTCGATGCAGAACCAGCATTGATTGGCAGAATGCTATACATTCTGCCAATTAATGCCGGTTCTTCTCTTACCTTTAGAAGTCTTCTCCGTACAACGTCCCCGCAGCGTCTTCCGGCTGGAATTGACTCTTCCTAGGCATCCGGCCTAAGCAGAGCCTAGGAAGACCCCGAAAATGCAGCCGTCCAAAATCGGTGAAAGAACTTACGTGTCTTCTCCAAGCCGAATGGAATAAAATACGACTAGCCGTCATACAAGGACTTGGAGAGTTGAGGCTGTAATTGCTGCTCATGGAGGCTGCATGAACTATTGAATATAAATAAATGTTTTTCTATTCTACCATAGGTGTCCAAATACTTATTGGTAGACAGTGTATTACCCATTTATCAGCTTGACCACACAATATATGTATAGTTATTGAGTATAGGATTACTACAAACTTGTGGAGTGGACATATTGGGTTAAACAATAGCGCAAGAAACAGTTTTTGTTTTTGTTTTTTTACTTATCTATTTCATTATTCTGGATGCCTGGACAAGTGTTACTAGTATACTCACTGCTGTGTGTATATACTTGGTGATCATGTACTAGTACCAAAATGGAACACAATCATTAATGGCTAACTAAAATTGTTGCACTTCTTTGTGTCACTGGACACAAATTCCAAATTTGAAATGCATTAGCTGTATATTAGCTATTACATATTGGACTCGTTCCTACTAGGATATTGTTGAGGCTCATAGTTTTTAGATTTTTTTTCGCTACTAATTTACTATCAATCAAAGTTATGGTTTTAGCATTTCTTTTGAGGCACTGACTCACCTTTCTATGTTTGTATGTATAATCATTTGCATTTTGGGGGTTTAATGCTGGTACATTTACTATTATATTGTAATGTTAAAATAAGGCTTCCATATGCCTCCAATTTCATACAGATGTATGAATATTGTATATCTTGGACTAATAGCGCAGCTAAGACAACAAAATTGTGAACATGGCGCACTACAGTACCTTTGCTTGCAGACACAGCCACCAGGTTATCTTTGCTAAACCAAATACAGTTTCTGTTCCTCTATACTACAGTGAATGGGGACCTCTACGGTGGTTGAGTGCGTCCCTCCTTTTCTGTGGATGCTTTTTCCTTTTTTACTTTAGGCAAGTTATTTGATAAGTAACTGCAAAATTAATATAAAAAATGATAATATATTTCCCAGAATACTGCTCAATATTCTCAGTTCTATAACGAACTACACCAAAATGGTGCTCAGACATGTGCAGTACTACTCAGAAATGAGCGGCATTGCGCATGCCCAAGATTTCAACAGCCAGAACGAGAATGGAAAAGACAGGGCGGTATGACGTGGGGGGTGATCGGAGGCCCTGGGGAAAGCCCAGGGTGCTCTGTGAGCCTCATTTACATATACAATGTCTTCATTTTTACAAAAAAAAGTGTGGTCATTTTCAGTACTAGAAGCACCTGAATATACTTTTTAAAGGTTATTCAGGCATATGTTTAGTTAACAATGAGTTTTCTGAATGATAGAATCCCTATAATCTTCTGTTACTGATCTGGATACTTCTGTGTTTTCCTGGTTTTGATCCTGGTTGTATGTTTACTTTCTGCTATAGGTTTGCTGGCCTGGTCTTAAAATGATACTCCAGTGTGGTAACCTGGGTCCTAATTCTGCTCAATAAAGACGAGCGAACACTAAACTGTCCGATGTTCGAAATCCGATTCGAACAGCCGCACACTGTTCGACTGTTAGAACGGATTTCGAACCCCATTATAGTCTATGGGGGTGTTAGGATTGTGCAGTAACTGCGGCCATGATATGGGCGTCGCTTTCAGTTCCTCTGCACAGTCCAGGGTTGCAAGGGTTAATCTGCCTTGCAGCAGCCGGGCGTGGTCGACTGGGTGATCGACATAAGAGTCGACCAATAGACGCTCGGATAGGGCAGGTGGGCTATTTGCTGGTGACCGCCCCTTGCCTATATAAAGGGGCTGGTCTGGACGCCCGGCGCTCTATGATCAAATTCTAAACCCTGAAATGATTTGTGTGTGTGTGTATGTACGGGTTCCAGCCTGTAAACTAGAAATTGCCCTAGTTAGCAAATGACCCCTGAGCTAGCAATTCCACAGTTAGTCAGGCAGCATGCTGCCTTGTATGTGTGGTACAACTCTGTAGGGGCAGCTAGCAATACTTCCCAGACAGAGTGACTGGGAGTGGGCTTGGCAGTAGTTGCCTGGGTGGTTGGGTGGAACTACCACACACAGGGTTTACATGGTCTCTGGCTAGTCCTGGAGTTCAGGCTAGCCAGTTTGTTTATTTGTGCGGCTGCTCTGACTGCATGCCTCTGTGAATGTTAACAGAGCGCACCTGGTTCTTTATTTTAGCTGGCAGTGACAGGAACTGTTAGCCAGTGTTCACACCAGGTTGGTTAGTAGTCAGTGGCCCAGAGGGCTCCGTAGGGTTTTCATTTTTTTTTTTTTTTTTTAATAAACCCTGCTAACCATAAAAGGGGGGAAATGCTCGTTTCAAGGGTATGCAAAATTCGATAAAATTATACTTACCAAGTCCACGAGTGACAGTCAGGTTGGATTCTCCTTGAAGTCTTCTCCCGGCGCAGCGTCTTCTTCCGGCTGGAATTCACTCTGTCTAGGCATCAGGGCCTAGGCAGAGCCGACTGCGAATGCGTGGTCATGCGCTGACATGCGCAGTCGGCTCTGCCCAGCCCAATGAGTGAGCAGAGCCAACTGCGCATGCGAAGTCGGCTCTGCCTAGGCCGGATGCCTAGGCAGAGTGAATTCCAGCCAGAAGATGCCACGGGGACGCTGCACGGAGAAGACTTCTAAAGGTAAGAGAAGAGCCAGCGTTGATTGGCAGAATGTATAGCATTCTTCCAATCAACACTGGTTCTGCATCGAACTGTAAACTTCGAACAGCTAGTAGTGTTCGATCGCGTACGAGTATTTTGAATACCGTCGTATTCGATCGAACACTACTCGCTCATCTCTACTGCTAAAGACCAACCGGCCTTGTGGTGGGCTTTGGTGAAAACATTAGGGTTCCTTAGACTATATCAGCCAGTGCAGTGGAGTTTAGCAGTGGAGTTTAGCTTCTCTCTGATCTGCAATGTATTTGGAAATACCTTAAACAACATTTCCATTTATGGGAATTGCACTTATGGGAATTGCTTAAGAGGTATTCCATTAACAAAGGGATTGCTATTTTCAAGAAAAAAGGAACTTTTAAATAGGTAATAATAAATCTATCTTAAGGGCTATCCTATACCCTCAGTATGTAGATTCAGAAACAATTTCTTTAATATCTTGTGCTTAGTAAATGTTACACTTCAATACACAACACATCTTGATGATTTTATATTGACGCAATGCAATTTGTCAGCTACTTTCTCACACAGGAATTATTCTTAAAATCAAACTCGAGAAACTTGATTAATTTTCTGTAAAATATGTCACTTTTACAGATGAGTAAATTTGAAGAAGGTGGGCATACTGGAAAAAGGTAGAGAAGAAAACAGACATAAGGCCCCATAATTGTGAGGTCCAGTTTTTTTTTATTTCGCTATGGAGCCCTCACTCTTCAGTGTATACCAGTGCTTGTATATAGCCAAAATAATGTGCAGCAATATGCATTGGACCTTACCAAATATCAACAACATAGATTTGTTTTTTAGCATTCAATGTGGTCTTATACCTTAAGCTACATTTAAAAATGGCAATAAAATAAAACAGGTAAAAATAAAAAGTTTTAAAGTTTATTTTTGAGGTATTACTATATGTATCTATGTAACAAGCTACAGTTTGCTGTGTAAAGCATACAATAGCTTAGATAAATTCCCAACTAAAATCATTCCATACATTTTCAGAGCAGACAGTTATGAGACTTTCAATGCCAAGAACAGAAAGCAATAACCCGTATGGTCTAAATTATCTTCAGCATAATTATGCACGCCTAGTGCTTTGGAGCTACCACTGAATATCTATGCCAGAGAGAGTGACAGGATCATGTTCTGGAGACAAATACAGAACTTTCATCCATTTTAATACCTAAGATACAGTTAAAAGAAGGAAATAGAAAAAAATATGGCAATACTAGAATTTTATTAATAAATAAACATTTTGCAAACAAAACGTGCAGCATTTTTCACGGATACCAGGAGTTTTTGGATGTCAGATGGGGCTTTACATCACTTGCATTGTTTTTTTGGCTCAACTTATAGGTAATATTTCTTTTGCAGGGCACACAAAACAGAGAGATAGAGCTAGGATTACGCTATTTCTATTTGGCATGGTACTTCTTTAAAGTTACATGCCATTTAACCCTTCAAAGTGAAATTGTCATCATGAATTTCAGCATCAGACTGATAGCAACTTGCTTAATAATAATAATAATAATAATAATAATAATAATAATAATAACTTTATTTATATAGTGCCAACTAGAAATGAGCGAGTAGTATTCATTCGAGTAGGTATTTGAACGAATACTACGGTATTCAAAATACTCGTACTCATTTGAATACTATCGCTATTCGCAGTAAAGTCCTTGCTAGTCAGGAGAGCTGGCAGCTTGCGTTTATGCGGGAGCTGACTTTTCCACATAGGAATGCATTTACCAGCGTTGATTGGCCGAATGCTATACAGTGTACAGCATTTGGCCAATCAACGCTGGTTCTGCCGGAGGCTCGTCTGTGAGGAGGCGGAGTCTAAGATCGAACCAAAATGGAGACTGCTGTGGTCCGATCTTAGACTCCACCTGCTGTACACTGGCCAATCAACTCTGGTCAATGCATTCCTATGAGAAAGTCAGCTCCCGCATAAACAGAAGCTGCCAGCTCTCCTGACTAGCAAGGACGAGCCTGCTGCAGAACCATCGTTGATTCACTGTATAGCATTCGGCCAATCAATGCTGGTTCTGCAGGACGAGTAAGGGCCGGTTCACATTAGCGCTTGCCTCCCGTTCGGAAGGAATACACAGGAGGACCCCCCCCCCCGAACGGAATATCAGCACAACTGCAAGCGCTGTGAAGTTAAAGTGCACGGACCCCATAGACTATAATGGGGTCCGTGCGCTTTAACTGCACAGGGCTCCTCCTAAACACTCTCTCCTGCTACTCATGGACTTAGTGACTCTTGTTTAGTCGAATAGTGGTTTCCCCTGAAACAAGCATTTTTTCCCATAGACTATAATGGGATTTGATATTCGATTGAGTAGTCGAATATTGAGGGTCTACTCGAAACGAATATCGAATCTCGAATATTTCACTACTCGCTCACCTCTAGCGCCAACATATTCCGCAGCACTTTCCAAATCAGGGGACACATGAACAGACAATATGAAACATTACAATGTGACAAAGGAATAAACATATCAAATAGTAAGAGTGAGGGTCCTGCTCACAAAAGCTTACAATCTATGAGGAGGTAGGGGGACACAAGAGGTCAGAGGGCTTCTTTGCTACAATGGTCCAGCCGGCACCTAAAGATGACTTTCTTATTCTACAATGTAGCTCCATTTTCATGCAAATTAGGGTAACTAATATACAGAACATAGAGACCTTGCCCCCAGAGAAGCTAAAATATTATTGCCCACTTGGTCAGGATACATTAAATTGCATCAACACTAAAAGGGCTTATATCTTTATAATGGTTAAACAGATTTGGATAAACACATGCTGATATTTCCTGGGCGACAGTGCCTATTAGATGTTGTATGTCATTGGACTGTTAAAGGGGTTGTCGCATCTCAAGGATCCTATCTATACTGGTAACTTATGTAAACTGAAGACTTTTCCTAAATATATTGCTTTAGAAATGCTGCTTTGTTCTCCTGCTATGTGACCTTATTCCTCCCATTGTTTATACAGCATTGCTATAACCACAGACCTATAGGACAAGTGACATCACTTACTCACTGCTCTTGCTGGCAGGACAATCAGCTAATTGCAGTTTGCTGATAAAGCTGTGTCTGTTATCTCTGTATGAAAACAAATAGATAACACTGAATCCATTCTGTTCAAGCATCTGCATATTATCTGATTCGTATAAGTGTTGTGAGACTTCTCTGGTCATTTAGCAAGTGGCAGGAGGAAGGAGGAGAAATACAGGAAGTGAGATGAAAAGACTGCAGCCAGACTACTGAAACACTGAGAAGGGAAAACCCCTTAAAGACTGTTAAGATCTTTAAATGACAAGTTAAGGAAAATGATATTTAGCCTCTTGGGTTTTTTGTCTTTTTTGCACTTTGATGAGCAACAAAGTATTTGAACCCAAACTAGAGTCACATAAAATATGGAATCTCAAACACTTTTCATAGTAACTTAGATTAATAAGGTTGGATAAAGATACAAGACCATCGGGTCCAACCTATAAACCTTCCAAGTTGATCTAGGGGAAGGCAACCCCCTACAAGATTGACACCAATTGCCCCATCAGAGGAAAAAAAAAATTCCTTCCCAACTCCCAAATATGGCAATTGGACAAGTTCCTGGATCAACATCTCAATTTCCGTCTTTTTTTTTTTGTGTGTGTTGTGTTTTTTTTCAAAAGAAGCATTTTATTTATGAATCTTTTTTTTATCCAGCAATCAACAAAACAAATTTCACAAAAAATAGGATTTATTTTCCTTTTTCTCTATTCCTAACCTGTCTATTAATATAATTTTCTTTAGCTCACATCAAGATGTAACCAATGTTTTACATGTTTACTTAACAGAAAATAAAGAAAAGAGATAAAATCAAAAGATTTGAGTAGGTCAAAGCCTGAAGATTCTGCGCCATACAGGGAACAGACAACAGCTGTCATTACTACTGCTAGTATTATTTAAGAATAAAAAAGTAAAAAAGGAAGAGAAAGATACAATCTGCCATAGGCAATCCAACAACTCTTTTAACAGTTCAGTGCCTATTAAGTTTTAATTGCTCCCAAAGCATTGGCCCATTTAGGATTGCAGCAGAAGAGAAATATTTTTTCATAGTCACTTTGAAGTTAAGAGTCTGCATTTACATTGCCTCTGGCTCCATTTTACAGATTATTCTCAATAAAATATGTTATAGTAGGCTTTGATACCAGTGACTTTAATCCAAATTTCTGAAACACACAATATTGATTAATAATGACATTTTGCTACAATATATAGAATTAATATTTTACAAAAAAAAATCTATGCCAAAATAAATATGGAAGTCCTTGTCATTTCACGCATTGTTTTGCATGCACAAATACAGATACAGATGTATCTACACTCAACCAATGTCAAAATTTGTTAAGGATTTGTGCAAATTTGTCTTGGCACTAGGGTTGAGCCGATATTGAAATTTCAGGATTGTTTTTAAAATCAGATTTTTTGATAATTTTCCAGCCGATCCCAATCGTGAAATTTGCTCGATCACCATTCAGGATCCGATCTTTCCCGATCCCGATCATTCAACCCTATTAATGATATATACACGAATAGGGTTCAGCCGATCTTGAGATAACCTCCGACCTCGATCCCGCTGGAAAAGATCGGGATCGGAATTCCAATCGCGATCATGAAATTTATTCGATCGCTGATCGGAATCTGATCTTTTCCGATCCTGATCGCTCAACCCTACTTGGCACCAATTCAACACAATATCACAACATGGTACCAAAAGCCATGTACGACTGCAATTCACCTTCCTCCACCAGATGGTCACACATAGACTGTAACGCCTCTGCCTGTTCGAGTCTCTGCGCCACTCTCGGCTTGCACGCCGCAGCGCAGGAAGAGTGTTCAGTATGATTCTTTGCTTAGCATTTTTTGTTGACCGTCTGAGCACTGCTGTATTACTTTTCCTTTGTAATTGAATTTCCACCACACTCATCTTCTGCACCTTGTTCCCCTCTGTTCATCAAATAGTTAATCTTAGCCTTGCCTGTGTGATTGACAGCCTGTCTACCAATCAAGTCTGGGGCAGGTCCTGGACTTCCTATATACAGGTCATCAGCCCACACAGGTTTGCTGGCTATTGTGACTCTGTCCTGAGACTTTGTCCCTGATAAGCTCCTCTTTCTGCTGTTATTATATTCTGACTGCTGACCTCTGCTACCTCTTTGACTATTCTATCAAATTTTGATTCTGCACTGTGTTGCTCGACTATTACCGACTAGAGATGAGCGAACAGTAAAATGTTCAATATTCGATATTCGTTTTGAGTAGCCGCTCAATATTCGACTACTCGAATCGAATATTGAATCCTGTTGCAGTCTATGGGGGGAAAATGCTCGTTTCAGGGGTAGGCAACATACAACCAAATTACACTTACCAAGTCCACAAGTGAGGGTCAGGCTGGATCCTCCGAGAAGTCTTCTCCGTGCAGCGTCCCCGCGGCATCTTCTGGCTCTGAATTCACTCTGCCAGGCATCGGGCCTGGGCAGATCCGACTGTGCATGCCCGCACTACAAGAAAATGACCGCTTACAGTCAAAGCGGCCATTTTCTTGTAGCGCAGGCATGCGCAGTCGGCTCTGCCCAGGCCCGATGCCTGGCTGAGTGAATTCAGAGCTGGAAGACGCCGCAGGGAAGCTGCATGGAGAAGACTTCTAAAGGTAGGAGAAAAACAAGCGTTGATTGACCGACTGTATAGCATTCGGCCAATCAATGCTGGTTCTGCATCAAACTTTTCCATTCAAATAGCGAATGGTACTTGATCAAGTACAAGTATTTTGAATACTGTAGTATTCGATCGAATACCTACTCGATCGAAAACTACTCGCTCATCTCTATTACCGACCCTTTGGCTTGCTTTTGTGTTGTTTGTCTTGTATTGTGTGCATTTATTCAGAGAAGGGTCAGTCGCCCAGTTGCTCCTGTCATTAGGACAGTAGTGGCAAGTAGGTAGGAACATGGACTGAGTCAGGTTTAGGACTCACTTTCCCTTCTTTCATTTATCCTGGAACAGCTCTAAGGAATTGCACAACTAGAAATTCCCTTACATAGACACAAATAGGAGAGTTTCATATCATTTGGTGAAAACATATTAGAAAATCATGTTATGTTTGGTAAAGCAACTAATTTTATGACACACATATCTGAGCATATATATCCAATTGAACAGGTAAGAGGACAAAGGAAAGACAGTTAAAAGTTTTAAAGACAAAAAACAATGCAGTTGAGCCCTTAGGGGATATGTCCAATGTCCAGATGAACAATATCATTGTGTGTATAAACATCCATTATCCAGTTAAACGCTGTGTAAAATGTCCAAATGATCAATTTTTTTTCACATATTATATGAAGTCTGAATATAGTCAGTCAGTGTGCAGATAACAGAATATATAGTTTTATGATAAACTGTTTCTGATAAAATAAAACTGTCAAGATAAATACCGCTTTCAAATATTGCTATACTTGGCTAAGATAAATATGACATTCAGAGCCCAAACCAATAATGCGAATATCCCACTGGCAGTTTCCCTGTACAATAGGTAAGTCGTCTAATATGCTACCTGTGGTATACAAGGTAATTTCACTTCCAGATATGTCCATAGTCAACTAATCTCCAATTTAAAGATTCCAATTTGGCTTGAAACTGATTTATCATAATATCATAACTATTGTAGGGCAAACCTTGCAGAATTTATTTCATAAACATTTGGCACATTTATCTTCCATTTTGAACTAACATTAGTGACTTTGGGTAACCATGGAGGCTTGTCATCGGACTTCAGTGGTCACATGGTGGGCACCAATATCATGATGCTTTGACCCTGGGTGTCGTCGACAAAATCTATGTGACCTGTGGTTGTGAATGTGAACCAGGATCTCTAGCACAGAGAAGGTTGGAAGACACTGGGGACACCAGAGAAAGAAGACCAGACAGCACAGCAGAGCCTACAAATGTAGAGAAAAGGTGAGTATGATAGTTATTCTATTTTTTTTTTTTCACATGTTTTGGGTCTGAAGAGACCTAAGAGTATAATAGTGAATTATGTGTGGTGAACTCAAAAATTTCAGGTTTTGCAAAACCCCAAATTTAAAAAAAAAATTATAATGAACCCAGTTCATTATGAACCATTTTGCTCAACGTTAATCAAAAGGTAGGGGGTAGTTCATTCTTCAGACTAGACTGTCAGGAACGCCCTTCTAACAGTGGCCAGAGATTGGTGCTAAAATTAGTCAGCTTTTTAGCAATATACAAAACCACATATGCATGAGGACATGAAAGGTCCTCTTTAACCCCTTCCCGACATGCGCCGTAATAGTACGGCGCATGTCAGGTCTGTAACTATGGCGACCGCCCGGGAGCCGGGCAGCCGCCATAGCCACCGGGTGTCTACTTTAAGCAGTAGACAACCGGCTCTCATGCCTCCGATCGGTCCCCGATCGTAATGCTTTGCATTAGTGATCAGATTCCCTGGGGTTCAACAACCCTAGGGGGTCTAATAAATGCAAAAAAAAAAAAAAAAAAAAAAATATAAAAAGTATTAAAAGTTCAAATCACCCCCCTTTCCCTAGTACACATATAAAAGTAGTTAAAAACTGTGAAACATATACATGTTAGCTATCCCCACGTCCGAAATCGCCCGCTCTACAAATCTATAAAAATATTTTTCGGTTCGGTAAACGCTGTAGCGGGAAAAATAGTCGAAAGTGCCAAACCGCCGTTTTTTTCACTGTTTTGATTCTGATAAAAATTTGAATAAAAAGTGATCAAAGCAATAACATTTCCCGAAAATGGTAGAACTAAAAAGTACACCTGGCCCCACAAAAAAAGACGCCCTATGCATCCCCGTACACTTACGTATAAAAAAGTTACGGCTGTCGGAATATGGTGACTTTTAGAAAAAAAAAATTAACACAGTTTTGGAATTTTTTTTAAGGGGTCAAAATGTAAATAAAACCATATAAATTTGGTATCCCTGGAACCGTACCGAAACACAGAATATAGGGGACATGTCATTTTGGCTGCCTAGTGAACGCCGTAAAACCAAAGCCCGTAAGAAAGTCGCAGAAATGCATTTTTTCTTCAAATCCACCCCATTCTGAATTTTTTTCCTGCTTCCCAGTACATTATATAGAATAATTAATGGTGGCATCATGAAGAATAAATTTGTCCCGCAAAAATTAAGACGTCATATGGCTCTGGGAGTGGAGAAATAAAAAAGTTATGGGGTTTAGAAGGAGGGGAGTCAAAAACGAAAAACGAAAATCAAAAAATGCCATCGGCGGGAAGGGGTTAAATGGTTGTTAGGGCTAGTTCACATGAAGGAAAAGTTTTACGCCATGTGGTTTTTTGGCATGGCTAGCCATGACAGGACTGCATCGACATTTCGTCATGGCATTCCGCTCCTGATTAGACCTAAATGAATGGGCATAAACAGGAGCGTATCTCAAGCTGTGGACACAGAATCCGTGGCAACATAGGGCATGTTGCTTCTTTTTCCACTACTAGCTAGCGGGAAAAATGCGAGCATCTCCAATTCAAGTCAATGGGAGTCTGCTTTGCAGGCGGATTTTTTTTTTTTTTTTTTTCTTTAAATGTAGATAGTGAGCCCCACATAGAGCTCACAATGTACATTTTTCCCTATCAGTATGTCTTTGGAATATGGGATGGAAATCCATGCAAACACGGGGAGAACATACAAACTCCTTGCAGATGGTTTTATGCCCTTGGCGGGATTTGAACACCAGGACTCCAGCGCTGCAAGGCTGCAGTGCTAACCACTGAGCCACCGTGTGGCCCCTTGCAGGCGGATTTTGAGGTGGATTCCGTGTCAAAATCCGCCTGCAAAACACTCTATGTGAACATGCCCTAAATCATCCTTCCCCACAGAGTGATCACACATGGACATAATTACTTTATCTGTTGTTGTGAAACCATGTTGTGTTGAGAAAACCATCTCAACTGGTGATACACATATCTAAACATGTCCAGTCAAAGGGGCGAGGATGGGAGAACAGATTTGTAGAGTCCTTCTAACTAAGAAAGGGGAAGTAACACAATCTATTACTTATCTATGGACAAGTGTCTGATCGCTAAGGGTTCCACCCAGCGCCGCACCTCCCATGAGGCGACCTGAAGCAACCGCTTCAGGCGGCGCTATGCCAGGGCCCCAAGGAGGGCGGCATTTTTGCTTACCTAAGCCAGTCCAGGACAAGCTCCAGGACAAACCTCCGGTTTGTGGAGGCCACTGGAGCAGCGCTGCTCCAACAGCCTCCCCTCACGCTCAGGCAGAGAGCAGGTCCTCTCCGTGCCTACTCTCTGCCTGCGAACGGCGCTAAGCCCCACCCCCTTCATGTGGTCATGCCCCCTTCACTCCGCTCCGCCCCCCGGGAGGAGCAGCTTTCTGTAGTTTGCCTTAGGCTGCGAAAGGGGTAGGTTCACCCCTGGTTCCACCAGTCATGAAAAAATTATTTTAATGGAGAGACATTTGTGAATTTGTGAAAGGTGTAGAAAACAATTCTGAACAGTAAAAAATACACTCAGTATAATATAAAGACTGAATCACTTGTATCAACATGTTTTACATCATGACAAAGGGAAAAATTGGTTTAAACTTTGTTCACAAAACCTGAAGGATTTTGGAGCACTAAACTCAGAAACTGCATAGAAAAATATTAAATTCTCCCAGCGTTCCTCCATTAATCTTCTCTTTTTCCTTGTTTCTATATCATCTTAAGATACAGTTAAAAGTGAGAAATATATCAGGAAATCTTTGTCTTTCCAAGGATCTCAGTCACATCCCCTCTCCTCTTTACTAACATCTGGCTGTGTATAATACAAGTAGCTATTAGAAGAAACACCCTGTTGTGTCCCGTCTGCTGTAGAACAAGGAGCTTATCAAGCAACACCACTGAAGAAGCCCTGCCCTCTTTGCTAGTCTGCGGCCAAAGATGGAGCAGCCCAACAGAAAATTAAAGAGAACCTTTCACCACTTCTGACAAGTCCAATTCTTGGTATCATTTAACCGGTTAAGGACCAGGCCCAAAAGTATGTTAAAGACCAGGCCTCTTTTTTCAAAACTGACATGTGTCACTTTAAATGGCAATAACTTTGAGACGCTTTAACTTACACAAATGAATTTGAGATTGTTTTCTTGTAACACATTATACTTCATGTTAGTGGTAAACACTAATCAATATTTTTGCATTTATTTATAAAAAAACTAGGAAATTTGATGGAAATTTGAAAAAAATTGCAATTTTCAAAATGTGAAATTATCTGCTTTTCAGGCAGATAGTCATACCATCCAAATACATGAATAAATATTATCTCCCATATCTCTGCTTTATATTGGCATCATATTTTGATTGTCTTTTAATTTATTTTGGACGTCACAAGGCTTACAAGTGTAACAGCAATTTTCCAGATTTACAAGAAAATTCTCCAAACCAATTTTTTAGGGACCATTTCAGTTCTGAAAGTAATTATAAAGGCCTGTATAATAGAAACCCCCATAAATTACCCCATTTTCAAAACTGCACCCCTCAAATTATTCAAAACAGCATTTGGGATGTTTGTTAACCCTTTAAGCATTTCATAAGAATAAAAATAATATGGCAGTGAAATTTAGACATTTCATTTTTTTTCACTAATACATTCATTTAGACCCAAAATTAACACATTCACAAAGGGTTAAAGGAGAAAATGCATCTGACAGTTTATTGTGCAATTTCTCCCGTGCACAGAAATACCCCACATGTGGGTGTAAACTGATTTTTGGGCACACGGCAGTGCATGGAAGGGAAGGAGCGACACTGGGTGTTTGAACAGCAGATTTTGCTGGAATAATTTTCAGCGCCATGCCTTATTTGCAGAGACCCTAGAGTACCAAAACAATGGAAACCCCCCCAAAAGTGACCCCATTTTAGAATCCACACCCCTCACAGAATTCATCAAGGGGTATAGTCAGCATTTAGACCCTACAGTTGTTTCACAGATTTTACTAACATTGGGATGTGTAAATGAAAAATTACTAAAATGTCACTTTATCCCCAAAGTTTTCATTTTCACAAGGGGTTAAAGGAGTAAAAGCCCCCCACAGTTTGTTAAACAATTTCTCCTGAACACGGCAATACCCCATATGTGGCTATAATCTGCTGTATGGGAACATGGCGGGGCTCAGAATGGAAGGAGCGCTATTTGGCTTTTGGATGGCAGGTTTTGCTGGAATTATTTTTAGGTGCCATGTCGCATTAGCAGAGCCCCTAGAGAACCAATACAGTGGAAACCCCCTAAAAGTGACCCCATTTGGGAAACTACACCCCCCACAGAACATATTAAAGGGTAGAGTGAGCATTTTGACCCTACAGCTGTTTCACAGATTTTATTAACATTGGGCCATGAAAATGAAAAATTACTTTTTTTCCAACAAACTGTCAATTTAGCCCCAAATTTTTAATTTTCACAAGAGGATAAAGGAGAAAAAGCTCCATAAAGTTCGTTACACAAATTCTCCTGAACACAGAAATGCCCCATATGTGGTCATAATCTGCTGTATGGGAACATGGCGGGGCTCAGAATGGAAAGAGGGCTATTTGGCTTTTGGAGGGCAGATTTTGCTGGAATATTTTTCAGGTCCCATGTTGCATTTGCAGAGCCCCTAAAGTACCAATACAGTGGAAACCCCCTATAAGTGACCCTATTTTGGAAACTACACCCCTCATAGAATTTGTCTAGGGGTAGAGTGAGTATTTTGGCCTCACAGGTGTTTCACAGATTTTATTAACATTGGGACGTGAAAATGAAAAATTACTTTTTTTCCCAATAAATCGTCCATTTAGCGCCATAGTTTTAATTTTGCAAATAGTTTAAGAATTAAAAGCCCCCCACAGTTTGTTACACAATTTCTTCTGAACACGGCAATACCCCATATGTGGCCATAATCTGCTGTATGGGTACATGGTGGGGCTCAGAATGGAAAGAGCGCTATTTGGATTTTGGAGGGCAGATGTTGCTGGAATAGTTTTCAGGGGCCATGTCGCATTTGCAGAGCCCCTAAAGTATCAATACAATGGAAACCCCTCAAAAGTGACCCCATTTTAGAAACTACACCTGTCAAGGAATGTATCAAGAGGTATTATCATTTTGAGCCTAAAATGCTTCCCAAAAATTTAATGTACAAAATGAAAATTGAAATTTTTAAAAATATGCCATTTCGGTGCCCAATACGTTGCACCCACTTTGTGTTGTCAGAGACCTGCACTCCTAAAACTATTAAGGGGCCATCCCGGGGGTCAAAAAATTATATATGTGGGTGTAAACTGCTGCTTGGGCACACAGCAGGGCTCAGAAGGGAAGGACCACTGTGCGTTTTAGCTTTTGGGGTACAGATTTAGAGGGACTTTCTGGGTGCCATGTTGTTTTTGCAGAGCCCTGGAGGTGCCAGTAAACTGGAATTCACCAAGAAGTGACCCCATTTTGTAGGGGCAATTTTAGGGTCTCTGCAAATGTGACATGGTGTCCAAAAACGAAGAATCTAAATCTGCACTCCAAAAGCACATATTGCTCCTTCACATCTGCGCCCTGCTGGGTACCCAAATAGCAGTGTATGCCCACATGTATGACACTGGTGTACCCCGGATAACGGACTTAATACCAATATGTGGGTAGAATCGGCTGTTTGGGCACAGCCGGGGACAGAAGGGAAGGAGCGCTATTTTGGTTTTTGGAGCACAGTTTGGTTTTTGGACGTCATGCCACTTTTGCAAAGCCCCTGAATTGCCAATAAAGTGGAATCCGCAGACATGTCACCCTATTTTGGACACTAGCCCACTGATGGGATTTATCAAGTGGTGTAGCGAGAATTTTTAACCCTTGAGTGTTGTATTTATTTAGTTTCCAGAAATGAAATCGCAACTGATAGAGAAGTTAAAAATGAAAATTTTACAGATTTGCCATTTCAGCGTGCAACATGTTGTGCCCGACTTATGTCAGCAGAGACACTCCAAAAACTGTTAAACGGGTATCCCAGGCACAACAGCTTTTAGAGCGTTCATCTCTGATACAAGGTGGACACAACATATTACGCACTGAAAGGACGTATTCCTGGAAAAATGGTCATTTTCACCTCTCACAATCCACTTCGTATTCATTTATGGATAATAAGTTATAGCAACACTTGGGGGTTAAAAATGCTCTCTGTACCCCTGGAGAAATCCTTCAGGGGTGTAGTTTCCAAAATAACGTCTCATATCAGGGGATTCCACTTTACTAGCGTTTCAGCTCTACAAAAGTGTCATGGCATCCAAAAACCAAACCGTCTGTGCTCCAAAAACCCAATAACCCTTCTTCCCTTCTGTGTCCGGCTGTGCCCTAATATCAGTTTATACCCACATATGACATTACGTGCATTATCCGGGGTACACCAGTGTCATACATGTGTCATACATGTGTCATAAACTGCAGTTTGGACGTACAGCAGGGCGCAGAAGGGAAGGAGCGCTATGCGGCTTTTGGAGTACAGATTCAGATGTTTGGTATCTGGACGCCATGTCATGTTTGTAGAGCCTGTAAGGTACCAGAAAAGTGGATTCCATGGGGTACCAGGAGTGACCCCATTTTGAAAACTGCACCCCTCAAAGAATTTATCAGGGGGTGTAGTGAGTATTAGTATCCCGGACGTGACTGCACAGCGGATGGCGAAGAGGGAATATATAAGCTCAGCGGAGGACATTGCAAACACCAAATTCCCTACTATGTCCCAGTAGCTCCTATGATTGGGGGAGTCACTCTGGGGGTCACTTCTGGTGTCTGTTCCCTCATAAGCTGTAAATCTGGGGTGTCCCCTGATATTCGCTTGCACAGCTTATATATTCCCTTCCTGACGCCGCCAGTTGTATTCTAATAATTTGGCGATTTTTGAGGGTTTTTGTCTTCACATTGTGAGATGCTATATTTTCTTTATTTTTCTGGTGACGCGGCCATATAAGGACTTGTTATTTGCGGGATGAGATGCATTTCGTAATGACACCATTTTTGGGTGTCTACATCTTTATGAATACATTTTATTAACCCTTTTTTGCTGGATTTAAAAAAAAAAAATCAATCCTGGCATTGAGTTTTACTTTTTTAATTTTGCGCCATGCAGCGTACAGTATAAGTAACATGTTCCCTTTATTCTGCGGGTCGGTACGGTTACGGCGATACCTCATTTATATTATTTTTTTATGTGTTACTAGTTCTGCAGAGGAAAAACACATTTGGGGACATAAATCAATGTTTTTTGCATCGCACCTTCTAAGAGGCGTAACATTTTTATTTTTCGGTTGACAGTGTTGGTTGAGGGCTTATTTTTTGCAGGACAACCTGTGCTTTTTATTGGTACTGTTGTCGGATGCATATGACTTTTTGATCACTTTTTATAGCATATTTTGTATGGTGAGATGGCGAAAAATCATTACTTCCGGCGAGTTTTTTCCGTTTTTTTTCCCGACGTTCACCGTGTACATTAAATATTATTTCAGTTTTATTGTACAGGTTGTTACGGACGCGGCGATACCAAATATGCATTGCTTTTTTTAATTTTTAGTGCTTTTTTTTATATAATTCATTTTGTATAGAAAAAAGGGATTTTTGGACTTTAGAACTTTATTACTTTTTTCATACACTTTTTTTTTTTTTTTAAACTTTTTTTTTTACTTTTTCATGTGTCCCTTTAGGACACTTGAATCAGTTGATGCTTTGATGAAAGCATCAGCTGATTCAGCACAGTAGCAGACAGGACACGAGCAGGACATGAGCCTGCTCGTGTCCTGCAAGCTGCAGAGGAAGTGAGACACATCGCTCACTTCCTCCACCGCCTGGCAGGATCACCAGGTATGTGGGGCTCCGGTAGTCTGGGGTCACTGGCCAGACCCCAGACTACCTTCTACTGACATCGGCACCCCCCGATCTCGCCGCGGGGGGTGCCGATCACTTTCAAATATCGGCGGATCCCTTTCGATCACGCCGTGATGTTTGACGGCGCGATCGAAAGGGTTAACACGTCCAGTCGGACTCAGTTCCGACTGGACGTTATGGAGGAAGGGGTTAGGTGTTAGTAACACCTAACCCCTGTCCCCCCCGCACCCCTCCCCCCGCCAGAAAGGTACCTAAAGGCCGGACGTATTTCGGCAATAGTCCGGTCTTTAGGTACCAGCACATGAGGCCGTAAATTTACGTACGGCGGTCCTCATGTGGTTAATAGGTGTTGCTGCAATAATTTCTACACAATTGGATTTTTTTCTTCAATCCTCAGTGCTCCTGAGCAATTCGTGAGGTGAGTTTTGGAGTTTCATATGTTACTTTGTCCACCAGGCAGTGTCAGGCAGGAGTAGACAACTGCGCTGGACTGTCCACTAGAGATGAGCGAACAGTAAAATGTTCGATATTCGTTTTGAGGAGTAGCCGCTCAATATTCGACTACTCGAATCAAATATCGAATCCTATTATAGTCTATGGGGGGAGAAATGCTCGTTTCAGGGGAAGGCAACATTCGATCAAATTACAATTACCAAGTCCACGAGTGAGGGTCAGGCTGGATTCTCCGAGAAGTCTTCTCCGTGCAGCATCCCCGCGGCATCTTCCAGCTCTGAATTCACTCTGCCAGCCATCGAGCATGGGCAGAGCCGACTGTGCATGCCTGCACTACAAGAAAATGTGGTGTGGGCATGCGCAGTCGGCTCTGCCCAGGCTCAATGCCTGGCAGAGTGAATTCAGAGCCAGAAGATGCCACGGGGAAGCTGCACGGAGAAGACTTCTAAAGGTAGGAGAAGAACCAGCGTTGATTGGCCGACTGTATAGCATTTGGCCAATCAATGCTGGTTCTGCATCAAACTTTTCCATTCGAATAGCGAGTGGTACTCGATCGAGTATGAGTATTTCGAATACCGTAGTATTCAATCAAATACCTACTTGATCGAATACTACTCGCTCATCTCTACTGTCCACCTTTAATTGGAGCTCTGAGTAATGCCCCATTGCCTGCTCCTTTCTGCCAGCTTGACAGTAGAAAGCCTACGTAGTATACCAAGTTCCACAATTAATTGCTCAGGAACGGTTAGACAAAAATTTCCAACTGTGATGGAATCAGTAGAGCAGTGTCTATTAAAGGATTCTAAGAACTGGAGTTGGCGGAGGTGGTTAAAGGCACTCTTTAACGTCTTTGTTCTTTGCAGGATTTCTATAACACTATTTGTTTCAGGATCGCAAATAACATTCTTCAGACTGACAACAGTGAGGACTATTATATATCTTCTAGTTTAGTATTCCTTTAACAGTAATGCTGGACTTCTTGCTCTTGCTTTGGACTTATACACAACAAGGAATATGTTTTCTCTGTGCACCCTGGAGATGTGAGCTGGTTGCTTATAATTTATTCTATAATGCATATTACCATAATACCTTTCTAACTCCAAAATATATAGGACCCTTGTGTCCTCTGTCTTTGCAAGTCTCTCCATAATTAAAAAAAAATCTGCACTTTTCCCTACAAACGGCATCACTGTTTTCCACAGGCTATGTCTGGTATTGCAGCTTAGTGTCATTCAACCTAATTGAACTAAGCCGCTACACCATACACAACCCACAAACAAGCGTGTTTACAGAAAAATAAGCAGATGCTGCTTTTCTAATCCTGGGCCACCCCATAAATATTGAAACAATCATATTAAAAGCACTATGCCTAGAGTCCTATACAAGAAATATATTTTCTAAATCTTTGCTGGCTTGCAGAAAATGTTGGCATCATGGTTACACAGTTACATTATCTATCAAATTACATATTCTAATTTCCCACAGGAATAAAATGCCAAAACCTAGCTTGTATAGATAATAGGATATTGATATTAGGTATGCATGTTGCAGAAGTTTAATATTTTTCTCCCCTCATTTTATTGCTAACATGATTTGATGTGGATGGGTAAATGAACAATGCTTATATTTAATTTCTGTACAGCTCAGTTTGATGTCAGCATGCCTATTGATACTAATGAAAATGGTTTATGTGATTTTATACTATATTAATAAACGCAATTCATCCACAAGTCACTATCAGCAGGTTATTCTATTTCCTGGTAAGATGCACTAAAACCAACCTTCTTTCATGGCGCTTCCCTGCAGTGTCAAAATGAATACTGTTAATCAGATGGTAACCTCATTCTCCACTATATACCCATCGTATTCTTAAAGTGACTGGAATTTGCTACCGTAAAAATAATATGCTCATTTCCATTTGCTTTACATGGTACATTTATAGGAAAGAATCTGCTCTGCATCTGAAATTCAGTTGCATTTACTCATATAAACAGTGTAGCATAGAAGAGAATTAGAATATAGTTCATGTATTCTTTTGGATTAAAAGTTTGCCACAATATGATAAATGGCTACATACAGCAATTTAGAAATGTAGACACTACACAGTTCATGTAAATTTTATGAGAGAATTAAATGGGCCATCAACAACTAGAAAGACATAGACCTAGCCAAGTATAGTACTTGGCTACCTCCAGCAGACCCATTGGAACAATTGGAGCTAGGATCCATATTCTGAATGTACTGTTACTTTCACAATGGGGTAAAACACCCCCAATTCACAGGATGGGTGGGGATCGAATTGATTTGCATGGCAATAGGGTTAATGGAGTTATCCATGTTTTTAAAAATGTGTGTCAAATAGCAGGATACATTAATATAAAACACTTTCTAATATTTATCCTGTTTAACTTCAGCCCCATTTATCTGATTTATTTTCACTTCATTAAAACGGTTGTTCAGGCAAAAATGTACAACAATTTAAAAAAAAAATTTAAATTAGAAGGGGACATTTAAAAAAAAATCATACTCACCTCTCCCCAATGCTTTGGCATGCTTTCAACATGTTGCAGTCCTTCTACTGAACGGGGTTCCACTGGAGCCGCTGATTGGCCTCAGTGGTCACGTGACCGCTGAGGCCAATCAGCAAATGGCATTCAATGTTACTACCTGTGACATCATGAGTCTCTTCTTCAGCCTGCTGAGCCGCTGTTTGTCCTCAGTTATTATGTGACCATTGTGGCCAATCAGTGGCTTCAGTGGAACTCCAGAAGAGATGTGGGAGAGTCCACCGGAGCAGAAAAACTGGGTTACGCTGGGAAGACACCAGAGCATCGGGGACAGGTGAGTATGAGTATTATTTTCTTTTATTCTTTCTTAAATGACCACAACTTATTTAAAAGTTAAAAGGGTTGTCCATTTTTGCCTGGACAACCCCTTAAAGCTTAGACTGATGTTCCGTTTACAAGTTCCTTTGACAAATGCTCTACAAACTGGTAATATAAATCAATATAGATTTTCTCTGGTAACAACTCAGCTGCAAGGTTGCTAGGGAGAAGTTTAGAGCCTTTCTAAAAGGAAATGTGATAGTTAAGTATGTTACAACAACTTTCACCAAACACCCCATGAAACAAAGGAAAAAAGAGCACTTACACTTTAAAATGCTTTAAAAAGACCTCCTGTAGTAACATAAGATCACTCATTGATATACAGGACACATGTAGAGGGAAGCATTGAGAGAGGGGCAAGATGCAGTGCTTGGTGAAAAGGTAAGAAGTCACCAACAGAGGCTGCTAGGGAGAAGTTTAGAGCCTTTCTAAAAGTAAGTCAGATAGTTAAGTATGTTACAAAAATGTTCACCAAACACCCTCTAAAACAAAGGGGAAAAGGGCACTTAAACCTCATGTAGTTACATGATAAGACCACTCATTGATATACTGGGCACACTGGGCAGAGGGAAGCCTTGAGAGAGGGATAAGATGCAGTGCTTGGTTGAAAGGTAAGACGTCACCAACAGAGACTAGGAAAGCTGCTAGACAACAAGACCTAAGTAACTGGCCAGAAGATTTAACCACTTTCCAATTGAAAGGAATGAATACTGTTCTTCATACTGCCTTTACTTCTAAGAGCAGAAATGTTACACCCGACTTCTTTTCCCATTATTTTATAATACTCTTCTAAATTATCATAACAATGAGAATCCAAGACTTATAAAACAAAGAGTAAATGAAATTCCTCGACTTACAGTATATGACAACTTACTACCAACTCCCTATTTTACAACTTTATATTCTTTCAGAAGCTTTTTAATTTTCCCCTAAGCAATTTTATGAGAGTTTTTAAAAGTGATTGAAAATCAATAGTCATAAAAAAGAATTGAGAGTAGTAAAGTAATAGAGCTCCAAACAGCCTATACAATAACAATTTACAATATAATTTCTAACTTAATAAACAATTAGAGAGCATGCATAAAATGCAAACTGAATAATAAATATGAAAAGATCTTAATAAAAGTTTGGAAATTGAATTAAGACTCGATTTTAAACTCTCCGCGCCTGCCAAGAATATAAATAAAGGTGTAAGTGTACGTCTTAACAACTGGTAAAACGCTGAAGGAAACCTAACTACACTACTCCTTCACAGCATCTTCTGAAATTGATGTATTTGCTTAGAAATATGACACTTAAATTGACACTAAGTGAAACTAATAACTTGCTACAGCATGCTATCCTAACATACAGTATAAAACAACAAAAGACATTGGAAAAGAGTGAAAGTGTTGAGCTACTTGTCTAGGCTATAGTGAAGTTAAAGGGTTTTTCCAACAAAAAACATTCATAGGATATCCACAAGATATGATATATATATATATATGTCTAATAGATTTGCATCCTGCCCTATCACTAAAATGGCCTGCTTTCTCCCAACCTACATACCCTGTGTCTTACCTGATTGTGCCCCTGCTGAGAAGACTTGTAAGGTTTAAGAAAATAGGCTAGTGCTCCAAGAGGTGGATGGGAGTTTTGGAAGCAAACTGTTCTATGCTTTTTCCATAACCCTCACTTACTTTTATGGGAGTTATGGAAACAGAGTAACTCACAGAAATACACTGTTTCCGTAAGCTAGTGTTAGGACAGTGTGGCAGCTGAGGTCAAGGGAACAGGTGGGTCGCAGTTTGCTCCTCGGTTGTTGCGCTTTGCAAGCTGTCACATTTCCCTATGTGATTCTGTCCTACTTGCGGGGGTTAACTTTCCTTGCAGCAGCTGGGCGTGACCAACTGACTGACTGGGGTGTCGGCCAATGTGCGCTTGGCTTGGGCAGCTGGGCTGTTTGCTTGGGACCATCCTTTCCCTATTTAAGGAGATGGATACCTCAGCCCGCTACCCTAATGTCATTCCAGATCCTGAATGCTGTGTGTGTGAATGGGTTCCAGTCTGAACAATCTTTAGTTGGCTTTAGATAGAATTGCCCCTGAGCCAGTTAAGCCACTATTAGTTGGGCAGTAAGCTGCCTTGGTTTGGTTGCACTGGTACACACACTGTGCACTAGTCTATGTCTAGTTCAGAAGACTGACTTGTTTGTTTGTAGCATCTGCTCTGATCTGTACAGGCCTCTGTGATTTAACAGAGCATACCTGGTTGGTATAGGGGACTGGCAGTGACGTTAACTGCCAGACCTTGTTTACACCAGGGTGTTCCTGCAGTTCAGAGCCCAGTAGGGCTCCACATTTTTTTTTTTTATTATTATTATTTTTTTTTAATAATCCTGCTGACCATAACAGCCTGATAATAAAGGAGTCTTGTCAGCTTTGTCACATAAGAACTGTTCATGATGATCATGGAAAGTGTCATTTAGGAACACCAGTGAAGATGTACAAGAGCCACTAAATGGACTCCCTAAAATTGGAAAAAGTTTTATGAAAGTGTCACAAATTGGGTCCAAGCTTTCTGTCAAGGAGCTTCGATCACTGTTTTCACCTTTTCTATAAAGTCCTTGATAACATATAGGATACAGTTCCTACATCCCTACGTCCCTATATCCCTACAACATCTTCACTCAGTTAGAATCCATCTCTGTATCCTGATCACAAATAGATGTCTATGGAGATGGAAGAGGGAGGAGGATGATGTTCCTTCAGCCTGTGCAGTGGTAGAGTCTTAGCTTAAAGACACAGCAGTGTCGCAGAGTGTGTTGTGTGTCTTTGAAAGCAGCTCCTTCCCTCTCCTTACGCTTCTACAGTATGTAAAAAGTAGTTGTAGTGGAGAATAAAACATATTTTTTGTTTTAAAAGATATACTTCTATTCACCTGTTCATTTATGAAAGTTGTTGGAGGTACACTTTAACACAATATCAGGCTGTACTTAGAAAAGCTGCTTAAATCCTGAAACATATATCTGGACATGTCTAGCTACAAACACAAGGAATGAAGGACACATCTGTATACTTATTTAGGTATAAGAAATACAGTTATAAATGTTATTTATTATTATTATTATTATTATTATTATTATTATTATTATTAGAGATGAACGAGTAGGTGTTCGATCGAATACTACGGTATTCGAAATACTCGTACTCGATCGAACACTACTAGCTGTTCGAAGTTTAAGGTTCAATGCAGAACCAGCATTGATTGGCAGAATGCTATGCATTCTGCCAATCATCGCTAGTTCTTCTCTTACCTTTTAGAAGTCTTCTCCGTGCAGCGTCCCCACAGCGTCTTCCGGCTGGAATTCACTCTGCCTAGGCATCCGGCCTAGGCAGAGCCGACTGCGCATGCGCAGGCATGCCCTTGCGTGTGCATTCTGCTCTGCTCAGGTGTCGGGCCAGGCAGAGTGCAGTCGGCTCTGCCTAGGCCCCGATGCCTAGGCAGAGTGAATTCCAGCCGGAAGACGCCGCGAGGGCGCTGCGCCGGGAGAAGACTTCAAGGAGAATCCAGACCGACCGTCACTCGTGGACTTGGTAAGTATGATTTTATAGAATTTTGCGTACCCCTGAAATGAGCATTTTCCCCCATAGACTATAATGGGGTTTGAAATCAGTTCGAACAGTCGAACAGTGTGTGGCTGTTCGAATCGGATTTTGAACCTCGGACATTTTAGTGTTTGCTCAGCTCTAGTTATTATCTAATCATCAAATTTGTAATATTTTTAGTTTATAGCCAGAATATAAATGATACTGCCCAGTGCTTGACAACAACCGAATATTTTCACATTAAAGAAATTAAAAAAGAAAAAAATGGAAACTTGATACGTGATTAGCACAGAAACAACCGCAAAAAGGTAGGAGGAAAGGAAAGAAGATGATATTAGACAATGCAAACCTCTTCTTTTGTTTGAAGTTTTCTATCCTTGATCTATGTGATCTTTACAGTGTATAGCTGTATATAATGCATTTCAGCTGTAACAATCCACAAACGTCTTCTCTGGAGCATGTCATTCAATGTGTCATTCTCTTCTTTAACTTGTATTCTGATCAGTAATATTGTATTTCTACCGTACTGTGTTCCTGCAAAATATTAGCTTTCCTCATTTGTTATACAGCTGTCTGTTAAGCTGCAATGTAGAGCCACATCTAGACAAGGAATATGCACAAGTCTATCTATGCCTGTGGCATTGACTAGAAATGTAGTAAAGGAAATGTCAATATGATTTTTAATTTGTAAGCATTAATTTATAATGACTTCTTGTAGCACAGTAAACACAAACAGACAGTAGACTTAGTGGAGAGTGAAGAGTGCTTTACTGAAGGCAAATACAGTATCAAGAAAGGAAATTCAGAGACAAAGTAAAAAGAGAATATTAAAAAAGGAAGACAACAGAAATCATAAGTTCCCTTTGCAAAAATTACTGAGAACTGTGACAAATATATGTATTTTAATTACGTTAAAAAGATTATCCAGGACTATAATATTGAGGTTTTCGTAGGCAGAGACATCATGTTCATTGGTTACATGGTCAGACTGCATTTTAGTCCCTTTCAAAAGAATTTGGCTGAGTTGCAGTACCAAGCACAACCACTATACAATGTACAGCGTTGTGCTTGGTAAATAGTAAAGAGGTCACAGCAATCAATATCATAGTCCCAGATAACCTCTTTAATGTACATCCTAATGTAATAACAGATCTTAATAGGGGTTGGATTTACAGAAGAAGAAACCTTTATTAAATTAGGTTAGAAAATATCTTTAAAAGCTAAGGGCTGAAGATTGTAGTTTAAACAATCTCCACAAAGGGAACTAAGGGAGTCCCAAAAACACACCTATCGGACAAATAGGGAATGGCCCATTGTATAATATCACACTTCCTTTGGTGTCATCAATGCCTTAGGTGGACTGATCCAAAGGACTAGGGAAGGCCACAGTAGCATATATAGAGACCCTGTTAGGATTCTAAATCCTAAAACCCCATAATCAGACAGTATCCTATCTATCTACAAGCAGATGAACCATTAGCCCAACAGAGACCAGGGATTTAATTAATGGCCAGGTAAATGGCGTAATAGCCTTACTGTAAAAAAAAAAAAAAAAAGACAGCTCATTGCTATATACAGTCCTTAGATGACGCTATCTGGGAGCCAACAAAAAAATGTCATACCCTATTGTATATAGAATAGGGCAGCAGTCTAGGACTTTCCCTCTCCTAGCCCTAGCACCCTCAAAAGAACAACTGAATGGTTTGCAGGACTGCCATTATGAAAGCAGCTTAAGATGTACGGAGTGCCCAGCTAGGGACAATGTGAGGCAGTTGTCGGTGGCTTCTAGAAATTCAGTTGTAATGTATTCCATCTCTAGTGGTTATAGCAACACTGTGTAAACAATTGGAAGAATAAGTGCACATAGCAGGCAAACAAAGCAGCATTTATAAAGCAATATATTTGGGAAAGGTCTTCAATTTACATAAGCTACCAGTATAGATAGGATCCTTTTGATGGAACAACCCCTTTAACTCTAAGATTCCATCCTCTTTTCTGAGAACATTTACATCTCAGACTTTTTCTTCAAACCCACTTTCAGCATTGATAAATCTGCTTCAAATTACACACAAATAATTTATGTTTTAATAATTTTTGTCACACGATTATTACCCAGTAACTAAATTTGCATGTTTTGTTCTAGAATGTTTATTGTTATCTTTGAATCTTTTATTACATTCCATTTTAATTCCATATAACGCTTGCTCTTAGGATCATTATTTATAAAATTATTCAGATATCTTGATTCTCTGTAGCTTAATTCCAGTAATGTTTTGAGAGCTCTTGACATCTTGCTCAATGTAATCAGTGTTTTTCATTACGGGAAGAAGGAAATAGACATAACTGTATAACTTGTCATTGACCCTGTACTGAAAAAGTCTCTAGAGCAAAGTAATTTGCATTCATTTATGATTAATCAGTATATTTAAGCATCCACCGTTCCATGTTTTATATAACACTATATATGCATGGTCACTGTCATATCATTGCAAATGAATTCCGAATGCTCACAAGTCACTCTGGATAAGCCATGTGATTAATACCATAACATTCAACAAATTGGCTATAATTTGGGTATAAGAGACGTGCTTCTGTATACTGGATGTGGATTGTAGTAATCAAGGACAATCTCACAGATATCCTTTACAAGCGTGTGAAAATTATATTAATGAGTTAATTTATTTCATCTAAATATTTGTCTTACTATTAAATGCCAGTGCGTTTGACAACGAAAGTTCTTACAACACTTTTACTCTCAGTTTATATATAAATATGCCGGGAAACCTGGGTCCCTACATCGGACCGATGGCACTTAGTGGCATCCATGTTTTCAATCAGTTTAATGCATCTGCCGGGAACATTAGCAGTACATACATTAAGCACAGTACATACATTGCCCTAAACCCGATTGTCAAAGATGTCTCCTCTGCCACATGTTATATTTTTAGGGTATGGTTCCATGTAGACGTGACCTGGCAGCTGAGGCGTGGCTACAAAGTGAACAAAAATCATTAGGACATGAATGTCTGCTTGGTTTGCAAATAAACTGTTGTGGTAGAAGTGAAAAATGATGGTGACTGATAACGGTTTATGGCGGCCATATTGTATATAACCGTTATTTTTCACAGTAATGCTTTAAGTACCCATTTTGTATACCATAATAGTAATGTTACAGGCAGTAATATTGTTTCTTTTACATAGGGATGAATTAACTGATTCAGATTGAAACAGAGTCAACCCCAATTTTCCAAAAACTTCAGGTTTGACACAAATCCAAAAATGTTGAATTTTTCCATGAACAAACACCATTATACTTTGGGGAGACCCAGGAGAGGTGAGTAAAAATAACTCCAGCATCGGTCCCCTGGCATTCTCTTCTAGCCTCTGGCTTGGTCAAGGTGTCACAGTGTTGGTATGCTCCCTGTGACCAATGAAACCCAATCAGAGACCTCAGTAATGACCTCAGGTCATCAGTCAAAGGCTGGAGGATATATTTACTCACCTTCCAAGCACCTCCACTTATTATAATTTTGGATCTGAGCAGAATTAGTATTAGTATTACTACAACATCAGCGTCATGTCTGCAGATATTCTTCTTCCTGCATCTCTTCAGTTTGGTTGTTTGTTTCATAACTTTTTCTTTAAGAACATGACAATATAACTTAGAGATAGACAACATGTCAAAAATCCCCTAGAGACAGGCAGCCATGGAAGTTTGGTCATATTCTGTTGACCAATAGGTACATTCTAGAGATGAGCAAACAGTAAAATATTCGAGGTTTGATATTCGTTTCGAGTAGCCCCTCAATATTCGACTACTCGAATTGAATATCGAACCCTATTATAGTCTATGGGGGGAAAATGCTCGTTTCAGGGGTAGGCAACACTCGATCAAATTATACTTACCAAGTCAACGAGTGAGGGTCGGGCTGGATCTTCTGAGCAGTCTTCTCCTTGCAGCGTTCCCGCGGCGTCTTCTGGCTCTTCAGTCACTCTGCCAGGCATCGGGCCTGGGCAGAGCCAACTGCGCATGCCCGCACTACAAGCGGACATGCGCAGTCGGCTCTGCCCAGGCCCGATGCCTGGCAGAGTGAATGAAGAGCCGGAAGACGCCGCGGGGAAGCTGCACGGAGAAGACTTCTAAAGGTAGGAGAAGAACCAGCGTTGATTGGCCAACTGTATAGCATTCGGCCAATCAATGCTGGTTCTGAATCGAACTTTTACATTTGAACAGCGAGTGGTACTCGATCGAGTACGAGCATTTCGAATACCGTAGTATTCGATCGAATACCTACTTGATCGAGTACTACTCGCTCATCTCTAGTACATTCTATAGAACTGATCCAAGAGTTATACCATTCTATTGTGCAGTGATGCACTGATAGAATAAATGTACATGGCAAACTTCTTACAGCCTTGTGTTGTCATAAATATTTTATTGGTGGGGTGACAGTGGATCATTGCACCAATCAACTGTATAGGAGTGCTTCCAGCATATACAGTAAAGGTCCTGGAAGCACCCCTATACAGTTGATGCAAGGATCCACTGTCACCCCACAAATAAAATATTTATGGATTATACTAAGGATAAGCGATTTTACCCTAAATCCTGGACAGCCCTTATGTGTATGGACCATCCTAGCATGTGATGTGGGTGCAGCTGTCAGGGGTTAATTCACTCCAACTAGGCTGCAAATTGAATGTAAACTGGACCCCCAACACAGTCCACACACCACAGATACTTTCTGCCTTCATCTACTAATTTTAAAGGGATTCTACCACTAAACTAACATTTTTTCTAATGACCACGTCGGAATAGCCTTAAGCCTTTGCTGCCCGAGAGCTGTTTCCAGCGCTGCCTCCTTCTTGAGCAGCAACTCCGCCTCTTCTGTCTTCTGATGAGGTCCAACTTCTGACGCCTGCGCAGTAGGCTCCTGTATTGAACTACGAGAGCGGCCTCCCAAAAATGGCTGCTGCTTTTGCAGTTCAATACAGGAGCAGCTGGCGACCATTTTTGGGTGGCCGCTGTATGCTCCTGTATTGAACTACAAGAGCAAGAGCCTGCCTACTGCGCAGGCATCGGAAGTTGGACCACATCAGAAGACAGAAGAGGCGGAGTTGCTTCTCAAGAAGGAGGCGGTGCTGGAAACAGCTCTCGGGCAGCAATGGGGATGCGCTCACCGGCGTTTCAGCGCTGGGGCCCGCACTCATTGCTGCGGAGAGCTCATTTGCATACCGGTTAAAAATGGTATTTCTATGAAGCGGCACGGCGGAGACCACGTCTAAAGGTAGGAGACGAATAGCCTTTCTTAAGGCTATTCTGACGTGGTCATTAGAAAAAATGTTAGTTTAGTGGTAGAATCCATTAAAGGTAGGAACTCAACTCACACATGCACATGTCTCTCTAATAGTCAGACGGTAAAAACTCTGTGAAGACAATGGGTCAGTAGCTCATACTAGGACCACCATTAACCCCTTTCCCTCCACAGGCATTTTTCAATTTTCGATTTTCATTTTTGACTTCTCGCTTTCCAAAAGACATAGCTTTTTTTATTTTCCATTTCACACAATCTTATGAGGTTTTATTTTTTACAGAAGAAAATATTTTCTTCAGCATAGCAATATTTAATATTCATTACTAGAGATGAGCGAACAGTGTTCTATCGAACTCATGTTCAATCGGATATTAGGCTGTTCGGCATGTTCGAATCGAATCGAACACCGCGTGGTAAAGTGCGCCATTACTCGATTCCCCTCTCACCTTCCCTGGCGCCTTTTTTGCTCCAATAACAGCGCAGGGTAGGTGGGACAGGAACTACGACACCGATGACGTTGAAAAAAGTAGGAAAAACCCATTGGCTGCCGAAAACATGTGACCTCTAATTTAAAAGAACAGCGACGCCCAGGTTCGCGTCATTCTGAGCTTGCAATTCACCGGGGACGGAGGTTTCCGTCCAGTTAGCTAGGGCTTAGATTCTGGGTAGGCAGGGACAGGCTAGGATAGGAAGGAAAAGACAACCACAACAGCTCTTATAAGAGCTAAATTCCAGGGAGAAGCTTGTCAGTGTAACGTGGCACTGACAGGCTCAATCGCCGCAACCCAGCTTTCCCAGCTTCCTGAATGGAATACACTGACAGTGTATTCCCGTATACCCTATATATACACCCCAAATCCCCGTTCCAACGGTGTGCCCCCCCACCTTCACCCCGAAATACCCTGCAAGTCCCCTAGCAAGAGAATTGGGGCTATATACACCCACTATTTTTGCTACTGCCATATAGTGCCATTGTCTGACTGGGAATTCCAAGAATATATTGGGTTTACAAATACCCTCATTTCTTGCTACTGCCATATAGTGCCATTGTCTGACTGGGAATTCAAAGAATATATTGGGTTTACAAATACCCTCATTTCTTGCTACTGCTATATAGTGCCATTGTCTGACTGGGAATTCCAAGAATATATTGGGTTTACAAATACCCTCATTTCTTGCTACTGCCATATAGTGCCAGTTTCTCACTGGGAATTCCAATAATATATTGGGTTTACAAATACCCTCATTTCTTGCTACTGCCATATAGTGCCATTGTCTGACTGGGAATTCCAGGAATATATTGGGTTTACAAATACCCTCATTTCTTGCTACTGCCATATAGTGCAATTGTCTGACTGGGAATTCCAAGAATATATTGGGTTTACAAATACCCTCATTTCTTGCTACTGCTATATAGTGCCATTGTCTGACTGGGAATTCCAATAATATATTGGGTTTACAAATACCCTCATTTCTTGCTACTGCCATATAGTGCCAGTTTCTGACTGGGAATTCAAAGAATATATTGAGGTTACAAATACCCTCATTTCTTGCTACTGCCATATAGTGCCATTGTCTGACTGGGAATTCAAAGAATATATTGGGGTTACAAATACCCTCATTTCTTGCTACTGCCATATTGTGCCATTGTCTGACTGGGAACTACAGGAATATATTGGGTTTACAAATACCCTCATTTCTTGCTACTGCTATATAGTGCCTTTGTCTGACTGGGAATTCCAATAATATATTGGGTTTACAAATACCCTCATTTCTTGCTACTGCCATATAGTGCCAGTTTCTGACTGGGAATTCAAAGAATATATTGGGGTTACAAATACCCTCATTTCTTGCTACTGCCATATTGTGCCATTGTCTGACTGGGAACTACAGGAATATATTGGGTTTACAAATACCCTCATTTCTTGCTACTGCTATATAGTGCCTTTGTCTGACTGGGAATTCCAATAATATATTGGGTTTACAAATACCCTCATTTCTTGCTACTGCCATATAGTGCCAGTTTCTGACTGGGAATTCAAAGAATATATTGGGGTTACAAATACCCTCATTTCTTGCTACTGCTATATAGTGCCTTTGTCTGACTGGGAATTCAAAGAATATATTGGGGTTACAAATACCCTCATTTCTTGCTACTGCCATATAGTGCCATTGTCTGACTGGGAATTCCAGGAATATATTGGGTTTACAAATACCCTCATTTCTTGCTACTGCCATATAGTGCCATTGTCTGATTGGGAATTCAAAGAATATATTGGGGTTACAAATACCCTCATTTCTTGCTACTGCCATATAGTGCCATTGTCTGACTGGGAATTACAGGAATATATTGGGTTTACAAATACCCTCATTTCTTGCTACTGCCATATAGTGCCAGTTTCTGACTGGGAATTCAAAGAATATATTGGGGTTACAAATACCCTCATTTCTTGCTACTGCTATATAGTGCCTTTGTCTGACTGGGAATTCAAAGAATATATTGGGGTTACAAATACCCTCATTTCTTGCTACTGCCATATAGTGCCATTGTCTGACTGGGAATTCAAAGAATATATTGGGTTTACAAATACCCTCATTTCTTGCTACTGCTATATAGTGCCATTGTCTGACTGGGAATTCCAATAATATATTGGGTTTACAAATACCCTCATTTCTTGCTACTGCCATATAGTGCCAGTTTATGACTGGAAATTCCAAGAATATATTGGGTTTACAAATACCCTCATTTCTTGCTACTGCTATATAGTGCCTTTGTCTGACTGGGAATTCAAAGAATATATTGGGGTTACAAATACCCTCATTTCTTGCTACTGCTATATAGTGCCATTGTCTGACTGGGAATTACAGGAATATATTGGGTTTACAAATACCCTCATTTCTTGCTACTGCCATATAGTGCCAGTTTCTGACTGGGAATTCAAAGAATATATTGGGGTTACAAATACCCTCATTTCTTGCTACTGCTATATAGTGCCTTTGTCTGACTGGGAATTCCAATAATATATTGGGTTTACAAATACCCTCATTTCTTGCTACTGCCATATAGTGCCAGTTTCTGACTGGGAATTCAAAGAATATATTGGGGTTACAAATACCCTCATTTCTTGCTACTGCTATATAGTGCCTTTGTCTGACTGGGAATTCCAATAATATATTGGGTTTACAAATACCCTCATTTCTTGCTACTGCCATATAGTGCCATTGTCTGACTGGGAATTCAAAGAATATATTGGGTTTACAAATACCCTCATTTCTTGCTACTGCTATATAGTGCCATTGTCTGACTGGGAATTCCAATAATATATTGGGTTTACAAATACCCTCATTTCTTGCTACTGCCATATAGTGCCAGTTTATGACTGGGAATTCCAAGAATATATTGGGTTTACAAATACCCTCATTTCTTGCTACTGCTATATAGTGCCTTTGTCTGACTGGGAATTCAAAGAATATATTGGGGTTACAAATACCCTCATTTCTTGCTACTGCTATATAGTGCCATTGTCTGACTGGGAATTCAAAGAATATATTGGGGTTACAAATACCCTCATTTCTTGCTACTGCCATATAGTGCCAGTTTCTGACTGGGAATTCCAATAATATATTGGGTTTACAAATACCCTCATTTCTTGCTACTGCTATAAAGTGCCATTGTCTGATTGTGAATTCAAAGAATATATTGGGGTTACAAATACCCTCATTTCTTGCTACTGCCATATAGTGCCATTGTCTGACTGGGAATTCCAGGAATATATTGGGTTTACAAATACCCTCATTTCTTGCTACTGCTATATAGTGCCAGTTTCTGACTGGGAATTCAAAATGCGCAAGGCTCCTGGAAAGGGACGTGGACGAGGCCGTGGGCGAGGTCGGGGGAATGGTTCTGGGGAGCAAGGTAGCAGTGAAGCCACAGGGCGTCCCGTGCCTACTCCTGTGGGGCAGCAAGCATTGCGCCACTCCACAGTGCCAGGGTTGCTTGCTACATTAACTAAACTGCAGGGTACAAACCTTAGTAGGCCCGAGAACCAGGAACAGGTCTTGCAATGGCTGTCAGAGAACGCTTACAGCACATTGTCCAGCAGCCAGTCAGACTCTGCCTCCTCTCCCCCTATTACCCAACAGTCTTGTCCTCCTTCCTCCCAAAATTCCCAAGCTTCACAGAACAATAAGTCCAACTGTCCCTGCTCCCCAGAGCTGTTCTCCGCTCCTTTCATTGTCCCTCAACCTGCCCCTCCATGTCGCGATTCCACGAACCTAACAGAGGAGCATCTGTGTCCAGATGCTCAAACACTAGAGTCTCCTCCATCTCCATTCGATTTGGTGGTGGATGACCAGCAACCCACCCTCATCGACGACGATGTGACGCAGTTGCCGTCAGGGCATCCAGTTGACCTGCGCATTGTGGGGGGAGGAGGAGATGAGACAGGAGTTGAAAGAGGAAGTGGTGGATGATGAGGACACTGACCCGACCTGGACAGGGGGGATGTCAAGCGGGGAAAGTACTGTGGATGTTGAGGCAGGTGCAGCACCAAAAAGGGTAGCTAGAGGCAGAGGCAGAGGTCAGCAGCTTAGGTGAAGCCAGGCCACACCCGGAATCTCCCAAGATGTTCCAGTTCGTACCCAGCCCCGAAAAACTCCCACCTCGAGGGCACGTTTCTCGAAGGTGTGGAGTTTTTTCAAGGAATGCGCCGAGGACAGATATAGTGTTGTTTGCACAATTTGCCTCTCGAAATTGATTAGGGGCTCTGAGAAGAGCAACCTGTCCACCACTTCAATGCGCCGTCATTTGGAATCCAAGCACTGGAATCAGTGGCAGGCAGCAACGGCAGGACAAAGGCCGCCTGCCGTTCACGCCACTGCCTCTGCCTCTGCCACTGCCACTGCTGACTGTGCTGGCGATGCACTCCAGAGGACGAGCCAGGACACCACTTCATCTGCCTCCGCCACTTTGTTGACTTCTTCCTCATCCTCCCCTGTTCCTGTCTTATCTCCTTCTCCTGCACCATCAAAGGCACCATCAGGCGCTTCTTTACAACAACCCACCATCTCTCAGACATTGGAGCGGCGGCAGAAATACACCGCTAACCACCCACACGCGCAAGCCTTGAACGTCAACATCGCTAAACTGCTGGCGCAGGAGATGTTGGCGTTCCAGCTTGTTGAAACTCCCGCCTTCCTGGACCTGATGGCAACTGCGGCACCTCGCTATGCCGTCCCTAGCCGTCACTACTTCTCCCGGTATGCCGTCCCCGCCTTGCACCAGCACATGTCACTCAACATCAGGCGGGCCCTTAGTTCCGCGCTTTGCACAAAGGTCCACTTGACCACCGACGCGTGGACAAGTGCATGCGGACAGGGACGCTACATTTCACTGACGGCACACTGGGTGAATGTAGTTGAGGCTGGGACTGCTTCCCAAACTGGCCCGGTGTACCTCGTCTCCCCGCCTAACATTCCTGGCAGGGACACGAGAAGAACACCCCCCTCCTCCGCCACCGCCTCCTCCTCCGCCACCGCCTCCTCCTCCGCTGTTAGATTGACCCCAGCTACGAGTTGGAAACGTGGCAGCACTGGCGTTGGTAGACGTCAGCAGGCCGTGCTGAAGCTGATCAGCTTGGTGGGACAGACAGCACACTGCCTCCTCGATGAGACGGCAATATGGTTTGAGCCGCTGCACCTGGGCCCAGGCATGGTCGTTTGTGATAACGGCCGGAACCTGGTAGCAGCTCTGGAGCTTGCCGGACTCCAACATGTTCCATGCCTGGCCCACGTCTTCAACCTAGTGGTGCAACGTTTCCTAAAGAGCTACCCCAATGTTCCAGAGCTACTGGTGAAAGTGCGGCACATGTGCGCCCACTTTCGCAAGTCGACAGTAGCCGCTGCTAGCTTAAAATCTCTCCAGCAACGCCTGCATGTGCCACAACACCGGCTTTTGTGCGACGTCCCCACACGCTGGAACTCAACGTTTCAGATGTTGAATAGAGTGGTTGAGCAGCAGAGACCTTTGATGGAATACCAGCTACAAAACCCTAGGGTGCCACAAAGTCAGCTGCCTCAGTTTCTCATCCATGAGTGACCATGGATGAGAGACCTTTGTGACATCCTACGGGTGTTTGAGGAGTCCACAAGGAGGGTGAGCTCTGAGGATGCGATGGTGAGCCTTACAATCCCGCTCTTGTGTGTTCTGAGAGAATCCCTGATTGACATCAGGGATAACTCAGATCACACAGAGGAGTCAGGGATAGCATCCGATCCGTCACAGCTGGAGAGTAGGTCCACACATCTGTCCGCTTCATCGCGTTTAATGGAGGAGGAGGAGGAGGAGGAGGAGGAGGAGGAGGAGGAGGAAGAAGAGTTGTCCGATGATGTGATGTTGATACAGGAGGCTTCCGGGCAACTTCGAATCGTCCCATTGTTGCAGCACGGATGGGTAGACATGGAGGATGAGGAGGAAATGGAGATTGAACTTTCCGGTGGGGCCAGAGGAGTCATGCCAACTAACACTGTGGCAGACATGGCTGAGTTCATGTTGGGGTGCTTTACAACCGACAAGCATATTGTCAAAATCATGGAGGACAACCAGTACTGAATCTTTGCTATCCTTGACCCCCGGTATAAAAACAACATCTCCTCTTTTATTCCGGTAGAGGGGAGGGCCAATCGCATCAATGCTTGCCACAAGCAATTGGTGCAGAATATGATGGAGATGTTTCCAGCATGTGACGTTGGCGGCAGGGAGGGCAGTTCCTCCAGTAGGCGATCAAGTTCTCACCGGTCCACACAAACGAGGGGCACACTGTCTAAGGTCTGGGACACCTTGATGGCACCCTCTCGCCAAAGTGCCACCACGGAGGGTCCTAGTGTCACCAGGCGTGAGAAGTATAGGCGCATGTTGCGGGAATACCTTTCCAACCACAGCCCTGTCCTCTCCGACCCCTCTGTGCCCTACACGTATTGGGTGTCGAAGTTGGACCTGTGGCTTGAACTTGGCCTATATGCCTTGGAGGTGCTGTCCTGTCCTGCCGCCAGCGTCCTATCTGAGAGGGTGTTCAGTGCAGCTGGTGGCATCATCACTGACAAGCGCACCGTCTGTCAGCTGAGAGTGCCGACCGGCTCACTTTGATAAAAATGAACCACCACTGTATAGAGCCTTCATTTTTGTGCCCAGCTGTGTAAAGCACCCCAACATGAAACTCCATGTCTGTGCTCAACCTCTCCAATTCCTCCGCATCCTCATACTCATCCACCATAAGCGTTGCACAATTCTGCTAATACTATGTTCCCTCCACCCTGATTTCCCCCAACTCTGCTGGTTAGAGGCTCCCTCCATCCTGATTTCCCCCAACTTTGCTGGTTAGAGGCTCCCTCCACCCTGATTTCCCCCAACTCTGCTGGTTAGAGGCTCCCTCCACCCTGATTTCCCCCAACTCTGCTAGTTAGAGGCTCCCTCCACCCTGATTTCCCACAACTCTGCTGGTTAGAGGCTCCCTCCACCCTTATTTCCCACAACTCTACTGGTTAGAGGCTCCCTCCACCATGAATTGGTCCAAACTGTGGTTTTTAGAGGCTCCCTCCACCATGAATTGGTCCAAACTGGGGTTTTTAGAGGCTCCCTCCACCATGAATTGGTCCAAACTGGGGTTTTTAGAGGCTCCCTCCACCATGAATTTCCCAAAACTTGGCTGTTTAGAGGCTCCCTCCACCATGAATTGGTCCAAACTGGGCTGGTTAGAGGCTCCCTCCACCATGAATTGGTCCAAACTGGGGTTTTTAGAGGCTCCCTCCACCATGAATTTCCCAAAACTTGGCTGTTTAGAGGCTCCCTCCACCATGAATTGGTCCAAACTGGGGTTTTTAGAGGCTCCCTCCACCATGAATTGGTCCAAACTGGGGTTTTTAGAGGCTCCCTCCACCATGAATTTCCCAAAACTTGGCTGTTTAGAGGCTCCCTCCACCATGAATTGGTCCAAACTGGGCTGGTTAGAGGCTCCCTCCACCATGAATTGGTCCAAACTGGGGTTTTTAGAGGCTCCCTCCACCATGAATTGGTCCAAACTGGGGTTTTTAGAGGCTCCCTCCACCATGAATTGGTCCAAACTGGGGTTTTTAGAGGCTCCCTCCACCATGAATTGGTCCAAACTGGGGTTTTTAGAGGCTCCCTCCACCATGAATTTGCCCAAACTGGGCTGTTTAGAGGCTCCCTCCACCATGAATTTGCCCAAACTGGGGTTTTTAAAGGCTCCCTCCACCATGAATTGGTCCAAACTGGGGTTTTTAGAGGCTCCCTCCACCATGAATTGGTCCAAACTGGGGTTTTTAGAGGCTCCCTCCACCATGAATTTCCCAAAACTTGGCTGTTTAGAGGCTCCCTCCACCATGAATTGGTCCAAACTGGGCTGGTTAGAGGCTCCCTCCACCATGAATTGGTCCAAACTGGGGTTTTTAGAGGCTCCCTCCACCATGAATTGGTCCAAACTGGGGTTTTTAGAGGCTCCCTCCACCATGAATTTCCCAAAAACTTGGCTGTTTAGAGGCTCCCTCCACCATGAATTGGTCCAAACTGGGGTTTTTAGAGGCTCCCTCCACCATGAATTGGTCCAAACTGGGGTTTTTAGAGGCTCCCTCCACCATGAATTTCCCAAAACTTGGCTGTTTAGAGGCTCCCTCCACCATGAATTGGTCCAAACTGGGCTGGTTAGAGGCTCCCTCCACCATGAATTGGTCCAAACTGGGGTTTTTAGAGGCTCCCTCCACCATGAATTGGTCCAAACTGGGGTTTTTAGAGGCTCCCTCCACCATGAATTTCCCAAAACTTGGCTGTTTAGAGGCTCCCTCCACCATGAATTGGTCCAAACTGGGCTGGTTAGAGGCTCCCTCCACCATGAATTGGTCCAAACTGGGGTTTTTAGAGGCTCCCTCCACCATGAATTGGTCCAAACTGGGGTTTTTAGAGGCTCCCTCCACCATGAATTTCCAAAACTTGGCTGTTTAGAGGCTCCTTCCACCATGAATTGGTCCAAACTGGGGTTTTTAGAGGCTCCCTCCACCATGAATTGGTCCAAACTGGGGTTTTTAGAGGCTCCCTCCACCATGAATTTGCCCAAACTGGGCTGTTTAGAGGCTCCGTCCACCATGAATTTGCCCAAACTGGGGTTTTTAAAGGCTCCCTCCACCATGAATTGGTCCAAACTGGGGTTTTTAGAGGCTCCCTCCACCATGAATTGGTCCAAACTGGGGTTTTTAGAGGCTCCCTCCACCATGAATTTCCCAAAACTTGGCTGTTTAGAGGCTCCCTCCACCATGAATTGGTCCAAACTGGGCTGGTTAGAGGCTCCCTCCACCATGAATTGGTCCAAACTGGGGTTTTTAGAGGCTCCCTCCACCATGAATTGGTCCAAACTGGGGTTTTTAGAGGCTCCCTCCACCATGAATTTCCCAAAAACTTGGCTGTTTAGAGGCTCCCTCCACCATGAATTGGTCCAAACTGGGGTTTTTAGAGACTCCCTCCACCATGAATTGGTCCAAACTGGGGTTTTTAGAGGCTCCCTCCACCATGAATTTTCCAAAACTTGGCTGTTTAGAGGCTCCCTCCACCATGAATTGGTCCAAACTGGGCTGGTTAGAGGCTCCCTCCACCATGAATTGGTCCAAACTGGGGTTTTTAGAGGCTCCCTCCACCATGATTTGGTACAAACTGGGGTTTTTAGAGGCTCCCTCCACCATGAATTTCCCAAAACTTGGCTGTATTGAGGCTCCCTCCACCATGAATTGGTCCAAACTGGGCTGGTTAGAGGCTCCCTCCACCATGAATTGGTCCAAACTGGGGTTTTTAGAGGCTCCCTCCACCATGAATTGGTCCAAACTGGGGTTTTTAGAGGCTCCCTCCACCATGAATTTCCCAAAACTTGGCTGTTTAGAGGCTCCCTCCACCATGAATTGGTCCAAACTGGGGTTTTTAGAGGCTCCCTCCACCATGAATTGGTCCAAACTGGGGTTTTTAGAGGCTCCCTCCACCATGAATTGGTCCAAACTGGGGTTTTTAGAGGCTCCCTCCACCATGAATTGGTCCAAACTGGGGTTTTTAGAGGCTCCCTCCACCATGAATTTCCCAAAACTTGGCTGTTTAGAGGCTCCCTCCACCATGAATTGGTCCAAACTGGGCTGGTTAGAGGCTCCCTCCACCATGAATTGGTCCAAACTGGGGTTTTTAGAGGCTCCCTCCACCATGAATTGGTCCAAACTGGGGTTTTTAGAGGCTCCCTCCACCATGAATTTCCAAAAACTTGGCTGTTTAGAGGCTCCCTCCACCATGAATTGGTCCAAACTGGGGTTTTTAGAGGCTCCCTCCACCATGAATTGGTCCAAACTGGGGTTTTTAGAGGCTCCCTCCACCATGAATTTCCCAAAACTTGGCTGTTTAGAGGCTCCCTCCACCATGAATTGGTCCAAACTGGGCTGGTTAGAGGCTCCCTCCACCATGAATTGGTCCAAACTGGGGTTTTTAGAGGCTCCCTCCACCATGAATTGGTCCAAACTGGGGTTTTTAGAGGCTCCCTCCACCATGAATTGGTCCAAACTGGGGTTTTAGAGGCTCCCTCCACCATGAATTGGTCCAAACTGGGGTTTTTAGAGGCTCCCTCCACCATGAATTGGTCCAAACTGGGGTTTTTAGAGGCTCCCTCCACCATGAATTTCCCAAAACTTGGCTGTTTAGAGGCTCCCTCCACCATGAATTGGTCCAAACTGGGCTGGTTAGAGGCTCCCTCCACCATGAATTGGTCCAAACTGGGGTTTTTAGAGGCTCCCTCCACCATGAATTGGTCCAAACTGGGGTTTTTAGAGGCTCCCTCCACCATGAATTCCCCAAAACTTGGCTGTTTAGAGGCTCCCTCCACCATGAATTGGTCCAAACTGGGCTGGTTAGAGACTCCCTCCACCATGAATTGGTCCAAACTGGGGTTTTTAGAGGCTCCCTCCACCATGAATTGGTCCAAACTGGGGTTTTTAGAGGCTCCCTCCACCATGAATTTCCCAAAACTTGGCTGTTTAGAGGCTCCCTCCACCATGAATTGGTCCAAACTGGGGGTTTTAGAGGCTCCCTCCACCATGAATTCCCCAAAACTTGGCTGTTTAGAGGCTCCCTCCACCATGAATTGGTCCAAACTGGGCTGGTTAGAGACTCCCTCCACCATGAATTGGTCCAAACTGGGGTTTTTAGAGGCTCCCTCCACAATGAATTGGTCCAAACTGGGGTTTTTAGAGGCTCCCTCCACCATGAATTTCCCAAAACTTGGCTGTTTAGAGGCTCCCTCCACCATGAATTGGTCCAAACTGGGGTTTTTAGAGGCTCCCTCCACCATGAATTGGTCCAAACTGGGGTTTTTAGAGGCTCCCTCCACCATGAATTTGCCCAAACTGGGCTGTTTAGAGGCTCCCTCCACCATGAATTTGCCCAAACTGGGGTTTTTAGAGGCTCCCTCCACCATGAATTGGTCCAAACTGGGGTTTTTAGAGGCTCCCTCCACCATGAATTGGTCCAAACTGGGGTTTTTAGAGGCTCCCTCCACCATGAATTTGCCCAAACTCTGCTGGTTAGAGGCTCAATCCACCCTGATTTTCAAAACATATGTTGGTGCCAACCTCAACTTACTACAAGGGCCAAATTCACTGCTGGTGACAAGCTCTCCTCACTGCAAGTGCCAAATACACATGTTTCAAGGTGTTTTCCTACTGTCAGAGAGGTGGTATTGAGTGTGAAAAGTGTGTAGTTGTTAGGCTGTGATGTTGGGGTAATAGAGGGTCTTTGGTGTTTTAGATGCCCCCAGACATGCTTCCCCTGCTGTCCCAGTGTCATTCCAGAGGTGTTGGCATCATTTCCTGGGGTGTCATAGTGGACTTGGTGACCCTCCAGACACGGATTTGGGTTTCCCCCTTAACGAGTATATGTTCCCCATAGACTATAATAAGGTTCGAAACCCGTTCGAACACACGAACATTGAGCGGCTGTTCGATTCGAATTTCGAACCTCGAACATTTTAGTGTTCGCTCATCTCTGTTCATTACGATGTACTGGAAAGCTGGAATCAAAACGGGGTGAAATTGGAGAAAAAGTGTATTTGCACAACTTTTTTAAGGACTGTTTTTATAGCATTCATTAAGCAGCCAAAATAACAACATGTTATCTGTATTCTATGGGTCATGCTATTCCAACGGTACCAAATTTATTTAGTTTTTTTATGATTTACCCCTTAAAAAAACAATACAAAACTTAACAAAAAAATATGTGAAAAATATTGTTATAAGTTCGCAGATTGGGCATTTTCAGACACATGGATGGATATTTAATGTGCATGTGTTTCATTTATTAGTGGAGATAGGTAAAGTTTGTAATGAGCGTACCGTACAAATGCTGATTTGCTTCGGACAAACAAGAATGTTGGCACTATAGGAAAATAGCTGCCGTCATGTGTTAGACCAGAAAATACAGAGTAGACAATGTAATGTGGCACACATCCCATCATAGCAATATCTGACAACCTCTAAGTAGGGTTGAGCGATTATGTTCGGAAAAGATCTTATTCCGATCGGCGATCTTTTTATGTGGGATCGAGATCCCACAATGCTTTGCTTAGGCTTCACACTGAGTATACGCTGTATACTCAGTGTGAAGGCTCCGCTGCAGGTCCATAGGAATGAATGGAAGCAGCCGACACACAGCCTTAACCCCCTGCACGCCGGCTGCCTCCATTCATTCTAATGGGAGACTAAACTAAACATCTGTAGTAGCTACTTACCTCCAGAGATGGCTCGTCGGGTGTTCTCCTTCTGCCTCTTGCTGCTGCTCCACACTGGTCTTCTCGCTGCCCCGCCTCCTTAGTGTTTAAAGAGCTAGGAAGGCGGGGCTTGTGGCTTAGGAGAGTGTGGGCGGGTATGGGGTGGGGAGACATGATGTCTTCCCTTCCAGTACTCGCCCACACTCCTAACCCGCCCACACTCTCCTAATCTGGCAGGGAGGGGGCATCGAAGCGAGAAGAACAGCGTGGAGCGGCAGCGAGAGGAAGAAGGAAAAAAAACACCGAGCACCGGACCAGCCATCTCTGCAGGTAAGTGGACACCAGGGGGGACTAAGTAGCCAGAGGATTAAAAAAAAAATCCTCTGGCTACTTTAGTGATTCACTACACAGCGTGGATTCTAACAATTGTTAGATTCCATGCTGTATAGTGAATAGGATTGCTTTTAAAATCCAATCTCCGATTAATAAAAAAATCCCATTGACTTGTATTGGGATCGGAATTGGGATCAAGATCGGGTTCGAATGAAAAATGATCGGAAATCGGATTTTAAAATTGATCCTGAAAAGTCAAGATCGGCTCAACCCTACCTCTAAGTCAATAGACAGTGGTAGGTTTATCTTACAGTGCTCATGTCATATAGACTATATGAGCTTATTGCACTGTAATGGTTGACATGCACACACATCTGTGTTTTATCTCAGTGTATCACATAGATATTGCCTAGACTAAGGGCAGCACAAGTCAGAAAACTGAACTGGTTATAGGAGAATTCAGAGGATCAAGCAACAATTCTATAGAGGCATATTTGAATACACAGACATAGGTAGGCACAGGACAGGTTCAGTGAGTTGCTTTGCTGTAGACAGTTAAGCTTTTCACTGCTAGGCAATAATCTATATTGTCTGACATTAGTAGCTGCTGGCAAAAGAGCCATTTCATCTCTATTCACATTCCTTAAACATGCTTTTGAACTGAAGAAGAAAATCCTGTTACTGAAAAATATTTGGGCAGAAGTTAACATTTTTTGTTAAAGAGCATTGATCTTACTCTAAACAAAATATTTTAAGTATTTTATATGCAAGTACACTGCGTGCACATTTGTACTTCGGGATATACATCACACACAGTAGTACAATAGCATTGGTGGCCATGGTACTACTAGGATCGCATCCTTCGCTAATGTAAAAAAAATAATAATCTTCTTTGTGGATTCCACCGCAGTTCAACAACTAATGGCATGCATTTAACCTCAAAGGAGGATGCCTAACTGCCATTATTTCTCTAGGACAGCTATCCCTGCTTTATTCCACCATGTGTTGCAGAACATGGGTCTTACCATTGATATTTTAGTCTAGAGAAAGGTGCACACTACCTTTGGCACATAGAGTAGCAATTATGGACAAGGACAATACATGACTGTCATGGCCCACTGCGTCAATGTCAGCAGCCACTATCCAGAACGGCAGTAAGGACAGGTGCTAGTTACACCCTGATTGTGCATACCCAGTTCCAACACCATACACTGTCCACCCACTTATTCTGGATCCTCCTATCTGAACCATTCCCCACCACCATCTTCACCAGGGCAAGCTGTCACTGCTTCTCTTCCCCCTCCATCCTTGTTTCATGGATACAAGGTGAAAGGCTGCCTTGTGGTTTTGCAATTACTGAGCTTGGATCAGAGGAGTCACACAGTGTAGGAAATGCTTTGCTGCATCCTGAAGCATGTACCACACAGCAGAAGACAGTGAACGATTGACTGCAGTATGACCACAGGAAGAATGTGTTACTTTGAGATCTGTCATTGAAGGCTCATGAGGGAAGTGTGGCAGCTTCTCAAGCTCTTTGAAGAAGCCACCAAATTTTTCAGCATCAGCGATGTGATACCCATTTTGTATTTCTTACAGGAAACCATTACACTCATGTAATAAAAGATGGGAGAGGAAGAACAGTTTGCACCTGTTAGTCAACAACATCAATGCCCTGTGTTCATAGAGAAGAATGAGGATTTGGGTCACTATCAAAGAGGAACTGGGACTCCTAGACTAGGAGAGGGTGAAGACTTCCCCTTGGATATAGATGGGGCCCTTGAAATGTCACAGGCAAAGCTAACCAGGGTGGGAGGCTAACTCTTATCTGTTTCATGAAGAAGAAGATGATGATTAGAGATGAGTGAACACTAAAGTGTCCGAGGTTCGAAATCCGAGTCGAACAGCCGCGCACTGTTCGACTGTTCAAACGGATTTTGAACCCCATTATAGTCTATGGGGGGAAATGCTCGTTTCAGGGGTAGGCAACATTCGATAAAATCATACTTACCAAGTCCACGAGTGACGGTCAGGCTGGATTCTGCTTGAAGTCTTCTCCCGGTGCAGGGTCCCTGCGTCCTCTTCCGGGTGGAATTCACTCTACCTAGGCATCCGGCCTAGGCAGAGCTGACTGCGCATGCGCGTGCGGCTCTGCCCAGGCCCAACGCCTGAGCAGAGCTGACTGCACATGCGCGTGTATGCGCATGTATGCCCGTGCATGCGCAGTCGGCTCTGCCTAGGCCAGATACCTAGGCAGAGTGAATTCCACCCGGAAAAAGACGCGGGGACGCAGTGTGGAGAAGACTTCTAAAGGTAAGAGAGGAACCAGCGTTGATTGTCAGAATGTATAGCATTCTGCCAATCAACACTGGTTCTGCATCGAACCTTAAACTTTGAACAGCTAGTAGTGTACGAGTACGAGTACGAGTATTTCGAATACTGTAGTATTCGATCGAACACCTACTCGATTGAACACTACTCGCTCATCTCTAATGATGATGATGATGATGATGATCATGATCATGATGATGATCATGATGATGATGACCACACTTGGCTAATAGGTTAGAGCAGTGGAAGGAGCTGGCCCAGTTTTCCATATAAATTTTATCTTGTCCAGTCTCAAGTGTTATGACGGAGAGGGTGTTTATTGCTGCCAGTGGCCTTGAAAAGGGTAAAACTATCCATAGGTAATGTGGACAAAAATTACTTTTATCAAAATGATTCAGGCGCATGGATCGTATTTTTATATGCCTACGAATAATGGTGTCACTATCTCCCTTTATCATCATCTTCCATTTTACTGTACTGCTGCTGCTGACTGCTGCTACTTCTGAATAGCTATCACCACTCAGTCAGACATGTCCTGTGGCCTGGTTCATTATATTATGCCCTTCTATGTGGCCACACATGTTGCCACAGCTGCTACCACCACTGACACCAGTCATATCCTGCGGCCTGGTCCACAATATTTTATCCTGCCGCACGTGTTCCCACAGCTTCATAGTGCCTACTTCCATTGCCACCACTTAGGCAGACATGTCCTGTGCCCTCTTTCAATATAACTGCCATATGTGTGAAAAAAAACACAGGCACTCACATTTCCAGAATAAATAGGGAATTATTGATTTGTATCCTCTGCTTACCATTCGTTTTCCATATACATGACATAACTTCAGCTGTGTTTGCCTTAGAGAGCTATAATTGGATAGATAAGTTCCCAGGAGCTCTAAGAGTATTCCGCACTATGTTTAAAGACAATTTAAAGTATGGGCTGTACCGAAACAAACCGGGAACCCGAGCTGCCGAACATGAAATGAATCTTGAGAGGATCCCCCCCATCTCTGATTATTATTCCAAGGCCCTGCATGGAATGTGGCTGAAATGTCTCTTCTTTGTTCTCCACTTAATCTGTTTCCCCTATACCTTTCTATACCCCTTTCTCTGATGTCTGATGTCCAGAAAGAAGTTTTTGAGTCTTGCTTTTACAACCTTTTTTATTATGACTTGGCTTACTCTCTGTGTTGTAAATTTGCAAAATACAGAAGGGGATACAATTCACAGACCTGGGGTCAGAACCAGTGACAAAACCACCAGTACTTAACATTGAGATCATCAGTTCCAGAAGGATAATATCTATCTCTTGTATATGTCATAAACACCACATATACATAAGCATCAACAATAAGATTCCCAAATGAGTATATACAAGTGGGGCTTTCATTACAAGCCCCTGTAGCATGCTAACTACATTATGCCACGAAATGTTGAAACTATTTTTTGTCAGTCAATGGATTTTCTTGTGTCAGGGTATTACACTGCAGCAAGTTATCAGTGTAATGTTAAAGTTTGCTGCATTTGTATTATTATGCTTTCTATGTTATATGACATATACAGTATAAAAGCTGCGCTACATACATGTAAAATATAAAAATCTGTGTTTTTATCCCTAGAATCTCTGCTTTGTCACTTTCCAGAGCAACACAATATCACAACATCTTAACAAAAGCATTGAAAGACAACAATCCATACCATTCACACTGGGAACTCACATAGGGACAAATATAATACTTAGCATATCCTTTCATGTTGTCTGAGCTGCTTAACTTCTGATACACATATTGGGACATGTTCGTACAAGGGAAAAGGTAAGAAAAAAAATCTGCAGATAATCCTTGTTAAAGGGGTTTACCAACAAAAGACATTTATGAGATATCCAGAGGATATGCCATAAATGTCTGACAGATATGGGTCCCACCTCTAGGACCTGAACATGTCTCTAAAATGACTCCCCCGAGCCTTTGTGTCCCAGTCCTTACCTCAGTGCAACCTCTCTGAGAAGTCTGACCTCATTGGTCAGGTTTACAGGAACAGTGTAGCTCACTGATCTATGCAACTTCCATAGAAGTGAATGGGAGTTATGGAAACAGCATAGAACAATGATCTACATTCTTTCAATTACTCCCATTCACTTCTAAAAGAGACTTGACCATTGAAGATAATGACAGGAAGTTGGACTCTCTGTTTCAATTACACCTATGGTAAAACCGCCATCATTTCCGTAAGGCTAAGTTCACACGTGAGTTACGTGTTGCCTAATTTGGTCCAGGAAAAAAATGCTTCCTAATTAGGTTTTAGGTTTTTGGACCTTGAGGCGTTTTTTGAGCGTTTTCTGGAGAGATTTTTTTGATAAAAACTGCTTCAGAAAATGCCAGGTGGTTTTTCCCTCCGGGACAATGAATGGACCGTAAAAAAACGTGTCACGGTTTCCACCTCCCATTTACTTCCTGAGGTGGAATCCGCCTCAAGAAAGGTCATGTCGCTTCTTTTTTCCGTGAGCGGCAACATGCCGCTCACAGAAAGATGAAAGCCTGGTGGTCTCCATAGACCACCATTGTGAGGGGGCAGATTATGATGTGGATTATGCACCATAATCCACCCCCTCTGTGCCCCAAAGGATAATTGACATGCTGTGATTTCCAAAACTACACCGGCTTTAGAAATCGCTGCGTGTCCACAGCACTGTTTTTACTGTAAAACGGGCATGTGAGTTGCTTTAATCTGATACACTTTACTCTGACTATAAAACACCGTGATTTTTTTCTACGGCATTTGTACCGGGGGAAGATCGCAGTGTTTATGTCATGTGGGGCCCCGGCCTCATGCAATTTGGGACCTCAGCCTATGGGAGTAATCTCTTGTGTTGGCTTTTTGAAAAACAGCTACTCACCCTTATATTACTGCACTCTGTATCATTTTATACTGTCCTTAGCTTTTAGAATTGGTTCTCAAGATTTCCATGTGGTCATAATGCTGTGATAACATCTTAATGTCGTTCATATTAAGTATTTGTCTGAAATTCCCATTTTGAATAAAACATGAGTACTGTGAAATGTAACTTTGATTTATGTATATTTATGCACATTCTACATTTACAGTTTACCTGTTTGCTCTGAATGCTCCAATACTGTACATAATTGTATTATTGGAGTCATTTCTACTTGACATTTTTCCTTCTGATCAGCATTTTTTTCTTTTCAGCTGTCAAATATAAAGGCTAGAGCAGATGCCAGGAGCAAAGCTTGCCATTTTAGGCATACACACATAACATTTTGCCAATTATATATAAATCTAATAATTAGTATGAATTGTAATGATCCATAAAATGTTTAGGTTTCATATGTGTACCGACAAGAAGCAGCACTTGGACATTAAGCCGTATAGTACCTGCAAATTAAACACAAAAATGCAAAACCTACAATGTTATCACTAGATGCAAAGCCAGATTCAACACACAAAATGAACATTACTTAGAGATGAGCGAGTAGTACTCGATCGAGTAGGTATTCGATCGAATACTACGGTATTCAAAATACTCGTACTCGATCGAGTACCACTCGCTATTCGAATGGAAAAGTTTGATGCAGATCCAGCATTGATTGGCCGAATGCTATACAGTCGGCCAATCAACACTGGTTCTTCTCCTACCTTTAGAAGTCTTCTCCGTGCAGCTTCCCCGTGGCGTCTTCCGGCTCTTCATTCACTCTGCCAGGCATCGGGCCTGGGCAGAGCCGACTGCGCATGTCTGCTTGTAATGCGGGCATGCGCAGTCGGCTCTGCCCAGGCCCGATGCCTGGCAGAGTGAATTCAGAGCCGGAAGATGCCGCGGGGAAGCTGCACGGAGAAGACTTCTCAGAGGATCCAGCCCGACCCTCACTCGTGGACTTGGTAAGTATAATTTGATTGAACGTTGCCCACCCCTGCAACAAGCATTTTCCCCCCATAGACTATAATAGGGTTCAATATTCAATTCGAGTAGTCCAATATTGAGGGGCTACTCGAAACGAATATCAAACCTTGAACATTTTACTGTTCGCTCATCTCTAACATTACTGAAAAAAATCATGTTTTGTTATGGTTTTAGAAATTTTGGTAGGTATAGAACAATTATTGCCACTAAGGGGAGCAGAAAGCATGTGTATGTGTATGACTTCCGTGACAATTTCAGAAATCCATATCCAGTAAACCACCTCTAGGAGAAGCCATAAATATCTTTTTAGTAACAGTGTGATGGAAAGTTAAAATTTGGAGACAATTCCAACACCCTGAATCAGCACATTTACCATATATTTAGATATATAAAATAAAATGACAGTCACCACGAGGATAGCACAAACCTTTCACTGCAGACTCATTCTAGGGATGTATAAAAATGTTTATCATACTGTGAAATGGGCCAGTGTAACTTGAAACTACAATTACTATATCGGGCAAGAGTTATTAAGCAAAATACTTAAACAAAAAATACATAATTTGCACCCAAAACGGCCTAATATAACCATGCGTTTACATGATATGCCCATGGACTATATAAGGGTGCTTTCATACGAAGGAAGTTGGCACGGATTCTGACGCAGACCCCGTGTCAGAATCAGTGCTGAAAATGAAGTCTCTCATTGACTTCAATGGGTTCTGTTTTCCACGCGTAACCCATTGAAATAAATGGGAGACTAAGTTTTCAGTGCTGATTCTGACATGGGATCTGTGCCAGAATCAGCGCCAACTTCCTCCATGTGAAAGCACCCTAACTTTCTGAACAGAAACCTATATGCATTAAAATGTGGCTACCTTTAGGAAACTTGCAGACCCCATGGACTATAATGAGGTCCTTGAGGTTTCTGCACAAAACATGCGGAGAGTAAAGGACTTTTCTATCCGCAGGTTTCGTGTGGAAACTGAGCGGAAATCACACTGACTTCCATTATAGTCTATGGGGTCTGCAGTTTTTCCAGGTAACTGCTTTTTAATATGTATAGTCTTCCGTTTTGGAGGTCTCCAAGCAGACTCCCCGAATGGAAACCCAAACAAAGATGTGAATAGGGCCTAAGCATGTTTTGTTTGTATTTTTATATGTAGATAAAATGCACACATTTACATATTTATACATTTACAAAACATGTATGCCCTGTATGCCCTATGTATTCATTATGGCAGAACTGTGTGTTAACCCAAGTAATAAGGCCCCGTTCACATGGGGCAAGAGGGGGGGGGGGGATTTTGGTGCGGAATCCACGTCATAATCCGGTCCCTCACAATGGTGGTCTATGTAGATTGCTAATGTTCTTTTTTGCACTAGCAGCATGTTGCCGCTAGCGGAAAAAAGAAATGAGCTATGCTTTCTTCAGGCGGCAACAGCAGCATGCTCCGGACTTGACCAATTCATTTGGGCCTAATCCGGAGCAGAAAGCCGCAACAGGATGCCGTGCACTGCACCGGCATCCTGTCACCGTAGCCACGACGGAATATGCACATGCGGAATTGCGTGTGAACTAAGCCTAAATGTTCCACCACTGAAGAACCACTACAGCTACCCCACTTATAAAAGCAACAGTAATAACTGTTAACTTCTGAGTTATGCCTAACTCACCTACTACAAAATACTACATTACTTACCTCATGTTATTCACCCTGTGCCCCTGATCAATTTGGTGTTTTTCTTTTTTAAATCCACCCACCCATTCAAAAGGCACGGCCCCTGGAAGATTATAGGTGAACTACCTCTAATTCTACAAATGGGTGGGAACTAGAGATGAGCGAGTAGTTAAATATTCGATATTCAATATTCATTTCGAGTAGCCCCTCAATATTCGACTACTCGATTCGAATATCGAATACTATTATACTCTATGGGGGGAAAAATGCTTGTTTCAGGGGTAGGCAACATTCGATCAAATTATACTTACCAAGTCCATGAGTGAGGGTCGGGCTGGATCCTCCGAGAAGTCTTCTCCGCGCAGCGTCCCCGCGGCGTCTTCCGGCTCTGAATTCACTCTGCCAGGCATCGAGCCTGGCCAGAGCCGACTGCGCATGCCCGCACTACAAGAAAATGGCCGCTTACAGTCATGGGTGGATAGATTTTTAAAAGGAAAACACTAACTTATTAAGGGTCACATCGAGACTCAAATGAGGTGTGGCATTCAGAATTTTGTACTAGGTGACAGATTGTCTTTAAAAAAAATAACATTATAGTCATAGTAGAAAAGAGTATTGCGTATCGCCTTATTTATTCACTTTATTATGAAAGTATTGACTGTAATTTCTATATACTTTAGCATTGTCTGCATGTGTATTGCATTTTTTGCCAGTCAATCTTACATTCAGCATACTATATGCCTCTAGTTTAAGGTTATTGAATGATCAATAAAGATACACTTTGTGCCATTGCCATTAGAATGATAAACATTTCTCGGTTATACTGTGACCATATTATATTTTTCCTAAAAGCATGCTGCATTTGAACCTACTTTAAGGTTGTCAGTTTATAACAGTTATTACATATAATATGCACCTCTGTAATTCTTTTCAGCAAAATTGTAACAATCTCCCCAAACACAGTGTGAGTCAGTAGAATTCCAATTAAGTGGCTCGAAATAGACAGTCATAACACGAAAACAAAGGAGGAGCTTTGTAATCCCTATATGTATCACACAGAGAAGAGGAGAAACAAATACAAGTGGTGGCAGCGAAACCTTCGGCACGAAAAAAGTCTGTACACCACAATACGAGGATTAGGCATCAGTGTCACCACAATGATAGCACAAACCATTCATTCTGGACTCATTCTGTACAAAGATCCCTCAGGATACTGTACAAAATTTCTAATAAACTGTGGATTGGGTCATTGTAATTTGAAACTACAATTACTATATAGGGGGAGACTTATTAATAAAATGCATAATTTGCAACAAAAACTTTCTATCATGACATGCAGCACTTAAACACTTTTCAGACACTTTCCCATCTTGTGAGAAAAGGGGTGGGGCATATTGGGATAGGGATGTTGTAAAAAACTTAGGTGTGCCAAATGCCAAAATAATTTTTAAGCCATCTACTAAGTGGACTAGACAGTCTAAAAATATGTCATATTTAGGCAAATAGGCTCCCAGCTGTCATGCCAATGGGACGCAAGCCCCAGATTTCACTCCGGGTGTTGGCAATAGCTGGCAAAACGGCAGCACGTTTGCTGCCAGTAGAATAGTGCCTTGTTCAGCTTTGTCCGAGGCACTGAGGGTGGGGGTTAATGCTCAGGATCACTGTTAGCACTGATTACGGGAATTAGTGATGGGTCTCTGCTGTATAATACCCAGCGCTAATGACTGTGGGCATGGCAGCCGCGCAGCTTCCAAACGGCTGCCATATTTAAATACCTGACATCCACTGTACTATTACGGCGGATGTCGGGAAGGGGTTAACAGACCAGTTCATGACAAACTGGGTTTATTACAAATGTTCAAAGAATTTTAGGGCGGGTGAATCTGAAATTTTTGTGTTCACCATCTGCAAATCCAATAAGTTTAATGATTATACTGCATGGTCTCTTCAAACTCCACAGTGTAATAGACAGAGGTCAAGGAAAGTGCTTAAAAAGAAATCACTTTTAGGCAAAGACCCCATGCAGCGAAACACTGCAAAAAAAAAAAAAAAAGCTGCAGAAAAGACCGCTGCAGAAACGCATAACTTTTTTTTTCATCAGCATTTTTCACAGAGTTTTATTCTTCGGAATTTCAGCTTCTATTACACATTATATGGAAAATTTCTGCATTTCCGTATGTATAATTGTCATTCTATGATTTACAAAAATGCAAGTGTTTTCAAAATCACAGGATCTTCACTGTAGATTTTTTTTCTGCAATATGTTGTCATGTAATGTAAAATGCAGGTAATATAAAATACAGTGGTTTTTGCCACAACATTTCTTCCGCAGCCAAAAACATTTTCACAACATGTGACCTCAGCCTCACTCATCTTTCATGGTCTTCACTGAGGTGTTAACCCAAGGGCATCCTCTGTGTCACCAAAGAATCATGATATTGACAGCAGCCAGGTCACAACCACCCAATCTCAGGCCTCAACAATGACATGGCACCAATGATGTTAAAGAGAGTTGGAAGACGATGGTTATGAGGGAAGAGAAAGTTCAACATAACATTTTATTATTATTATTACTATTATTATTATTATTATTATTATTATTATTATTATTAGAAGATATGATCGAGTAGTATTCGATTGAGTAGGTATTCGATCAAATACTACGGTATTCGAAATACTCGTACTCGATCGAGTACCGCTCACTATTCGAATGGAAAAATTCGATGCAGAACCAGTGTTGATTGGCCGAATGCTATACAGTCGGCCAATCAATGCTGGTTCTTCTCCTACCTTTAGAAGTCTTCTCCTTGCTGCATCCCCGCGGCATCTTCCGGCTCTGAATTCACTCTGCTAGGCATCAGGTATGGGCAGAGCCGACTGCGCATGCCCGTTTTAGAAGAAAATGGCCACTTTGACTGAAAGCGGCCATTTTCTTGTAGTGCGGGCATGCGCAGTCATCTCTGCCCAGGTCCGATGCCTAGCATAGTGAATTCATTGCCGAATGACGACGCGGGGATGCTGCGCGGAGAAGACTTCTCGGAGAATCCAGCCCAACCTTCACTAGTGGACTTGGTAAGTTCAGTTTGATCGAATGTTACCAACCCCTGAAACGAGCATTTCCCCCCCATAGAGTATAATAGGATTCGATATTCGATTCGAGTAGTCGACTATTAAGGGACTACTCGAAACGAATATCGAGTATTTAACTACTCGCTCATCTCTAATTATTATTATTCACCTTTCCTGGCATCCCATTATTATACTCCCCAACCTTTAAGAATCCCCAGGGTATATTATTAGTACTTCTTTTTCTGACCAAACAAGTTCCGGGCAGGACAAATCTTCCCAGCAAACTTTGGAAATGTCAATGAAACAAATCTTGCTCTGTTAATATTATCAATAATATGACCGTATAACCATGAAATAAATGATTTCCCTTGCAAGAAAATGTATCTTACAACTTAGAAAGACAGATCTGGAAGCCTTCACTGTGAAGAAATTTGACTTTTCCAATACCGCTGCCTAGAACAGACAGTCATAGAGAAAAGTTCATTCTTTGAGTACGGGAACACTTTGGGACCTGCCAGATAAAGGATAAGAGTGGCGCACAAGTAAGAATTCTGTGTTATATCACATCTGATTGATTTGTACCTATAAATAAAGCAAGGCTTTTATATGAAATGTAGGACATTGGAAATAAAAAATTGTATTGATCAAAAGGCAAAAAAACCAATGAAATTAAAAAGCTATTACGGTATAAAAGAAACATATGATGCAAAACCTTCATGACGGAAGTAGAAAACAGTATATAACGGTGACATCCTGGAAACTCAATAACATATAGGTATCAAAGTAGTGTCGAAAATTAGGAAAAAATAGACTAAGGGTTTGGTTAAGAAACTAAGCTTTGCTTATTAGATGTTTTTCCGTGCAAAACCAAGTTTCTTGACCACTGTCATTGTAAAAAGGAACTTCATTAAAACTTTCTAGCCTATTGTGCACCGAAGGCGCTTTCTATCATTTACTCTGACAAAGATTAAATGCTGAATAATAGTTCCGAAGCGTGGTTTGAAAGGCTACAATACTTTCAGGATCTCAGTAGACTCACAGATGTTGATGTCCAACAGCTCCTGAGATGTTGGTGTGAAGAATCCATTGTTATTTTAGACATGTTTGCTGATTAATGAGAGAAGGAACTGAACCATTTATGTTTTTCATCCGTTGCTATTTCTAGCACACATTTCTTCTTCCTAGATGGCACAGGTAAAGCTTGACAAAAACTGATTAGACTTAATCGAGCCGAGGAAGTCACAATTTTAACTCACTTTTCTTAAAAAAACCAATGATTGCATGACTAATTTATAGTTTTATATTTTAATATGCTATATTGTATTGCCTTTTTAGAACCCCTTAAGGACACCGCCAATTTTTACCCTCCAGGAAACAACAATTTTTTCTGTTTTGTTATTGTGGCATTCTGGAAGTCGTAACATTTTTGATACTACAATGATGTATCTATTTGAGTAGGTGTGTTTTTACAAGATGAGTTTATTTTTCATCATTTGATGTATTTATTAGAGATGAGCGAGTAGTACTCAATCGAGTAGGTATTCGATCGAATACTATGATATTCGAAATACTCGTACTCGATCGAGTACCACTCGCTATTCGAATGGAAAAGTTTGATGCAGAACCAGCATTGATTGGCCGAATGCTATACAGTCAGCCAATCAATGCTGGTTCTTCTCCTACCTTTAGAAGTCTTCTCCGTGCAGCTTCCCCGCGGCGTCTTCTGGCTCTGAATTCACTCTGCTAGGCATAGGGCCTGGGCAGAGCCGACTGCGCATGTCCGCTTGTAGTGTGGGCATGCGCAGTGGGTAGGATCCAGCCCAACCCTCACTTGTGGACTTGGTAAGTATAATTTGATCGAATGTTGCCTACCCCAACTTAAACAACAGGTAAACTTTAAAGAGGGTCTTTCATGTCCTCAGGCACATACTGCTAGAAAGTAGTCAGTGCATTGAATTCAGCCCACTGTCTGCTTTCCCATTATGTGCCCCCAGGCTGGAGATATCGGTGCCGTTAGTTTCGATCACTGCCCACCGATCTCTGCCCACTGTCAGAAGGATGTTCCTGATAGTCTAGCCCACCCCCCTGACTATACTCGTCCATAGCCTTGTACTGGAGGGGCATTCAGTGTCATCTGCCATCGGTAAGGAACACCCCCTCTGACAGTACAACACTATAGACTAATACAGTCGGGATGGGAAGGAGGTATTCATCACAGCCCAGCTAGACTGTCAGGAACGCCCTTCTGACAGCGGGCAGACATCGGTGACAAAACTACCGGCACTGATATCTCCAGTCCCGGGGCACAAAATGGGAAAGCTGATGTAGCACTGAATTCAGCGCACTGTTGGCTTTCTAGCAGTATATAAAACCGCATGTGCCTGAGGACATGAAAGGTCTTCTTTAAAAGCGATGTCATAGGATATCAACGTGTACCACTGTTATTCAGTTTGTGAAACTTTTGATCTGTTTGATTTGCCCTGTAAAACATTTAGTACTTTTATTGTGAAATAGAAGTGTCTAGGAATAATAACAGCTCAGCCATGAAGTAGTACGCCCTGAAACTGGTAATTGAGACTTTGGAACCTAAAATGTAGTTTATTTTTCTTTGGTTTTTTTGTCTGAAAAATTCAAGAAATGTTTGCATTTTTTATGGGTTTTTGGTGGCCTTTATTTTTATTTAATTTATGTATTTGCATGTTTTCTATTTAATATCTGAGAAAATGTAAAAAATAAAAAGGGGGAGGAAATGTGTCTGTCCTTCTTTACTGCAATTTTTTTCCAAATTTTTCTAGAATTTTTATATAGGTGACATGTACACAGCTCCACAAACTGAAGGATTAGATACATGCATCTGCACACGGTTCCACATGCCGAAGGATTAGATACACGCATCTGCACACAGTACCACACGCCGGGGGATTGGATACATGCGTCTGCACACAGTACCACATGCCAAAGGATTGGATACACGCATCTGCACACAGTTCCACACAACAGAGCATAAGATATGCACATCTGCACACAGTACCACATGCCGTAGGATTAGATACGCACATCTACACATAGTTCTACACTTCATAGGATTAGACACGCACATCTGCACACAGTTGTACGCGCCATAGGATTAGATACACGCGTCTACACACAGTTCCACACACAGTAGGATTAGATATGCGCCTCTTCACACAATACCACACAGGGGAGGATTAAATACGTGTGTCTGCACACAGTACCACACTTTGGAGGATTAGATACATGCCTCTGCACAAAGTACCACAAGCCAGAGAATTAGATACGCGTCTCAGCACACAATACCACACAGGGGAGGATTAGATACGCACATCTGCACACAGTTCAACAGGGTGTAGGATTAGATACGCATGTCTTCACTTAGTACCACCGCCAGAGGATTTGATACGCGCATCTACTCACAGTACCACATGGGGGAGGATTGGATATGCACATCTGCACACAGTTCCATACGCCAGAGGATAAGAAACGCACATCTGCACACAGTACCACATGCCATAGTATTAGATACATGCATCTGCACACAGTTTCACATGCTGGAGGATTAGATACGCACGTCTGCACACAGTACCACATGCCGTAAGATTAGATATGCACGTCTGCACACAGTTTCCCTTGCCGAAGGATTAGATATGCGCCTCTTCACACAATACCACATGGGGGATGATTAGATAGACGCGTCTGCACATAGTACCACACGCCAGAGGATTAGATATGTGCATCTACACACACTACCACACCAACAAGGATTAGATACTTGCGTCTAAACACAGTACTACAAGGGTAAGGATTAGATACAGCTTTACTCCAGGTATCCATAACAACTGATCACAGGTTTTTCACTGATATCCAAAATGAGATACACATAATCACATGACGCTTATGGACATACACACAAACCACATACAGAATACACTAGTGCAAAATTGGACATTTCTTATGGGGCCACTACACAAACTGTAAAATGTAAAATGTAATATACCCGTGTGAAGCCGGGTCCTCCTGCTAGTATGCTAATAAATTGTAGTTATTTGTAATATTAATAACTTTTTGCTTATTCCGATTTGCACTATAAATAATGCAATTCATGAAACAATAAAATGATATCACTCCTTCATATATTTGCATTTTAGTTCTTTTAACAATACATCTTAAATGTGAAATTGATTTATGTTCCCGTGTTAAGATGCCAGGACTGCTTTCCATCTGCTTGGACAGGACTTTACATAGTTATATAATGATGTTGTTCCTGCCATAGGGCAGAAGTGCCAGGTGATAATCGGTTCAGCTGGGTAGTGAAAATATCACTCTCTACAGCATTGTTTCTGTGATTGTGTCCATTGTACGCCAGTAATAAAGGGTGGTTCGATTTGCTGTATTACAAAGTCTCACACCTGCTATAGAAAAATGCCAAAAAAAGAATACAAAGAACAGGATGAGAAATCCCATTATCAGGTTCATATCTTGTGCCTTCTCTTATGCTTTTTTTGTTCCATCTGGGTCTCAATTAAAGCCTCATACTGCATACAAATCTGAATATTCTGCATATATTGTATAAATAGAGAAGATTTGCAAAATGTAAAGTTATTAGAGATGAGCGAACAGTGTTCTATCGAACTCATGTTCGATCGGATATTAGGCTGTTCGGCATGTTCGAATCGAATCGAACACCGCGTGGTAAAGTGCGCCATTACTCGATTCCCCTCCCACCTTCCCTGGCGCCTTTTTTGCTCCAATAACAGCGCAGGGTAGGTGGGACAGGAACTACGACACCGGTGACGTTGAGAAAAGTAGGCAAAACCCATTGGCTGCCGAAAACATGTGACCTCTAATTTAAAAGAACAGCGCCGCCCAGGTTCGCGTCATTCTGAGCTTGCAATTCACCGAGGACGGAGGTTTCCGTCCAGCTAGCTAGGGCTTAGATTCTGGGTAGGCAGGGACAGGCTAGGATAGGAAGGAGAAGACAACCACAACAGCTCTTGTAAGAGCTAAATTCCAGGGAGAAGCTTGTCAGTGTAACGTGGCACTGACGGGCTCAATCGCCGCAACCCAGCTTTCCCAGGATCCTGAATGGAATACACTGTCAGTGTATTCCCGTATACCCGATATATACCCCCGATACCCGTTCCAACGGTGTGCCCCCCCACCTTCACCCCAGAAATACCCTGCAAGTTCCCTAGCAATAGAATTGGGGCTATATACACCCACTATTTTTGCTACTGCCATATAGTGCCATTGTCTGACTGGGAATTCAAAGAATATATTGGGGTTACGTGCACCCACAATTTTTACTACTGGTATACAGTGCCAGTTTCTGACTGGGAATTCAAAGAATATATTGGGGTTACAAATACCCTCATTTCTTGCTACTGCCATATAGTGCCAGTTTCTGACTGGTAATTCAAAGAATATATTGGGGTTACGTGCACCCACAATTTTTACTACTGGTATACAGTGCCATTGTCTGACTGGGAATTCAAAGAATATATTGGGGTTATAAATACCCTCATTTCTTGCTACTGGTATATAGTGCCATTGTCTGACTGGGAATTCAAAGAATATATTGGGGTTACGTGCACCCACAATTTTTACTACTGGTATACAGTGCCAGTTTCTGACTGGGAATTCAAAGAATATATTGGGGTTACAAATACCCTCATTTCTTGCTACTGCCATATAGTGCCAGTTTCTGACTGGTAATTCAAAGAATATATTGGGGTTACGTGCACCCACAATTTTTACTACTGGTATACAGTGCCAGTTTCTGACTGGGAATTCAAAGAATATATTGGGGTTACAAATACCCTCATTTCTTGCTACTGCCATATAGTGCCAGTTTCTGACTGGTAATTCAAAGAATATATTGGGGTTATAAATACCCTCATTTCTTGCTACTGGTATATAGTGCCATTGTCTGACTGGGAATTCAAAGAATATATTGGGGTTACGTGCACCCACAATTTTTACTACTGGTATACAGTGCCAGTTTCTGACTGGGAATTCAAAGAATATATTGGGGTTACAAATACCCTCATTTCTTGCTACTGCCATATAGTGCCAGTTTCTGACTGGTAATTCAAAGAATATATTGGGGTTACGTGCACCCACAATTTTTACTACTGGTATACAGTGCCAGTTTCTGACTGGGAATTCAAAGAATATATTGGGGTTACAAATACCCTCATTTCTTGCTACTGCCATATAGTGCCAGTTTCTGACTGGTAATTCAAAGAATATATTGGGGTTATAAATACCCTCATTTCTTGCTACTGGTATATAGTGCCATTGTCTGACTGGGAATTCAAAGAATATATTGGGGTTACGTGCACCCACAATTTTTACTACTGGTATACAGTGCCAGTTTCTGACTGGGAATTCAAAGAATATATTGGGGTTACAAATACCCTCATTTCTTGCTACTGCCATATAGTGCCAGTTTCTGACTGGTAATTCAAAGAATATATTGGGGTTACGTGCACCCACAATTTTTACTACTGGTATACAGTGCCATTGTCTGACTGGGAATTCAAAGAATATATTGGGGTTATAAATACCCTCATTTCTTGCTACTGCCATATAGTGCCAGTTTCTGACTGGGAATTCAAAGAATATATTGGGGTTATAAATACCCTCATTTCTTGCTACTGGTATATAGTGCCATTGTCTGACTGGGAATTCAAAGAATATATTGGGGTTACGTGCACCCACAATTTTTACTACTGGTATACAGTGCCAGTTTCTGACTGGGAATTCAAAGAATATATTGGGGTTACAAATACCCTCATTTCTTGCTACTGCCATATAGTGCCAGTTTCTGACTGGTAATTCAAAGAATATATTGGGGTTACGTGCACCCACAATTTTTACTACTGGTATACAGTGCCATTGTCTGACTGGGAATTCAAAGAATATATTGGGGTTATAAATACCCTCATTTCTTGCTACTGCCATATAGTGCCAGTTTCTGACTGGGAATTCAAAGAATATATTGGGGTTACGTGCACCCACAATTTTTACTACTGGTATACAGTGCCATTGTCTGACTGGGAATTCAAAGAATATATTGGGGTTATAAATACCCTCATTTCTTGCTACTGGTATATAGTGCCATTGTCTGACTGGGAATTCAAAGAATATATTGGGGTTACGTGCACCCACAATTTTTACTACTGGTATACAGTGCCAGTTTCTGACTGGGAATTCAAAGAATATATTGGGGTTACAAATACCCTCATTTCTTGCTACTGCCATATAGTGCCAGTTTCTGACTGGTAATTCAAAGAATATATTGGGGTTACGTGCACCCACAATTTTTACTACTGGTATACAGTGCCAGTTTCTGACTGGGAATTCAAAGAATATATTGGGGTTACAAATACCCTCATTTCTTGCTACTGCCATATAGTGCCAGTTTCTGACTGGTAATTCAAAGAATATATTGGGGTTATAAATACCCTCATTTCTTGCTACTGGTATATAGTGCCATTGTCTGACTGGGAATTCAAAGAATATATTGGGGTTACGTGCACCCACAATTTTTACTACTGGTATACAGTGCCAGTTTCTGACTGGGAATTCAAAGAATATATTGGGGTTACAAATACCCTCATTTCTTGCTACTGCCATATAGTGCCAGTTTCTGACTGGTAATTCAAAGAATATATTGGGGTTACAAATACCCTCATTTCTTGCTACTGCCATATAGTGCCAGTTTCTGACTGGTAATTCAAAGAATATATTGGGGTTACGTGCACCCACAATTTTTACTACTGGTATACAGTGCCATTGTCTGACTGGGAATTCAAAGAATATATTGGGGTTATAAATACCCTCATTTCTTGCTACTGCCATATAGTGCCAGTTTCTGACTGGTAATTCAAAGAATATATTGGGGTTATAAATACCCTCATTTCTTGCTACTGGTATATAGTGCCATTGTCTGACTGGGAATTCAAAGAATATATTGGGGTTACGTGCACCCACAATCTTTGCTACTGGTATATAGTGCCAATTTCTAACTGGGAATTGAAAATGCGCAAGGCTCCCGGAAAGGGACGTGGACGAGGCCGTGGGCGAGGTCGGGGGAATGGTTCTGGGGAGCAAGGTAGCAGTGAAGCCACAGGGCGTCCCGTGCCTACTCCTGTGGGGCAGCAAGCATTGCGCCACTCCACAGTGCCAGGGTTGCTTGCCACATTAACTAAACTGCAGGGGACAAACCTTAGTAGGCCCGAGAACCAGGAACAGGTCTTGCAATGGCTGTCAGAGAACGCTTACAGCACATTGTCCAGCAGCCAGTCAGACTCTGCCTCCTCTCCTCCTATTACCCAACAGTCTTGTCCTCCTTCCTCCCAAAATTCCCAAGCTTCACAGAACAATAACCCCAACTGTCCCTGCTCCCCAGAGCTGTTCTCCGCTCCTTTCATTGTCCCTCAACCTGCCTCTCCACGTCACGATTCCACGAACCTAACAGAGGAGCATCTGTGTCCAGATGCTCAAACACTAGAGTCTCCTCCATCTCCGTTCGATTTGGTGGTGGATGACCAGCAACCCACCCTCATCGACGATGATGTGACGCAGTTGCCGTCAGGGCATCCAGTTGACCGGCGCATTGTGCGGGAGGAGGAGATGAGACAGGAGTTGGAAGAGGAAGTGGTGGATGATGAGGACACTGACCCGACCTGGACAGGGGGGATGTCAAGCGGGGAAAGTAGTGTGGATGTTGAGGCAAGTGCAGCACCAAAAAGGGTAGCTAGAGGCAGAGGCAGAGGTCAGCAGCTTAGACGAAGCCAGGCCACACCCGGAATCTCCCAAGATGTTCCAGTTCGTACCCAGCCCCGAAAAACTCCCACCTCGAGGGCACGTTTCTCGAAGGTGTGGAGTTTTTTCAAGGAATGCGCCGAGGACAGATATAGTGTTGTCTGCACAATTTGCCTCTCGAAATTGATTAGGGGCTCTGAGAAGAGCAACCTGTCCACCACTTCAATGTGCCGTCATTTGGAATCCAAGCACTGGAATCAGTGGCAGGCAGCAACGGCAGGACAAAGGCCGCCTGCCGTTCACGCCACTGCCACTGCCTCTGCCACTGCCTCTGCCTCTGTCACTGCCACTGCTGACTGTGCTGGCGATGCACTCCAGAGGACGAGCCAGGACACCACTTCATCTGCCTCCGCCACTTTGTTGACTTCTCCCTCATCCTCCCCTGTTCCTGTCTTATCTCCTTCTCCTGCACCATCAAAGGCACCATCAGGCGCTTCTTTACAACAACCCACCATCTCTCAGACATTGGAGCGGCGGCAGAAATACACTGCTAACCACCCACACGCGCAAGCCTTGAATGCCAACATCGCTAAACTGCTGGCCCAGGAGATGTTGGCGTTCCGGCTTGTTGAAACTCCCGCCTTCCTGGACCTGATGGCAACTGCGGCACCTCGCTATGCCGTCCCTAGCCGTCACTACTTCTCCCGGTGTGCCGTCCCCGCCTTGCACCAGCACGTGTCACTCAACATCAGGCGGGCCCTTAGTTCCGCGCTTTGCACAAAGGTCCACTTGACCACCGACGCGTGGACAAGTGCATGCGGACAGGGACGCTACATTTCACTGACGGCACACTGGGTGAATGTAGTTGAGGCTGGGACTGCTTCCCAAACTGGCCCGGTGTACCTCGTCTCCCCGCCTAACATTCCTGGCAGGGACACGAGAAGAACACCCCCCTCCTCCTCCTCCTCTACCGCCTCCTCCTCCGCCACCGCCTCCTCCTCCGCCACCGCCTCCTCCTCCGCTGTTAGATTGACCCCAGCTACGAGTTGGAAACGTGGCAGCACTGGCGTTGGTAGACGTCAGCAGGCCGTGCTGAAGCTGATCAGCTTGGTGGGACAGACAGCACACTGCCTCCGAGGTGAGGGATGCCCTCCTCGATGAGACGGCAATATGGTTTGAGCCGCTGCACCTGGGCCCAGGCATGGTCGTTTGTGATAACGGCCGGAACCTGGTAGCAGCTCTGGAGCTTGCCGGACTCCAACATGTTCCATGCCTGGCCCACGTCTTCAACCTAGTGGTGCAACGTTTCCTAAAGAGCTACCCCAATGTTCCAGAGCTACTGGTGAAAGTGCGGCACATGTGCGCCCACTTTCGCAAGTCGACAGTAGCCGCTGCTAGCTTAAAATCTCTCCAGCAACGCCTGCATGTGCCACAACACCGGCTTTTGTGCGACGTCCCCACACGCTGGAACTCAACGTTTCAGATGTTGAATAGAGTGGTTGAGCAGCAGAGACCTTTGATGGAATACCAGCTACAAAACCCTAGGGTGCCACAAAGTCAGCTGCCTCAGTTTCTCATCCATGAGTGACCATGGATGAGAGACCTTTGTGACATCCTACGGGTGTTTGAGGAGTCCACAAGGAGGGTGAGCTCTGAGGATGCGATGGTGAGCCTTACAATCCCGCTCTTGTGTGTTCTGAGAGAATCCCTGATTGACATCAGGGATAACTCAGATCACACAGAGGAGTCAGGGATAGCATCCGATCCGTCACAGCTGGAGAGTAGGTCCACACATCTGTCCGCTTCATCGCGTTTAATGGAGGAGGAGGAGGAGGAGGAGGAGGAGGAGGAGGAGGAAGAAGAGTTGTCCGATGATGTGATGGTGATACAGGAGGCTTCCGGGCAACTTCGAATCGTCCCATTGTTGCAGCGCGGATGGGTAGACATGGAGGATGAGGAGGAAATGGAGATTGAACTTTCCGGTCGGGCCAGAGGAGTCATGCCAACTAACACTGTGGCAGACATGGCTGAGTTCATGTTGGGGTGCTTTACAACCGACAAGCGTATTGTCAAAATCATGGAGGACAACCAGTACTGGATCTTTGCTATCCTTGACCCCCGGTATAAAAACAACATCTCGTCTTTTATTCCGGTAGAGGGGAGGGCCAATCGCATCAATGCTTGCCACAGGCAATTGGTGCAGAATATGATGGAGATGTTTCCAGCATGTGACGTTGGCGGCAGGGAGGACAGTTCCTCCAGTAGGCGACCAAGTTCTCACCGGTCCACACAAACGAGGGGCACACTGTCTAAGGTCTGGGACACCTTGATGGCACCCCCTCGCCAAAGTGCCGCCACAGAGGGTCCTAGTGTCACCAGGCGTGAGAAGTATAGGCGCATGTTGCGGGAATACCTTTCCGACCACAGCCCTGTCCTCTCCGACCCCTCTGCGCCCTACACGTATTGGGTGTCGAAGTTGGACCTGTGGCTTGAACTTGCCCTATATGCCTTGGAGGTGCTGTCCTGTCCTGCCGCCAGCGTCCTATCTGAGAGGGTGTTCAGTGCAGCCGGTGGCATTATCACTGACAAGCGCACCCGTCTGTCAGCTGAGAGTGCCGACCGGCTCACTTTGATAAAAATGAACCACCACTGGATAGAGCCTTCATTTTTGTGCCCACCTGTGTAAAGCACCCCAACATGAAACTCCATGTCTGTACTCAACCTCTCCAATTCCTCCGCATCCTCATACTCATCCACCATAAGCGTTGCACAATTCTGCTAATACTAGGCTCCCTCCAACATGATTTCCCCAACTCTGCTGGTTAGAGGATCCCTCCACCCTGATTTCCACCAACTCTGCTGGTTAGAGGCTCCCTCCACCCTGCTTTCCCACAACTCTGCTGGTTAGAGGCTCCCTCCACCATGAATTTGCCCAAACTGGGCTGGTTAGAGGCTCCCTCCACCATGAATTGGTCCAAACTGGGGTTTTTAGAGGCTCCCTCCACCATGAATTTGCCAAAACTGGGCTGTTTAGAGGCTCCCTCCACCATGAATTGGTCCAAATTGGGGTTTTTAGAGGCTCCCTCCACCATGAATTTGCCCAAACTGGGCTGGTTAGAGGCTCCCACCACCATGAATTGGTCCAAACTGGGCTGGTTAGAGGCTCCCTCCACCATGAATCGGTCCAAATTGGGGTTTTTAGAGGCTCCCTCCACCATGAATTGGTCCAAACTGGGCTGTTTAGAGGCTCCCTCCACCATGAATTGGTCCAAACTGGGGTTTTTAGAGGCTCCCTCCACCATGAATTGGTCCAAACTGGGCTGGCTAGAGGCTCCCTCCACCATGAATTGGTCCAAACTGGGTTTTTTAGAGGCTCCCTCCACCATGAATTGGTCCAAACTGGGGTTTTTAGAGGCTCCCTCCACCATGAATTGGTCCAAACTGGGGTTTTTAGAGGCTCCCTCCACCATGAATTTGCCCAAACTGGGCTGCTTAGAGGCTCCCTCCACCATGAATTGGTCCAAACTGGGGTTTTTAGAGGCTCCCTCCACCATGAATTGGTCCAAACTGGGCTGGCTAGAGGCTCCCTCCACCATGAATTGGTCCAAACTGGGGTTTTTTAGAGGCTCCCTCCACCATGAATTGGTCCAAACTGGGGTTTTTAGAGGCTCCCTCCACCATGAATTGGTCCAAACTGGGGTTTTTAGAGGCTCCCTCCACCATGAATTTGCCCAAACTGGGCTGCTTAGAGGCTCCCTCCACCATGAATTGGTCCAAACTGGGTTTTTTAGAGGCTCCCTCCACCATGAATTGGTCCAAACTGGGGTTTTTAGAGGCTCCCTCCACCATGAATTGGTCCAAACTGGGTTTTTAGAGGCTCCCTCCACCATGAATTGGTCCAAACTGGGGTTTTTAGAGGCTCCCTCCACCATGAATTTGCCCAAACTGGGCTGTTTAGAGGCTCCCTCCAGCATGAATTGGTCCAAACTGGGGTTTTTAGAGGCTCCCTCCACCATGAATTGGTCCAAACTGGGGTTTTTAGAGGCTCCCTCCACCATGAATTGGTCCAAACTGGGGTTTTTAGAGGCTCCCTCCACCATTAATTGGTCCAAACTGGGCTGGTTAGAGGCTCCCTCCACCATGAATTTGCCCAAACTGGGCTGTTTAGAGGCTCCCTCCACCATGAATTGGTCCAAACTGGGGTTTTTAGAGGCTCCCTCCACCATGAATTGGTCCAAACTGGGTTTTTTAGAGGCTCCCTCCACCATGAATTGGTCCAAACTGGGGTTTTTAGAGGCTCCCTCCACCATGAATTGGTCCAAACTGGGGTTTTTAGAGGCTCCCTCCACCATGAATTGGTCCAAACTGGGGTTTTTAGAGGCTCCCTCCACCATGAATTTGCCCAAACTGGGCTGTTTAGAGGCTCCCTCCACCATGAATTGGTCCAAACTGGGTTTTTTAGAGGCTCCCTCCACCATGAATTGGTCCAAACTGGGGTTTTTAGAGGCTCCCTCCACCATGAATTGGTCCAAATTGGGGTTTTTAGAGGCTCCCTCCACCATGAATTGGTCCAAACTGGGGTTTTTAGAGGCTCCCTCCACCATGAATTTGCCCAAACTGGGCTGTTTAGAGGCTCCCTCCAGCATGAATTGGTCCAAACTGGGGTTTTTAGAGGCTCCCTCCACCATGAATTGGTCCAAACTGGGGTTTTTAGAGGCTCCCTCCACCATGAATTTGCCCAAACTGGGCTGTTTAGAGGCTCCCTCCAGCATGAATTGGTCCAAACTGGGGTTTTTAGAGGCTCCCTCCACCATGAATTTGCCCAAACTGGGCTGTTTAGAGGCTCCCTCCACCATGAATTGGTCCAAACTGGGCTGGTTAGAGGCTCCCTCCACCATGAATTGGTCCAAACTGGGTTTTTTAGAGGCTCCCTCCACCATGAATTGGTCCAAACTGGGCTGGTTAGAGGCTCCCTCCACCATGAATTTGCCCAAACTGGGCTGTTTAGAGGCTCCCTCCACCATGAATTGGTCCAAACTGGGCTGGTTAGAGGCTCCCTCCACCATGAATTGGTCCAAACTGGGTTTTTTAGAGGCTCCCTCCACCATGAATTGGTCCAAACTGGGGTTTTTAGAGGCTCCCTCCACCATGAATTGGTCCAAACTGGGGTTTTTAGAGGCTCCCTCCACCATGAATTGGTCCAAACTGGGGTTTTTAGAGGCTCCCTCCACCATGAATTTGCCCAAACTGGGCTGTTTAGAGGCTCCCTCCACCATGAATTGGTCCAAACTGGGTTTTTTAGAGGCTCCCTCCACCATGAATTGGTCCAAACTGGGGTTTTTAGAGGCTCCCTCCACCATGAATTGGTCCAAATTGGGGTTTTTAGAGGCTCCCTCCACCATGAATTTGCCAAAACTGGGCTGTTTAGAGGCTCCCTCCACCATGAATTGGTCCAAATTGGGGTTTTTAGAGGCTCCCTCCACCATGAATTTGCCCAAACTGGGCTGGTTAGAGGCTCCCACCACCATGAATTGGTCCAAACTGGGGTTTTTAGAGGCTCCCTCCACCATGAATTGGTCCAAATTGGGGTTTTTAGAGGCTCCCTCCACCATGAATTTGCCAAAACTGGGCTGTTTAGAGGCTCCCTCCACCATGAATTGGTCCAAATTGGGGTTTTTAGAGGCTCCCTCCACCATGAATTTGCCCAAACTGGGCTGGTTAGAGGCTCCCACCACCATGAATTGGTCCAAACTGGGCTGTTTAGAGGCTCCCTCCACCATGAATTGGTCCAAATTGGGGTTTTTAGAGGCTCCCTCCACCATGAATTGGTCCAAACTGGGCTGTTTAGAGGCTCCCTCCACCATGAATTGGTCCAAACTGGGGTTTTTAGAGGCTCCCTCCACCATGAATTGGTCCAAACTGGGCTGGCTAGAGGCTCCCTCCACCATGAATTGGTCCAAACTGGGTTTTTTAGAGGCTCCCTCCACCATGAATTGGTCCAAACTGGGGTTTTTAGAGGCTCCCTCCACCATGAATTGGTCCAAACTGGGGTTTTTAGAGGCTCCCTCCACCATGAATTGGTCCAAACTGGGTTTTTAGAGGCTCCCTCCACCATGAATTGGTCCAAACTGGGGTTTTTAGAGGCTCCCTCCACCATGAATTTGCCCAAACTGGGCTGTTTAGAGGCTCCCTCCAGCATGAATTGGTCCAAACTGGGGTATTTAGAGGCTCCCTCCACCATGAATTGGTCCAAACTGGGGTTTTTAGAGGCTCCCTCCACCATGAATTTGCCCAAACTGGGCTGTTTAGAGGCTCCCTCCAGCATGAATTGGTCCAAACTGGGGTTTTTAGAGGCTCCCTCCACCATGAATTTGCCCAAACTGGGCTGTTTAGAGGCTCCCTCCACCATGAATTGGTCCAAACTGGGCTGGTTAGAGGCTCCCTCCACCATGAATTGGTCCAAACTGGGTTTTTTAGAGGCTCCCTCCACCATGAATTGGTCCAAACTGGGGTTTTTAGAGGCTCCCTCCACCATGAATTGGTCCAAACTGGGCTGGCTAGAGGCTCCCTCCACCATGAATTGGTCCAAACTGGGTTTTTTAGAGGCTCCCTCCACCATGAATTGGTCCAAACTGGGGTTTTTAGAGGCTCCCTCCACCATGAATTGGTCCAAACTGGGGTTTTTAGAGGCTCCCTCCACCATGAATTTGCCCAAACTGGGCTGCTTAGAGGCTCCCTCCACCATGAATTGGTCCAAACTGGGTTTTTTAGAGGCTCCCTCCACCATGAATTGGTCCAAACTGGGGTTTTTAGAGGCTCCCTCCACCATGAATTGGTCCAAACTGGGTTTTTAGAGGCTCCCTCCACCATGAATTGGTCCAAACTGAGGTTTTTAGAGGCTCCCTCCACCATGAATTTGCCCAAACTGGGCTGTTTAGAGGCTCCCTCCAGCATGAATTGGTCCAAACTGGGGTTTTTAGAGGCTCCCTCCACCATGAATTGGTCCAAACTGGGGTTTTTAGAGGCTCCCTCCACCATGAATTGGTCCAAATTGGGGTTTTTAGAGGCTCCCTCCACCATGAATTTGCCAAAACTGGGCTGTTTAGAGGCTCCCTCCACCATGAATTGGTCCAAACTGGGGTTTTTAGAGGCTCCCTCCACCATGAATTGGTCCAAACTGGGGTTTTTAGAGGCTCCCTCCACCATGAATTTGCCCAAACTGGGCTGCTTAGAGGCTCCCTCCACCATGAATTGGTCCAAACTGGGTTTTTTAGAGGCTCCCTCCACCATGAATTGGTCCAAACTGGGGTTTTTAGAGGCTCCCTCCACCATGAATTGGTCCAAACTGGGTTTTTAGAGGCTCCCTCCACCTTGAATTGGTCCAAACTGGGGTTTTTAGAGGCTCCCTCCACCATGAATTGGTCCAAACTGGGGTTTTTAGAGGCTCCCTCCACCATGAATTGGTCCAAACTGGGGTTTTTAGAGGCTCCCTCCACCATGAATTGGTCCAAACTGGGGTTTTTAGAGGCTCCCTCCACCATGAATTGGTCCAAACTGGGCTGGTTAGAGGCTCCCTCCACCATGAATTGGTCCAAACTGGGTTTTTTAGAGGCTCCCTCCACCATGAATTGGTCCAAACTGGGGTTTTTAGAGGCTCCCTCCACCATGAATTGGTCCAAACTGGGGTTTTTAGAGGCTCCCTCCACCATGAATTGGTCCAAACTGGGCTGGCTAGAGGCTCCCTCCACCATGAATTGGTCCAAACTGGGTTTTTTAGAGGCTCCCTCCACCATGAATTGGTCCAAACTGGGGTTTTTAGAGGCTCCCTCCACCATGAATTGGTCCAAACTGGGGTTTTTAGAGGCTCCCTCCACCATGAATTTGCCCAAACTGGGCTGCTTAGAGGCTCCCTCCACCATGAATTGGTCCAAACTGGGGTTTTTAGAGGCTCCCTCCACCATGAATTGGTCCAAACTGGGCTGGCTAGAGGCTCCCTCCACCATGAATTGGTCCAAACTGGGTTTTTTAGAGGCTCCCTCCACCATGAATTGGTCCAAACTGGGGTTTTTAGAGGCTCCCTCCACCATGAATTGGTCCAAACTGGGGTTTTTAGAGGCTCCCTCCACCATGAATTTGCCCAAACTGGGCTGCTTAGAGGCTCCCTCCACCATGAATTGGTCCAAACTGGGTTTTTTAGAGGCTCCCTCCACCATGAATTGGTCCAAACTGGGGTTTTTAGAGGCTCCCTCCACCATGAATTGGTCCAAACTGGGTTTTTAGAGGCTCCCTCCACCATGAATTGGTCCAAACTGGGGTTTTTAGAGGCTCCCTCCACCATGAATTTGCCCAAACTGGGGCTGTTTAGAGTCTCCCTCCAGCATGAATTGGTCCAAACTGGGGTTTTTAGAGGCTCCCTCCACCATGAATTGGTCCAAACTGGGGTTTTTAGAGGCTCCCTCCACCATGAATTGGTCCAAACTGGGGTTTTTAGAGGCTCCCTCCACCATGAATTGGTCCAAACTGGGGTTTTTAGAGGCTCCCTCCACCATGAATTGGTCCAAACTGGGGTTTTTAGAGGCTCCCTCCACCATGAATTGGTCCAAACCGGGGTTTTTAGAGGCTCCCTCCACCATGAATTGGTCCAAACTGGGCTGGTTAGAGGCTCCCTCCACCATGAATTGGTCCAAACTGGGTTTTTTAGAGGCTCCCTCCACCATGAATTGGTCCAAACTGGGGTTTTTAGAGGCTCCCTCCACCATGAATTGGTCCAAACTGGGGTTTTTAGAGGCTCCCTCCACCATGAATTTGCCCAAACTGGGCTGGTTAGAGGCTCCCACCACCATGAATTGGTCCAAACTGGGCTGGTTAGAGGCTCCCTCCACCATGAATTGGTCCAAATTGGGGTTTTTAGAGGCTCCCTCCACCATGAATTGGTCCAAACTGGGCTGTTTAGAGGCTCCCTCCACCATGAATTGGTCCAAACTGGGCTGCTTAGAGGCTCCCTCCACCATGAATTGGTCCAAACTGGGTTTTTTAGAGGCTCCCTCCACCATGAATTGGTCCAAACTGGGGTTTTTAGAGGCTCCCTCCACCATGAATTGGTCCAAACTGGGTTTTTAGAGGCTCCCTCCACCATGAATTGGTCCAAACTGGGGTTTTTAGAGGCTCCCTCCACCATGAATTTGCCCAAACTGGGCTGTTTAGAGGCTCCCTCCAGCATGAATTGGTCCAAACTGGGGTTTTTAGAGGCTCCCTCCACCATGAATTGGTCCAAACTGGGGTTTTTAGAGGCTCCCTCCACCATGAATTGGTCCAAACTGGGGTTTTTAGAGGCTCCCTCCACCATTAATTGGTCCAAACTGGGCTGGTTAGAGGCTCCCTCCACCATGAATTTGCCCAAACTGGGCTGTTTAGAGGCTCCCTCCACCATGAATTGGTCCAAACTGGGGTTTTTAGAGGCTCCCTCCACCATGAATTGGTCCAAACTGGGTTTTTTAGAGGCTCCCTCCACCATGAATTGGTCCAAACTGGGGTTTTTAGAGGCTCCCTCCACCATGAATTGGTCCAAACTGGGGTTTTTAGAGGCTCCCTCCACCATGAATTGGTCCAAACTGGGGTTTTTAGAGGCTCCCTCCACCATGAATTTGCCCAAACTGGGCTGTTTAGAGGCTCCCTCCACCATGAATTGGTCCAAACTGGGTTTTTTAGAGGCTCCCTCCACCATGAATTGGTCCAAACTGGGGTTTTTAGAGGCTCCCTCCACCATGAATTGGTCCAAATTGGGGTTTTTAGAGGCTCCCTCCACCATGAATTGGTCCAAACTGGGGTTTTTAGAGGCTCCCTCCACCATGAATTTGCCCAAACTGGGCTGTTTAGAGGCTCCCTCCAGCATGAATTGGTCCAAACTGGGGTTTTTAGAGGCTCCCTCCACCATGAATTGGTCCAAACTGGGGTTTTTAGAGGCTCCCTCCACCATGAATTTGCCCAAACTGGGCTGTTTAGAGGCTCCCTCCAGCATGAATTGGTCCAAACTGGGGTTTTTAGAGGCTCCCTCCACCATGAATTTGCCCAAACTGGGCTGTTTAGAGGCTCCCTCCACCATGAATTGGTCCAAACTGGGCTGGTTAGAGGCTCCCTCCACCATGAATTGGTCCAAACTGGGTTTTTTAGAGGCTCCCTCCACCATGAATTGGTCCAAACTGGGCTGGTTAGAGGCTCCCTCCACCATGAATTTGCCCAAACTGGGCTGTTTAGAGGCTCCCTCCACCATGAATTGGTCCAAACTGGGCTGGTTAGAGGCTCCCTCCACCATGAATTGGTCCAAACTGGGTTTTTTAGAGGCTCCCTCCACCATGAATTGGTCCAAACTGGGGTTTTTAGAGGCTCCCTCCACCATGAATTGGTCCAAACTGGGGTTTTTAGAGGCTCCCTCCACCATGAATTGGTCCAAACTGGGGTTTTTAGAGGCTCCCTCCACCATGAATTTGCCCAAACTGGGCTGTTTAGAGGCTCCCTCCACCATGAATTGGTCCAAACTGGGTTTTTTAGAGGCTCCCTCCACCATGAATTGGTCCAAACTGGGGTTTTTAGAGGCTCCCTCCACCATGAATTGGTCCAAATTGGGGTTTTTAGAGGCTCCCTCCACCATGAATTTGCCAAAACTGGGCTGTTTAGAGGCTCCCTCCACCATGAATTGGTCCAAATTGGGGTTTTTAGAGGCTCCCTCCACCATGAATTTGCCCAAACTGGGCTGGTTAGAGGCTCCCACCACCATGAATTGGTCCAAACTGGGGTTTTTAGAGGCTCCCTCCACCATGAATTGGTCCAAATTGGGGTTTTTAGAGGCTCCCTCCACCATGAATTTGCCAAAACTGGGCTGTTTAGAGGCTCCCTCCACCATGAATTGGTCCAAATTGGGGTTTTTAGAGGCTCCCTCCACCATGAATTTGCCCAAACTGGGCTGGTTAGAGGCTCCCACCACCATGAATTGGTCCAAACTGGGCTGTTTAGAGGCTCCCTCCACCATGAATTGGTCCAAATTGGGGTTTTTAGAGGCTCCCTCCACCATGAATTGGTCCAAACTGGGCTGTTTAGAGGCTCCCTCCACCATGAATTGGTCCAAACTGGGGTTTTTAGAGGCTCCCTCCACCATGAATTGGTCCAAACTGGGCTGGCTAGAGGCTCCCTCCACCATGAATTGGTCCAAACTGGGTTTTTTAGAGGCTCCCTCCACCATGAATTGGTCCAAACTGGGGTTTTTAGAGGCTCCCTCCACCATGAATTGGTCCAAACTGGGGTTTTTAGAGGCTCCCTCCACCATGAATTGGTCCAAACTGGGTTTTTAGAGGCTCCCTCCACCATGAATTGGTCCAAACTGGGGTTTTTAGAGGCTCCCTCCACCATGAATTTGCCCAAACTGGGCTGTTTAGAGGCTCCCTCCAGCATGAATTGGTCCAAACTGGGGTTTTTAGAGGCTCCCTCCACCATGAATTGGTCCAAACTGGGGTTTTTAGAGGCTCCCTCCACCATGAATTTGCCCAAACTGGGCTGTTTAGAGGCTCCCTCCAGCATGAATTGGTCCAAACTGGGGTTTTTAGAGGCTCCCTCCACCATGAATTTGCCCAAACTGGGCTGTTTAGAGGCTCCCTCCACCATGAATTGGTCCAAACTGGGCTGGTTAGAGGCTCCCTCCACCATGAATTGGTCCAAACTGGGTTTTTTAGAGGCTCCCTCCACCATGAATTGGTCCAAACTGGGGTTTTTAGAGGCTCCCTCCACCATGAATTGGTCCAAACTGGGCTGGCTAGAGGCTCCCTCCACCATGAATTGGTCCAAACTGGGTTTTTTAGAGGCTCCCTCCACCATGAATTGGTCCAAACTGGGGTTTTTAGAGGCTCCCTCCACCATGAATTGGTCCAAACTGGGGTTTTTAGAGGCTCCCTCCACCATGAATTTGCCCAAACTGGGCTGCTTAGAGGCTCCCTCCACCATGAATTGGTCCAAACTGGGTTTTTTAGAGGCTCCCTCCACCATGAATTGGTCCAAACTGGGGTTTTTAGAGGCTCCCTCCACCATGAATTGGTCCAAACTGGGTTTTTAGAGGCTCCCTCCACCATGAATTGGTCCAAACTGAGGTTTTTAGAGGCTCCCTCCACCATGAATTTGCCCAAACTGGGCTGTTTAGAGGCTCCCTCCAGCATGAATTGGTCCAAACTGGGGTTTTTAGAGGCTCCCTCCACCATGAATTGGTCCAAACTGGGGTTTTTAGAGGCTCCCTCCACCATGAATTGGTCCAAATTGGGGTTTTTAGAGGCTCCCTCCACCATGAATTTGCCAAAACTGGGCTGTTTAGAGGCTCCCTCCACCATGAATTGGTCCAAACTGGGGTTTTTAGAGGCTCCCTCCACCATGAATTGGTCCAAACTGGGGTTTTTAGAGGCTCCCTCCACCATGAATTTGCCCAAACTGGGCTGCTTAGAGGCTCCCTCCACCATGAATTGGTCCAAACTGGGTTTTTTAGAGGCTCCCTCCACCATGAATTGGTCCAAACTGGGGTTTTTAGAGGCTCCCTCCACCATGAATTGGTCCAAACTGGGTTTTTAGAGGCTCCCTCCACCTTGAATTGGTCCAAACTGGGGTTTTTAGAGGCTCCCTCCACCATGAATTGGTCCAAACTGGGGTTTTTAGAGGCTCCCTCCACCATGAATTGGTCCAAACTGGGGTTTTTAGAGGCTCCCTCCACCATGAATTGGTCCAAACTGGGGTTTTTAGAGGCTCCCTCCACCATGAATTGGTCCAAACTGGGCTGGTTAGAGGCTCCCTCCACCATGAATTGGTCCAAACTGGGTTTTTTAGAGGCTCCCTCCACCATGAATTGGTCCAAACTGGGGTTTTTAGAGGCTCCCTCCACCATGAATTGGTCCAAACTGGGGTTTTTAGAGGCTCCCTCCACCATGAATTGGTCCAAACTGGGCTGGCTAGAGGCTCCCTCCACCATGAATTGGTCCAAACTGGGTTTTTTAGAGGCTCCCTCCACCATGAATTGGTCCAAACTGGGGTTTTTAGAGGCTCCCTCCACCATGAATTGGTCCAAACTGGGGTTTTTAGAGGCTCCCTCCACCATGAATTTGCCCAAACTGGGCTGCTTAGAGGCTCCCTCCACCATGAATTGGTCCAAACTGGGGTTTTTAGAGGCTCCCTCCACCATGAATTGGTCCAAACTGGGCTGGCTAGAGGCTCCCTCCACCATGAATTGGTCCAAACTGGGTTTTTTAGAGGCTCCCTCCACCATGAATTGGTCCAAACTGGGGTTTTTAGAGGCTCCCTCCACCATGAATTGGTCCAAACTGGGGTTTTTAGAGGCTCCCTCCACCATGAATTTGCCCAAACTGGGCTGCTTAGAGGCTCCCTCCACCATGAATTGGTCCAAACTGGGTTTTTTAGAGGCTCCCTCCACCATGAATTGGTCCAAACTGGGGTTTTTAGAGGCTCCCTCCACCATGAATTGGTCCAAACTGGGTTTTTAGAGGCTCCCTCCACCATGAATTGGTCCAAACTGGGGTTTTTAGAGGCTCCCTCCACCATGAATTTGCCCAAACTGGGCTGTTTAGAGTCTCCCTCCAGCATGAATTGGTCCAAACTGGGGTTTTTAGAGGCTCCCTCCACCATGAATTGGTCCAAACTGGGGTTTTTAGAGGCTCCCTCCACCATGAATTGGTCCAAACTGGGGTTTTTAGAGGCTCCCTCCACCATGAATTGGTCCAAACTGGGGTTTTTAGAGGCTCCCTCCACCATGAATTGGTCCAAACTGGGGTTTTTAGAGGCTCCCTCCACCATGAATTGGTCCAAACCGGGGTTTTTAGAGGCTCCCTCCACCATGAATTGGTCCAAACTGGGCTGGTTAGAGGCTCCCTCCACCATGAATTGGTCCAAACTGGGTTTTTTAGAGGCTCCCTCCACCATGAATTGGTCCAAACTGGGGTTTTTAGAGGCTCCCTCCACCATGAATTGGTCCAAACTGGGGTTTTTAGAGGCTCCCTCCACCATGAATTTGCCCAAACTGGGCTGGTTAGAGGCTCCCACCACCATGAATTGGTCCAAACTGGGCTGGTTAGAGGCTCCCTCCACCATGAATTGGTCCAAATTGGGGTTTTTAGAGGCTCCCTCCACCATGAATTGGTCCAAACTGGGCTGTTTAGAGGCTCCCTCCACCATGAATTGGTCCAAACTGGGCTGCTTAGAGGCTCCCTCCACCATGAATTGGTCCAAACTGGGTTTTTTAGAGGCTCCCTCCACCATGAATTGGTCCAAACTGGGGTTTTTAGAGGCTCCCTCCACCATGAATTGGTCCAAACTGGGGTTTTTAGAGGCTCCCTCCACCATGAATTGGTCCAAACTGGGGTTTTTAGAGGCTCCCTCCACCATGAATTTGCCCAAACTGGGCTGTTTAGAGGCTCCCTCCAGCATGAATTGGTCCAAACTGGGGTTTTTAGAGGCTCCCTCCACCATGAATTGGTCCAAACTGGGGTTTTTAGAGGCTCCCTCCACCATGAATTGGTCCAAACTGGGGTTTTTAGAGGCTCCCTCCACCATTAATTGGTCCAAACTGGGCTGGTTAGAGGCTCCCTCCACCATGAATTTGCCCAAACTGGGCTGTTTAGAGGCTCCCTCCACCATGAATTGGTCCAAACTGGGGTTTTTAGAGGCTCCCTCCACCATGAATTGGTCCAAACTGGGTTTTTTAGAGGCTCCCTCCACCATGAATTGGTCCAAACTGGGGTTTTTAGAGGCTCCCTCCACCATGAATTGGTCCAAACTGGGGTTTTTAGAGGCTCCCTCCACCATGAATTGGTCCAAACTGGGGTTTTTAGAGGCTCCCTCCACCATGAATTTGCCCAAACTGGGCTGTTTAGAGGCTCCCTCCACCATGAATTGGTCCAAACTGGGTTTTTTAGAGGCTCCCTCCACCATGAATTGGTCCAAACTGGGGTTTTTAGAGGCTCCCTCCACCATGAATTGGTCCAAATTGGGGTTTTTAGAGGCTCCCTCCACCATGAATTGGTCCAAACTGGGGTTTTTAGAGGCTCCCTCCACCATGAATTTGCCCAAACTGGGCTGTTTAGAGGCTCCCTCCAGCATGAATTGGTCCAAACTGGGGTTTTTAGAGGCTCCCTCCACCATGAATTGGTCCAAACTGGGGTTTTTAGAGGCTCCCTCCACCATGAATTTGCCCAAACTGGGCTGTTTAGAGGCTCCCTCCAGCATGAATTGGTCCAAACTGGGGTTTTTAGAGGCTCCCTCCACCATGAATTTGCCCAAACTGGGCTGTTTAGAGGCTCCCTCCACCATGAATTGGTCCAAACTGGGCTGGTTAGAGGCTCCCTCCACCATGAATTGGTCCAAACTGGGTTTTTTAGAGGCTCCCTCCACCATGAATTGGTCCAAACTGGGCTGGTTAGAGGCTCCCTCCACCATGAATTTGCCCAAACTGGGCTGTTTAGAGGCTCCCTCCACCATGAATTGGTCCAAACTGGGCTGGTTAGAGGCTCCCTCCACCATGAATTGGTCCAAACTGGGTTTTTTAGAGGCTCCCTCCACCATGAATTGGTCCAAACTGGGGTTTTTAGAGGCTCCCTCCACCATGAATTGGTCCAAACTGGGGTTTTTAGAGGCTCCCTCCACCATGAATTGGTCCAAACTGGGGTTTTTAGAGGCTCCCTCCACCATGAATTTGCCCAAACTGGGCTGTTTAGAGGCTCCCTCCACCATGAATTGGTCCAAACTGGGTTTTTTAGAGGCTCCCTCCACCATGAATTGGTCCAAACTGGGGTTTTTAGAGGCTCCCTCCACCATGAATTGGTCCAAATTGGGGTTTTTAGAGGCTCCCTCCACCATGAATTTGCCAAAACTGGGCTGTTTAGAGGCTCCCTCCACCATGAATTGGTCCAAATTGGGGTTTTTAGAGGCTCCCTCCACCATGAATTTGCCCAAACTGGGCTGGTTAGAGGCTCCCACCACCATGAATTGGTCCAAACTGGGGTTTTTAGAGGCTCCCTCCACCATGAATTGGTCCAAATTGGGGTTTTAGAGGCTCCCTCCACCATGAATTTGCCAAAACTGGGCTGTTTAGAGGCTCCCTCCACCATGAATTGGTCCAAATTGGGGTTTTTAGAGGCTCCCTCCACCATGAATTTGCCCAAACTGGGCTGGTTAGAGGCTCCCACCACCATGAATTGGTCCAAACTGGGCTGTTTAGAGGCTCCCTCCACCATGAATTGGTCCAAATTGGGGTTTTTAGAGGCTCCCTCCACCATGAATTGGTCCAAACTGGGCTGTTTAGAGGCTCCCTCCACCATGAATTGGTCCAAACTGGGGTTTTTAGAGGCTCCCTCCACCATGAATTGGTCCAAACTGGGCTGGCTAGAGGCTCCCTCCACCATGAATTGGTCCAAACTGGGTTTTTTAGAGGCTCCCTCCACCATGAATTGGTCCAAACTGGGGTTTTTAGAGGCTCCCTCCACCATGAATTGGTCCAAACTGGGGTTTTTAGAGGCTCCCTCCACCATGAATTGGTCCAAACTGGGTTTTTAGAGGCTCCCTCCACCATGAATTGGTCCAAACTGGGCTTTTTAGAGGCTCCCTCCACCATGAATTGGTCCAAACTGGGGTTTTTAGAGGCTCCCCTCCACCATGAATTGGTCCAAACTGGGGTTTTTAGAGGCTCCCTCCACCATGAATTGGTCCAAACTGGGGTTTTTAGAGGCTCCCTCCACCATGAATTGGTCCAAACCGGGGTTTTTAGAGGCTCCCTCCACCATGAATTGGTCCAAACTGGGCTGGTTAGAGGCTCCCTCCACCATGA